>NC_035171.2:11842934-13042934 GCF_001659605.2 Manihot esculenta
CCAAAGGGACCCTTTTATATGTGGCTGGCCAGGCCACGTTCGGGGGCCGAATGTGCCTCCGTATCCATGCAATGTTCGGCGGCCGAACATGAGGTTCGGCGGCCGAACCTTGACTTCCCTCACTCATGCTTTCGGGGGCCTAACGTGCCTCCAAAACGCATGCATGTTCGGCGGCCGAACTTGACTTTCGGCGGCCGAACCTGGGTTTTCCTCCAAAGCTATTTTCATGCAAAAACTCATTTAATTCACACTTAAAATCATTTAAAACATAAAAACATTTCATAAAAACATGACTCTACCCTTCTAGAGGTCTCCGACATCCGAGATTCCACCGGACGGTAGGAATTCCGATACCGGAGTCTAGCCGGGTATTACATTCTCCCCCCCTTAAGAACATTCGTCCCCGAATGTTCCTCAACTAGTACATGCATAGCAATCAACATAACATACACACATAAACACATAGAGACTGACCTTAAAAGAGATGAGGATATTGCCGGAGCATGGACTCCCGTGTCTCCCAAGTGCATTCCTCTAAATTGTGGTGGTTCCACAGGACTTTCACCATCGGGATTTCCTTGTTCCTTAGCTTTCTGATCTGGGTGTCTAGGATCCGTACTGGCTGCTCAACATAGGTGAGATCCTCTTGGATCTCCACATCAGGCTCACTAAGAACCTTGCCCGGATCTGACACAAATTTCCTCAACATAGAAACATGGAAAACCGGATGGATTCTCTCCATTGAAGCAGGTAAATCCAGCTTGTACGATACATTCCCAATCTTTTGCAAGACTTCGAAGGGTCCGATGTACCGCGGAGCCAGCTTACCCTTCTTCCCGAACCGAACCACTCCTTTCATTGGAGACACCTTAAGCAATACCAGATCCCCCTCCTGAAACTCTACTAATCTTCTGCGGATGTCTGCATAACTCTTCTGTCTGCTTGCAGCTGTCTTGATTCTTTCTCTGATCATGGGCACCACCCTGCTGGTGATCTCTACTAGTTCGGGTCCTGCTAAGGACCTCTCTCCTACCTCTTCCCAGCAAACAGGTGATCTGCACTTCCTTCCATATAAAGCTTCATATGGGGCCATCCCGATGCTAGCATGATGACTGTTATTGTAGGCAAACTCCACCAAAGGTAGATGCTGCCTCCAAGAACCGCCAAAGTCCAGCACACACATTCTCAGCATATCCTCGATGGTCTGGATGGTCCTTTCTGACTGTCCATCAGTCTGGGGGTGGAAGGCAGTACTGAAATCCAACCTAGTACCCATGGCATTCTGCAGACTCCGCCAAAACCTGGAGGTGAACTGGGGCCCTCTATCTGACACTATAGAAACAGGAACCCCATGCAGTCTGACTATCTCATCTACGTACACCTGCGCCAACTTGTCCACAGAATAGCCACTCCTGACAGGGATGAAGTGAGCAGATTTGGTGAGTCTGTCCACAATCACCCATATGGAGTCCAATCGGTTGGACGTCGCCGGTAACCCCACTACGAAATCCATAGCTATATTCTCCCATTTCCACTCTGGAATAGGTAGCGGGTTAAGCATTCCAGCCGGCTTCTGATGTTCCAGCTTCACCCTCTGACATATCTCGCAGGCTGACACAAACTGTGCCACTTCTCTCTTCATAGCTGGCCACCAATAAACCTTCTTTAGATCCTGATACATCTTGGTGGCTCCGGGGTGAACGCTGTATCTCGCATTATGAGCCTCTCTCATAATGTCTCCTTTTAGCCCAATGTCATCTGGTACACATAATCGACTCCCATAGCGGAGGATCCCCCTATTGTCAAATCTGAATTCACTGTCCTTGCCTGACTGAACAGTCTTGGCAATCTTCACTAACTCTGGGTCCTCATGCTATTTCTGAGCCACCTGCTCCAGAAACACGGGTGTCACTTTCATCTGAGCAACCAAGGCACCTGTACCAGACAACTCCAACTGTAGACCTTCCTCAATGAGCTTGTAAAACTCCTTCACCACCGGTCTCCTCTCTGCCGTGATGTGGGATAGACTGCCTAGTGACTTCCGGCTTAGGGCGTCTGCCACGACATTCGCCTTACCCGGATGGTACTGAATCTTGCAATCATAGTCACTCAGCAACTCTACCCATCTCCTCTGTCTCAAATTCAAATCTCTTTGACTCAGGATGTACTGCAGGCTTTTATGATCTGTGAAGATCTCACATTTTACCCCATAGAGGTAGTGCCTCCACATCTTGAGTGCAAAGATTACTGCTGCCATCTCAAGGTCATGTGTGGGGTAATTCAACTCATGCTTCTTCAGCTGCCTAGAAGCATAAGCAATCACCTTCTCATTCTGCATAAGTACACAACCCAGTCCCACACGGGACGCATCACAAAAGACTGTAAAGTCCTCTCCAGTAGATGGCAGAGCTAACACTGGGGCTGAAGTCAATCTCTTCTTGAGCTCTTCAAAACTCTCCTCGCACTGGTCGGTCCACAGAAATTTCTGATTCTTCCTGGTTAGTCTGGTCAGAGGAGCTGCTATCTTTGAGAAGTCCTGTACGAACCTCCTGTAGTAACCTGCCAAACCCAAGAAACTCCTGATCTCTGTCACTGAAGTGGGTCTAGGCCAGTTAGCTACAGTCTCTGTCTTCTTGGGATCTACCTCAATACCATTCTCTGACACTACATGCCCCAAGAACGAAATGCTCCTCAGCCAGAACTCACATTTAGAGAACTTGGCATACAAGCCATGTTCCCTCAAGGTCTGTAGAACCAACCGCAGATGATGGGCATGCTCCTCTGCATTCCTGGAATACACTAGGATATCATCTATGAAGACAATAACGAAGTGATCCAGGTACTGGCTAAACACTCTGTTCATGAGATCCATGAATGCTGCAGGGGCGTTGGTTAACCCGAACGGCATCACAAGGAACTCAAAATGCCCATATCTGGTCCTGAAAGCTGTCTTTGGTACGTCTTCTTCCCTGATCCTCAACTGATGGTACCCCGATCTCAGATCTATTTTGGAGAAACAACCCGCTCCTGCTAGCTGGTCAAATAGATCGTCGATCCTTGGCAATGGGTACTTGTTCTTGGTAGTGACTTTGTTCAACTGCCTGTAGTCGATACAAAGTCTAAGGGACCCATCCTTCTTTCTCACAAACAAAACTGGAGCACCCCAAGGTGAGGTACTCGGTCGGATGAAGCCCTTGTCTACCAGCTCCTGCAACTGTTCCTTCAACTCCTTCAATTCTGCTGGCGCCATCCTGTAGGGAGGGATAGAGATCGGTCGGGTTCCAGGCATCAGTTCTATCTCGAACTCTATCTCCCTAGCAGGTGGTAAACCTGGCAGCTCGTCTGGGAACACATCTAAGAACTCTCTAACCACTGGCACCGAGGCGGGCTCTCTAACCT
The DNA here is from genome assembly GCF_001659605.2 of Manihot esculenta. Lineage (NCBI taxonomy): Eukaryota > Viridiplantae > Streptophyta > Magnoliopsida > Malpighiales > Euphorbiaceae > Manihot > Manihot esculenta. The sequence continues at coordinate 11,846,334 of NC_035171.2, forward strand.
GACTATTTAGCTCTCTCACATGAGCCAAATACCCCTGACATCCCCTCCTGAGTAACCTACGAGCCTGAAGAGCTGAGATCATACCTCTAGGTGTACCCCTCCTGTCTCCTCTGAAGACAACTTCTGATCCATCCTGACCTCTGAACCTGACTACCTTGTCCCTGCAGTCCAAGGTAGCACCATGGGTAGATAACCAGTCCATCCCTAGAATGACGTCAAAGTCTGTCAAATCTAGAACCACAAGGTCGGCGGACATGCATCTTCCCTCAACAAAAACTGGACTACACTGACAGACTGACTCTGCCACTGATGGATCACACTTGGGTCCACTGACCCAGAGAGGACACTCTAACTCAGAGATCATCAACCCCAACCTCTGGACGGCTCTCGGAGCAATAAATGAATGAGATGCACCAGGGTCCATCAAGGCATATACATCTGAACAACCAATAATTAAGTTACCTGCCACCACGGTGTTAGATGCATCTGCCTCTTGCTGTGTCATTGTGAAGATCCGTGCCGGAGCTGATGGACCTTCACCTCTGAAACCCGCTGAAGAAGAGGCTGCTCCTCTCCCTCTGCCTCTGCCACTGGCCTGAGTCATGGCTGGAGCTGCTGGCTGCGCTACACTGCCTGAAGCTGTCTGCTGGGACTGAGCCATTGGGGCCGCTCTTGGACAATCTCGAGCTATATGCCCCTCCTGACCACATCTGAAGCAGGTGTTTGTCCCAAACCGACATACTCCCTTGTGTGGCCTACCACACCTCGCACATACTGCATTATCCGCACCAGAGCTTGAGCCACTCCCAAATCCCAGACTGGACTTGACTTTACTCCAGAACTTGTTCTTCTTACCCTTGGGTTTACTCCATCTTTTACTGCCTAAAGCTGCTGCACTCAAGGTAGAGGGATCTAACCTTCCCCCACCCGGAGTTTTAGAACCAGAAGCTTGTGCCACTGACTGCTTAACTGTCCCCTGAATGATGGCACTAGCTTCCATTCTCCTAGCCATGTCTACTATGGCGTGAAAACTCTCTCTATCCGCTGACTGTACCAAGGAGGAATACCTGGGATGGAGCTTCATGATATACCTCCTTGACTTCTTCTGGTCTGTGCTAAGGTCTTGCCCTGCAAATGGCAGCAACTCCATAAACCTGTCAGTATATTCGTCTACACTCATGTCATCAGTCTGCCTCAACTGCTCGAATTCTATCATCTTCAATTCCCTTGAACTATCAGGGAATGCCCATCCAGCAAACTCATTTGCAAACTCTTCCCAAGTCATGCTGTCCACTCTCGGGTTCACATAATTCTTGTACCACTCCCGTGCCTTCTTGCACTTAAGTGTGAACCCAGCCATCTGAATGGCTCTACTGTCATCCGCCCCTATCTCGTCTGTAATTGCCTTGACCCGCTCCAAATACACGAACGGATCATTACCGGTTTCAAACTGGGGAGCACCCAGCTTCATATAGTCTGTCATCTTAACCTTGCTCCCACTGGCTGAGCTAGGTCTAGGTGGTTGAGCAACTGGGGCTGCTGGTTCTGCAGGTGGTGGAGGTGGTGCAACATTTTCTGGATTTGGATAGTAGGGTGGAGGTGGATACATTGGATACTGAGAGTATGGTGGGTAGTATGGTGGGTATGGCATATGTGTGGGATAAGGGCTAAAACTAGGGTTATCCGACGTACCTCCCATCGAATACCCTGGATGGTGTGAATAGGGTGGGTAATGATGTGGCTGGACATAACTCGAGGCCTGAATGCCTCCTTCTGATTCTCCCATGCCCTCTTCCGGCATGCTCACACCGAGACTGCCATCCCTCCTCTGATCTACTTCCATATCCTCAGACACTCCTCCCTGCACTGTTCCCCTTACTGATCTGCTTCTACCCAGATCCAAAGACCTTCTAGGGTCTCTTGCTACTCTGTCCCTGTTGGACCTGCTAGACATTGCCCTAGGCAATGCTGGAGGACGGGCGCTCATGCCCTCATCCTCGGGTGGTACTCCAGTCAATCTTGCTGATCGACGAGTTCCTCTCATCCTGTTTTCTGAAAAACAGTACACATCACAAGCAACATTAGCATCATATGGTTCATGTGGGCACACATGAACCCTCATCACATACATCACATATCATAGCATATCATTAATGCACATGCATAAAGTCATGGCATTTCACATCATCATGCAAGACAGGACTCCACATCCTATCCTAGTGGACATGATCTTTTCCTATTGTGCTTGACCTTCTATAACCTCTATGAGCCCGACACTCTAGGTCCGACCATATGAACCTAGGGCTCTGATACCATTCTGTAACGACCCGAAAATCGAACCGCTACCGGTGCTAGGATCCGGGTCGACTTAAGGCCGCCGGGACCCGTAGCAAGCCTGACTTAAAACCTGTAAACCTGCATAATCCCATACATGATCAACCATATGCATAAAAATTTAAAACTTTTCTTTCCTTTGAACATCAACCAAACTCAACCTGTGCATAACATTAACATAACTTTGATCCCTCTGTGGGATCTCATCTGTGCCCTCAATGGGTAACATACATCTGTTGAGCTGGTTTACATAAACATCAACAAAATCTCTAAGATCATGTATAAAAGGGATACAACAATCTATGGTCAAGCACATACTAACATCCATAAATCTCATTACATAACTATACTGTACTTTTACATTACAATTTGATCATGTCCATTGCTAGCTATTACATAAGCATGGCTTCTTTACTCTATCCGGACTCCCGCACTATATCCTGTACCTGTAAGCCTGGGGGAAAAGGGGAGAGGGGTGAGCTAAAAGCCCAGTGAGTAGAGCTAGTAAACACACATTAACACTATGCTCAAATGGAATGCATCATAACACAGACAATTCACATAAGGGTTGGGTGAACTTGTCACCAAATAGTCCAAGTTAACTCTGTGCCAGGCCGTAGCATGGGGTCCTGGTCTTCCTGTCATACATACATTACTTACCATTTTCCCAGGGCCTCCTCTGGGCTCCTGGTCTTCGAGTCCCATAACCGTACCTTACTCTGTGCCAGGCCTGTAGACTGGGGCCTGGACTTGCTTACTCTGTGCCAGGCCGTAGCATGGGGTCCTGGTCTTCCTGTCTTGGACTAATTGGGTCATCCAACATTCACCCACAACAACAACAATTTATGCAATGCGGCATATTCGTGAAACTAATGCAATTATCCTATTGCATAAGTATGATGCATGAAACATGATAAAACATTTAGTTTAAAGGATTAAGTTTAGTTCCACTCACCTCTGGCTGACTCTGACAATACCGAAGCAGCTGAACTCACTGCTGGGGTCCTCGGTTCCTCGGGTCCGAACCTACACAGGTGGACTCAAATGAGGGACCAAACATAAATAAACATGACTCTAATATAACCCCCAAAAACCCCCTAAAACATCATGAAAACATCACAGAAAATATGCATGGAATGGCTGAACAGGGCACTTTCGGCGGCACCTTCGGCGGCCGAAAGTCCTGGACAGAGACGAAACTCAGCTAGGTTCGGCGGCACCTTCGGCGGCCGAAAGTGCCAGACAGAGACGAAAGTCTCTTTTCGGGGGCAACTTCGGCAGCCGAAAGGCCTGCCTCCCCAGCCATGTTCGGCGGCCGAAAGTACCTTCGGCTGCCGAACCTGGTTTCTGCCAAAGGGCAGAAACTTGGCTCCCTTAGCACATTTCGCCTCCAAACCTTCCAAACATGCATATTTTTCAATCAAAGCATGCATACAAGTTCCTAGGGGCCTCAAACAAACATATACCCCATCTACAACACTTCAAACATACTCAAACAACACACATTGTTCAAAACATCAATATATATATATACCCATAACTCAACACATACCCTAGCATGCATTTCTACCCTTAGATCTTGCATAAAACTTATTTAGAACACATAATAAGGGTGGATCCGAGCTTACCTCTTGAAGAAATGAGAGGGAAGACGATCCTAGCTTGGAGATGAAGAGATTGAGCTCCTTGAACCTCCAAGCACCCAAAACTTGCTCTTTGCTCACAAATCTTCAAAATAGAAGTTAAAACTCGTGAAAACCATGAAAGATCTAGGGAAAACACTCAAGATTGAGGGAGGAGCGGCGGAGACTCACCTTGGCCGACAATGGGAGAGAAAAAGCTCGCCCGTGCGGACCAAAGGGACCCTTTTATATGTGGCTGGCCAGGCCACGTTCGGGGGCCGAATGTGCCTCCGTATCCATGCAATGTTCGGCGGCCGAACATGAGGTTCGGCGGCCGAACCTTGACTTCCCTCACTCATGCTTTCGGGGGCCTAACGTGCCTCCAAAACGCATGCATGTTCGGCGGCCGAACTTGACTTTCGGCGGCCGAACCTGGGTTTTCCTCCAAAGCTATTTTCATGCAAAAACTCATTTAATTCACACTTAAAATCATTTAAAACAAAAAAACATTTCATAAAAACATGACTCTACCCTTCTAGAGGTCTCCGACATCCGAGATTCCACCGGACGGTAGGAATTCCGATACCGGAGTCTAGCCGGGTATTACACTCTCCTTATCTGCTGACTGGATCAAGGAGGAATATCTGGAGTGGAGTTTCATGATATACCTCCTTGACCTTTTCTGGTCTGAGTTAAGATTCTGCCCTGCAAATGGCAACAGCTCCAAGAATCTGTCTGTGAACTCCTCTACACTCATCTCATCAGTCTGCCTCAACTGCTCAAACTCTATCATCTTCAGCTCCCTTGAACTATCTGGGAAAGCCCATCCTGCAAACTTGTTTGCAAACTCCTCCCAAGACATGCTGTCTACTCTGGGGTTCACATAATTCTTGAACCACTCTCGCGCCTTCTTACACTTAAGAGTGAACCCAGCCATCTGAATGGCTCTACTGTCATCAGCCCCAATCTCATCTGTGATCACCTTAACCCTTTCAAGATACACAAATGGGTCATCCCCTTTTTCATACTGGGGAGCACCCAACTTCATGTAGTCTGTCATCTTGACCTTGCTCCCACTGGCTGAGCTAGGTCTAGGAGGTTGAGTAGCTGGGGCTGCTGGTTCTGCTGGAGGAGGAGGTGGTGCAACATTTTCTGAGGTAGGGTTTACTGGATTTGGATAGTAAGGTGGAGGTGGATACATTGGGTATTGTGAATATGGTGGGTAGTAGGATGGGTATGGCATCTGTGTGGGATAAGGGGTGAAGCTAGGGTAATCCGATGTACCTCCCATCGAATACCCGGGATTTTGTGAGAAGTGTGGGTAGTGGGGTGGCTGAACAAATCCCGAGGCCTGAGTGCCTCCTTGGGACTCTCCCATTCCCTCTTCTGACATACTAACTCCCAAACTGCCATCCCTCCTCTGCTCTACATCCATATCATCCCCCATGCCTTCTGACATTCCTCCCTGAACTGTTCCTCTGACTGATCTGCTTCTACCCAAATCCAAAGACCTTCTAGGGTCTCTTACTGCTCTTTCTCTATTAGACCTACTAGACATTGCCCTAGGCAATGTAGGAGGACGGGCGCTCATGCCCTCATCCTCAGGTGGCACTCCAGTCAATCGTGCAGATCGACGAGTTCCTCTCATCCTGTTTTCTGAAAGGCAGCACATAACAAGCAAACATTAACATCACAAGGTTCATGTGGGCACACATGAACCCTCATCACATACATCACACATGAACCCTCATCACATACATCACATATCATTAATGCACATGCATATAATCATGGCATTTCACATCATCATGCAAGACAGGACTCCACATCCTATCCTAGTGGACATGATCTTCCTATTGTGCTTGACCTTCTTTAACCTCTATGAGCCCGACACTCTAGGTCCGACCATATGAACCTAGGGCTCTGATACCATTCTGTAACGACCCGAAAATCGAACCGCTACCGGCGCTAGGATCCAGATCGGCTTAAGGCCGCCGGGACCTATAGCAAGCCTGACATGTAACCTGTAAGCCTGATTAATCCCATACATGATCAACAACATACATAAAAATTAAAACTTTTCTTTCATACATTCTATCATACGCCAAACTCAACCTGTGCATGCACTGAACATAACCATAATCATAAACTTGACCCCTCTGTGGGATCTCATCAATGCCCCAATGGGCGATATACATGTGTTGAGTTGGCTAAGCATCTATATCATAAAACATCTAAGATCATGTATTTAAAAGGGATAACACATCCATAGGGTCAAGCACAACCTCTAATCCTCAATATCAATATACATATCAAGACTATTCAACTTTACATTTATCTTACAATTTATCATGTCCACTATCTATCTATTACAAATATAAGACTTTACTCTTCTTGACTTCTCTGTCTAGCCAGTACCTGCAATCCTGGGGGGATTAGGGAAAAGGGGTGAGCTACTAGAGCCCAGTGAGCAGAATAATAGAAAACAACATTTAAATCTCATGCCATCATGTAATGCAACACATCACAACAAATCACATCTCGGATGGTATTGTCACCAATAGTCCTCTACATTCCAAAGTGCCGGGACGTAGAATGGGTACAACCGGTCTTTCTCTTAATCATAACATATCATGCATACCAATGTGCCAGGGACGTAGAATGGGTACAACCTGGACTTTCTCTTACATAGTGCCAGGGACGTAGAATGGGTACAACCTGAACTTTCTCTTACATAGTGCCAGGGACGTAGAATGGGTACAACCTGAACTTCCATACCATATCATGCCGTAACATCATCATACCATATGAGGACTAAAGGATCATCCAATAACCAATCCACATCAGCATCATAAATGCAATGCAACATATTCGTGATTTCTAATGCAAACAACCTAATTCATCACATGGCATTCATGATGCATGAACATGCTCAACTGTATAATTCATTTGCTTTAAAACATAAGAATTTATTCTACTCACCTCTGGCTAGCTCTGACACTGACTGAAGCAACTGACTCACTGCTGAGGTCCTCGGTTCCTCGAGTCCGAACCTACACAGGTGGACTCAAATGAGGGACCAAACAACTAGAACATAACTCTAAAAACATCCCCCAAAAACCCCCTAAAACACCTTAAAACAATCATGCAAAACATGCAAAGGAAGGCTGAACAGGGCAGGTGTAACGACCCGAAAATCGGACCGCTACCGGCGATAGGATCCGGGTCGACTTAAGGCCGCCGGGACCCGTAGCAAGCCTAACATAACCTGTAAACCTGTATAATCCCATACATGATCAACAATCATATATAAAAATTAAAACTTTTCTTTCCATATACATCAACCAAACTCAACCTGTGCATAAACATTAACATAACATTGATCCCTCTGTGGGATCTCATCAGTGCCCCCAAGGGGTGACATAACATACGTTGAGTTGGTTTACATAAACATCGTAAAAATCTCTATGATCATGTGTTAAAGGGATAGCACAATCTATGGTCAAGCACACACTAACATCCATAAACCTCATTACATAACTATACTGTACTTTTACATTACAATTTGATCATGTCCATTGCTAGCTATTACATAAGCATGACTTCTTTACTCTATCCGGACTCCCGCACTATACTGTACCTGCAAGCCTGGGGGTAAAGGGAGAGGGGTGAGCTAAAAGCCCAGTGAGCTGAACTATAAAACATTTTAACACTATGCTTTAATGAAATGCATCATAACACAGACAATTCACATAAGGGTTGGGTGAACTTGTCACCAATTAGTCCAAGCTAACATAGTGCCAGGCCGTAGCATGGGGTCCTGGTCTTCCTGTCATACATACATTACTTACCATTATTCTAGGGCCTCCTCTGGGCTCCTGGTCTTCGAGTCCACAATCGTGCCAGGCCGTAGAATGGGGTCCTGGTCTTTCATTTCCGTGCCAAGCCATAGAATGGGGTCCTGGTCTTCCTGTCATGGACTAATTGGGTCATCCAACATTCACCCACATCAACAACACATGATGCAATGCGGCATATTCGTGAAACTAATGCAATCACCCTATTGCATAATCATGATGCATGAAACATGATAAAACATTTAATTTAAAAGATTAAGTTTAGTTCCACTCACCTCTGGCTGACTCTGACAACACCGAAGCAGCTGACCTCACTGCTGGGGTCCTCGGTTCCTCGGGTCCGAACCTACACAGGTGGACTCAAATGAGGGACCAAACATACTTGAACATAACTCTAAAATACTCCCCAAAAACCCCCTAAAACATCATGAAAACATCACATAAAAACATGCAAGAAATGGCTGAACAGGGCACTTTCGGCGGCAGGTTCGGCGGCCGAAAGTCCCTCCAGAGCCGAAAGTCAGGCAGGTTCGGCGGCACCTTCGGCGGCCGAACCTCCCAGACAGATCCGAAAGTTTTCTTTCGGGGGCAAGCTTCGGCAGCCGAATGCTGCCTCCACAAGGGGGTTCGGCGGCCAAAACTCCCTTCAGCGGCCAAACCTGGTTTCTGCCAGAAGGGCAGAAACTTGGTTCACATGAACCCCTTGCCTCCCAAAACCTCAAATCATGCATAAATCTCAACCAAAACATGCATACAAGTTCCTAGGGGTCTCAAACAGTCATATACCCCAACTACAACACTTCAAACACACACAATCAACACACATTGTTCAAAACATCAATATTAACCCATAACTCAACATATAACCTAACATGCATTTCTACCCATAGATCTTGCATAAAACTTATTTAAAACACATAAGGAGCTTAAGATCGGCTCTTACCTCTTGAAGATCGAGAGGGAGACGACCTAAACTTGGAGATCCACGAAAATGAGCTCCTGAGTTCCCAAAGCTCCAAAACTTGGTTTAAATGCTCAAAACTTGTAATGTGAGTTTAAAACTCAAGAAAAATGGAAGAGATTTGGAGGAAGAACACAAGAGTTGCAAAGGGAAGGTCGGAAGCTTGCTGTGGCCGAAAATGGGAGAAAACTCGCCCATTTCGGTTAAGTGCCCCTTTTATAGGTGGCTGGCCAGGCCACGTTCGGGGGCCGAATGCGCTTCCGCATCCATGCAATGTTCGGCGGCCGAACTTGACTTTCGGCGGCCGAAACTGGACTTCCCTAACTCATGCTTTCGGGGGCCTAACGTGCCTCCAAAACGCATGCATGTTCGGCGGCCGAACTTGACTTTCGGCGGCCGAACCTGGGTTTTCCTCCAAGGACTTTTCATGCAAAAACTCATTTAATTTCATACTTAAAACCATAAAACACATTAAAACATTTTTATAAAACATGATTCTACCCTTCTAGAGGTCTCCGGCATCCGAGATTCCACCGGATGGTAGGAATTCCGATATCGGAGTCTAGCCGGGTATTACATTCTCCCCCCCTTAAGAACATTCGTCCCCGAATGTTCCTCAACTAGTACATGCATAGCAAAACAACATAACATACATACATAACACATAGCACACAAGGATACTAACCTCTAAAAGAGATGGGGATATTGCTGGAGCATGGACTCCCGTGTCTCCCAGGTGCATTCTTCTATATTGTGGTGGTTCCAAAGGACTTTCACAATCGGGATTTCCTTGTTTCTTAGCTTTCTGATCTGGGTGTCTATGATCCGTACTGGCTGCTCAACATAGGTGAGATCCTCTTGGATCTCCACATCAGGCTCACTAAGAACCTTGCCCGGATCTGACACGAACTTTCTCAACATAGAAACATGGAAAACCGGATGGATTCTCTCCATTGAAGCAGGCAAATCTAGCTTGTACGATACATTCCCAATCTTTTGCAAGACTTCGAAGGGTCCGATGTACCGCGGAGCCAGCTTACCCTTCCTCCCGAACCGAACCACTCCTTTCATTGGAGACACCTTGAGCAATACCAGATCCCCCTCCTGAAACTCTACTAGTTTTCTGCGGATGTCTGCATAACTCTTCTGTCTGCTTACAGCAGTCTTGATTCTTTCTCTGATTAAGGGTACCACCCTGCTGGTGATCTCTACTAGCTCAGGCCCTGCCAAGGCCTTTTCTCCAACTTCTTCCCAGCAAACAGGTGACCTGCACTTCCTTCCATATAAAGCTTCATATGGAGCCATCCCGATGCTAGCATGATGGCTGTTATTGTAGGCAAACTCCACCAAAGGTAGATGCTGCCTCCAAGAACCGCCAAAGTCCAGCACACACATTCTAAGCATATCCTCGATAGTCTGGATGGTCCTCTCCGACTGTCCGTCCGTCTGGGGGTGGAAGGCAGTGCTGAAATCCAACCTAGTACCCATGGCATTCTGCAGACTCCGCCAAAACTTGGAGGTGAACTGGGGCCCTCTATCTGACACTATAGAAACAGGAACCCCATGCAGTCTGACTATCTCATCTACATACACATGCGCCAACTTGTCCACAGAGTAGCCACTCCTGACAGGGATGAAGTGAGCAGATTTGGTGAGTCTGTCCATAATCACCCATATGGAGTCCAATCTGTTGGACGCTGCCGGTAACCCCACTACGAAGTCCATAGCTATATTCTCCCATTTCCACTCTGGAATAGGTAGCGGGTTAAGCATTCCAGCCGGCTTCTGATGTTCCAGCTTCACCCTCTGACAAACTTCGCAGGCTGACACAAACTGTGCCACTTCTTTCTTCATAGCTGGCCACCAGTAAACTTTCTTCATATCTTGATACATCTTGGTGGCTCCGGGGTGAATGCTGTATCTTGCATTATGAGCCTCTCTCATAATGTCTCCTTTTAGCCCAATGTCATCTGGTACACACAATCGACTCCCATAGCGGAGGATCCCCCTATTGTCAAATCTGAACTCACTGTCCTTGCCTGACTGAACAGTCTTGGCAATCTTCACTAACTCTGGGTCCTCATGCTGTTTCTGAGCCATCTGCTCCAGAAACACGGGTGTCACTTTCATCTGAGCGACCAAGGCACCTGTACCAGACAACTCCATCTGTAGACCTTCCTCAATGAGCTTGTAAAACTCCTTCACCACTGGTCTCCTCTCTACCGTGATGTGGGATAGACTGCCTAGTGACTTCCGGCTTAGAGCGTCTGCCACGACATTCGCCTTACCCGGATGATACTGAATCTTACAATCATAGTCACTCAGCAGCTCCACCCATCTCCTCTGCCTCAAGTTCAAATCCCTCTGACTCAAGATGTACTGCAAGCTTTTATGATCTGTGAAGATCTCACATTTTACCCCATAGAGGTAGTGCCTCCACATCTTGAGTGCAAAAATCACTGCTGCCATCTCTAGGTCATGTGTGGGGTAATTCAACTCATGCTTTTTTAGCTGCCTCGAAGCATAAGCAATCACCTTCTCATTCTGCATAAGCACACAACCCAGTCCCACTCGGGACGCGTCACAAAAGACGGTAAAGTCCTCATCACTAGATGGCAGAGCTAAAACTGGTGCTGCAGTCAACCTCTTCTTAAGCTCTTCGAAACTCTCTTCGCACTGGTCGGTCCACACAAACTTCTGATTCTTCCTGGTCAGTCTGGTCAGAGGAGCTGCAATTTTCGAGAAGTCCTGAACGAACCTCCTGTAGTAACCTGCTAAACCCAAGAAACTCCTGATCTCCGTCACTGAAGTGGGTCTAGGCCAGTTAGCCACAGCTTCTACCTTCTTGGGGTCTACCTCTATTCCATTTTCTGACACCACATGCCCCAAGAATGAAATGCTCCTCAGCCAGAACTCACACTTAGAGAACTTGGCATACAAGCCATGTTCCCTCAAGATCTGTAGAACCAACCTCAGATAATGGGCATGCTCCTCTGCATTCCTGGAATACACTAGGATATCATCTATGAAGACAATAACAAAGTGATCCAGGTACTGACTAAACACTCTATTCATGAGATCCATGAATGCTGCAGGGGCGTTGGTTAACCCGAACGGCATCACAAGGAACTCAAAATGCCCATATCTGGTCCTGAAAGCTGTCTTTGGCACATCTTCTTCTCTGATCCTCAGCTGATGGTACCCAGATCTCAGATCTATTTTGGAGAAACAACCCGCTCCTGCTAGCTGGTTGAATAGATCGTCGATCCTTGGCAAAGGGTACTTGTTCTTGGTAGTGACTTTGTTCAACTGCCTGTAGTCGATACAAAGTCTAAGGGATCCATCCTTCTTTCTCACGAACAAAACTGGAGCACCCCAGGGTGAGGTACTCGGTCGGATGAAGCCCTTGTCTACCAACTCCTGCAACTGCTCCTTCAACTCTTTCAATTCTGCTGGCGCCATCCTGTAGGGAGGGATAGAAATCGGTCGGGTTCCAGGCATCAGTTCTATCTCGAACTCTATCTCCCTAGCAGGTGGTAAACCTGGCAGTTCGTCTGGGAATACATCTAAGAACTCTCTCACCACTGGCACCGAGGCGGGCTCTCTAACCTGACTGCTAAGCTCTCTCACATGAGCCAAATACCCCTGACATCCCTTCCTAAGCAACCTACGAGCCTGAAGAGCTGATATCAGACCTCTAGGTGTACCCCTCCTGTCTCCTCTGAAGACAACTTCAGACCCATCCTGACCTCTGAACCTGACTACCTTGTCCCTGCAGTCCAAGGTAGCACCATAGGTAGATAACCAGTCCATCCCTAGAATGATGTCAAAATCTGTCAAATCTAGAACCACTAGGTCGGCGGACAAGCATCTTCCCTCAACAAACACAGGACTACACTGGCAGACTGACTCTGCCACTGATGGATCACACTTGGGTCCACTGACCCAGAGAGGACACTCTAACCCAGAAGTCATCAGACCTAACCTCCCCACGGCTCTCGGAGCAATAAAAGAATGAGATGCACCAGGGTCCATCAAGGCATACACATCTGAACAACCAATGATTAAGTTACCTGCCACCACGGTGTTAGATGCATCTGCCTCCTGCTGAGTCATTGTGAAGATCCGTGCTGGAGCTGATGGACCTTCACCTCTGAAACCCGCTGAGGAAGAGGCTGCCCCTCTCCCTCTGCCTCTGCCACTGGCCTGAGTCATGGCTGGAGCTGCTGGTTGCGCTACACTGCCTGAAGCTGTCTGCTGGGACTGAGCCATCGGGACTGCTCTTGGACAATCTCGAGCCATATGCCCCTCTTGACCACATCTGAAACAGGTGTTCGTCCCAAACCGACATACTCCCCTGTGTGGCTTACCACACCTCGCACAAACTGCAATATCCGCACCAGAGCTTGAGCCACTCCCAAATCCCAGACTAGACTTGACTTTATTCCAGAACTTATTCTTCTTACCCTTGGGTTTACCCCATCTCTTACTGCCTGAAGCTGCTGCACTCAGGGTAGAGGGATCTAATCTTCCCCCACCCGGAGTTTTAGAACCGGAAGACTGTGCCACTGACTGCTTAACTGTCCCCTGAACAATGGCACTGGCCTACATTTTCCTGGCCATATCTACTATGGCATGGAAGCTCTCCCTGTCCACTGACTGAATCAAGGAGGAATACCTGGAATGGAGTTTCATGACATACCTCCTTGACCTCTTTGAATCTGTGTCCAGACTCTGTCCAGAAAAAGGCAACAGCTCCATAAATCTATCGGTGTACTCCTCTACACTCATTTCATCCGTCTGCCTCAACTGCTCGAACTCTATCATCTTCAGCTCTCTTGAACTATCGGGAAAAGCCCATCCTGCAAACTCGTTTGCAAACTCTTCCCAAGACATGCTGTCCACTCTCGGGTTCACATAATTCTTGAACCACTCTCGTGCCTTCTTGTACTTAAGCGTGAACCCAGCCATCTGAATGGCTCTACTATCATCAGCCCCAATCTCATCTGTGATTACTTTAACCCTTTCAAGATACACAAATGGGTCATCCCCTTTTTCATACTGAGGAGCACCGAATTTCATGTAGTCAGTCATCTTGACCTTGCTCCCACTGGCTGAGCTAGGTCTAGATGGCTGAGCAACTGGGGCTGCTGGTTCTGTAGGTGGTGGAGGTGGTGCAACATTTTCTGAGGTAGGGTTTGCTGGATTTGGATAGTAGGGCGGAGGTGGATACATTGGGTACTGAGAGTATGGTGGGTAGTAAGGTGGGTACGGCATCTGTGTGGGATAAGGGGTAAAGCTAGGGTAATCCGATGTACCTCCCATCGAATACCCGGGGTGTTGTGAGAAGTGTGGGTAGTGAGGTGGCTGTACAAATCCCGAGGCCTGAGTGCCTCCTTGGGACTCTCCCATACCTTCCTCCGACATGCTAACTCCCAGACTGCCATCCCTCCTCTGCTCTACATCCATATCATCCCCCACGTCCTCTGACGCTCCTCCCTGAACTGTTCCTCTGACTGATCTGCTTCTACCCAGATCCAGAGACCTTCTAGGGTCTCTTACTGCTCTGTCCCGGTTGGACCTGCTTGACATTGCCCTAGGCAATGTAGGAGGACGGGCGCTCATGCCCTCATCCTCAGGTGGCACTCCAGTCAATCTCGCTGATCGACGAGTTCCCCTCATCCTTTTTTCTGAAAAACAGTACACATAGCACAAACATTAGCATCATATGGTTCATGTGGGCACGCATGAACCCGCATCACATACATCACATATCATAGCATATCATTAATGCACATGCATATAATCATGGCATTTCACTTCATCATGCAAGACAGGACTCCACATCCTATCCTAGTGGACATGATCTTTTCCTATTGTGCTTGACCTTCTATAACATCTATGAGCCCGATACTCTAGGTCCGACCATATGAACCTAGGGCTCCGATACCATTCTGTAACGATCCGAAAATCGGACCGCTACCGGCGCTAGGATCCGGGTCGACTTAAGGCCGCCGGGACCCGTAGCAAGCCTAACATAACCTGTAAACCTGTATAATCCCATACATGATCAACAATCATATATAAAAATTAAAACTTTTCTTTCCATATACATCAACCAAACTCAACCTGTGCATAAACATTAACATAACATTGATCCCTCTGTGGGATCTCATCAGTGCCCCCAAGGGGTGACATAACATACGTTGAGTTGGTTTACATAAACATCGTAAAAATCTCTATGATCATGTGTTAAAGGGATAGCACAATCTATGGTCAAGCACACACTAACATCCATAAACCTCATTACATAACTATACTGTACTTTTACATTACAATTTGATCATGTCCATTGCTAGCTATTACATAAGCATGACTTCTTTACTCTATTCGGACTCCCGCACTATACTGTACCTGCAAGCCTGGGGGTAAAGGGAGAGGGGTGAGCTAAAAGCCCAGTGAGCTGAACTATAAAACATTTTAACACTATGCTTTAATGAAATGCATCATAACACAGACAATTCACATAAGGGTTGGGTGAACTTGTCACCAATTAGTCCAAGCTAACATAGTGCCAGGCCGTAGCATGGGGTCCTGGTCTTCCTGTCATACATACATTACTTACCATTATTCCAGGGCCTCCTCTGGGCTCCTGGTCTTCGAGTCCACAATCGTGCCAGGCCGTAGAATGGGGTCCTGGTCTTTCATTTCCGTGCCAGGCCATAGAATGGGGTCCTGGTCTTCCTGTCATGGACTAATTGGGTCATCCAACATTCACCCACATCAACAACACATGATGCAATGCGGCATATTCGTGAAACTAATGCAATCACCCTATTGCATAATCATGATGCATGAAACATGATAAAACATTTAATTTAAAAGATTAAGTTTAGTTCCACTCACCTCTGGCTGACTCTGACAACACCGAAGCAGCTGACCTCACTGCTGGGGTCCTCGGTTCCTCAGGTCCGAACCTACACAGGTGGACTCAAATGAGGGACCAAACATACTTGAACATAACTCTAAAATACTCCCCAAAAACCCCCTAAAACATCATGAAAACATCACATAAAAACATGCAAGAAATGGCTGAACAGGGCACTTTCGGCGGCAGGTTCGGCGGCCGAAAGTCCCTCCAGAGCCGAAAGTCAGGCAGGTTCGGCGGCACCTTCGGCGGCCGAACCTCCCAGACAGATCCGAAAGTTTTCTTTCGGGGGCAAGCTTCGGCAGCCGAATGCTGCCTCCACAAGGGGGTTCGGCGGCCAAAACTCCCTTCAGCGGCCAAACCTGGTTTCTGCCAGAAGGGCAGAAACTTGGTTCACATGAACCCCTTGCCTCCCAAAACCTCAAATCATGCATAAATCTCAACCAAAACATGCATACAAGTTCCTAGGGGTCTCAAACAGTCATATACCCCAACTACAACACTTCAAACACACACAATCAACACACATTGTTCAAAACATCAATATTAACCCATACCTCAACATATAACCTAACATGCATTTCTACCCATAGATCTTGCATAAAACTTATTTAAAACACATAAGGAGCTTAAGATCGGCTCTTACCTCTTGAAAATCGAGAGGGAGACGACCTAAACTTGGAGATCCACGAAAATGAGCTCCTGAGTTCCCAAAGCTCCAAAACTTGGTTTAAATGCTCAAAACTTGTAATGTGAGTTTAAAACTCAAGAAAAATGGAAGAGATTTGGAGGAAGAACACAAGAGTTGCAAAGGGAAGGTCGGAAGCTTGCTGTGGCCGAAAATGGGAGAAAACTCGCCCATTTCGGTTAAGTGCCCCTTTTATAGGTGGCTGGCCAGGCCACGTTCGGGGGCTGAATGCGCTTCCGCATCCATGCAATGTTCGGCGGCCGAACTTGACTTTCGGCGGCCGAAACTGGACTTCCCTAACTCATGCTTTCGGGGGCCTAACGTGCCTCCAAAACGCATGCATGTTCGGCGGCCGAACTTGACTTTCGGCGGCCGAACCTGGGTTTTCCTCCAAGGACTTTTCATGCAAAAACTCATTTAATTTCATACTTAAAACCATAAAACACATTAAAACATTTTTATAAAACATGATTCTACCCTTCTAGAGGTCTCCGGCATCCGAGATTCCACCGGATGGTAGGAATTCTGATACCGGAGTCTAGCCGGGTATTACAGCAGGTTCGGCGGTACCTTCGGCGGCCGAAAGTCCCTCCAGAGCCGAAACCCAGGCAGGTTCGGCGGCACCTTCGGCGGCCGAAAGTCCCAGACAGAGACGAAAGTCCCTTTTCGGGGGCAACTTCGGCAGCCGAAAGGCCTGCCTCCCAAGCCATGTTCGGCGGCCGAAAGTCCTTCGGCTGCCGAACCTGGTTTCTGCTAAAGGGCAGAAACTTGGCTCCCTTTGCACAAAAACTTCTCCTTTCCATTCCAACATGCATATAACTCATCCAAATCATGCAAATATACATACATTGGCTCCTAGGGGCTTCAAACTAACTTAAACCCCAACTACAACACACAACAACAACACATTGCTCAAAAACACAACATAAACTCAAAAACCTAACTATGAGCTAAACATGCATTCTACCCCAAAGATCTTGCATAAAACTTACTTTAAACGTGAAATGGGCTTAAGATCGGCTCTTACCTCTTGAAGATCGAGGGAGAGACGTCCTAAACTCGGAGGTGGGAGATTTTGAGTTCTTGAACCTCAAAGCTCCAAAACTTGCTTTAAACTCAAAAATCTTCAAAACAAAGCAAAAACTTGTGAAAATCTTGAAAGATTTGAAGGAAAAAACTCAAGGATGGTGAGGAACGGCGGAAGGGCTCACCTTGGCCGAAAATGGGGAGAAAGCTCGCCCATTTCGGCTAAGGGGCTCTTTTATAGTGGCTGGCCAGGCCATATTCGGGAGCCGAACGTGCCCCCGCATGCATGCCATGTTCGGCGGCCGAACTTGAGGTTCGGCAGCCGAACCTGGGCTTCCCTCACTTATGCCTTCGGGGCCTAAGGCTCACCCGAAAAGCATGCATGTTCGGCGGCCGAACTTTGAGTTTCGGCGGCCGAACCTGAGTTTCCTCCAAGGGTGTTTTTATTCCAAACACTCATTTCCTCTTTACTTAAAATCATCAAAAACATTAAAACATTTCATGAAAACATGGTTTTACCCTTCTAGAGGTCTCCGACATCCGAAATTCCACTGGACGGTAGGAATTTCGATACCGGAGTCTAGCCGGGTATTACAATGCAATCGAAATTCTCCCTAGAAACCATAAATACATCCTCAATCAAGTCTAAAGAAAGTCCTCACGAAAAAACACTATATATAAACTTAAAAAGAAAAAAAAAGTAAAATAAACTAAAAAATAAGAGTATCACTCGATCATGGTGAGGCTAACCAAAACAAAATGGTGAGAACCCAAATAAAAAATTAACCTCTCTTCTATTTGAAGGTAATGGAAAGTAACAAAATCCCTAAGGAAACCAAAGGCTCCAAGCAACGAAAAACAATCAGAGACACAAAGACAAATAGAACCAATAGAATCTTAAACGGTCTCCTTTCTTCTTTTTTCTCCCTTTTGCTCCCTTACGCTTATATTTTGTAGAATGAACTAGTTATAGGTTAGTTTATCTTTACCGTGGTGAAATACTAGTTACTGTAAATTAGTTGTAAGTCAGTTAATAGTTGTAAGTCAGTTAATAGTTGTAAATCAGTTAGAGGACCTGTATATATACATTAACTTATTCATATAAACGATATATATGAAAAGTGAGCAATAAATTCGTTTCTTCTCTCCAAATTTCTTCATAGTATCAGAGCAGGAGATTTAGAAAAGGAGATTATTATTTTTATTTTCAAGATCTGAAGGTTTCAGCAAATTCCTTGAACCTTCTTTATCATGAACCAAGAAGGTGAAGGAGAAGTAAGAATCACTAGATGGCCAGTGGATCAAGTATTTGGCTTAGCCCCATTGAATGATAGTAAATTTCATTCTTGGAGTAGGGCTATGAAAATAGCTTTAGGAGCCAAACGAAGACTTGAATTCATTGATGGATCTGTAGTGGAGCCAACAGAAGGTAACGATGGCTTTGAACAGTGGTAGAAATTTGACTATATGTGTAATACCCGGCTCGAGTCCTATGTTTCTTTATTGTTGTATGTTTATGAGCAAAACCAGGCTTAACATTATGAGTTTGATCCGCCTAGAGCCATGAGGAGCTCTAGTAGGGATTGGTCGAGCACAGAGAGAGTGCATGCACAGGTTAAGCCTTGGAATAAAGAAAAGTTTTATGTTTTTACAGAAAATGTATGATCATGTATGGGATTTCACAGGTATACAGACAGGATAGCAGGCTTACTACGGGTCCCGGCGACCTTAAGTCGATCTGGATCCTAGTGCCGGTGGCAGTTCGGTTTCCGGGCTGTTACAATATGGTCACTTCTTGGATTTTGCATGCTATCACCAAAGATCTGATTGATACATCCATTTATACAATTTGTGCCAAAGAACTATGGGATGAGATATCCAAAAAGTATGAAGAAAGAAGCGTCCTTTGATTTACCAATTGCATAGGCATATATCCTTTGTCACATAAGAAAATGCACAAGTTGCAGTATTTCACAAGACTTAAAGGGCTTTAGGATGAATTGGCCTTTGTTGAAGTGATACCTCCATATACATGTGCAGTGGCAAAGGAAATTTTAGATCTGACTAATAGAAACAGATTGATTCAGTTTTTGATGGGATTAAGTGAAGTCTTTGATTCGGTAAAGAGCCAAATCTTGCTAATGGATCCACTTCCTTCCATTAATAAGGCCTATTCTGTGGTCTTGAAATTTGAAGCATAAAGAAAGGTGATAAAAATCAAAACAGAAATAGGTGAATCAGTCTCCCTCTATTCACAGTCTTAGGGGTTGAATCAAGGACTTAAAAAGAAGTATGATTCAAGAAAAGGTCATTGTACCTATTGTGATCTGAAATGACATACTAAGGAGAATTGTTTCAAGATAATAGGTTATCAAGATTGGTTCAAAGGAAAGAACAAGGCATAATAGAATGGCAACATGCAAAGAAAAATAAATAATAGTCAAGGGAACAGAGTAGTAGCTGTGGCAAGAGATAGTTTATATCAGATACTCAAGTGAATCTTGAGATCAATGAAAATAATGGAAGGATTGAAGAATTATTCATAATGCTGGAAGATATCAAGTAAGAAATTCAAAAGCTTATAAAGAGAAAGAGTCCTCTAATTTTAAACAATGCAAGCATATCAGGAGCATAATATGGCAATAGTAGTACTATGTACCAAAATGTTGATAATTTTGTTGGTAATTTGCATTCTATTAGCACTTATTGCTCAACAAGAACATGGTGATGAAGTTTGAATTATTGATACAAGAGCTCCGATCATATGAATTCTTTTAAACATTTGTTTATAAGCATTTATTCTTTGCTTAAGCCCTTATTGGTTCATATTCCTGATGGAGATATCGAGCATGTGACACAAGCTGGGTTAATATATCTTAACTCCAAGATTTCATTAACATATACTTATCTGCCTTGTTTCAAATACAATTTATTATCAGTAAGCAAGTTGACACAAATATGTTCAATAAAGCTAATCTTTTATCATACATGTTATATTTTACAGGACTGATAAAGTACGGGTTGTTGGAAAGGAAGCAGCAGACCTCTATAAACTTTGATAATACTTGCTTTTTCCTCTCCTTATATACATGAATGTTTGTCTCAATTATATTCCTATATGTTTGATTTGTCCTTTAGCAAAGCAGCATAGAACACCTTTCAAAATCAGTACTAATATTGCTAATAATGTTTTTGAATTAGTTCATCCAGACATTTGTGGACCATATATATTGGAGTCCATAACTCATGATAGGTACTTCTTGACTATGGTAGATGATTATAGTAGAAGTACTTGGATCTTTTTGATGCAGCAAAAGTCACAATGCATTACTGAATTAAAGAAGTTCATTACTATGATCAGAAATCAATTTGGAGTTTTAATCAAGAAACTAAGGAGTAATAATAGGATGGAATTCATTAGTAGGACATGTCAACAGTTGTTTGCAAATTATGGGATTATACATAAAAAAAATCTTATCCCTACACTCCCCAATAAAATGGGATCGTGGAGAGAAAGCACAAACATTTATTGGAATTAGCTAGAGCAATTAGATTGAACGGGTACTTACGAAAATAATTCTGGTCATAGTGTATACTAACAGCAACTTACTTAGTTGAAAAAGTTGAGATGATCTACTCATGAAAATTTATTCAAAAGAAAGCCTGACTATAGTCATTTGAGAATAATTGGATGTCTTTGTTATGCTAGTAATGTGATCCCTCACAAAGATAAATTTTCTGATAGATCCATAGCTTCTATCTTATTGGGTTATGCTAGTAATCAGAAAGCTTGTAGGCTATACAACTTAAATATTGGAGAAATTTTTGTGAACAGGGATGTATTGTTTCATGAAAAATAGCTCCCTTACACAACTATTGTCTCTTTGCATATACTTTTCTCTCATGATAATATAGTCCTACCTCATCCAATCATGCAATCTGATAATTCTCAATCCTTTGAGTCACACCCTATATTACCAAATTCTTCAGTCTCAGTTATTGCTTCCCTTAATCCTCCTTCTATCAATCCGTCTCCTATCAATATTGCTCAACCAACCAATTAGAAAATCTTCTAGATTAACATGCAAATCATCCTAGCTAAAAAAACTATGTTAACATGGTTGCTTTCTCCACATAAAGTATTTATGCAAGTTCCTCTATTCAATTCTAGGAATCTTATGTTTCTTACCTAAATTCAGTTTCTGTGATCTCTGAACCAGTTACTTATGCTCAAGCTTCTAAAGGTCCTAATTGGGTCCATGACGTGACAGAAGAATTAAAAGCCTTAGAGCATAACACTACATAGCAGCCTACCACTTTACCTAAAGGAAGGAAAGCAATAGGGTCAAAATGGGTGTACAAGTCAAATACAAGCCTAACGGAAATACTAAGAGGTATAAGGCTAGATGAGTTGCCAATGATTACAATCAGATTGAAGGAATTGATTTCAAAGGGAGGTTTTCACTTGTGGCAAAGCTAGTTACTATGAGACTTTTTATTGCTTTGGCAACTGCCAAAGGCTGGACTATATACCAATTGGATGTAAACAACGCATTTCTTCATATTTTTTTAGATGAGGAGATATACATGATTCCACCTCAAGGATATTTTAAAGATAAGGAAGGAGAAGTGTGTTTACTTAAGAGGTCTTTGTACGGATTGAAACAAGCCTCTCGACAGTGAAACTTGGAATTTATATATTTTTTTAAAAATCCTTGGGGTTTCAACAATCTCCCAATGATCATTGTCTTTTTGTTAGAAGTCAGAATGGTCAGTTTTTATCACTGTTGATATACGTGGATGATGTCATTATAACTGGCCTTGATATTTCTGAGATTGATAGTATAAAGATGGCATTACATTCACAATCAAAGGTTTGGGGTTTATGAAGTATTTTTTGGGATTAGAAGTTGCAAGATTTGATACAGAAACCTTGCTTAGCCAAAGAATATTCATATCTGATGTGCTTAAAGATTGTGAGATGTTCTCTTGCAAACCTACCAAGTTCGCTTTTTCAAAAGGATTACAGTTAACTACTGATAAAGATGACTCATTGAAAAATCCTGATCAGTATAGACGATTGATTGGTAGGTTACTTTATATCAACCTAACAAGACCAAACATTAATAATTCGAGTAAGCATCTAAGTTAGTTCATGTCTTCACTAAAGCAACTACATTGAAATGTAGTTTTAAATCCTAAGATATTTACAAGGGCCAAAACATACTTAGACATCTAAGCTATTTACATTTTGCCCATCACACCCCTGTACTAAATTCATGACCTATCAAACACTCAAATAATTTACAATTATTATACTTAAATATAAAATTGCCCAATCAGCATAACGCATTCATTCACGTGATCAGAAAAGAGTGAGTTGATTTTAAAATGATGATGTGACACATGCAATGACTATTTTATGCTTTACCTAAAAAATGAGTGTCATTCTTTCCCATTTGAATTTCATCTTCAACCTTTTGAGTATTGCTCTTCCTTTTGTCCTTCATTTGCTATAATCCGAAGCTCCTTTAACCTCTCTTTTCTTTTGTATCTTTTTTCTTTTTTAAAAAAAAAAACAAGATTACTGGTTTTATTGTTAGCCTCTCTTCATTTTAAGTTGATGAAATTTTATTTCAAACCCTAAATTCATAGAAATTTGAGAAATTTACTATTTTAATAGAAATAAATGGAGTCAAGTCCAATTACTTCTCTATATCCAATATGTTAATGTGGAGAACCAACAAAAATACAAATTTCTTGGACAAGAATGAATTTAGGAAGGAGATTTTTTGGTTGCAGATACTATGGGGTGAGTCAATCGATATAATTCTTTGATTCTTTTTTATGTATTCTACTTGTTTTAAATTTTTATTAATTGTGAAACTTGTGTACATTGATAAATCTTTATAAATATAAATACATTTTTTTGTGAAGGGTGTTGCGGCACGTGGATATTTCTTTTGGTGTGATCCTCTGTACTTGAGTATCTAAAGTCTGTGATTTTGGGTCTACTGTCAAGAGATTATTCTTGTCTTTGTTTATGTCTCGGGTTGAAGCAAATTATTATAATTCATCCCGTCTACATTAAGCAGCATGAAGATGAAAGAGACAAAAGCATAGAGAGGTTAAGAAGATTGGCCAAAATTTTTTGGTTTGCAACAGGTTGATTATTGTATTGGTAGTTTGGTAGTTTGGATTTTGTGTGCCTAATTAGTCAGTTATGTGTGAAGTAAGCAATGTGTAAGTAGGCAACAATTCTAATTGTTTTGGCAGGTAAGAGCTTATCCATATGCTTCAAAAACACATTTTGTGTAATTAGATAGACATATTCAAGGTAGCTTTAGGTTGATTCTATGGAATTGTCTTGTAAACTTAAGTTGTTTCTAATGAAATTATCTCTTTGATTTCCAAATGATTTTGGTTGGTTTGTGTGATATTGATAATTTGGTATAAAAGATCTTGCATATTATATTGGTTAACTTAAAATGAGAAAAAGGGATAAATCCTCAACTATATTTACACAAGGTCAAACATGTTGATAACAATAAGTCAAGAAACAACAAGGCAAAAATCTTGTAGTATCCAATATTACAAAATATTGTCTATAACAGATGTTGCCTTAAACAGTATCATTCATAATCAAAACCCAAAATCACATATAACCTTGACTTACTAAAAGATTTTCCAAATATTAAGTCTAAAGGGAGCCATTTCAAAATGTAAATATTACAGCAAATATCACTAGTATTAAACTTTGCTATTCTTGATTAGATTGCAAACTGTTGATTTTGAACTACTTTGAGCTTGTTCTCTAGACTGTCTCCTTAACATCACATGGTTGTCTCTATGTTGCTCCCTAGCCTACCTTTTTGTCATCACCTGATGGTCCCTATTTTGCTACAATTAATTTGAAGTTATAGCAAATTTTCCCTTCTATCTCATAAACATGCAATGTGGAATCAATTTTTAGAAAGTTTACTAAAATTTAAATCTATTGGATAGAGAGAAAGAAAGAGAGATAATTTAAGCAAATTTATTTTTCTTGTATTTTTTTTTATTTTTTTAAGTTAAGATATTTATTGAGTTTCACTCATTTAAGGGAAGTGTGAAATCATGCGCATAGCTGACTTAGATTTTAAAAATTAAGTTATTACGTAGTTCATCAGGTAGTGAATTGAATAGGATAAATATAAAATTGGAGAAGTGAATAAAAATTTGTGATAAATTAGACAAATATGGAATATATAAACTAAACAGTTTGTGAGTTATTTAAAATTTGACTCGATAAAATTTTAGTTTAGCTCGATTCTTTTGTTAAATAAATAAAGTTTAAATTTAATTTTTAGATTCGTTTTATAAATAGTTAAACTCAAACTTATAGATATTCAGTTTGTTAAGTTTTCTAAAAATCTTTTGTTTATAAATTTATGAGTTACCTTATATACATATTTATTTAATTGAAATGACTTAGTTTTAAATTAAAACTCATTAGAATTATAAATAAATTGAAATTATTCATATGTTATTTGAGATTCGATTGAATAAATCTAATTCATTTTGTCTTATTTATTAAATGAATCAAATTTCAATTTATTATCAATAAATTCAAGTTTGAAGTGACTCAATTTCGAAGTTAATTCTAACTTAAAAATTTTTGATAAAATAAATATGGGATTTTCAAAATTAACTCCACTTGCTTCGTCTATAATTCTATTAAATATAAAAAAAATATTATTTAATTTATATGATATAAAAAAAATTATTAATTGATATTTTAATTTTAAAAAATATATTAAAACGTCTCTAATATTTTAAAAAATTTATTAATTAATTTTTTAATTTTAATCATTAAATATTATAAAAATTTTAAAATTTTCATGAGAAATTAATTAATAAATTTTTTAAAATTTTGAATAACTAACTAATAAATTTTTATTTAAATAAGAAAGCTCTGATTGATCTCAAATCTTCATTTCTTGTATGTGATACTTGTATTAGGTAAATTAATTTCAGAATAAATATTTTGGTTTGATCTGGGGTGGAGTGAATATCATGGGATTGTCTGGTCAGGCCTAAAAGGAAGATCATTATGGGATTGTCCATGAACCAGGCTGTCCTGCTGCTGATCTTGTTTTAGTTAGTGAATTGGAGGAAGGGAAGCTGGCAGATTCATTACAAAGCTTGCGTGATTGCTGACAGATCCAGGGACAATCACTGCACCTCTGCAATTTAAATATCATTTGACCCTAAATCTTATGTACTTCTACATAATTATAACAACCTCTTCAACCTGCTTTGTCTAAGTTCTCTGTTGTATCCAATACGGATGTTTCTAACCAACTTCCATTTCCAAACTAACAAAATTACATAATATATGATATTATTTACATCGAAATTTAATTTTAATTTAGGAACAAAAGAATATAATTGAGTTATTCTAATAATTTAGAATTCATAATACACTTTTTTCTAATTTACGTTAAATAAGTAAGAGTCGATATAAAATTTTTAATTATATTAGAGTTGAATTGAGTAATATATAATGTAGAAATTATTTGTTTCAGTTATTCACAGGTGATTTTTGTTCAATGTAATACTCAAAGAGATTTTTGCTTAAAATAAAGAAAGATTTTGTCAATATAATTATGATAAAGTACTTATTAGACTCTGTCAAAAATTTTAATTAATATCGTTTTGATAAAACGATATAAAAGAAATGAGAGATTAGAAACTGAAAAAAATATTATTAAAATTCTTAAAATATTAAAAAATGAGTTTCAAATAGCTAATTCTAAAAAAAATTGTAAAATGAGTTTCAAATAGTAAAAAAAATACTATTTATAATAATAAATACTTTAATACGTAAAATTATAAAAATATTTTAAAAAATAATTAAAATATAAAATTGACCAATTAAATGGTGAAATTTTCACTTCAAATTTTATAACATGTCTAGGTCCTCGTTATATTTTTGAAAATCAAGCGTCTCGAATTCTTTTTGTGAAAAACTATCGTGGGTCTCACGTTCACAACAAAAATTAGATCCGATTTAAATTTATCATAAAATTTAAAACTAGTTACTTTGTATCAAATTGAAAATAAAATTAATATTTATTATAGTAAATATAATAAATTATTCATGGAAGAGAATGAGATAAATTAATTGATATATTTATTATGAGTTGTTTATTGAGATGATTTTTAGTATAATAGAATTAATAAGTAGAACAGTTCAAATTTATAATCGATGATTTTGTTGAAAAATAATAAAAATAAAGTTATTATAGAATTATTGAAACGTGGATAATAAGCAAGAATTAGCAGCATAGAAGACAAAATTATACAACGTCCATGATGGACAAATGCACATTATAATTAAAATCTAGAGAAAAGATATTGTAAACTTGAAAACCTTTATGCGTAATTACACCTAATTACGGGATCATTCAAATTGTGAATTGCACTGCAAGCAGATTGTTGCAATTCATAAATCAACCTCAGATCGAGATAGAGAGGCCTGATTTCAGTTCCCCTTTTCTCTAATTTAACTCTGGTTCGAATTAAAATTCATTTTTTTTTTAAAAAAATATATTGATTCCCTTTAATTTTATGATTAAATAATGATGTTTTCATGGGTATAAACTTATACTTTATAATATATCAAATGGTTACAAACTGAAGTTGATCTGATGAAACCATTTCAAATTGAAATCAATTTGAATCATAAAAGCTTATAATATTGAATTTTAATTAGGATGAGTTTATGATTAGAAGTGATTGTTCTGTTAATTCAATTTAAAATTAAAAATAAATTAAAATTTAAAATTTAAATATTTATTAAAATGAAATGAAATTAATAAATCTGAATTAAATCAGTTGGATTTAATTTGATTATGCGTGTGGAGATATATAAAAATACTTAGCTTTTGCTTTTGAGCGTTTTTCTGGCGACGGGGTAGTCGTGTATCACATAGCAAACCAATAATCAAAAACTCCAAAACTAACGTACAAAAAGAAAAAAAAGCTTTAGTTTGTTGGCATTTGAGCTTGAAATGGTAAACTTCAACGTACCCCATCATTATCCAAAGCTTACTTGGATTTAACAAATAAATACTACTACACGTTGATGGGGAAATTTCAAAGAGCTCCTTCAACTACGCAGAGACTTCTGCGACTCCTCCATGTGAACTATGTCTCGGTCACTGAGCTTCCTATGCCCAGATTCTTCTCTCTCTTGCTTTCTACTATTGGTTGTTTGCCATTTCTAAATCCACCCTCCAAGCTTCATTTCTCCCTTACTCTTCTCTTTCCTCTGCTCCCAGTAAGTCTTTTCATTTCAAGATTTCTTCCCTTCTGTATATTTATGGGGTCTAATAATTTTCAGTTTTGAACCCATTACTACTCAATAAATGCACCTGTGTAGCTCTATTATTTTATTTGAAATCTGTTTCTTGTTTTCTCTCTTTAATGCTTAAAAAATTCCATTGTTTTCTGGTCACTGCTCTTTTTTTTTTCAACTCTATCTTCTAAATGATACTAAGTGTAGAGATGTTTTTACGTGATATATCTTGGATAGGATGATAAGTTTGACAGAAATTGCAAGGAGAAACAATGGGATGCACTGCTTCTATGTATGCAGTTGGGAGGAGAAGGAAGAAGCCAAGTATACCAGAAATGGTAGTATATGTTCCTCCATTGCGAATACCATCACAATCTGATCTTCAAAGGTCACTTAAAGGGCTAATTCCTCGAGATCTTGTGGACAGATTGGCCTGTCTTCGAAATCAGATTAGTTTAGTTGCAGGGGACACTGGTCTGATTCCATAAACTCAATCTTAAATTTCTTTCATGTTCCGTTTGGTTGCTGAGAAAATTACTTAAAAGAATTATGGTTTTTGTAGCTGGATCTGCTATAACTGAATTAAGTCGAGCATTGGAGGAGTATTTGTCTCTTCTTATTGGACTTACTAAGAAAGGTAATATATATACATATATTCTTTCTTCTTAATTATTTTAATCTCTCATTTCTCTGCCTGTATCTGCAACGAATTTTGCTCATATCTTGCAGAACATGGTCTTGAAGGCTTGGTGGAATTCAAGTGGAAAGTTTTAGAAGATGGGCATCATGTAAGAATCTCAAAATTGATCATTCCCTTTGTTTCTAGAACAATACATTTCAAATTTGAATTTCTCTAAGCTGGTAATTTGAATTGAAAATGTGACTGAGCAGGACAGCTCTGTCTCAAACTCCTGGTTTGAGTTACTGTCTGTTGTTCATATGATGGCGATCCTGACTTTGTCGGAAGCTGACTTATTGATGATCCCCAAGGATCACTCTGGTTCTGGCATAAGAGTTGTATCTTCAGGTTCATAATTTTACCCGTGAGCTTCATAAGATGATCCCAAATTTATCATTGACAAAGATACTTGTGCCCTAGATTGTAAGAGGGATGCTGTTGATTTACTGCTTAAGGCAGCAGGATACTTGGAATTCTGCGTCCGAGATGTACTGGTTCGAATTCCAGCAGATATCAAGTATGTAAACAGATGCATAATTTAGGGTTTGTTCTTTGAACTTTAGATTCAGTATTGAGTTATTGTTAACTATGTGTTCATAGGAAAGGATTTTCAAAAGATTTGCAAGATGGGGTTTTGGAGGCTCTGTCTATTCAAGCACTAGGCCAGGTATTTTCAAAAGATTTGCAAGATGATCATGTCCATTTATGATTTCTCTTACAATTTGATCATGTTGTGACAATTTGAAGATATATTCAGGGAACTGAGATTCAGCTTGGTTTAGCTGTTGAAAGTCAGAAAGCTACTTTATCAGTAAAGAGGAGGTTGGCTTGTGAACAGCTGATCTATTTCAGTCAGGTATGCACTTTGGCCTCTTAAAATCTCTTTGTATAGATTTCAGTCATCAATCAGAGCACAAATAAATCCATTCTAGGAATCTCCAATTGAAAATTTTCTTCGTCAGGCTTATCACTGCCTGTCAAAATGTGACATGAATCATGAATATGGGAAGAAGCATCTCTGGTTCATCAAGTGGAAGTTCCTTGAAGCAAAGGTGAAATCAGTGAATTCTGATTGCTGAATATTTGTAAATTTTGCACTTTCTGATTCTGATTTATATAATCAGGCTGCAGCGTATTACTATCATGGCCTGATCCTTGACAAGGGTAGTGAACCTGCCTGTCACGTTAGTGCTGTATGTTGTTTTCTTGCAGCAGAAGAACTTCTAACAGAAAGCAAGAAGGCCTGCTTAAGCTTTTGCCTTGCAGCACCTGTCACCAGGTTTGGAATTAGGAAAATTCTTGCAATGTACCTTACAAGTAATTTAAAATTAAAAGAAATATTATCTAAAAAATAATGAGACCCATATATTAAAACTTTTCATTGGTTGGTTGGGTATACAAATAAAGTAAATTGCAAGAATTTTTCAAATAGGAAAATTAAGCCTAGAAATGTGGAAATGATAGAGATTGTTAAATTGAAATCCTTTTTGAAATATTTATAATATTCACTCTTTTTTTTTTTTTTTCTCTTGGAAGATCTCCTCCACTGTGGGGTGCCATGAAGCACTTGCATCAGAAAATTCCTGAAGTTGCTTCAAGGAAATCTCAGATGTATGGGTACCTATTGGAAGAAGAGAAGTAAGTAAGCTTCATGTTAATTTGTATATCAAGTGTTCGCTAAAATGACGAATTCAGATTTTGAAGTGAAATTTTTGAGAATAATGATGGACGCAGGGGTTTGCAAGCATTGCCTGACCTGCCAGATTTCCAACTATCGTTGAGACCTGACGACTATGTATTGCCTGAAATGGATGAGGCATGGGATAGAGAGAGGTGGAATCTCCAGAGCCAGTCCTTGAAAGAACATCTCAAAGATTCTGAAGATGAGATTGAAACTGAATGATACCAATTCATCACCTTTTATTCTCTATTATATATATATATATATATATATCTGTTTTTTGTTTTCCTCTTATTTTTGCTCCTCTGGACTTCATATCATTAGCTTATATGGTAACAATGTAAGGTTCTTGATTGCTGTCTTGGCCATGTAAATTCAGTTTTACTTTTATGCCTCGTTTGTTATGATTCATTTAAAAATCATACTTGATTTTAATTATTTTTAAAATAAAATTTTTTTAAATTGAAAGAAATTGAATTATTTTATTTTAAAAAGAGAATGAATAAAAAAAAATTAATTGAATTAAATTCTTATAAAAAAAATAGATTTTGTATGATTATCAGCATAACAGATCTATTGAACCAAAGAATACATGTCATATTTTCAAATACCTTTCTAAGGTTAAATTTTGTGCCAAAATTAAAAAAAAATTATATTTTATAAAAAATTACTGGTAATTGACTAAAGTACTCTTGTAGTATGGTTGGCATATTTTTATTATTATTTTTTAATTTTTTAAACATCGGGAATTATAATAGATAAAGAAATAAATGATCCATAAAGAGGACAGAAATTTTATACAATAACAGTTGAAATGGAATTGAGATTGTACATCACAAAAGGTTTAAGAATGTCATTATTATTTTCATTGATTCCAACAAGAAAAAGATATTCATTCATTGGATTATGTGCATAGAGTTTAAATGAATTTACGTAATTATGAATATATATAAATTTATCTAGACCAGATTATATATATATTTTCCCTTTGTGATTTTTTTTTTTAAAAGATTTTATTAAATAAGATTTAAGTTCAGAACTCATAAAAAAGTAAAAAAATATAGTAAAAAACAAGATAAAAATAAGGTAGACTTAAAATATAAAAATTAAGTCCAAATTTAATCCCCAATAGAAAGGTGTGATCCAAATCCAGTAATATGAATCGTACATCTTATTTCCTATCACACAGAGTTAGAGACTAAAAAGAGTCACATGAAATAGGTTGATCACGATCTTGATACATTGAAGCACGAATAGCATAAAAACATTAACTTTCTATCCATCAACCAAAAAACTAGATCGCCTAAAATAACAAAAGCATGCTAATGAAGAAATAGGGAGAGAATAGGGCTTGAACTGCCAACTTCAGTTTTTTTTTTTTAATTTTTTGTCAAGAGATAAGATGGATTTCATTGCAAAGAGACAAAATAAGATCCAAATCTATACAAGAAAAACCCCTTACAAGAAACGGACCTCTAAGCCAAAAGAAAAAAAACACAAAGGTCCAAACACCTCAAGCCCTAGAGGCTTAGGAAGCTTAACCCAATTTTGTATCGATGGCGATGGAGGAAAACGATCCTCCCTGCAAAAGTGACAGAGACTTGGATTTGAACATGCCTGCAGCGGCAAAAGAAGGAAATTCCACTATTACAGTCAAGAATTATAGTAAAAACACTCATTGAAGCTCGGGGAGAGGGGCTAAACCATAAACCAGGCCAACGATCGCTACTACAAATAGATCGATATGCAACCACCGAAAGTCTTCTCAAAATAAGCAAAGAAGAAATAGAGCCATGGATCGAGTCAAAGGAGACTTCACAGATCAAAAGCATCGATGTAGGAGGAGGAAGAACATTCTCTGCAACCCAATCGTGCCTCTCGGGTCAAACTCTATGAGCAACCCCTTTGCTTTCATCCACCGAATAAACAACCTTGTAAATATCAGATCTGAGACTCCTCCATCTACATGTAATTAAGGGAGCAACACAGGCCAAGTTACAATAAAACACTCAACTGATCTTAAAATAGTGACACTTGAGAACTAGATCTGTCAAGAGAAAAGAAACACACACAAAAATAGATCAATAAGAAATCCTCTCAAAGGACAGTTGAATATACGGGAAGAAAACAAAGGAAACTAAATATTTACACACTACCCAGAGGAGTAGAGGAAGACCTACTCTCCAGCCAGAGAGCGAACCCCCTGCCTGAACGAAGCAAGGGAGGTAACGGAAGTGGCAAAGAAAGAGACATTATTCAAAAAACTTCTCTGCAGTTGAAAGAAAAAGCTCTCTCAAGAACAAACTAGAGAGAGAATACACTATCATCTTCAGCTTATTTCTATGTATATGAATTTTTTATTAATTTTTTTACGAATTATGCATAAAGTTTTTGCTCAGTTGAATGAAAGGTGTAATACTCGGCTAGACTCTGGTATCGGAATTCCTACCGTCCGGTGGAATCTCGGATGTCGGAAGTCTCTAGTAGGGTAGAAACATGTTTTCATAAAATGTTTTAATGTATTTCATGGTTTTAAGTAAAAAGAAAATGAGTTTTTGCATGAAAACAACCTTGGAGGAAAACTCAGGTTCGGCCGCCGAACCTCAAGTTCGGCTGCCGAACATGCATGCGTTTCGGGTGTGCCTTAGACCCCCGAAAGCATAAGTGAGGGAAATCAGGTTCGGCCGCCGAACCTTATGTTCGGCCGCCGAACATGGCATGCATGCGGAGGCACTTTCGGCTCCCGAACGTGGCCTGGCCAGCCACCTATAAAGGGGTCCCTTAGCCGAAAACGGGCGAGCTTTTCTCCCCATTCTCGGCCAAGGTGAGCTCTCCGCCATCCCTCGCCGGTTTTGAGTTCCTTCCTTCAAATCTTTCTCGATTTTCATTAGTTTTACCTTTGTTTTGAAGATTTTGAGCTTTTGAGCAAGTTTTGGAGCTTGGAGGTTCAAGGAACTCTCTCTCTCCCATTTTCCGAGCTAGGGTCGTTCTCCTCTCGATCTTCAAGAGGTAAGGGCCGATCTTGAGCTTATGGCATGTTTTAAGTAAGTTTTAAGTTGATCTATGGGGTAGAATGCATGTTTAGCTTATGGTTAGATTTATGGGTTTATGTTATGATTTTGGACAATGTGGATGTTTGATGTGTTGTAGATGGGGTTTAAGATAGTTTGAAGCCCCTAGGAACTTGTATACTTGAGTATGTAT
The DNA here is from genome assembly GCF_001659605.2 of Manihot esculenta. Lineage (NCBI taxonomy): Eukaryota > Viridiplantae > Streptophyta > Magnoliopsida > Malpighiales > Euphorbiaceae > Manihot > Manihot esculenta. The sequence goes on from NC_035171.2 coordinate 11,879,656, forward strand.
GTTGTAGATTAGGAAAAATGCATGTTGGGATAGTGTTGGGAGGCAAATGTGCATGAGGAACCAAGTTTCTGCCCTTTGGCAGAAACCAGGTTCGGCAGCCGAAGGACTTTCGGCCGCCGAACCTGCCTGGGAGGCCAGCCTTTCAGCTGCCGAAGCCTGCCCCCGAAAGAGGACTTTCGTCTCTGGAAGGCGGTTTCGGCCGCCGAAAGTGCCGCCGAACATGCATGAGTTTCGTCTCTGTCTGGGAGTTTCGGCCGCCGAAGGTGCCGCTGAACCTGCCTGACTTTCGGCTTTGGAGGGACTTTCGGCCGCCGAACCTGCCGCCGAAAGTGCCCTGTTCAGCCTTCCTTTGCATGTTTTTCTATGATTGTTTCATGATGTTTTAGGGGTTTTTGGGGAGTAGTTTAGAGTATTGTTCATGTATGTTTGGTCCCTCATTTGAGTCCACCTGTGTAGGTTCGGACCCGAGGAACCGAGGACCCCAACAGTGAGTCAGCTGCTCCAGTGTCTGGTCAGAGCTATCCAGAGGTGAGTGGAATAACTCATTACGTTTTAAAGCAAATAATGGACATTTTAGCATGATTCACGCATCATTAATGCCATGAGATATACTAGGTTGTTGCATTAGAATTCACGAATATGTTGCATTGCATACTCTACTGTTGTTGTTGTGGATGAATGTTGGATGATCCATAGCCCTCGATCTATGATGTGACGATGTGATATGTACGGTACAGAATGTCAGACCAGTGGGACCCATTCTACGTTCGCTGGCACTATGTAAGAGAAAGACCAGGACCAATTCTACGTTTTGGCACATTGGAATGTTATGTTATGCCATGTAAGAGAAAGACCAGGACCCATTCTACGTTCTGGCACAGTTGGACTATGTAGAGGGCTATTGGTGACAAATTCATCCTTGATGTGATTAGCTGTGATGTGATGCATTTCATGTTATCATATGTTTTAAAAGTTTTATTATTCTGCTCACTGGGCTCTAGTAGCTCACCCCTCTCTCTAATCCCCCAAGTTTGCAGGTACAGGGTAGACCAGGAGGTCAGCAAGGGTAATGAAGTCTTGTCTATGTAATAGATAGAGTGTGGACATGATAAATTGTAAAATGATATGAAGTTATGAATAGTAATGTATGTAATGATATTGAGGATTAGAGATTTGTGCTTGATCCAATGTGTAAGGTATCCCTTTTTATACATGATCTTAGATGTTTTATGATGTTCATGTAAACCAACTCAACATATGCTATATCGCCCATTGGGGCACTGATGAGATCCCACAGAGGGGTCAATGCTTATGTTTACGACTATGTTCAGTGCATGTATAGGTTGAGTTTGGTGTATGAGAGAATGTATGAAAGAAAAGTTTTAAATTTTTATGTATGGTGTTGATCATGTATGGGATTAAACAGGTTTACAGGTTATATGTCAGGCTTGCTACAGGTCCCGGCGGCCTTAAGCCGACCTGGATCCTAGCGCCGGTAGCGGTCCGATTTTTGGGTCGTTACAGAATGGTATCAAAGCCCTAGGTTCATAGGATCGGACCTAGAGTGTTGGGCTCATAGATGTTCTAGAAGGTCAAGCACAATAGGAAGATCATGTCCACTAGGATAGGATGTTGAGTCCTGTCTTGTATGATGAGGTGAAATGCCATGATTATATACATGTGCATAAATGCTATGATATGAATGATATGTATGTGATGCGGGTTCATGTGTTTCCACATGAACCATATGATGCTGATGTTTTTAGTGTTGTGTACTGTTTTTCAGAAAACAGGATGAGAGGAACCCGTCGATCTGCAAGATTGACTGGAGTACCACCTGAGGATGAGGGCACGAGCGCCCGTCCTCCTGCATTGCCTAGGGCAATGTCATGTAGATCAAGCAGAGAAAGAGTGTCAAGGGACCCTAGAAGGTCTTTTGATGCTAGCAGAAGGGGAACAGATAGAGAAGGAAGTTCTTCAGATGTGAGGGAGGTTATGGAAGAGGACCAGAGGAGGGGTGGGAATCTGGATGTCAGCATGATGGAAGAAGGGATAGGGGAGTCGCAGGGAGGCGCTCAGGCCTCGGGGTATGGTTTTCCACCCCATTATCCACCCTTCCCACAAGGTTCAGGGTATCCGATGGGAGGCACATCGGATTACTCCAGCTTTAACCCCTACCCTACCTACATGCCTTATCCACCTGTCTATCCACCTTACACACAGTACCCAGCTTATCCACCCTCACCCTTCTATCCTAACCCGGCAAACCCCACCTCGGGGAATGCTGCACCCCCACCTCCACCACCTACAGAACCAACAGCCCCAGTTACTCAACCTCCTAGACCTAGCTCAGCCGGTGGGAGCAAGGTGAAGATGACAGATTACCTTAAGTTGGATGCTCCCAAATACAAGTCAGGGGATGATCCCTTTGAGTACCTGAGAGTGGTGAAGACGATAACTGATGAGCTAGGGGCGGATGACAGTAGGGCCATTCAGATGGCAGGGTTCACCTTAAAGTGCAAAAAGGCACGGGAATGGTTCAAGTGTTATGTGGACCCAAGACTAGACGGCATGACATGGGAGGAATTTGCAAATGAGTTCGCCGGATGGGCTTTTCCAGACAGTTCCAGAGAACTGAAGATGATTGAGTTTGAGCAGCTGAGGCAGACAGAACACATGAGTGTAGAGGAGTACACGGATAAATTCTTGGAGCTATTGCCTTTTTCAGGGCAAGCTCTAGATACGGATTCGAAGAAAGCCAAGAGATATGTTATGAAACTGCATTCTAGGTACTCCTCTTTGATTCAGTCAGTTGAGAGGGAAAGTTTCCACACTGTGGTGGATATGGCGCGAAGGATGGAGGCTAGTGCTATAGTTGAGGGGTCAGTGAAGCAGTCAGTGACCCAGTCTTCAGGGGTTAAGACCCCAGGCAGAGGAGGGCCAGGTCTCTCTTCTCAGAGCTCAGGTAGCAAGAGGTGGAATAACACCACCAAGAAGCCGAAGAAGAACAAGTTTTGGAGTAAGTTGAAATCCGGTCTGGGATTAGGCGGTGGCTCGAGCTCAGGCTCAGACGATACAAAATGCCTAAGGTGTGGGAGGCCACACAAGGGAGTGTGTCGAGCTGGGACTAATGCATGCTTCAGATGTGGACAGGAGGGACACATGGCTCGGGAGTGTCCTAGAGCACCTTTTATGGGCCAGCCCCAGCAGACAGCTTCTGGTAGTGTGGCACAGCCAGCAGCTCCAGCCACAACTCAGGGCAGTGGCAGAGGTAGAGGGAGAGGGGCAGCCTCTTCTTCTGGTTCCCGAGGTGAAGGTCCATCAGCTCCAGCCAGGATCTTCACCATGTCACAGCAGGAGGCTAACACATCCAACACCGTGGTGTCAGGTAATCTCATCATTGGGTGTTCTGATGTGTATGCATTAATGGACCCGGGTGCATCTCATTCTTTTATTGCTCCGAGAGCCATTGAGAGGTTGGGTCTGATAGTCTCTGGGTTAGAGTGTCCCCTATGGGTCAGTGGACCCAAGTGTGACCCGTCAGTGGCAGAGTCAGTCTGCCAGTACAGTCCAGTTTTTGTTGAGGGAAGATGCCTCTCCGCCGACCTTGTGGTTCTAGATTTGACAGACTTTGACGTCATTCTAGGGATGGATTGGCTATCTACCCATGGTGCTACCCTGGACTACAGAGACAAGGTAGTCAGGTTCAGAGATCAGAACGGGTCAGAGGTCGTCTTCAGAGGAGACAAGAGGGGTACACCTAGAGGTCTGATATCAGCTCTTCAGGCTCGTAGGTTGCTTAGGAAGGGATGTCAGGGGTATTTGGCTCATGTGAGAGAGCTAGATAGTCAGGTCAGGGAGCCAGCCTCAGTGCCAGTTGTCAGAGAATTTCAGGATGTTTTTCCAGACGAGCTCCCAGGTTTACCACCTACTAGGGAGATAGAGTTCGAGATAGAGTTGATGCCTGGAACTAGACCGATCTCTATCCCTCCCTACAGGATGGCTCCAGCCGAGTTGAAGGAGTTGAAAGAGCAGTTACAAGAGCTGGTAGAAAAGGGCTTCATCCGACCGAGTACCTCACCTTGGAGTGCTCCAGTCTTGTTTGTGAGAAAGAAGGATGGATCCCTTAGACTTTGTACCGACTACAGGCAGTTGAACAAAGTCACTACCAAGAATAGGTACCCTCTGCCAAGGATCGATGATCTATTCGACCAGCTAGCAGGAGCGGGTTGTTTCTCCAAAATAGATCTGAGATCTGGGTACCATCAGCTGAGGATAAGAGAGGAAGACGTGCCAAAGACAGCTTTCAGGACCAGATATGGGCATTTTGAGTTCCTTGTGATGCCGTTCGGGTTAACCAACGCCCCTGCAGCATTCATGGATCTCATGAACAGAGTGTTTAGCCAATACCTGGATCACTTTGTTATTGTCTTCATAGATGATATCTTGGTGTATTCCAGGAACGCAGAGGAGCATGCCCATCATCTGAGGTTGGTTCTGCAGACCTTGAGGGAACATGGCTTGTATGCCAAGTTCTCTAAGTGTGAGTTCTGGCTGAGGAGCATTTCATTCTTGGGGCATGTAGTGTCAGAAAATGGAATAGAGGTGGACCCCAAGAAGGTAGAAGCTGTGGCTAACTGGCCTAGACCCACATCAATGACAGAAATCAGGAGTTTCTTGGGTTTGGCGGGTTACTACAGGAGGTTCGTTCAGGACTTCTCTAAGATTGCAGCTCCTCTGACCAGATTAACCAGGAAGAACCAGAGGTTTGTGTGGACCGACCAGTGTGAAGAGAGCTTTGAGAAGCTCAAGAAGAGGTTGACTTCAGCACCAGTGTTAGCCCTGCCATCTAGTAATGAAGACTTCTCAGTGTATTGTGATGCGTCCCGTGTGGGACTGGGTTGTGTGCTAATACAGAAGGAAAGGGTAATTGCTTATGCTTCTAGACAGCTGAAGAAGCATGAGTTGAATTACCCCACACATGACCTGGAGATGGCAGCAGTAATCTTTGCACTCAAGATATGGAGGCACTACCTTTATGGGGTTAAATGTGAGATCTTTACAGATCATAAAAGCCTGCAGTACATCCTGAGTCAAAGAGATCTGAACTTGAGACAGAGAAGATGGGTGGAGCTGCTAAGTGACTATGATTGCAAGATTCAGTACCATCCGGGTAAGGCGAATGTGGTGGCAGACGCCTTAAGCCGGAAATCACTAGGCAGCTTATCCCACATCACGGCTGAGAGGAGACCAGTGGTGAAGGAGTTTTACAAGCTCATGGATGAAGGTCTACAATTGGAGTTGTCTGGTACAGGTGCATTGATTGCTCAGATGAGAGTGGCACCCGTGTTTCTGGAGCAGGTGGCTCAGAAACAGCATGAGGACCCAGAGTTAGTGAAAATTGCCAGGACTGTTCAGTCAGGCAAGGATAGTGAGTTCAGGTTCGACAACAAGGGGATCCTCCGCTATGGGAGCCGATTGTGTGTACCAGATGACATAGGGCTAAAAGGAGACATTATGAGAGAGGCTCATAATGCAAGATACAGCGTTCACCCCGGAGCCACCAAGATGTATCAAGATCTGAAGAAGGTTTATTGGTGGCCAGCTATGAAGAGAGAAGTGGCACAGTTTGTGTCAGCCTGCGAAGTGTGTCAGAGGGTGAAGCTAGAACATCAGAAGCCAGCTGGAATGCTTAACCCGCTACCTATTTCAGAGTGGAAATGGGAGAATATAGCTATGGACTTCGTAGTGGGGTTACCGGCGACGTCCAATAGATTGGACTCCATATGGGTGATAGTGGACAGACTCACCAAATCTGCTCACTTCATCGCTGTCAGGAGTGGCTATTCTGTGGATAAGTTGGCGCAGGTGTACGTTGATGAGATCGTCAGGCTGCATGGGGTTCCTGTTTCAATAGTGTCTGATAGAGGGCCCCAGTTCACCTCCAGGTTTTGGCGGAGTTTGCAGAATGCCATGGGTACCAGGTTGGATTTTAGCACTGCGTTCCATCCACAGACGAACGGACAATCAGAAAGGACCATCCAGACGATAGAGGATATGCTTAGAATGTGTGTGCTGGATTTTGGCGGTTCTTGGAGGCAGCATCTACCCCTGGTGGAGTTTGCCTACAATAACAGCCATCATGCTAGCATCGGGATGGCTCCATATGAGGCTTTGTATGGGAGGAAGTGCAGATCACCTGTTTGCTGGGAAGAGGTTGGAGAAAAGGCCTTGGCAGGGCCTGAGCTAGTAGAGATCACCAGCAGGGTGGTACCCATAATCAGAGAAAGGATCAAGACTGCCGCAAGCAGACAGAAGAGTTATGCAGATATCCGCAGAAGACAAGTAGAGTTTCAGGAGGGGGATCTGGTATTGCTCAAGGTGTCTCCTATGAAAGGAGTGGTTCGCTTTGGGAAGAAAGGTAAACTAGCCCCACGATACATCGGACCCTTTGAAATCTTGCAAAAGATTGGGAATGTGTCGTACAAGCTGGATTTACCTGCTTCAATGGAAAGAATCCATCCGGTTTTCCATGTTTCAATGTTGAGGAAGTTTGTGTCAGATCCGGGCAAGGTTCTTAGTGAGCCTGATGTGGAGGTCCAAGAGGATCTCACCTATGTTGAATAGCCAGTACGGATCATAGACACCCAGATCAGAAAGCTAAGGAACAAGGAAATCCCGATGGTGAAAGTCTTTTGGAACCACCACAATATGGAAGAATGCACTTGGGAGACACGGGAGTCTATGCTCCAGCAGTACCCCCATCTCTTTTAAGATTAGATCTCTACGTGTTTATATGCTATGTATGTATGTTATATTTGCTTGTGCTAGTTGAGGAACATTCGGGGACGAATGTTCTTAAGGGGGGAGAATGTAATACCCGGCTAGACTCCGGTATCGGAATTCCTACCGTCCGGTGGAATCTCGAATGTCGGAAGCCTCTAGTAGGGTAGAAACATGTTTTCATAAAATGTTTTGATGTATTTCATGGTTTTAAGTAAAAAGAAAATGAGTTTTTACATGAAAACAACCTTGGAGGAAAACTCAGGTTCGGCCGCCGAACCTCAGGTTCGGCCGCCGAACATGCATGCGTTTCGGGTGTGCCTTAGGCCCCCGAAAGCATAAGTGAGGGAAACCAGGTTCGGCCGCCGAACATGGCATGCATGCGGAGGCACTTTCTGCTCCCGAACGTGGCCTGGCCAGCCACCTATAAAGGGGTCCCTTAGCCGAAAACGGGCGAGATTTTCTCCCCATTTTCGGCCAAGGTGAGCTCTCCGCCATCCCTCGCCGGTTTTGAGTTCCTTCCTTCAAATCTTTCTCGATTTTCATTAGTTTTACCTTTGTTTTGAAGATTTTGACCTTTTGAGCAAGTTTTGGAGCTTGGAGGTTCAAGGAACTCTCTCTCTCCCATTTTCCGAGCTAGGGTCGTTCTCCTCTCGATCTTCAAGAGGTAAGGGCCGATCTTGAGCTTATGGCATGTTTTAAGTAAGTTTTAAGTTGATCTATGGGGTAGAATGCATGTTTAGCTTATGGTTAGGTTTATGGGTTTATGTTATGATTTTGGACAATGTGGATGTTTGATGTGTTGTAGATGGGGTTTAAGATAGTTTGAAGCCCCTAGGAACTTGTATGCTTGAGTATGTATGTTGTAGATTAGGAAAAATGCATGTTGGGATGGTGTTGGGAGGCAAATGTGCATGAGGAACTAAGTTTCTGCCCTTTGGCAGAAACCAGGTTCAGCAGTCGAAGAACTTTCGACCGCCGAACCTGCCTAGGAGGCCAGCCTTTCGGCTGCCGAAGCCTGCCCCCGAAAGAGGACTTTCGTCTCTGGAAGGCGGTTTCGGCCGCCGAAAGTGCCGCCGAACATGCATGAGTTTCGTCTCTGTCTGGGAGTTTCGGCCGCCGAAGGTGCCGCCGAACCTGCCTGACTTTCGGCTTTGGAGGGACTTTCGGCCGCCGAACCTGCCGCCGAAAGTGCCCTGTTCAGCCTTCCTTTGCATGTTTTTCTATGATTGTTTCATGATGTTTTAGGGGTTTTTGGGGAGTAGTTTAGAGTATTGTTCATGTATGTTTGGTCCCTCATTTGAGTCCACCTGTGTAGGTTCGGACCCGAGGAACCGAGGACCCCAGCAGTGAGTCAGCTGCTCCAGTGTCTGGTCAGAGCTATCCAGAGGTGAGTGGAATAACTCATTACGTTTTAAAGCAAATAATGGACATTTTAGCATGATTCACGCATCATTAATGCCATGAGATATACTAGGTTGTTGCATTAGAATTCACGAATATGTTGCATTGCATACTCTACTGTTGTTGTTGTGGATGAATGTTGGATGATCCATAGCCCTCGATCTATGATGTGACGATGTGATATGTACGGTACAGAATGTAAGACCAGTGGGACCCATTCTACGTTCGCTGGCACTATGTAAGAGAAAGACCAGGACCAATTCTACGTTTTGGCACATTGGAATGTTATGTTATGCCATGTAAGAGAAAGACCAGGACCCATTCTACGTTCTGGCACAGTTGGACTATGTAGAGGGCTATTGGTGATAAATTCATCTTTGATGTGATTAGCTGTGATGTGATTAGCTGTGATGTGATGCATTTCATGTTATCATATGTTTTAAAAGTTTTATTATTCTGCTCACTGGGCTCTAGTAGCTCACCCCTCTCTCTAATCCCTCAGGTTTGCAGGTACAGGGTAGACTAGGAGGTCAGCAAGGGTAATGAAGTCTTGCCTATGTAATAGATAGAGTGTGGACATGATAAATTGTAAAATGATGTAAAGTTATGAATTGTAACGCCCCGAAAATCCGGACCGCTACCGGCGCTAGGATCCAGATCGGCATAAGGCCGCCGGGACCCGTAGCAAGCCTAACATGTACCTGTAAACCTGTGTAATCCCATACATGATCAACATTATACATAAAGATTTAAAACTTTTCTTGCATACATACTATTATGCACCAACTCCACCTGAGCATGCTCTGAACATTTACATAAATAAAGTCCCTCTGTGGGATCTCAACAAGCCTCGAAGGGCTATACAACATATGGAGCGTTGGTTTACTTAAACATCATAACATAAAGATCATGTAAAGATACAAATGGGATTATCAACATACTATGGTCAAGCACAGCTCTATCCTCAATAACATTAATACATAAAAAGACTAATCAATTATACATCATTTTACAAATTTGTCATGTCCACAATCTATCTATTACAAACATGTGACTTTTCTCTTCATAGCCTTCTCTATCTATCCCGTACCTGCAAATCTGGGGGTTAGGGGAGAGGGGTGAGCTAGATGCCCAGTGAGTAGAACTCTAAAAAGAATATTTTAAAAACATGTTATCATGGAATGCATCACTGCACAAACATTTCACATCATGGACGGGCTGACCCAAAAATCCCTCAGCTCCATGCCCGGCCCTATTATGGGCACCACAGGACTTCATATTGCCCGGCCCTATTATGGGCACCACAGGACTTCGTACAAAGGGCTAGTGAGTCGTGCAATGTCCATCCCCCATCAACAACAAATAATAATGCAATGCAACATAATTCGTGATTCTAATGCAAACAACCTATAATATAATCATGATGCATGAAGCATGATAAAAACATTTAATTTCTTAATTTAAAAGGTTAAGTATAGTCCCACTCACCTCTGGCTGACTCTGACAACTCTGTAGCAGCTGGCTCACTGCTGGGGTCCTTGGTTCCTCGGGTCCGAACCTACACAGGTGGACTCCAATGAGGGACCAAACATATATAAACATGACTCTAATATATCCCCCAAAAACCCCCTAAAACATCATAAAAACATCACAGAAAATATGCATGAAATGGCTGAACAGGGCATTTTCGGCGGCACCTTCGGCGGCCGAAAGTCCTGGACAGAGACGAAACTCAGCTAGGTTCGGCGGCACCTTCGGCGGCCGAAAGTGCCAGACAGAGACGAAAGTCTCTTTTCGGGGGCAACTTCGGCAGCCGAAAGGCCTGCCTCCCCAGCCATGTTCGGCGGCCGAAAGTACCTTCGGCTGCCGAACCTGGTTTCTGCCAAAGGGCAGAAACTTGGTTCCCTTGTGTACATTTCGCCTCCCAAGCTCCAATCATGCATAAACTAGTTCTACAACATGCATACTCATCATACATTACACCTAGGGGTCTCAAACTATCATATACCCCAACTACAACACTTTAAACACAAAAAAATCAAGGTACATTGTTCATCAAAGCATCAAAATCCAAAAAACTCATCAACAAGCCTAAACATGCATCTCTACCCATAAATCAACTTAAAGCTTGTTTAAAACACATAACAAGGGTGGATCCGAGCTTACCTCTTGAAGAAACGAGAGGAAGGGCGATCCTAGCTTGGAGATGGAGAGATTGAGCTCTTTGAACCTCCAAGTACCCAAAACTTGCTCTTTACTCACAAATCTTCAAAACCGAAGTTAAAACCCGTGAAAACCATGAAAGATCTAAAGAAAACACTCAAGATCGAGGGAGAAGCGGCGGAGACTCACCTTGGCCAACAACGGGGGAGAAAAAGCTCGCCCGTGCGGACCTAAGGGACCCTTTTATAGTGGCTGGCCAGGCCACGTTCGGGGGCCGAATGTGCCTCCGCATCCATGCAATGTTCGGCGGCCGAACATGAGGTTCGGCGGCCGAACCTGGGTTTTCCTCCAAAGATTTTTCATGTAAAAACTCATTAAATTTCATACTTAAAACATTAAAAACATGAAAACATTTTATAAAAACATGCTTTTACCCTTCTAGAGGTTTCCGACATCCAAATTCCACCGGACGGTAGGAATTCCGATACCGGAGTCTAGCCGGGTGTTACATGAATAGTAATGTATGTAATGATATTGAGGATTAGAGATTTGTGCTTGACCCAATGTGTAAGGTATCCCTTTTTATACATGATCTTAGATGTTTTATGATGCTCATGTAAACCAACTCAACATATGCTATATCGCCCATTGGGGCACTGATGAGATCCCATAGAGGGGTCAATGCTTATGTTTACGACTATGTTCAGTGCATGTACAGGTTGAGTTTGGTGTATGAGAGAATGTATGAAAGAAAAGTTTTAAATTTTTATGTATGGTGTTGATCATGTATGGGATTAAACAGGTTTACAGGTTATATGTCAGGCTTGCTACAGGTCCCGGCGGCCTTAAGCCGACCTGGATCCTAGCGCCGGTAGCGGTCCGATTTTTGGGTCGTTACAGAATGGTATCAAAGCCCTAGGTTCATAGGATCAGACCTAGAGTGTCGGGCTCATAGATGTTCTAGAAGGTCAAGCACAATAGGAAGATCATGTCCACTAGGATAGGATGTTGAGTCCTGTCTTGTATGATGAGGTGAAATGCCATGATTATATACATGTTCATAAATGCTATGATATGAATGATATGTATGTGATGCGGGTTCATGTGTTTCCACATGAACCATATGATACTGATGTTTTTAGTGTTGTGTACTGTTTTTCAGAAAACAGGATGAGAGGAACCCGTCGATCTGCAAGATTGACTGGAGTACCACCTGAGGATGAGGGCACGAGCGCCCGTCCTCCTGCATTGCCTAGGGCAATGTCATGTAGATCAAGCAGAGAAAGAGTGTCAAGGGACCCTAGAAGGTCTTTTGATGCTAGCAGAAGGGGAACAGATAGAGGAGGAAGTTCTTCAGATGTGAGGGAGGTTATGGAAGAGGACTAGAGGAGGGGTGGGAATCTGGATGTCAGCATGACGGAAGAAGGGACAGGGGAGTCGCAGGGAGGCGCTCAGGCCTCGGGGTATGGTTTTCCACCCCATTATCCACCCTTCCCACAGGGTTCATGGTATCTGATGGGAGGCACATCGGATTACTCCAGCTTTAACCCCTACCCTACCTACATGCCTTATCCACCTTTCTATCCACCTTACACACAGTACCCAGCTTATCCACCCTCACCCTTCTATCCTAACCCGGCAAACCCCACCTCGGGGAATGCTGCACCCCCACCTCCACCACCTACAGAACCAACAGCCCCAGTTACTCAACCTCCTAGACCTAGCTCAGCCGGTGGGAGCAAGGTGAAGATGACAGATTACCTTAAGCTGGATGCTCCCAAATACAAGTCAGGGGATGATCCCTTTGTGTACCTGAGAGTGGTGAAGACGATAACTGATGAGCTAGGGGCGGATGACAGTAAGGCCATTCAGATGGCAGGGTTCACCTTAAAGTGCATAAAGGCACGGGAATGGTTCAAGTGTTATGTGGACCCAAGACTAGATGGCATGACATGAGAGGAATTTGCAAATGAGTTCGCCGGATGGGCTTTTCCAGACAGTTCCAGAGAACTGAAGATGATTGAGTTTGAGCAGTTGAGGCAGACAGAACACATGAGTGTAGAGGAGTACAGGGATAAATTCTTGGAGCTATTGCCTTTTTCAGGGCAAGCTCTAGATACGGATTCGAAGAAAGCCAAGAGATATGTTATGAAACTGCATTCTAGGTACTCCTCTTTGATTCAGTCAGTTGAGAGGGAAAGTTTCCACACTGTGGTGGATATGGCGCGAAGGATGGAGGCTAGTGCTATAGTTGAGGGGTCAGTGAAGCAGTCAGTGACCCAGTCTTCAGGGGTTAAGACCCCAGGCAGAGGAGGGCCAGGTCTCTCTTCTCAGAGCTCAGGTAGCAAGAGGTGGAATAACACCACCAAGAAGCCGAAGAAGAACAAGTTTTGGAGTAAGTTGAAATCCGGTCTGGGATTAGGCGGTGGCTCGAGCTCAGGCTCAGACGATACAGAATGCCTAAGGTGTGGGAGGCCACAAAAGGGAGTGTGTCGAGCTGGGACTAATGCATGCTTCAGATGTGGACAGGAGGGACACATGGCTCGGGAGTGTCCTAGAGCACCTTTTATGGGCCAGCCCCAGCAGACAGCTTCTGGTAGTGTGGCACAGTCAGCAGCTCCAGCCACAACTCAGGGCAGTGGCAGAGGTAGAGGGAGAGGGGCTGTAACAGCCTGGACGTGATCCCCGGCACTGTTACCATTCACGGCCCAGGGCTATCCCTCACCTGGCCCTCTCGCCACCTCGGGCTTTCCACTGGCCCCGTGAACAACTCTTAACATCCCTTCACCCTCACGGGTTCCGGGCAGGATTTGTCCCCTTGGGTTCTCGACGTCGCATCCTTCCCCAAGTGGATTTGGCCCAAATTTCCCTTAGGAAATTAGGTCGCCTCCCCCACTGCTCGAACCCTTGACCTCCCACTTTAAGGGAATAGTCTGGTGAGAGTGAGTACCAATTGTTCCATTGTAACGACCCGGAAATCCGGACCGCTACCGGCGCTAGGATCCAGATCGGCATAAGGCCGCCGGGACCCGTAGCAAGCCTACTATGCATCCTGTACAGCTGGTATAATCCCAAACATGATCAAACATATCCATAAAACATTTAAAACTTTACCTTTAACCAGTATGACCTGTGTATGCACTATGACTGAACTCATAGAACCCCTAGGGTCAGCATACTCTATGTCAAACTCGGTTCATCACATGTAACAACATAAAATAAAACTCATGTACAAAGGGATTAACCAACTCGGGCCAAGCACAATACTATAACTCTGAACATATAACATAATATCATTACCTTACATTACATCATGTCCACTACTATTCTATTACATGAACATGACCATGGACGTAACCTGCTGATCTCCTGACTATCTCTGACCCAGCAAACCTGGGGTTAGGGGAGAGGGGTGAGCTAAAAAGCCCAGTGAGCAGAAACCATAAAAGAAAACAGTTCATTTTAACATATGCTATCATGGAATCCGTCACATCACAAATATATCACCTCAAGGATGAATCTGTCACCAATAGCCCTCTACATATCAATCTCGTACCATAACAAGTCAACAATACTCTATGCCAGGGGCGATACGGCCACGCCTGGACTTCATATGCTCTATGCCAGGGGCGATACGGCCACTCCTGGACTTCTCATCTCATATCATATCGTACATGTCATATCATATCATTCCATATCATGTCATAACATACTGAGGGCTAGAGGATCATCCAGTATCCATCCACATCATTGTCATCGTATTATGCAATGCATCATATTCGTGAATTCTAATGCAAACAACCTATTTCATAACATGGTATTCATGATGCATGAACATGCCTGAACATGCTGAAAACATTTGATTTAAAACATAAGGGTTAGTTCCACTCACCTCTGGCTAGCTCTGGACTAACTCTGAAGCAGCTAACACTGCTAAACACCTCGGTTCCTCGGGTCCGATCCTACACAGGTGGACTCCAGTTAGGTGCCAAACATACTCTAAACAACTCATAAACAACTACCCAAAAACCCCCCTAAAGCATCACTTAAACATGCATAGAAAATACTCATGAAAAGGCTGGACAGGGCACTTTCGGCGGCACCTTCGGCGGCCGAAAGTCCCAGACAGAGACGAAAGTCAGGCAGGTTCGGCGGCACCTTCGGCGGCCGAACTCTCTCTCCAGAGACGAAAGTTAGGCACTTTCGGTGGCCGAACATTACCTTCGGCGGCCGAAAGTCTGCTTTCAAGCCAAAACTCAACTTTCGGGGGCAAGGTTAGGCGGCCAATCCCTGCATCCTCAGGCAGGTTCGGCGGCCGAAACCACCTTCGGCGGCCGAACCTGAGTTCATCCAGAACTCAGCCTTTGTGCATTTCAAGCCTCCCAAACCTTCCATACACCCCAAAACAAGCATTCAACTCCTCAAACACATGCATACATCCTTAACCATGCACAAAGGAGCTCAAACAAGCTTAAACTCCCAAAAACAACATCTAAAGCATACATAGATAGTTTATGACCCACATAGGCCAAAACCATCAAAACAAACCAAACCTCACATACTCTCTCCCAATCATGCATACTCTCTCCCATATGCTCAAGGGGCTTGAAACTAACTTAAACCCCAACACAAACATCACATGAACATACATTATCATACATTGGGCATAAAACCCACATAAACCCTAACATGCATATCTACCCATACTCAACCATCAAAACCTCTTAAAACTCACTTAAAACTTCATGAAACGTAAGGGAAAGCATAGATCCACACTTACCTCTTGAAGATCGAGGGTTTGTGCGAGCTCTAACTTGGAGATGGGAGGAAACTACTCCTTGGGTCTCCAAGCTTCCAAAACCTTGATCTAAGCTTGAAAACTCTTCAAAACAACCATGGAACTCATAAAAATATGAAGGAGATGAAGAGAAATCATGAAAATGACCAAAGGAGGACATGAACACACCTGAGCTCGAGAATGGGGAGAAATCTCGCCCATTTTCGGTCTGAGGGGCTTTTATAGGTGGCCAGCCAAACCTCCTTCGGCGGCCTAACATTGCATGCAAAACACCCCCATGTTCGGCGGTCGAACCTGGTTTGTTCAAACATAGCTTTCGGAGGCCAAAAGCGCTCCCAAAACCAACTCATGTTCGGCGGCCGAACTTTACTTTCGGCGGCCGAACCTGGCAAAAACCTCCTTGGTCTTTTCCTTTTCAAAACTCAAATCTTTTTCATTTAAAACCATGAAATCAGTAAAAATCATTTTAGAAATCACATTTTACCCCTCTAGAAGACTCTGGCATCATCAAAATTTCATATTCCAACGGAGATTCCGCCGGAAGGTAGGGATTCCGATGCCGGAATCTAGCCGGGTATTACATTCTTCCCCCCTTTAAGAACATTCGTCCTCGAATGTTCAAACATCAAACATGCATCAAGCATACATCAGCAAGCAAGCAACAAGCAAGCAAAAACTAAAAACCTCTCTTCTAAAAGAGAGACACGGTCATTGCTGGAGTATAAACTCTCGGTCTCCCTGGTGCACTTTTCATCTGAAGGTGATTCTAAGGGGCTTTCACCATCGGGATTTCCTTGTTTCCACACTTTCTGACTTGTGTGTCTGTGGTCCGTACTAGCTGCACAACATAGGTGAGATCCTCTACGGTCTCCACCTCTGGTTCCTTTAAGAACCTCACTCGGACCCGACACGAACTCATATATCGTGGAAACATGGAAAAACGAATGGATCTCTTCCATTGAAGTGGGTAAACCTAACTCGAGGGATGCATTCCCAAATCCTTTGCAGGATTTCGAAGAGTCCAATGTATCTGAGAGCTAATTTACCTTTCCTCCCATAGTGAATCACCCTTTCTTTAGGAGACACCTCCAGCAAACCTCGACTTCCTCGAGAACCTCAACACGCTTCCGCCGTGCACTCTGACAAAAACTCTTCTTCTCTTCTGAAACTCTACATGCCTCTTGTGGACGACTTCATACTCTCCTGCTGACTCACAGCAGTTCTGATTCTTCTCATCTTCTGACTATTGGCTTTCTTCTTACTGTACTAAGGGATGGGGTAAGCTGCCAAGTGGTTTCCGGTTGAGGGCATCTATCGAAATATTTGCCTCAGCCGAATATACCGAACCTTGAAGTCGCGAATACCACGCAGTTTTTTTTTTTTTACCCATCTCCTATACCTCATGTTCTTCTCCCTTGACTCAAGATGTATTGCAAGCTCTTTCGATCTATAAGGATCTGTCCTCATACCTTATACAGGTATCGCCTCCACATCTTGAGTGCAAGTATTACCATTGCCATCTCTGGATCGTGTGTAATATGATTCAACTCATGCTTCTTCAGCTACCTAGAAGCATAAGCAATCATTCTACCACTTTACATTAACACACAACCTAGTCCCTCACGGGACGCATCACAGGACACTGTGAAATCTCCATCACTGGCGGACAGAGCCACCACTGGTGCTGACATCAACATTTCCTTTGGCTTTTCAAAGCCCTCTTCACTCTAAGTAGACCACACACCCTATGGTTCTTCTTGATCCATCTGGCCATAGGAGCGGCAACTCTAGAGAAGTTCTAGATGAACCTCCATTAGGTAACCTGCCCAACCCAAAAAGCTCTTGATCTTAGTCACTACAAGGGGCCTGGGCTAGTTAGCTACAACTTTAACTTTCTCAGGTCTACTTCACTTTTCTTTTCTCCGACACACATGACCCAAGAAGGATATGCTCCTCGACCAGAACTCACATTGGAGAACTAGGCATCCAAGCCATGTTCTCTCAGGATCTGCAATCCTGATTTCAGATGATGGGCATACTCTTCTGCATTTCTGGAACTCGCCGAGATACCGTCAATGAAGACAATAACGGAGTGATCCAGAAACCAACTAAAACTCTGCTTATGAGATCCATGAATGATGTAGGGGCGTTCATTAACCCGAACGACATTCCTAGGAACTCATAGTGCCCATATCTGGTTCTAAACACTGTCCTCAGTACATCTTCTTCCTTGATCTTAACTGATGGTACCTAGACTTCAGATCTATCTTGGAAAGGCAACCAGCTCCTGCTAGCTGGCTTAAAATAGATCGTCGATCCAAGGTAACAAATACTTGTTCTGGGTAGTGACTTTGCTCAACGACTTGTAGTCGATACAAAGTCCTAGGGATCCACCCTTCATCCTCATAACAACACTAGAACACCCCAAGGCGAAGTGCTCAGTCAGATGGGAACCCTTAACTACCAACTTATACCATTGCTCTTACATCTCTTTAAACTTTGTTGATACCATCCTGTGGGGAGGAATAGAGATTGGTCCAATTCCATGCATTACTTCTATTTTTAAACTCTATCTCCCTGACAGGTGGTAGTCCTGGAAACTCATCTGGGGAAACATCTAAAACTCTCTCTAATAACGGGCACTGAGGCGGGCTCCCTGACCTGACTGCTATACTCTCTCAGAAGAGCTAGAACCCCTGACAACTTTTCCTGAACAACCTACGAGCCTATAGGGTTGATACTGAACCTCTAGGTATCCCTATTCTATCCCCTCTAAGGACTACCTCTGATAGAGCATAATTTAGTCCATTTTATATTAATATTATTGATAAATATTTACATGATTTCTGCTTAATTTATTGCTTTTAATATTATTTTGTAGAAAATGGTATAAAAGGACAATTTGGAGAAAATCCCTCTAAAACTGCCTAATTTGGAGCCAAGAAATAAGTGGGCAGCAAAAGGAGACTTGGACCCGCACATAGCAGCCCATGGATGCTTATGGACAGCCCATGGATCCACACATTCAAGCTTGGACAGTCCATCAAGCTCGCTCCAAGTCCAGCAGTCCGCGCAGCACATTCCTCACATGGGCCCCGCCGCTTCAAAGCTCACGCAAAGTCCAGCACATGGCCACCAAATGCACTCCCGCACGCGGACCAACCTTCAATTTGGGCCAAGCACATGGACCCACCGAGCGCTTCACCAATTCGCGCATTCCTTCACATGGACCCGCGCAGCCCACTCAAGCGCACATCTCACCATTCACGCAATGGACCGCTTCATCAGCATCTGCACATGGCCCGCACCTTCTCCACATCTTCGCGCACGTCCACCGGCCCGCTCCAGCACCTTACCGCACCTGATCCACTCACGCCCGCGCGGTCAATTTTCCTAAACAGCACATCTCCTCTGCTCTATTTAAAGAACCTTCAGTGGCCAAGCCAAACACAATTCCAATCTCTACAATTTCTCATTCGGCAACTTCCGCAGCGAGGCGAAAGGCAGAATATTTTCGGTTCCTTCTTCCTCTTTCATTTTTCCTTTTAATTTTATGTTTTTAATTCAGCCAATGAGTGGCTGATTTCTTTAATTCTAGTTAAGGATTGGTTGAAACTAAGGTTGTTTAATGGGTTGTGAGATCTGAACATAAATTATTGTCTTTGGTTTTGTTCAATATTTATGCAATTGATGCTTTAATTATATGATTACTTTGTTGTTTTGATCAAATTGGCCACTTGATTTTAATTGCAAAGTTAATTGATTGTTAGTTGGGATTATTTTTAGTCCGTAATTGCTGGAAATATTTTGACCTTAGAACACTTGGCGTAAAAACCAAGGAATTGCATGATCTAGTGTTATCTCCATACGTTTGGGTAGCTAGGATTGGATCTCTCTATTTCTTTATGCAATTGACAATTGTTTTGATGCCTATGGCCCAAGGACGTTCCTTGGCAATTTGTTAATTAGTAATTAATTAGAGGACGTTCCCTAATTAATTTAATCATAAGGAGAGACATGGTGGTGAGAAGCGTCTTCCACCCCCATAACTAATCTATTGAACTAATCAAGATAATCTAAATTTCAATGATCAACCCAAACAACCAAAGTGGATCCATATCTTCAACTAGACTTCTCTCATATTGATTTCCTCTTTTATTTTAATTATTTGCTTTCTATTATTACTCTCATTATTAGTTACTACAATCAATCTCAAACCCCCCATTTTACTTTTATTGCAATTTATTTTTATTCTGCTTCCAGTTTATCTCATTTGATCACACTTTCAGTCTTTTATCTCATCTTTAATTTATTATTGTTTCAGTCTATTTTATTGGTCTTGTTAAGAAAAATAAATAGGTAATCAATTCTCTGTGGATTCGATCCTTTCACCACTATCTGCAGTTGTAAAATTGTTGATAACCAGAAAGGTTATTTTTGACCGGCTTCGACAACCGCGAGTCAACCTCTGATCCATCCTTACCTCGGAACCTGACTACCTTGTCTCTGCAGACTAGGTAGTACCGCTAGTAGAAGAACCAATCCAACCCTAGAATGACGTCAAACAGTCAAATCTAGAACCGCTAGGTCAGCTGGAAGGCATCTACTCACAACACATACTCTGACTAAACCGGCAGACTGACTCTG
This sequence comes from Manihot esculenta, assembly GCF_001659605.2. Taxonomy (NCBI): domain Eukaryota; kingdom Viridiplantae; phylum Streptophyta; class Magnoliopsida; order Malpighiales; family Euphorbiaceae; genus Manihot; species Manihot esculenta. The sequence goes on from NC_035171.2 coordinate 11,899,451, forward strand.
CCACGGATGGATCACACTTGGGTGCACTGACCCCAAGGGGATACTCTAACCCATAAGCTATCAACCCAACCTCACAAGGGCTCACAAGCAAACAAAGAAAAGAGAAACATCAGGGTTCATGAAACAGACACACCAGAACATACCGGAGTGAGATTACCTGATCCCATCAGGTTCGATGTGTTAGCCTCCTGCTGGGTCATGGCGAAGATCCGTGCTGGAGCTGATGGACCTTCCCCACGGGAACCTGCTGAAGAAGGGGCTGTCCCCCTGTCTCCGCCTCTACCACTGCCTTGTAACATGACTGGAGCTGATGGCTGAGCCATACTGCCTGGAGTTGTCTGATGGGACAGTGTCATAAAAGCTGCCTTAGGGCACTCTCGAGCTATGTGCCCCTCCTGGCCGCATCTGTAACATGCTGTAGTCCCAAACCGACAGACTCCCTTGTGCGGCCTACCGCACCTTGCACACTCTGCAACCTCTGTGCCTGAGCTCGAGCCACCTCCTAATCCCAGACCAGACTTTATCCGATTCCAGAACTTGTTCTTCTTTGATCTTCTGAGACCTCTGTCTCCCTTCTTACTTTTTGTGACAGCCTCACTTAGAGGGGAGAGATTAACATCACTTGTCCTCGGGAGTTTGGAACCCGAAGACTGTGCCACGTACTGTTTAACTGTCCCTTGGACAATGGCACTAGCCTCCATTCTCCGCGCCATATCCACTATAGCATGGAAGCTCTCCCTTTCTGCTGATTGAACCAACGAGGAATACCTGGAGTGAAGCTTCATAACATATCTCCTAGACTTCTTCAGGTCTGTGTCAAGACCCTGTCCTGCAAACGGCAACAGCTCCAGGAACCTGTCTGTAAACTCCTCTACGCTCATCTCTTCCGTCTGCCTTAGCTGCTCAAACTCAATCATCTTCAGTTCTCTGGAACTATCTGGAAAAACCCATCCTGCAAACTCATTGGCAAACTGCTCCCAGGATAAGCTCTCCAACCTTGGGTCCACATAGTTTTTGAACCACTCCCTTGCCTTCTTGCATTTCAATGTGAACCCTGCCATCTGAATGGCTCTACTGTCACTTGCTCCTAGCTCATCTGTTATCATCTTTACCGTTCTGAGGTACTCAAAAGGGTCATCGCCTGCTTCGAACTTGGGGGCATCCAACTTGAGGTAATCTGTCATCTTTACTTTACCCCCAACTGATGAACCAGGTTTGGGTATCCGGACATCAGGGACTATTGGTTCTGCTGGTGGAGGAGGAGGTGCAGCATCCCCTGAGTTAGGGTTTGCTGGACCTGGGAAAAAGGATGAGGATGGAAACATGGGGTACTGTGGGTAAAAGGGAGGATAGGGCATAAAGGTGGGATATGGATTATGGCTAAAGAAATCCGATGTACCTCCCATCGGATACCCTGGCCCTTGCGGGTAGGGTGGACACTGTGGTGGAACAAAGCCCGAGGCCTGAGTGCCTCCTTGGGACTCTCCCATATCCTCTACTGACATACTCATGCCCAAACTACTATCTCTTCTTTGGTTATCCTCCTCTGTTTCCATCACATCCGCTGACATACCTTCATGAACTGATCTCCTCCGACCTGCATCAAAAGACCTTCTAGGGTCCCTTGATGTACTTTCCCTGATCGCCCTACAAGATCTTGCCCTCTGCAGAGCAGGGGGATGGGCATCCATGCCCTCATTCTCTGGCGGAGCTCCAGTCAATCTCGCAGATCGACGAGTTCCTCTCATCTTGACTTCTGAGAGCATAACATAGCACATAAACATAAACATCATACGGTTCATGTGGAAACACATGAGCCTGCATCACATACATAACATAGCATTAATGCACATGCTCATCATCATGGCATTTCACATCATCATACAAGACAGGACTCCATATCCTATACTAGTGGACATGATCTTCCTATTGTGCTTGCCCTACTATAACCTCTATGAGCCCGACACACTATAGGTCCGACCATGTGAACCTAGGGCTCTGATACCATTCTGTAACGACCCGGAAATCCGGACCGCTACCGGCGCTAGGATCCAGATCGGCATAAGGCCGCCGGGACCCGTAGCAAGTCTACTATGCATCCTGTACAGCTGGTATAATCCCAAACATGATCAAACATATCCATAAAACATTTAAAACTTTACCTTTAACCAGTATGACCTGTGTATGCACTATGACTGAACTCATAGAACCCCTAGGGTCAGCATACTCTATGTCAAACTCGGTTCATCACATGTAACAACATAAAATAAAACTCATGTACAAAGGGATTAACCAACTCGGGCCAAGCACAATACTATAACTCTGAACATATAACATAATATCATTACCTTACATTACATCATGTCCACTACTATTCTATTACATGAACATGACCATGGACGTAACCTGCTGATCTCCTAACTATCTCTGACCCTGCAAACCTGGGGTTAGGGGAGAGGGGTGAGCTAAAAAGCCCAGTGAGCAGAAACCATAAAAGAAAACAGTTCATTTTAACATATGCTATCATGGAATGCGTCACATCACAAATATATCACCTCAAGGATGAATCTGTCACCAATAGCCCTCTACATATCAATCTCGTACCATAACAAGTCAACAATACTCTATGCCAGGGGCGATACGGCCACGCCTGGACTTCATATGCTCTATGCCAGGGGCGATACGGCCACACCTGGACTTCTCATGCTCTATGCCAGGGGCGATACGGCCACACCTGGACTTCTCATCTCATATCATATCGTACATGTCATATCATATCATTCCATATCATGTCATAACATACTGAGGGCTAGAGGATCATTGTAATACCCGGCTAGACTCCGGTATCGGAATTCCTACGTTCCGGCGGATTTTCCGTTGGAAGTCGGGATTCGAGGATGTCGGAGCTTGCCCTAAGGGTATAAGAGAGGTTTTTAAGATGTTTTTTTTTAAGTGTTTTTATCATGTTTGCATGTTTTGAGTTAAGAAAATTGAGTTTTGAAATGAAAAGGCCAAGGGGACAAAAGCCAGGTTCGGCCGCCGAAGGTGAAGTTCGGCCGCCGAAAGTTGCATGGTTTCGCATGCACGTTAGGCCGCCGAAGGAAGAGTCGGCTGGCCACTACAAAAGCCCCTTTGCCCGAGACTTGAGTGGTAAACACTCTGTTTTTGGGTCAAAGGTAGGTTCAAGCTCTCCTTGGTGTGATTTCTCATGTTTTTCTCAAATCTTGCATGTTTTAACTTGATTTGAGCTTTGTTTTAGAGATTTGAGCAAAAAGGAAGCAAAGTTGAGTACTTGGAGAGTTTGATTGAGTTTTCTCCTATCTCCAAGCTTGGATCATCAATCCTCTAGTTCTTCAAGAGGTAAGCATGGATCCTCACCTCCCCTTATGTTTAAAGCAAGTTTTAAGAGTTTTATGGCATGGTTTGGGGTGTAACCATGAGTTTGAACATATGTTGATCATATGAGTTTCTATGAGTTTTGTTGTTGTTTTTGAGGCTTGAGCTAGTTTTTAGGCCTCTATATGCATGAGTTATGTTCTTTGTAAGTTGAGAAGTGTTGGTATGCATGCTATGGGTGTTTGATAGGATTTTGGAGGCTGAGAGCATGAGTTGTGCTCGGATTCTGCCTTTCTGGAGAATCCAGGTTCGGCCGCCGAAGCAAGGTTCGGCCGCCGAACCCCTTGTGGAGGCAGTTTCGGCTGCCCAACCTTGCCCCCGAAAGCTAGGCTTTTGGGTGAGAAAGAGACTTTCGGCCGCCGAAAGAGGGAGTTCGGCCGCCGAAAGTGCATGAGTTTCGTCTCTGGACGAGGCTTTCGGCCGCCGAAGGTGCCGCCGAACATGCATGAGTTTCGTCTCTGGAGAGGGGTTTCGGCCGTCGAAAGTGCCGCCGAAAGTGCCCAGTCCAGCCTTCTTTTGCCCATTTTTCCATGCATGCCTATGATGTTTTAGAGGGGTTTTGGGGAGATAGTAGGAGTTATGTTTAAGTAAGTTTGGTCCTCATTTGAGTCCACCTGTGTAGGTACGGACCCGAGAGACCAAGGAGGCCCACAGAGTTAGAGTTACAGAGACTGCTCAGCAGTTGACAGAGGTGAGTGGAACAGAACTTTATTTGAAAAGTTAAGACCTGTTTTAGCATGATTCATGCATCATTCATGCCATGTTTATGTAGGATGCTTTGCATTAGTATTCACCAAGTTGATGTATTGCATTATTACTTGTATATGTGGATTGGACCGAGGCGATCTCAATAGCCCATAAGTCTGTCATTATTGTAAGACCTGTGTGAGCTCCTTTGGGGCCGGGCATTTTACTTGGATAAGTCCTGTGAGAGCCCTTCTAGGGTCGGGCACCATGAGTAGATTAGTGAAAGTCCTGTGTGAGCTCCTTTGGGGGCCGGGCACTGACAGAGGGAGTTTTGAGATCATGTCCAATCCGAGATGTGAAATGTTTGTGCAGTGATGCATCATATGATAGCATGTTTTAAATGTGTTTTTTATAGATTCCGCTCACTGGGCTTTAGCAGCTCATCCCTCTCCCTAACCCCATTTTACAGGGCCTCAGAGAAGAGAAAGAGAAAGAGATAGCAAGGGTAAAAGGCATATGTAATAGTATAGAATAGTGGACATGATAATGATGTACAGTACAGAGTTTATGTAATGTATAGAAATGATGTAATAGTAAGTTATGTACTGAGTTATAGCATTGTGCTTGGCCCTAGTGCTTGTCATCCCTTTGTACATGATCCTTTTATGCTATATATGTTTGAGATAATGTTGTTATGAGAGCTAGGCTTGGTGCATGGTAGTATTTCTATCTCTGTAGTTACTGTATGGTACCATAGCAGGTATCACTCTTCGAGTGCATACAGACAGAGCATGCATAGTCCAGGCTTAGTTGATGAGAAAAGTTTCAGTGTTACAGAAAGTCAAGCAAAGAAAAAAAAAATATAAAGAGTAAGTAACAGTGTTAAGCTTAAGTATGATCACGTATGGGATTTATCAGGTACACAGAGTTGACAGTAGGCTTACTACGGGTCCCGGCGGCCTTAAGCCGATCTGGATCCTAGTGCCGGTGATGGTCCGGTAAGCGGGCTGTTACAGATTGGTATCAGAGCATAGGGCCTCTAGAGTACGGTGTGCTGAGCTTTAGAGATATCTCACATCGGAAAGAGGTTGTTTGAGAGGGCAAGCACAATAAGGAAGATCATGTCCACTAGGATAGGATGTTGAGTCCTGTCTTGATGTGTTATGCTATGATTTTATGCATGTGCATTTAATGATATGCTATGATATGCTATGCTATGAGTTGAGGGGTCATGTTGTTACATGGATCCTATGATGCTAAAGTTCATGTTATGTTTTCAGAAGCTAAGATGAGAGGAACCCGTCGATCAGCTAGATTGACTGGAGCGCCGCCCGAGAATGAGGGTATGGAAGGGCGTCCCCCTGCTTTACCAAGAGCTATGTCCCAAAGGGCAGGCAGAGAAAGATCATCAAGGGACCCTAGAAGGTCTTTTGATGAAAGCAGGAGGGAGACAGAACAGAGAAGAAGATCTAGTGATACAAGGGAAGAGATGGATGTGGATCCAAGAAGGGATGGAGGGTTAGGTGTTGGCACTACAGAGGAGGATGTGGGATCATCACAGGGAGGCGGTCAGGCCTCGGGGTATGGTTATCCACCCCACTATCAGCCCTACCCACAGGGCCCAGGATATTCGATGGGAGGTACATCGGATTATCCGAGTTTTCACCCATATCCCACATATATGCCTTATCCACCGTATTACCCCCCATATCCATCATATCCCATGTATCCACCCTCGCCTTTTTACCCCAGTCCAGCATACTCTACACCAGAAAGTTCTGCACCTCCCCCACCACCACCAGTGGTACAACCAGAAGCCCCAGTTATCCAAACACCTCAACCTAGCCCATCTGTGAGGAGCAAGGTAAAGATGACTGATTACCTAAAGTTAGATGCTCCTAAGTATCAATCAGGAGATGATCCGTTTGAGTACATTAAAGCAGTCAAGATGATAGCAGATGAGCTAGGGGCAGATGATACCAGAGCCATTCAGATGGCAGGGTTCACTTTAAAATGTAAGAAGGCGAAGGAATGGTTTGGCGTCTATGTGGACCCTAGGTTGGATAACATGTCTTGGGAGGAGTTTGCTAATGAGTTTGCCGGATGGGCATTTCCAGATAGTTCGAAAGAGCTAAAGATGATAGAGTTTGAGCAGCTCAAGCAGACAGAGGATATGAGTATTGATGAGTTTACTGACAGGTTTCTGGAGTTGCTGCGGTATGCAGGACAGGCCTATGATACGGAACAGAAAAAGGCCAGGAGGTATGCTATGAAACTGCATTCCAGGTATTCCTCTTTGATCCATGCAGCCGAGAGGGAGAGTTTCCACACCGTGGTGGATTTAGCACGAAGAATGGAGGCTAGTGCCATTATACAGGGTACAGTGAAACAGCAGCCGGCACAGTCTTCTGGTTCTAAGACCCCAGGTAGGGGTAAGTCAGATCCCTCTTCACAGGGTGCAGCAACTTCCAGTGGTAAGAAGTGGAGTGGTTCCACGCAGAAGTCGAAGAAGAATAAGTTCTGGAATAAGATTAAAGCAGGTCTGGGATTAGGCAGTGGCATGAGTTCAGGCTCTGAGGTGCCAGTGTGTGGTAGGTGCGGTAAAGCGCACAGAGGAGTTTGTCGTTTGGGGATTACAGGATGTTACAGGTGCGGCCAGGAGGGACACATGGCTCGTGAGTGCCCTCAGGCATCTTTCACGGCACCATCCCATCAGACAGCTCCAGCTAGCATGCCACAGCCACCAGTTTCAGGTATGACACAGGGCAGAGGCAGAGGGAGAGGGTCAGCCTCTTCATCTGCGGGTCCCCGAGGTGGAGGTCCGTCAGCTCCGGCGCGGATTTTCACGATGACACAGCAGGAGGCAAACACTTCTAACACCGTGGTGTCAGGTAATCTCCTCATTGGGTGTTCTGAAGTGTATGTTTTGTTAGACCCTGGTGCTTCGCATTCCTTTGTTGCTCCCAGAGCCATAGAGAGAGTGGGTTTGATGACGTCTGGGTTAGAGTGTCCCCTATGGGTCAGTGGCCCTAAGTGTGATCCATCGTTGGCAGAGACAGTCTGTCGACATAGTCCAGTATTTATAGATGGTAGATGCCTTCCAGCTGACCTTGTGGTTCTAGAGTTGACAGATTTTGACGTCATTCTAGGGATGGATTGGCTATCTGCATATGGTGCTACCTTGGACTGCAGAGACAAGGTAGTTAAGTTCAGAGATGAGGATGGATCTGAGTTTGTCTTCAGAGGAGACAGGAGGGGCACGCCTAGAGGTCTGATATCAGCCCTACAGGCTCGTAGGTTGCTCAGGAGGGGATGTCAGGGATATCTAGCACATGTGAGAGAGCTAGACAGTCAGGTTAGGGACCCCAGTTCAGTGCCCGTAGTCAGAGAGTTCCCAGATGTGTTTCCAGATGAGCTTCCAGGACTACCACCTGATAGGGAAATAGAGTTCGAGATAGAGTTAGTGCCTGGTACCAGACCGATCTCTATTCCTCCCTATAGGATGGCACCAGCAGAGCTGAAAGAGTTGAAAGAGCAGCTTCAGGAGTTGGTAGATAAGGGTTTCATCCGTCCAAGTACCTCACCCTGGGGTGCTCCAGTGTTGTTTGTCAAGAAAAAGGATGGATCCCTTAGACTTTGTATCGACTACAGGCAGTTGAACAAAGTCACTACCAAGAATAAGTATCCTCTACCCAGGATCGATGATCTATTCGACCAGCTAGCAGGAGCAGGTTGTTTTTCTAAGATAGATCTGAGATCGGGCTATCATCAACTGAGAATCAGGGAAGAGGATGTACCTAAGACAGCTTTCAGGACCAGATATGGGCATTATGAGTTCTTAGTGATGCCGTTCGGGTTGACTAACGCCCCTGCAGCATTCATGGATCTCATGAACCGAGTTTTCAGAGAGTACCTGGATCACTTTGTTATTGTCTTCATAGATGATATCTTGGTGTATTCCAGGAATGCAGAGGAGCATGCCCATCATCTGAGGATAGTCCTGCAGACCTTGAGAGAGCATGGTTTATATGCCAAGTTCTCCAAGTGTGAGTTCTGGCTAAGGAGCATTTCATTCTTGGGGCATGTAGTGTCAGATCAAGGTATAGCAGTGGACCCCAAGAAGATAGAAGCTGTAGCCAATTGGCCTAGACCCACCACAGTGACAGAGGTCAAGAGTTTCTTGGGTTTGGCAGGCTACTACAGGAGGTTCGTTCAAGACTTCTCTAAGATAGCGGCTCCTATGACCAGATTAACCAGAAAGAACCAGAGATTCACATGGTCTGACCAATGTGAAGAGAGCTTTGAAGAGTTAAAGAGAAGATTAACTTCAGCACCGGTGTTAGCTCTGCCTACTAGTGATGAAGACTTCACAGTGTTCTGTGATGCGTCCCGAGTGGGATTAGGTTGTGTGTTAATGCAGAATGACAGAGTAATAGCTTATGCTTCTAGACAGCTGAAGAAGCACGAGCTGAACTATCCAACACACGATCTTGAGATGGCAGCTGTTATCTTTGCACTCAAGATGTGGAGGCACTACCTCTATGGGGTGAAATGTGAGATCTTTACAGATCATAAGAGCCTACAGCACATCCTGAGTCAGAGGGAGTTAAATTTGAGGCAGAGACGGTGGGTGGAATTGCTTAGTGAGTATGATTGCAAGATCCAATATCATCCGGGAAAGGCAAATGTTGTAGCCGATGCCTTGAGCCGGAAATCATTAGGCAGTTTATCCCACATTACAGCAGAAAGGAGGCTGGTGGTGAAGGACTTCTACAGGTTAGTTGAGGAAGGGCTACAGTTAGAGTTAACTGGTACAGGTGCTTTGATTGCACAGATGAAAGTGACACCCGTGTTTCTGGAGCAGGTGGCTCAGAAACAACATGAGGATCCAGCGTTGATCAAGATTGCCAGGACTGTTCAGTCAGGCAAGAGCGAAGAGTTCAGATTCGACAACCAAGGGATTCTCCGCTACGGGCATAGACTATGTGTACCAGACGACATCAGTTTGAAAGGAGACATTATGAGGGAAGCTCATAATGCGAGATATAGCATTCACCCTGGAGCCACCAAGATGTATCAAGATCTGAAGAGAGTGTATTGGTGGCCAGCAATGAAGAGAGAAGTGGCACAGTTTGTGTCAGCCTGCGAGATATGTCAAAGGGTGAAGCTAGAGCACCAGAAGCCGGCTGGAATGCTTAACCCACTGCCGATTCCAGAATGGAAATGGGAGAATATAGCCATGGATTTTGTAGTGGGGTTACCGGCGACGTCCAACAGACTAGACTCCATATGGGTGATTGTGGATAGACTGACTAAATCTGCTCACTTCATTCCTGTCAGGAGTGGCTACTCTGTGGACAAGCTAGCGCAGGTATATGTTGAGGAAGTTGTGAGGTTACATGGGGCTCCTGTTTCTATAGTGTCTGACAGAGGACCCCAGTTTACCTCCAGGTTTTGGCGAAGTCTGCAAGAGGCTATGGGCACAAGATTAGACTTCAGCACTGCTTTCCATCCACAGACTGACGGACAGTCAGAGAGGACCATCCAGACCATAGAAGATATGCTTCGAATGTGTGTGCTAGATTTTGGCGGATCTTGGAGGCAGCATCTACCCTTAGTGGAGTTTGCCTACAACAATAGTCATCATGCTAGCATAGGGATGGCCCCATATGAAGCTCTGTATGGGAGGAAGTGCAGGTCACCAGTTTGTTGGGAAGAGGTTGGAGAAAGGTCCCTAGCAGGGCCTGAGTTAGTAGAGATCACGAACAGGGTGGTGCCCATCATCAGAGAGAGGCTCAAGACTGCTGTTAGTCGGCAGAAGAGCTATGCAGACGTTCGCAGAAAGCACATAGAGTTTGAGGAGGGGGATCTGGTCTTGTTGAAGGTGTCTCCAATGAAAGGGGTGGTTCGTTTTGGGAGGAAAGGTAAACTGGCTCCGCGGTACATTGGACCTTTTGAGATTTTGCAGAAGGTCGGAAATGTGTCGTATAAGCTTGATTTGCCTATGTCTATGGAAAGAATCCATCCAGTCTTCCATGTTTCGATGCTAAGGAAGTTTGTGTCAGATCCGAGTAAGGTTCTCAGCGAACCAGATGTGGAGATCCTAGGTGATCTCACGTATGTAGAGCAGCCAGTACGGATCATTGACACCCAGATCAGAAAGCTAAGGAACAAGGAGATCCCGATGGTAAAAGTCCTCTGGAACCACCATAATATCGAAGAGTGCACCTGGGAGACAAGGGAGTCTATGCTCCGACAGTACCCCCATCTCTGGAACCACCATAATATCGAAGAGTGCACCTGGACTTCATATGCTCTATGCCAGGGGCGATACGGCCACACCTGGACTTCTCATGCTCTATGCCAGGGGCGATACGGCCACACCTGGACTTCTCATCTCATATCATATCGTACATGTCATATCATATCATTCCATATCATGTCATAACATACTGAGGGCTAGAGGATCATTGTAATACCCGGCTAGACCCCGGTATCGGAATTCCTACGTTCCGGCGGATTTTCCGTTGGAAGTCGGGATTCGAGGATGTCGGAGCTTGCCCTAAGGGTATAAGAGAGGTTTTTAAGATGTTTTTTTTTAAGTGTTTTTATCATATTTGCATGTTTTGAGTTAAGAAAATTGAGTTTTGAAATGAAAAGGCCAAGGGGACAAAAGCCAGGTTCGGCCGCCGAAGGTGAAGTTCGGCCGCCGAAAGTTGCATGGTTTCGCATGCACGTTAGGCCGCCGAAGGAAGAGTCGGTTGGCCACTACAAAAGCCCCTTTGCCCGAGACTTGAGTGGTAAACACTCTGTTTTTGGGTCAAAGGTAGGTTCAAGCTCTCCTTGGTGTGATTTCTCATGTTTTTCTCAAATCTTGCATGTTTTAACTTGATTTGAGCTTTGTTTTAGAGATTTGAGCAAAAAGGAAGCAAAGTTGAGTACTTGGAGAGTTTGATTGAGTTTTCTCCTATCTCCAAGCTTGGATCATCAATCCTCTAGTTCTTCAAGAGGTAAGCATGGATCCTCACCTCCCCTTATGTTTAAAGCAAGTTTTAAGAGTTTTATGGCATGGTTTGGGGTGTAACCATGAGTTTGAACATATGTTGATCATATGAGTTTCTATGAGTTTTGTTGTTGTTTTTGAGGCTTGAGCTAGTTTTTAGGCCTCTATATGCATGAGTTATGTTCTTTGTAAGTTGAGAAGTGTTGGTATGCATGCTATGGGTGTTTGATAGGATTTTGGAGGCTGAGAGCATGAGTTGTGCTCGGATTCTGCCTTTCTGGAGAATCCAGGTTCGGCCGCCGAAGCAAGGTTCGGCCGCCGAACCCCTTGTGGAGGCAGTTTCGGCTGCCCAACCTTGCCCCCGAAAGCTAGGCTTTTGGGTGAGAAAGAGACTTTCGGCCACCGAAAGAGGGAGTTCGGCTGCCGAAAGTGCATGAGTTTCGTCTCTGGATGAGGCTTTCGGCCGCCGAAGGTGCCGCCGAACATGCATGAGTTTCGTCTCTGGAGAGGGGTTTCGGCCGTCGAAAGTGCCGCCGAAAGTGCCCAGTCCAGCCTTCTTTTGCCCATTTTTCCATGCATGCCTATGATGTTTTAGAGGGGTTTTGGGGAGATAGTAGGAGTTATGTTTAAGTAAGTTTGGTCCTCATTTGAGTCCACCTGTGTAGGTACGGACCCGAGAGACCAAGGAGGCCCACAGAGTTAGAGTTACAGAGACTGCTCAGCAGTTGACAGAGGTGAGTGGAACAGAACTTTATTTGAAAAGTTAAGACCTGTTTTAGCATGATTCATGCATCATTCATGCCATGTTTATGTAGGATGCTTTGCATTAGTATTCACCAAGTTGATGCATTGCATTATTACTTGTATATGTGGATTGGACCGAGGCGATCTCAATAGCCCATAAGTCTGTCATTATTGTAAGACCTGTGTGAGCTCCTTTGGGGCCGGGCATTTTACTTGGATAAGTCCTGTGAGAGCCCTTCTAGGGTCGGGCACCATGAGTAGATTAGTGAAAGTCCTGTGTGAGCTCCTTTGGGGGCCGGGCACTGACAGAGGGAGTTTTGAGATCATGTCCAATCCGAGATGTGAAATGTTTGTGCAGTGATGCATCATATGATAGCATGTTTTAAATGTGTTTTTTATAGATTCCGCTCACTGGGCTTTAGCAGCTCATCCCTCTCCCTAACCCCATTTTACAGGGCCTCAGAGAAGAGAAAGAGAAAGAGATAGCAAGGGTAAAAGGCATATGTAATAGTATAGAATAGTGGACATGATAATGATGTACAGTACAGAGTTTATGTAATGTATAGAAATGATGTAATAGTAAGTTATGTACTGAGTTATAGCATTGTGCTTGGCCCTAGTGCTTGTCATCCCTTTGTACATGATCCTTTTATGCTATATATGTTTGAGATAATGTTGTTATGAGAGCTAGGCTTGGTGCATGGTAGTATTTCTATCTCTGTAGTTACTGTATGGTACCATAGCAGGTATCACTCTTCGAGTGCATACAGACAGAGCATGCATAGTCCAGGCTTAGTTGATGAGAAAAGTTTCAGTGTTACAGAAAGTCAAGCAAAGAAAAAAAAAAAAATATAAAGAGTAAGTAACAGTGTTAAGCTTAAGTATGATCACGTATGGGATTTATCAGGTACACAGAGTTGACAGTAGGCTTACTACGGGTCCCGGCGGCCTTAAGCCGATCTGGATCCTAGTGCCGGTGATGGTCCGGTAAGCGGGCTGTTACAATCATCCAGTATCCATCCACATCATTGTCATCGTATTATGCAATGCATCATATTCGTGAATTCTAATGCAAACAACCTATTTCATAACATGGTATTCATGATGCATGAACATGCCTGAACATGCTGAAAACATTTGATTTAAAACATAAGGGTTAGTTCCACTCACCTCTGGCTAGCTCTGGACTAACTCTGAAGCAGCTAACACTGCTAAACACCTCGGTTCCTCGGGTCCGATCCTACACAGGTGGACTCCAGTGAGGTGCCAAACATACTCTAAACAACTCATAAACAACTACCCAAAAACCCCCTAAAGCATCACTTAAACATGCATAGAAAATACTCATGAAAAGGCTGGACAGGGCACTTTCGGCGGCACCTTCGGCGGCCGAAAGTCCCAGACAGAGACGAAAGTCAGGCAGGTTCGGCGGCACCTTCGGCGGCCGAACTCTCTCTCCAGAGACGAAAGTCAGGCACTTTCGGCGGCCGAACATTACCTTCGGCGGCCGAAAGTCTGCTTTCAAGCCAAAACTCAACTTTCGGGGGCAAGGTTAGGCGGCCAATCCCTGCATCCTCAGGCAGGTTCGGCGGCCGAAACCACCTTCGGCGGCCGAACCTGAGTTCATCCAGAACTCAGCCTTTGTGCATTTCAAGCCTCCCAAACCTTCCATACACCCCAAAACAAGCATTCAACTCCTCAAACACATGCATACATCCTTAACCATGCACAAAGGAGCTCAAACAAGCTTAAACTCCCAAAAACAACATCTAAAGCATACATAGATAGTTTATGACCCACATAGGCCAAAACCATCAAAACAAACCAAACCTCACATACTCTCTCCCAATCATGCATACTCTCTCCCATATGCTCAAGGGGCTTGAAACTAACTTAAACCCCAACACAAACATCACATGAACATACATTATCATACATTGGGCATAAAACCCACATAAACCCTAACATGCATATCTACCCATACTCAACCATCAAAACCTCTTAAAACTCACTTAAAACTTCATGAAACGTAAGGGAAAGCATAGATCCACACTTACCTCTTGAAGATCGAGGGTTTGTGCGAGCTCTAACTTGGAGATGGGAGGAAACTACTCCTTGGGTCTCCAAGCTTCCAAAACCTTGATCTAAGCTTGAAAACTCTTCAAAACAACCATGGAACTCATAAAAATATGAAGGAGATGAAGAGAAATCATGAAAATGACCAAAGGAGGACATGAACACACCTGAGCTCGAGAATGGGGAGAAATCTCGCCCATTTTCGGTCTGAGGGGCTTTTATAGGTGGCCAGCCAAACCTCCTTCGGCGGCCTAACATTGCATGCAAAACACCCCCATGTTCGGCGGCCGAACTTGAGGTTCGGCGGCCGAACCTGGTTTGTTCAAACATAGTTTTCGGAGGCCAAAAGCGCTCCCAAAACCAACTCATGTTCGGCGGCCGAACTTTACTTTCGGCGGCCGAACCTGGCAAAAACCTCCTTGGTCTTTTCCTTTTCAAAACTCAAATCTTTTTCATTTAAAACCATGAAATCAGTAAAAATCATTTTAGAAATCACATTTTACCCCTCTAGAAGACTCTGGCATCATCAAAATTCCATATTCCAACGGAGATTCCGCCGGAAGGTAGGGATTCCGATGCCGGAATCTAGCCGGGTATTACAGGGGCAGCCTCTTCTTCTGGTTCCCGAGGTGAAGGTCCATCAGCTCCAGCCAGGATCTTCACCATGTCACAGCAGGAGGCTAACACATCCAACACCGTGGTGTCAGGTAATCTCATCATTGGGTGTTCTGATGTGTATGCATTAATGGACCCGGGTGCATCTCATTCTTTTATTGCTCCGAGAGCCGTTGAGAGGTTGGGTCTGATAGTCTCTGGGTTAGAGTGTCCCCTATGGGTCAGTGGACCCAAGTGTGACCCGTCAGTGGCAGAGTCAGTCTGCCAGTACAGTCCAGTTTTTGTTGAGGGAAGATGCCTCTCCGCCGACCTTGTGGTTCTAGATTTGACAGACTTTGACGTCATTCTAGGGATGGATTGGCTATCTACCCATGGTGCTACCCTGGACTACAGAGACAAGGTAGTCAGGTTCAGAGATCAGAACGGGTCAGAGGTCGTCTTCAGAGGAGACAAGAGGGGTACACCTAGAGGTCTGATATCAGCTCTTCAGGCTCGTAGGTTGCTTAGGAAGGGATGTCAGGGGTATTTGGCTCATGTGAGAGAGCTAGATAGTCAGGTCAGGGAGCCAGCCTCAGTGCCAGTTGTCAGAGAATTTCAGGATGTTTTTCCAGACGAGCTCCCAGGTTTACCACCTACTAGGGAGATAGAGTTCGAGATAGAGTTGATGCCTGGAACTAGACCGATCTCTATCCCTCCCTACAGGATGGCTCCAGCCGAGTTGAAGGAGTTGAAAGAGCAGTTACAAGAGCTGGTAGAAAAGGGCTTCATCCGACCGAGTACCTCACCTTGGGGTGCTCCAGTCTTGTTTGTGAGAAAGAAGGATGGATCCCTTAGACTTTGTACCGACTACAGGCAGTTGAACAAAGTCACTACCAAGAATAGGTACCCTCTGCCAAGGATCAATGATCTATTCGACCAGCTAGCAGGAGCGGGTTGTTTCTCCAAAATAGATCTGAGATATGGGTACCATCAGCTGAGGATAAGAGAGGAAGACGTGCCAAAGACAGCTTTCAGGACCAGATATGGGCATTTTGAGTTCCTTGTGATGCCGTTCGGGTTAACCAACGCCCCTGCAGCATTCATGGATCTCATGAACAGAGTGTTTAGCCAATACCTGGATCACTTTGTTATTGTCTTCATAGATGATATCTTGGTGTATTCCAGGAACGCAGAGGAGCATGCCCATCATCTGAGGTTGGTTCTGCAGACCTTGAGGGAACATGGCTTGTATGCCAAGTTCTCTAAGTGTGAGTTCTGGCTGAGGAGCATTTCATTCTTGGGGCATGTAGTGTCAGAAAATGGAATAGAGGTGGACCCAAGAAGGTAGAAGCTGTGGCTAACTGGCCTAGACCCACATCAATGACAGAAATCAGGAGTTTCTTGGGTTTGGCAGGTTACTACAGGAGGTTCGTTTAGGACTTCTCTAAGATTGCAGCTCCTCTGACCAGATTGACCAGGAAGAACCAGAGGTTTGTGTGGACCGACCAGTGTGAAGAGAGCTTTGAGAAGCTCAAGAAGAGATTGACTTCAGCACCAGTGTTAGCCCTGCCATCTAGTAATGAAGACTTCTCAGTGTATTGTGATGCGTCCCGTGTGGGACTGGGTTGTGTGCTAATGCAGAAGGAAAGGGTAATTGCTTATGCTTCTAGACAGCTGAAGAAGCATGAGTTGAATTACCCCACACATGACCTGGAGATGGCAGCAGTAATCTTTGCACTCAAGATATGGAGGCACTACCTTTATGGGGTTAAATATG
The DNA here is from genome assembly GCF_001659605.2 of Manihot esculenta. Classification (NCBI taxonomy): domain Eukaryota; kingdom Viridiplantae; phylum Streptophyta; class Magnoliopsida; order Malpighiales; family Euphorbiaceae; genus Manihot; species Manihot esculenta. The sequence continues at coordinate 11,915,728 of NC_035171.2, forward strand.
AGATCTTTACAGATCATAAAAGCCTGCAGTACATCCTGAGTCAAAGAGATCTGAACTTGAGACAGAGAAGATGGGTGGAGCTGCTAAGTGACTATGATTGCAAGATTCAGTACCATCCGGGTAAGGCGAATGTGGTGGCAGACGCCTTAAGTAGGAAATCACTAGGCAGCTTATCCCACATCACGGCTGAGAGGAGACCAGTGGTGAAGGAGTTTTACAAGCTCATGGATGAAGGTCTACAGTTGGAGTTGTCTGGTACAGGTGCGTTGATTGCTCAGATGAGAGTGGCACCCGTGTTTCTGGAGCAGGTGGCTCAGAAACAGCATGAGGACCCAGAGTTAGTGAAAATTGCCAGGACTGTTCAGTCAGGCAAGGATAGTGAGTTCAGGTTCGACAACAAGGGGATCCTCCGCTATGGGAGCCGATTGTGTGTACCAGATGACATAGGGCTAAAAGGAGACATTATGAAAGAGGCTCATAATGCAAGATACAGCGTTCACCCCAGAGCCACCAAGATGTATCAAGATCTGAAGAAGGTTTATTGGTGGCCAGCTATGAAGAGAGAAGTGGCACAGTTTGTGTCAGCCTGCGAAGTGTGTCAGAGGGTGAAGCTAGAACATCAGAAGCCAGCTGGAATGCTTAACCCGCTACCTATTTCAGAGTGGAAATGGGAGAATATAGCTATGGACTTCGTAGTGGGGTTACCGGCGACGTCCAACAGATTGGACTCCATATGGGTGATAGTGGACAGACTCACCAAATCTGCTCACTTCATCCCTGTCAGGAGTGGCTATTCTGTGGACAAGTTGGCGCAGGTGTACGTTGATGAGATCGTCAGGCTGCTTGGGGTTCCTGTTTCAATAGTGTCTGATAGAGGGCCCCAGTTCACCTCCAGGTTTTGGCGGAGTCTGCAGAATGCCATGGGTACCAGGTTGGATTTTAGCACTGCGTTCCATCCACAGACGGACGGACAATCAGAAAGGACCATCCAGACGATAGAGGATATGCTTAGAATGTGTGTGCTGGATTTTGGCGGTTCTTGGAGGCAGCATCTACCCCTGGTGGAGTTTGCCTACAATAACAGCCATCATGCTAGCATCGGGATGGCTCCATATGAGGCTTTGTATGGGAGGAAGTGCAGATCACCTGTTTGCTGGGAAGAGGTTGGAGAAAAGGCCTTGGCAGGGCCTGAGCTAGTAGAGATCACCAGCAGGGTGGTACCCATAATCAGAGAAAGGATCAAGACTGCCGCAAGCAGACAGAAGAGTTATGCAGATATCCGCAGAAGACAAGTAGAGTTTCAGGAGGGGGATCTGGTATTGCTCAAGGTGTCTCCTATGAAAGGAGTGGTTCGCTTTGGGAAGAAAGGTAAACTAGCCCCACGATACATCGGACCCTTTGAAATCTTGCAAAAGATTGGGAATGTGTCGTACAAGCTGGATTTACCTGCTTCAATGGAAAGAATCCATCCGGTTTTCCATGTTTCAATGTTGAGGAAGTTTGTGTCAGATCCGGGCAAGGTTCTTAGTGAGCCTGATGTGGAGGTCCAAGAGGATCTCACCTATGTTGAATAGCCAATACAGATCATAGACACCCAGATCAGAAAGCTAAGGAACAAGGAAATCCCGATGGTGAAAGTCTTTTGGAACCACCACAATATGGAAGAATGCATTTGGGAGACACGGGAGTCTATGCTTCAGCAGTACCCCCATCTCTTTTAAGGTTAGATCTCTACGTGTTTATATGCTATGTATGTATGTTATATTTGCTTGTGCTAGTTGAGGAACATTCGGGGACGAATGTTCTTAAGGGGGGAGAATGTAATACCCGGCTAGACTCCGGTATCGGAATTCCTACCGTCCGGTGGAATCTCGAATGTCGGAAGCCTCTAGTAGGGTAGAAACATGTTTTCATAAAATGTTTTGATGTATTTCATGGTTTTAAGTAAAAAGAAAATGAGTTTTTACATGAAAACAACCTTGGAGGAAAACTCAGGTTCGGCCGCCGAACATGCATGCGTTTCGGGTGTGCCTTAGGCCCCCGAAAGCATAAGTGAGGGAAACCAGGTTCGGCTGCCGAACATGGCATGCATGCGGAGGCACTTTCTGCTCCCGAATGTGGCCTGGCCAGCCACCTATAAAGAGGTCCCTTAGCCGAAAACGGGCGAGATTTTCTCCCCATTTTCGGCCAAGGTGAGCTCTCCGCCATCCCTCGCCGGTTTTGAGTTCCTTCCTTCAAATCTTTCTCAATTTTCATTAGTTTTACCTTTGTTTTGAAGATTTTGAGCTTTTGAGCAAGTTTTGGAGCTTGGAGGTTCAAGGAACTCTCTCTCTCCCATTTTCCGAGCTAGGGTCGTTCTCCTCTCGATCTTCAAGAGGTAAGGGCCGATCTTGAGCTTATGGCATGTTTTAAGTAAGTTTTAAGTTGATCTATGGGGTAGAATGCATGTTTAGCTTATGGTTAGGTTTATGGGTTTATGTTATGATTTTGGACAATGTGGATGTTTGATGTGTTGTAGATGGGGTTTAAGATAGTTTGAAGCCCCTAGGAACTTGTATGCTTGAGTATGTATGTTGTAGATTAGGAAAAATGCATGTTGGGATGGTGTTGGGAGGCAAATGTGCATGAGGAACCAAGTTTCTTCCCTTTGGCAGAAACTAGGTTCGGCAGTCAAAGGACTTTCGACCGCCGAACCTGCCTTGGAGGCCAGCCTTTCGGCTGCCGAAGCCTGCCCCCGAAAGAGGACTTTCGTCTCTGGAAGGCGGTTTCGGCCGCCGAAAGTGCCGCCGAACATGCATGAGTTTCGTCTCTGTCTGGGAGTTTCGGCCACCAAAGGTGCCGCCGAACCTGCCTGACTTTCGGCTTTGGAGGGACTTTCGGCCGCCGAACCTGCCGCCGAAAGTGCCCTGTTCAGCCTTCCTTTGCATGTTTTTCTATGATTTTTTCATGATGTTTTAGGGGTTTTTGGGGAGTAGTTTAGAGTATTGTTCATGTATGTTTGGTCCCTCATTTGAGTCCACCTGTGTAGGTTCGGACCCGAGGAACCGAGGACCCCAGCAGTGAGTCAGCTGCTCCAGTGTCTGATCAGAGCTATCCAGAGGTGAGTGGAATAACTCATTACGTTTTAAAGCAAATAATGGACATTTTAGCATGATTCACGCATCATTAATGCCATGAGATATACTAGGTTGTTGCATTAGAATTCACGAATATGTTGCATTGCATACTCTACTGTTGTTGTTGTGGATGAATGTTGGATGATCCATAGCCCTCGATCTATGATGTGACGATGTGATATGTACGGTACGGAATGTAAGACCAGTGGGACCCATTCTACGTTCGCTGGCACTATGTAAGAGAAAGACCAGGACCCATTCTACGTTTTGGCACATTGGAATGTTATGTTATGCCATGTAAGAGAAAGACCAGGACCCATTCTACGTTCTGGCACAGTTGGACTATGTAGAGGGCTATTGGTGACAAATTCATCCTTGATGTGATTAGCTGTGATGTGATGCATTTCATGTTATCATATGTTTTAAAAGTTTTATTATTCTGCTCACTGGGCTCTAGTAGCTCACCCCTCTCTCTAATCCCCCAGGTTTGCAGGTACAGGGTAGACCAGGAGGTCAGCAAGGGTAATGAAGTCTTGTCTATGTAATAGATAGAGTGTGGACATGATAGATTGTAAAATGATGTAAAGTTATGAATAGTAATGTATGTAATGATATTGAGGATTAGAGATTTGTGCTTGACCCAATGTGTAAGGTATCCCTTTTTATACATGATCTTAGATGTTTTATGATGTTCATGTAAACCAACTCAACATATGCTATATCGCCCATTGGGGCACTGATGAGATCCCACAGAGGGGTCAATGCTTATGTTTACGACTATGTTCAGTGCATGTACAGGTTGAGTTTGGTGTATGAGAGAATGTATGAAAGAAAAGTTTTAAATTTTTATGTATGGTGTTGATCATGTATGGGATTAAACAGGTTTACAGGTTGTATGTCAGGCTTGCTACGGGTTCCAGCGGCCTTAAGCCGACCTGGATCCTAGCGCCGGTAGCGGTCCGATTTTCGGGTCGTTACAAAAGGCGTCCAGAAAATTCTTTTATTTCGCCCTTCAAATTCAATCCTTACAAATTTAATTTCTAATTTTTCATTTTTTCCCAGTACTTGCTTGTACAAAATTCCATTATTTTTAATACACCTCCCTTTAATTAATCCTATAAAGTAAGTCCAGCCATTAAATTACTCTAGTGATATTTTTTTATTTAAAAGAAAAAAAAAGCTATACTTTTCTTATTTTTTCTTTTTCTGTGATCTCCTGGTTTGAACATTATCTCGTGGGTAATTAATAATTCAATCAGCTCATCATAAGTATACTTTGTAAAGTCTTTTGTATTAAAGATGACTATGATTTTTACTTCCTAAAATTTCGGCAAAGATCTCAAAATCTTTTTTACCAACTTAACTTCTTTCAAAAATTTTTCCAAGTGCTTTTAGAATATTGACTAGATTAGTAAATCTAGTGCTTATTTCAGCAATAGTTTTACCTGGTTTCATCTCAAACAATTCAAGGTCACGAACTAATAAATTTGCTTTTGATTCATTTACTTAATTTGTGCCTTCAGAAGTCACTTCAAGCTTGTCCCATACTTCTTCAGCAGACTCACAACCTGAAACACAATTATATTTAGTTACATCTAATGCACAATGAAGTATATTTAAAAATTTAGCATTTGCAGAGATCTTTTTTCAATCCGCATCAATATATTCTTCTTTAGTTTTCTTTCTAGTTCCTCCAGCAATCATAAGAATTTCAAGACCTTTTAGAATTCATTTGCCATGCTTCTATATCAATAGATTGTATAAAATTTTTCATTCTAACTTTTCAGAAAGAGTAATTTATGCCATTGAAAAAAGATGGTTGTATGATTGAATAGCTTTCGGCTAAAGGTGTAAGTATACTAGCAGAATTAGAAGAACTAGCCATTCTAGGATCTCTCTAAAATATTTGAGCATAAAGTAAGAGAGCAGTGCTCTGATACCAATTTGTTAATCCAAGATAAGTGACAAAGAGGGGGGTGAATGGATTACTTTACTAATTTTTTAGCCCTTACTCTTAAGTTTTAATGAAAAATTGTAGCTATTAATTCTGAGTGTAAAAAAAAGATAATTTAAAAAATATATTTTAAAAATTTTCTTGAAAGATTAAGAAAACAAATTTACCACAAATAAACATGTACTAAACAGATGCAGACAACAAAGTAGAAATTAAATTAACAAGCTAATTTTACCATATTCTCAACAATATTTATTTAACTTGTAAACATATATCTCAGATAGATAATGAAAGCTAAAAGTAAAGAGTTTAGGGATAGGAAAATCAAACACAGAGAATTTATAATGTTTCGACAAATACAGCCTACGTCCACTCTCCCAAGGTCCTTCCTTGAATTTTCACTCTATTAAACCTCTTTTACTAGGAAAGAAAATAGCCTTACATAAAATAGCAAACTTTCCATATGTTTGTAAATCTTTACAAGTTTGATTCACCACTCAAGCTTCTATTTAAATTTCAGTAGGTGTTTAAAACCTCTATCAAATGAATGCACACTTGATCAATCTTATATAGGTTTTGATTCAAGAAGAAACACTCTCAACAACTCTCAACAATTACAACATAATGTTACTATAATGAGAGAGAGAATATTTGCCAATGAAGATAAGAAATTTGAATGAAAGGCTTTTAAAACAAGGGTTTTGATTGCTCTTAGAAAAAACCGCGCATTCATTACACATTTATGAAGAAGTTTGATCTTTTAAATAAGTGTCTGAAAATGTTTCTTTTTTAGTTACAGAGGTAGTTCAACAGTAATAAATTTTAAAAATATTAGCCGTTATAATATTGAAATTTGTACAGATTAAAATCAGTTAAACTCGCAGACTGAAAGTAGCAAGCTAAAATAAATACATACAGAAATTAGATTTCTAAAGTTAAACTGTATCTAAAATTATATGTCTAATTTTAGCCTTCTAAAATTTTAATCAGCTAAAATATTAACTTTCAAACTCTTACTTTTCGAAATAAAATTCTTCTTCTAGAAATCATTTGAATAGAATGTGATAAATATTTTCCTCTTCCTGGTCCATGATAGATCTGGTTTTCTTCTGGGTCCCTTCTTGCTGGGCTCCCTGATGGGTTTCTCCATGTTCTACCTGGTGAAAGGATCTGTAAAATAAGAAAGAATGGTCAGGGGCCTACCGGGGGTGCCCCGGCAGAGGCCCTCCGACGCTCAAGTCAGATTTTATGGCTCAGAGTAGTATATTTAGGCAAGGGTTACAGAAAGAATAAAAATGGTGTCCAGGAAGGAGAAAGAAGAAGAAGAGAACCCCCCTCTGCGTGGCCTCTACCGTGATATATATATCTGTCTCTCTGCCACAATGCTAGCTGTCTTCTGTCGCCTAGCTCCGTATGTACGGATGTGTCAGGCGCCTGCTCCATGCGTAACGACCATTAATTCTCCTCTGATACGTATGATTCTCCTCTGATACGCATGCAGAAGGACCTACCAGCGGGGCATCTTGGTCAATTTCCCCTTTCCGGGCTGGGTTGAATGGTAGGGCTGAAGTTGAGCCTAGTGAGGGCCTGATTACTGGGCCGAGAGGTTTGGGCCGGTTTGATTGAGGAGTCTAGGCGGAGTCCGGCCCTGTGACTGAGCGGGCTGGACCTGGCTCTCGAGGGGAATATCGAAGCCTTCGGATCATGGACTGTTTTCATGGGCCTGGCCTTTATACCGGGGTGAAGAAATCCAGCGATCATCAATTGCCCCTTTATCTCCTCAGCAGTTATTCCATGACTGGTGAGGGGATAAATCTTTAAACTCTATTCATGACCGTGTTGTCTGAGAACTGCTCCTGTCGAAAGTACCATTTCTTTGCCTTTTTATTATTTTTGTCTCTTTACTTTGATGTTTGAATGTATGGCGTTATGGGAATGTGTGTTCAATGACAAATGATATTTCACCTCGGCATGTACCTCATCATTATTTTCTACTCACACTGTCTTCTGGTTTTGTCAACTTTACTTATTTGTTGGATCAGGCCGGCTCTACTGGGTCTTTGCTGGTTGAACCGATCCGGGCTAAGAGCTCGGAGTCTGGTTAAGCTTCTAACTTGCGAGTTTTTCTTATTCTCATGAGGGCATTTCTGTTTTTGGCTCGTGATCTCGTCATTGTCGCGAGCTCAGGAATATAATACCTTGTTCCTCTTGAGATATCCTTCCGGTAATCGGTGTGGTTTGAGCTGTAAGCTCCACTGGGATAGAGTACTCGTTCTTTTGTTGTTTTCCTGTTACGAGTTCATCCGAGCTGGGAGCTCGGTTCTTTGCTTTTCGTTTAGGCTTTTGTGCCTATAGCCTGTGACGGTGTCTATATCACGAGCTCCGAAGTTTGGAATTTCACTTTCTTTACTTTGGTGCCCCGAGCTCTTTTGTGAAGTCGGACTTAATTTCTTACTTTCTTGTCGAGCCTTATTCGGGCTGTGTTTCAGTCTGACTGTTCATTTGTTTGGTTTTAACTTTTCTTTTATAGGCTTATAGCCTTGCCGGTCCAGATGTGAGGCCCCTCCAGGCTTCCGGGAAGGTCGACCTTGAATTGCAGGGGTCGGACTATCTGTTTTTGGATTTGACCGTCTTGCCTTCTTGATTCTTTATCTAAGCGTTTGGACTCTCGTGTATGTTTTTTGCCCCCGAGTATTTATGGGCTGTCTGCTCTCGAGCCTTTTGCGGGCTCTTTGTTGCCCGGACCTCTCTCTAGGTCAGCTGAATTGGTTTAGTGTGAGCGGTCAATTCTTGAGTTCGGTGCCTCTTATGATTGCCCCTGATTCTCTGTTTGGCTTTGTATTTTGGTATGCAGTTTGCTTAGGAATCGCCTTGCCTTAATTCGGTCTGTCTTATCGGGTTTACCAGTACTGCGCTCGTTTTCTTGAGATCGGAATGATGCTTTGGTACTTTTGGCTGTTGTATGAGATCAAATTCTCTTTTCCTGATGACTCGAGGTCCTCTGGGAGGTCAGAGTTTAGCTTTTCATTTATGGTCCCATGCCCCAATCTTTTATGTGAGATCAGAACTATATTATGATGAGTTGTTTTTGCTTGTAGCACCGGATGATCTTGGGGATTCCAGCCATTTTTGCTCCGGGAGATCTTTGAGATCTTCGCCGGTCTTCTGCCTCATTGAGGTCTTCTGCCTCATTGAGGTCTTCTGCCTCATTGAGGTCTTCTGCCTCAGTGAGGTCTTCTCTTGGTGGGACCTCAGTGAGGTCTTCTTTTGTCAAGACCTCGTTGAGGTCTTCCTTTGCCATGACCTCATTGAGGTCTTATTTGCCAGGAGATCTTTAGGAATCCTGGACTTATACTTCCGGGAGATTTTGGGGATCCCGGTCTTCTTTGTTTTTCCGGGAGTTCTAGGGGATCCCGGTCTTCATGCTCCGGGAGGCATTTTTAAGATCCTCACCGGCCGTTTTTGTTTTGTTTTTCCGGGAGTTCTAGGGGATCCCGGTCTTCTTTGTTTTCCCGGAAGTTCTAGGGGATCCAGGTCTTCATGCTCCGGGAGGCATCTTTAAGATCCTCACCGGCCGTTTTTGTTTTGTTTTCCCGGGAGTTCTAGGGGATCTCGGTCTTCTTTGTTTTCCCGGGAGTTCTAGGGGATCCCGGTCTTCATGTTCCGGGAGGCATCTTTAAGATCCTCGCCGGCCTTGCCGGGTTGACCTCGGGGCCCCGCCGGCTGTTTTTTGTTTTGTTTTCCCGGGAGTTCTAGGGGATCCCGGTCTTCTTTGTTTTCCCGGGAGTTCTAGGGGATCCCAGTCTTCATGCTCCGGGAGGCATCTTTAAGATCCTCACCGGCCGTTTTTGTTTTGTTTTCCCGGGAGTTCTAGGGGATCCCGGTCTTCTTTGTTTTCCCGGGAGTTCTAGGGGATCCCGGTCTTCATGCTCCGGGAGGCATCTTTAAGATCCTCGCCGGCCGTGCCGGGGTGACCTCGGGGCCCCGCCGACTGTTTTTTATTTTGTTTTCCCGGGAGTTCTAGGGGATCCCGGTCTTCATGCTCCGGGAGGTCTTTTAAGATCCTCACCGGCCGTTCCGGGGTGACCTCGGGGCCCCGCCGGCTGTTTTTTGTTTCTCCTTGAGGTTTTGCACAAGATTCGGGCTCAGTGGCCTTACTGTCGCTTCGTCATCTCAACTGGCTTTGTGCTTAATTGAGGTCTTGTTTTTTTCAAGTGGTCTTTCTGAAAGATTCAGGATTTTTCTGCAAAATAAACATCCGGGGCCGCGGGGGGCTTCGGCCCCCCGCCGCCTCCAAGGTCGGGGAGGCATGTCGGTGCGGAGGCCTGCCCTCGCCCCGCGTGCTCGCCGCGGCCACAACAACCAACCCCGGCGCGAGAAGCGCCAAGGAAAAAGGGGGGGAAGGACCCCTATGCGGGTGGATCAAAGGTATCCCACATCGGAAAAAGGTTCAAAGGGAGAAGGCCTTATAAGTCTCTACCCTTGAAACCCCAGTGGACGCGTTTTAAAGCAAAACCGTGCGGTCTTGAGCCAAAGCGGACAATATTCACTGGTGTGGACCCAGGACCCAGATGACTCAACGTCATCAAATGGCGTCGTCTGTGGGAATACAACCCTGGTCCTCACGAGTACAGTGCGCTGAGCGAGCACGCTCAGGCCTGTATGGGGGGAAGGACCCCTATGCGGGTGGATCAAAGGTATCCCACATCGGAAAGAGGTTCAAAGGGAGAAGGCCTTATAAGTCTCTACCCTTGAAACCCCAGTGGACGCGTTTTAAAGCAAAACCGTGCGGCCTTGAGCCAAAGCGGACAATATTCACTGGTGTGGACCCAGGACCCAGATGACTCAACGTCATCAAATGGCGCCATCTGTGGGAATACAACCCTGGTCCTCACGAGTACGGTGCGCTGAGCGAGCACGCTCAGGCCTGTATGGGGGGAAGGACCCCTATGCGGGTGGATCAAAGGTATCCCACATCGGAAAGAGGTTCAAAGGGAGAAGGCCTTATAAGTCTCTACCCTTGAAACCCCAGTTGATGTGAACCAGCATGGGAAGCAAGGCAAGGATCCCTTGGAGCTACAACAAGGACCATTGACAAGGAATAAAGCAAGGAAGTACGGCGTTACTCTTGGATTGCATATTCAAGAATTTATTACAAGAGAGATGACTGAAATTGCTAGGGATAAGTGCGAGAAGGAACTTGAAGGTCATTCGAAGCTGATTACGTTGCTGGGTGTATGCATGGATGAAGCAGAAGCAAATTGAAGATTTGTAGCGCTCGCTACCATTATCAAAGTCGCGCTCGCGACATTCAGTTAGCCGAAGATACTTTTGTGTTTTGTGGAAGTTAATTTTGGAGCACATCATGGAGGAAGATAGTGGAGAATCAGCCCGAACCATAAGCAGGTTGTGGTTTCGTCCCTGAGGTTGTGGTTTCTGCTGGAACTATTGAGGCATACGAGAATGTGGTTGGTTTTTAAAGACTTGGCAGTTATTTTTGTTATTTTAGCTTGTTTCCCTGTTGGGATAGGATTTCTGACTTAGTATTTGTTTTCCTTTTCCAACTAGGTTTAGGGTTTTGCCTTACACTATAAATAAGGCCTTAAATTCTTATATCAGACACTTTTTTTGTTTTTTTGACAAATTTAATTCAGATTTGCTTTATGCAAATTTCGGCCTTCTTTGAGAGAGTGAGAGTTTGCTTCTTTCATTGATTGCATCACGAATCAGACCAACTTATCAATTTCGATTGTGGCGTTCTTCTGATCCGTTCTACAAAATCCTTCCGTTATTAGTGTTCTAGCTTCGCTAAGCTTAGGGTGCTATAGAGGGTGGTTTATCCACGTTCTTGGAATCTATATCAGAGGTGCGACGGGGTTTGAGGACTAAGTGCCATAGGGTTCCGCGTCATTTGGTATCAAAGCCAACAACAGGTATATCTTTATCTATCTGTCTTTCTAGGGCTGTGTTATATTTTCGTTTTTTTTTGGTATCTTAGTTTCGAATTTCGTTAGGGTTCATTATCTTCAATTCGTTTCTGTTCAATTCGATTCCAATTGTTAGGTCCTGGATTGTCCATCCAAAATCATTGTGTTGCTTGCTATTTTGTTATTTGGCAATTCGGTTTCTTTTAGCAGCCATTATTTCCCTTCGAACTGAATCTGTTAGTGAATTTTTTTTTTGATACACACTCAAGAATTTCGTGTGGTGTTGTTTGAGACCCAAGCAAGGGGATAGTGAGAGCAAAAAAAAAAAAAAAAAAAAAAAAAAATTGCTCCAACAAAAAAAAAAAAATTTCTTTTTAGTCTTGCTATTTAAGTATTAAGGATCAGTTCTAGGTGGGTTACAATTAAGTGAAAATTTTGCTTCAGATTTTTTTTTCCACCATTGAGGGGCTGCTGTTCTTTTATTTCAAATTGCATAGTATAGTAGCATTCTTGGGGTGTCTTCAAACCAGCGTTTGGGGTAGAAGATTTAGGTCCATAAATCAGCTTACCAAGAGCGAGTTGGTTTTGATACATTCTGACCAGAATTGTCTATTTTATTGCCCTCTTGTTTCTATTTTGTTTTTGAGCTAGCGTTGAAATTCCATTACATTGCTGCGTATCATTTGTTTGTTTCGATACTTAGTTTTCAATCGTGTAGTGCAAACGTTCTTGTGCTGCCTCCGGATACTTGTCAAGTTGTCTTCTAGGTGTCTAGGGATTAGGATCCTACCTTTTTTGAACGTACTTGGCAGATTGGTGAGTGAACCTTGGTTCTGAAGTGCAATCGAAGAATCGGCAATAGTGAGGTAAGAGCGAAACACTTGTGAATTCTTTCTTTCAGTTACTAATTGTTTCTTGTGAGTTTCTCTGTTGTGGTCATGACTAGTGGGAATGGTAAAGATGTTGCTTCAAATTCTAGCAATTTTGAGACATATATGCAGCAAAGTAATGAGAAGATGGAAGAGATGGCAAGAATGATGGCCACCCTACAAGAGAACATGAATCTAATGATGAGGGAGAGGGTACAACAGCCCGCACCTCCAGTGAGATTACCACAACGAATCTTACCAAGGGGAGGCGAAGAGGAGGTCATTAGGAGAGCAGCAAGAGGAGGTCGAGGTGATCAGGAAGAGGTGGCTGAAAACTACCAAATTGTGACTGACAATGACCTTAGTTCCATCAAGATGAAGGTACCCGAATTTAAAGGGAATAACAATGCGGAAGAATACATTGAATGGGAGCGAAAGGTGGAACAAATTTTTGAGTGTCATAATTACTCAGAAGAAAAGAAGTCCCATATCGCAGCCGTGGAATTTAGGGGATATGCTACATTCTGGTGGGATCAACTCAAGTCTAGTAGAAGAGGAAAAGGATTGCGACCCGTGCCGGAGTGGGAGGCCTTGAAAGACTTAATGAGAACAAGGTTTGTTCCTTCTCATTACTATAGGGATTTGTATAATAGGTTGGCAAGACTGGTCCAAGGTGGTAAGAGTGTTGAAGAATACCACAAGGAGATGGAGATGACCATGGCCAGGGCTGACATTGAGGAGGATGAACAAAGGCTAATGTCCAGATTTCTGGGAGGTCTAAATTCCAACATTGCAAGTGAGCTGGAAATGTATGATTACAATTCCATGGAAGAGTTAGTTGAGAAGGCCATGAAGATTGAAAGGAAAATCAAGAACAAGAGCTCCACCAAATATGGGAAGTTCCAGAATGTGGGAGGAAGTAGTTCAACCTTTAAGGGGTCTTCAAATGATTTGCCCTCAAAAGGTGGAGATTTCAAGAATTCCTTCCAAAGGAGCAATCCTCCACCTACAAGTGGAAAAGGGATGAATGGAGGTTCAAATAAGCAGCAGTCAGGTATTCCTAATACTACTCCTAGTAGAAATATTAAGTGTTTCAAATGTTTAGGACATGGGCATATTGCATCTCAATGTCCAAATAGGAGAGTTATGATTGCTACTGATGATGGGGGTTTAGTTTCTGATTCTGACCATAGTGATGGTGATAATAATGATATGAATGATATGCATGATGATGTTGATGAGTGTGAAGAAGAAGTTGAGAATGCGTTGGTTGCTGAACGTGGTGATATGTTAGTTGCTAGGCGTGCTTTGAATATGCAAGTGAAAGAAGAAGGTCTAAAGCAACGAGATAACATATTTTATACTAGATGTTTAGTTGAGGGTAAAGTTTGTATGCTCATCATTGACAGTGGTAGTTGCACCAATGCTGCAAGTGAGACAATGGTGGAGAAGCTGAAATTGACTTGTTTAAAACATCCACATCCATATAGACTACAATGGTTTAATGATAGTGGAGAGGTGAAGGTTACTAAACAAGTGAAGATACCATTCTCTATAGGCTGGTATAAAGACGGAGTGTTGTGTGATGTAGTTCCTATGCAAGCTGGCCATATGTTGTTAGGAAGACCATGGCAATTTGATAGGAAGGCGCAGCATGATGGGTATTCAAATAGGTACACATTTACCTATGAAGGAAAGCTGGTTACTCTTGTACCATTATCACCGTTGGAGGTGTATGAAGATCATCGGAAGATGCATGAAAAAGCAAAGCAAGATTCGACCAAAAGGGGTGCTACTTTAAAAATTAAGGGAAGTGCGAGAGAACATGATAAGGAGAGTGAATGTGAGAAGAAATTGGGAAAGGAGGCCAGAAAAGAAAATAATCAAATAAATGGCCCATTGGTGAGAGAAAACCAAGGAAAGGTGAAACAAACTTTTTATGCGAAACCAAGAGAGCTTAAATTTGCAATATCTAACGAGCAGCCGTTATTGCTCATTAGATATAAAGAAACTTTGTTTACTAATGTTGATGTTTCACTTGACCATTTGCCTTCTAGTTTTGTGTCTATGTTGCAGGATTTTCAAGATGTGTTTCCAGAGGAGCTGCCTAGTGGTTTACCGCCATTAAGGGGAGTTGAACACCAAATCGACTTCATACCTGGTTCGACGATTCCAAATAGACCAGCATATCGAAGTAACCCAATGGAGACCAAGGAGATGCAACGACAAGTGGAGGAGCTGTTGGAGAAAGGCTTGATTAGAGAGAGCTTAAGCCCTTGTGCCGTTCCTGTTTTGCTGGTACCAAAGAAAGATGGCACGTGGAGGATGTGTGTCGATTGTAGGGCTGTAAATAAGATCACGGTGAAGTATCGACATCCCATTCCACGACTTGACGACATGTTGGACGAGTTACATGGTGCAAGGTATTTTACTAAAATTGATCTTATGAGTGGATATCATCAAATTCGTATGAAACCTGGGGATGAGTGGAAAACAGCTTTTAAAACAAAATATGGCCTATATGAGTGGTTAGTAATGCCTTTTGGGTTGTCTAATGCACCGAGTACATTTATGAGATTAATGAACCATGTTTTGAGAGCTTATTTGGGCAGATTTGTTGTTGTTTATTTTGATGACATTCTGATCTATAGTAAGACATTAGATGAGCATTTAGAGCATGTTAGGATAGTGTTGGAAGCTTTGAGAACAGAAAACTTATATGCCAAGCTTAAGAAATGCACATTTTGCATGGATAGGCTTGTTTTTCTTGGCTTTGTTGTGAGTGCACAGGGATTAGAAGTTGATGAAGAGAAAGTGAAAGCTATAAAGGAATGGCCTGTTCCTAAGAACGTGACTGAAGTGAGGAGCTTCCATGGGCTAGCAAGTTTCTATAGAAGATTCGTGAAGGATTTTTCTACCATTGCAGCACCACTCACTAGCATTATCAAAAAGGAGGTTGGATTTCAGTGGGGAGAAGAGCAGCAAAAGGCGTTTGAGAATTTGAAAGGGAAGTTGACATCTGCACCTGTCTTAGCTTTGCCTAATTTTGATTCAATTTTTGAGATTGAATGTGATGCTTCTGGTGTAGGTATTGGGGCTGTGCTGATGCAAGAGAAGAAGCCAATAGCATATTTTAGTGAAAAACTCAATGGTGCACAACTGAGTTATTCTACATATGACAAGGAGTTACATGCTTTGGTGAGGGCGTTGGACGTGTGGGAGCATTACTTGCTGCCAAAGGAGTTCGTGATTTATACTGACCATGAATCCCTCAAGCATTTGAAGGGCCAAGGTAAGTTGAACAAACGGCATGGTAAGTGGATCGAACGAATTGAGAGATTTCCATATGTGATTAAGTACAAGCAAGGTAAAGATAACGTTGTTGCTGATGCGTTGTCTAGGAGATATACATTACTTTCTGTTTTGAGTTCTAAGTTGCTTGGATTTGAGTATATTAAGAACTTGTATGTTGGTGATGTTGATTTTGGCAATGTTTATGTTGCATGTGAACAAGGAGCTTTTAATCAAACTTTTCAGAATTTCTTTCATGCCTTGAGCGTGTATTGCTTTGAGTGAGAGTGAGGATTTGCTTTCATCAATTGCACCAGGAATCTTGGCTAACTTATCAACTATTCTTTGTGGCGTTTGTCGGATTCTCATCTAAATCCTTCGATCATTGGTGTTTCAGCTTCTCTAAGTTTGGGGTGCCATAGGAGGTGGGTTTATCAAATCTTTGGATTCCATATCTACTTGTGCGTGTGGGTTTGAGGCTTGTGCCATAGGGATATTTATTTAAGGGAAATAAATTATGTGTGCCCAGATGTTCCATGCGTGAATTGCTTGTTTTGGAATCTCATTGTGGTGGTTTAATGGGGCATTTTGGTGTGTCTAAGACTTATGATATTCTGCTTGAGCATTTTTATTGGCCATCTATGCGTAAGGATGTTGGGAAGTTATGTTCTGCTTGTATCGCATGTAGACAGGCGAAATCTAAGTCTATGCCTCATGGTCTTTATATGCCATTGCCTGTACCTAGTTCTCCTTGGATTGATATTAGCATGGATTTTGTGCTTGGTTTGCCTAGAACTAAGAGAGGTAGAGATAGTATTTTTGTGGTGGTTGATAGGTTTAGTAAGATGGCACATTTCATTGCATGTCATAAAGCTGATGATGCGAAAGTTGTTGCTGATTTGTTCTTTCGCAATGTTGTGCGCTTACATGGAGTGCCTCGGACTATTGTTTCTGATAGGGATACAAAGTTCTTGTCCCATTTTTGGCGTGTTTTGTGGAGTAGACTAGGAACTAAGCTTTTATTCTCTACTACTTGTCATCCACAAACAGATGGGCAAACTGAAGTTGTGAATCGTACTCTTGGTACGTTATTGCGATCTATAGTGGGTAAGAATTTGGCTACTTGGGAAGATTGTTTACCTTTTATTGAATTTGCTTATAATCGTTCTATTCATTCTTCTACAGGTTATTCGCCATTTGAGCTAGTTTATGGCTTTAATCCACTAACTGTTCTTGATCTTTTGCCATTACCTTCTAATGAACTTGTAAGTTTAGATGGAGAGAAGAAAGCTGACTTGGTGAAAGCTTTGCATGAGAAAGCACGAGCTAACATGGAGAAAAAGAACAAGACGTATGCTGATATTGCGAATAGGGGTCGCAAGAAGATGGTGTTTGCTCCTGGAGAGTGGGTTTGGGTGCATTTTCGCAAGGAGAGGTTTCCAAATCAAAGGAAGAATAAGCTGGATGCGCGTGGTGATGGTCCATTTCAAGTCTTGGAGAAGATCAATGACAATGCTTATAAGATTGACTTGCCTGGTGAGTATGGTGTTAGTGCCACTTTTAATGTTTCTGATTTGTCTCCTTATGACGATGCAGATTTGAGGACAAATCTTTTTAAAGAAGGGGAGAATGATGTGAACCAGCATGGGAAGCAAGGCAAGGATCCCTTGGAGCTACAACAAGGACCATTGACAAGGAATAAAGCAAGGAAGTACGGCGTTACTCTTGGATTGCATATTCAAGAATTTATTACAAGAGAGATGACTGAAATTGCTAGGGATAAGTGCGAGAAGGAACTTGAAGGTCATTCGAAGCTGATTACGTTGCTGGGTGTATGCATGGATGAAGCAGAAGCAAATTGAAGATTTGTAGCGCTCGCTACCATTATCAAAGTCGCGCTCGCGACATTCAGTTAGCCGAAGATACTTTTGTGTTTTGTGGAAGTTAATTTTGGAGCACATCATGGAGGAAGATAGTGGAGAATCAGCCCGAACCATAAGCAGGTTGTGGTTTCGTCCCTGAGGTTGTGGTTTCTGCTGGAACTATTGAGGCATACGAGAATGTGGTTGGTTTTTAAAGACTTGGCAGTTATTTTTGTTATTTTAGCTTGTTTCCCTGTTGGGATAGGATTTCTGACTTAGTATTTGTTTTCCTTTTCCAACTAGGTTTAGGGTTTTGCCTTACACTATAAATAAGGCCTTAAATTCTTATATCAGACACTTTTTTTGTTTTTTTGACAAATTTAATTCAGATTTGCTTTATGCAAATTTCGGCCTTCTTTGAGAGAGTGAGAGTTTGCTTCTTTCATTGATTGCATCACGAATCAGACCAACTTATCAATTTCGATTGTGGCGTTCTTCTGATCCGTTCTACAAAATCCTTCCGTTATTAGTGTTCTAGCTTCGCTAAGCTTAGGGTGCTATAGAGGGTGGTTTATCCACGTTCTTGGAATCTATATCAGAGGTGCGACGGGGTTTGAGGACTAAGTGCCATAGGGTTCCGCGTCACCAGTGGACGCGTTTTAAAGCAAAACCGTGCGGCCTTGAGCCAAAGCGGACAATATTCACTGGTGTGGACCCAGGACCCAGATGACTCAACGTCAGCAAATGGCGCCATCTGTGGGAATACAACCCTGGTCCTCACGAGTACGGTGCGCTGAGCGAGCACGCTCAGGCCTGTATGGGGGGAAGGACCCCTATGCGGGTGGATCAAAGGTATCCCACATCGGAAAGAGGTTCAAAGGGAGAAGGCCTTATAAGTCTCTACCCTTGAAACCCCAGTGGACGCGTTTTAAAGCAAAACCGTGCGGCCTTGAGCCAAAGCGGACAATATTCACTGGTGTGGACCCAGGACCCAGATGACTCAACGTCATCAAATGGCGCCATCTGTGGGAATACAACCCAGTTGAGATGACGAAGCGACAGTAAGGCCACTGAGCCCGAATCTTGTGCAAAACCTCAAGGAGAAACAAAAAACAGCCGGCGGGGCCCTGAGGTCACCCCGGAACGGCCGGTGAGGATCTTAAAAGACCTCCCGGAGCATGAAGACCGGGATCCCCTAGAACTCCCGGGAAAACAAAACAAAAAACAGCTGGCGGGGCCCCGAGGTCACCCCGGAACGGCCGGTGAGGATCTTAAAGATGCCTCCCGGAGCATGAAGACCGGGATCCCCTAGAACTCCCGGGAAAACAAAGAAGACCGGGATCCCCTAGAACTCCAGGGAAAACAAAACAAAAAACAGCCGGCGGGACCCCGAGGTCACCCCGGCACGGCCGGCGAGGATCTTAAAGATGCCTCCCGGAGCATGAAGACCGGGATCCCCTAGAACTCCCGGGAAAACAAAGAAGACCGGGATCCCCTAGAACTCCCGGGAAAACAAAACAAAAAACAGCCGGCGGGGCCCCGAGGTCACCCCGGCACGGCCGGCGAGGATCTTAAAGATGCCTCCCGGAGCATGAAGATCGGGATCCCCTAGAACTCCCGGAAAAACAAAGAAGACCGGGATCCCCTAGAACTCCCGGGAAAACAAAACAAAAACGGCCGGTGAGGATCTTAAAGATGCCTCCCGGAGCATGAAGACTGGGATCCCCTAGAACTCCCGGGAAAACAAAGAAGACTGGGATCCCCTAGAACTCCCGGGAAAACAAAACAAAAAACAGCCGGCGGGGCCCCGAGGTCACCCCGGCACGGCCGGCGAGGATCTTAAAGATGCCTCCCGGAGCATGAAGACCGGGATCCCCTAGAACTCCCGGGAAAATAAAGAAGACCGGGATCCCCTAGAACTCCCAGGAAAACAAAACAAAAACGGCCGGTGAGGATCTTAAAGATGCCTCCCGGAGCATGAAGACTGGGATCCCCTAGAACTCTCGGGAAAACAAAGAAGACCGGGATCCCCTAGAACTCCCGGAAAAACAAAACAAAAACGGCCGGTGAGGATCTTAAAAATGCCTCCCGGAGCATGAAGACCGGGATCCCCTAGAACTCCCTGAAAAACAAAGAAGACCGGGATCCCCAAAATCTCCCGGAAGTATAAGTCCAGGATTCCTAAAGATCTCCTGGCAAAGAAGACCTCAATGAGGTCATGGCAAAGGAAGACCTCAACGAGGTCTTGACAAAAGAAGACCTCACTGAGGTCCCACCAAGAGAAGACCTCACTGAGGCAGAAGACCTCAATGAGGCAGAAGACCTCAATGAGGCAAAAGTCCTCAATGAGGCAGAAGACCTCAATGAGGCAGAAGACCGGCGAAGATCTCAAAGATCTCCCGGAGCAAAAATGGCTGGAATCCCCAAGATCATCCAGTGCTACAAGCAAAAACAACTCATCATAACATAGTTCTGATCTCATATAAAAGATTGGGGCACGGGACCATAATTGAAAAGCTAAACTCTGACCTCCCAGAGGACCTCGAGTCATCAGGAAAAGAGAATTTGATCTCATACAACAGCCAAAAGTACCAAAGCATCATTCCGATCTCAAGAAAACGAGCGCAGTACTGGTAAACCCGATAAGACAGACCGAATTAAGGCAAGGCGATTCCTAAGCAAACTGCATACCAAAATACAAAGCCAAACAGAGAATCAGGGGCAATCATAAGAGGCACCGAACTCAAGAATTGACCGCTCACACTAAACCAATTCAGCTGACCTAGAAAGAGGTCCGGGCAACAAAGAGCCCGCAAAAGGCTCGAGAGCAGACAGCCCATAAATACTCGGGGGCAAAAAACATACACGAGAGTCCAAACGCTCAGATAAAGAATCAAGAAGGCAAGACGGTCAAATCCAAAAACAGATAGTCCGACCCCTGCAATTCAAGGTCGACCTTCCCGGAAGCCTGGAGGGGCCTCACATCTGGACCGGCAAGGCTATAAGCCTATAAAAGAAAAGTTAAAACCAAACAAATGAACAGTCAGACTGAAACACAGCCCGAATAAGGCTCGACAAGAAAGTAAGAAATTAAGTCCGACTTCACAAAAGAGCTCGGGGCACCAAAGTAAAGAAAGTGAAATTCCAAACTTCGGAGCTCGTGATATAGACACCGTCACAGGCTATAGGCACAAAAGCCTAAACGAAAAGCAAAGAACCGAGCTCCCAGCTCGGATGAACTCGTAACAGGAAAACAACAAAAGAACGAGTACTCTATCCCAGTGGAGCTTACAGCTCAAACCACACCGATTACCGGAAGGATATCTCAAGAGGAACAAGGTATTATATTCCTGAGCTCGCGACAATGACTTCACATCAAAAGGAACAATAAGCTGAGCATTTGCGCCACTTCCATTTATATCAAAAGAAGATAACAGGGGGGGAGGTTGACCAGAAATCCTGGACGAAGTAGTTTCAGCAACTCGCCGAATGGTCCCACCCATCGACCGCCCTACCAGAAGGATCTCCGAAACAACGTTCCAACTCCTTAGAGGTAACCTTCAATCCTCAAAAATTTTGAATTGACTCATCTTCATCTCAGGTATTGCAAAAGGGTCCCAAAACAGAGATAAGTTAGGATAATCTTTCGTCGAGATGATAAAAGCGAGATTAAAGCAAATTCCTGGGGCAATACAAAAATCCCGCCGGAAGAAGGAAACAGACAGACAAATTCGAAAGAAAAATCCCTTTGCTCCCACAGAATGCCTGGGACTGGTAAGGAGGCGATGTTAATATATATCCGAAAGTTTGTATTTTGCAGGACAGGGGAGCCGAATTCTCAACTAATGACCGTCAGAGTCCTTAAAAGGTATTCATGGGAAAGGAAAGAAAGGACATGTCCAGATAATGATGACAAGAAAAGATAGCAGAGAACGCGGAAAGTAAAGAAAAGCCCGAAAGAGGAAAGAGCATATAGGATTCAGAAACTGAGCAACGATAAGAAGAGGAAAGGGTATTATAAAGACACCTAGACACGAACAGACGCGGCCATAATGGTTCTTGATATTCACCCCCTCGGCAGTTGGAGCAATAACTCCCGAGAAGGTGAAGGGGCAATTGATGACCGATGGATTTCTTCACCCCGGACCAGGGGCCTAACCACTGCTAAAGGCCCATAACATAGAGGCCTACGTATTTGGTATACCCAACAAGCCTGGCTCATTCAACCTTCAAGACCGGGCTCGGCCCAGCTTCTTCATAACGGCCCAGCCCACACGAAGTAGGCTCTCTCCTCTCAAGCCTAGCGTCCGGCCCGACTTTCGGCCCAACCCAGGATCCAGGATAATGTTCACCAGACAGCCTGGCAGATCCGCTTGAACGTACGCACGAGGAGAATCAGAGGCCGTTACGCATGGAGCAGGCGGCTGATACCCTAGTACCTCCGAATCCGTATGACAGAGACGCATGGCCCAATCCTGGAGAGGCCTTTACACGTCACCAGCAAACAAGACAATGTATAAAAGAGGAGTCCCCTCCTCAGGAAACTTAAGCCTTATTCCGTAATACATAAACCCTTGTAAAAACCCTATTCTATTGGATCTCAGATCATCAGAATGAAAGTAAAAGATTTTATCATTGACATATCAACTTACTCTTTTACAATGAATTCTAAAGATACTTAGTTTCACTTTTCT
This sequence comes from Manihot esculenta, assembly GCF_001659605.2. Taxonomy (NCBI): domain Eukaryota; kingdom Viridiplantae; phylum Streptophyta; class Magnoliopsida; order Malpighiales; family Euphorbiaceae; genus Manihot; species Manihot esculenta. The sequence continues at coordinate 11,937,441 of NC_035171.2, forward strand.
TCCTTTGATTCATTTTGTATTGCTTCAAGAGTCTTCTTCTTTTCTAATTTAGAAAATTCCTTGATTTTTCAATACTTTCTAGGTAGTCTACTTTTAATATTGAAAATAGTTGGATAAATACAATTCATTAAATTTTGGTATCATAAAAATCAAGTTCTTCCAAAATTTAAAGGGTCAACAGTAATTTTATTGAATTTAATATTTTTAAGTATTATTATCATTATTATAAATTAAAAATTAGAGTAAAAAAATTAATTTTTATGAAAAATATTTAAATATATTTATTATACTACAAAAGAATAAATAAATAATCATAAAATTTACGTATCAAATTATTAAAAAAATATCAATAAAATAAATTACCGATCATTTACTAATTATTTTTTATGACTATTACATTATGGATTGTTTATCGACAATTTGACTTTTTTTTTATATATAGTGTTTAATGCTTATAAACTAAAAAATTATAGTTAACAATTTTACTTTTTTTATATATAGCATTTAATACTTATAAAATAAAAAATTCTAGTTACTATTTATTATAATAATAATACATTTTTATTTTCAAATATTAGTTAATTTTAAAATATTTGTTAAACATATGTAATTTGAAAATCTATATTTAAGTTGTAATGCCCGGCTAGACTCCGATATCGGAATTCCTACCGTCTGGTGAAATTTCGGATATCAGAAACCTCTAGAATGGTAAAATCATGTTTTTATAAAATGTTTCCATGTATTTTATGATTTTAAGTAAGAAAGAAATTGAGTTTTGAATGAAAAAGACCATAGAGGAAAATCCAGGTTCGGCCGCCGAACATGCATGAGTTTTGGAGGCACTTTAGGCTTCCGAAGGTGGCCTGGTCAGCCCCTATAAGAAGCCCCCTGGCCAAAAATGGGCGAGTTTCTTCCCTATTTCCGGCCAGAGGTGAGTCCATGCCCTCCCATGGTTGATTTTGATGATTTTCCTCAAATCTTTCAAGTTTTAACAAGTGTTTACTTGGTTTTAAAGAATTTTGAGCTTAGGACAAGTTTTTGGATTTTGGAGACCCAAGGAGCTAGATCTCTCCCATCTCCGAGTTGGATCGCCTCTCCTCTCGATCTTCAAGAGGTAAGAGTAGATCCTCACCCCTTTTCATGTTTTGGTTAAGTTTCATGAAGGTTCATGGGGTAGAAATGCATAATTAGGTTAGTTGTTTAGTGTTAAGGTTTATGTGCTTATGTGGTTAATGTATGTTGTATATGTATGTTTGATGTGTTGTGGTTGAGGTTTAGGCTAGTTTTGAGACCCCTATAAGCTTATGTATGTGTGTATGCATGTTTTGGAAATGTTGGATTTGAGTTGGAAGGTGTTGGGAGGCAAATGTGCATGAGGGCTGAGTTCTGCCACTGCTGGAAGAACTCAGGTTCGGCAGCCGAAGGCACTTTCGGCCGCCGAAGGCACTTTCGGCCGCCGAACCTGCCTGTGGAGGCAAACTTTTGGCTGCCAAACCCTGCCCCCGAAAGTGGACTTTTGGCTCTAGAAGGGAGTTTCGGCCGCCGAAGGTGCCGCCGAACATGCATGAGTTTCGGATCTGGAAGGAACCTTCGGCCGCCGAAAGTGCCGCCGAAGGTGCATGACTTTCGGCTCTGGAGGGACTTTCGACCGCCGAACCTGCCGCCGAAAGTGCCCTGTTCAGCCTTCCTTTGCATGATTTTCTATGCATGTTTGTGATGTTTTAGGGGGTTTCTGGGGAGTAGTTTAGAGTCATGTTAGTATATGTTTGGTCCCTCATTTGAGTCCACCTATGTAGATTCGGACCCGAGGAACCGAGGACCCTAGCAGTGAGATAGCTACTTCAGAGTCTTTTCAGAGCTAGCCTGAGGTGAGTAGAACAAAACTATGTTTAAATTAAATGAAAGTTTTAGCATGATTCACGCATCATGAATGCCATGAGATATATTAGGTTGTTTGCATTAGAATTCACGAATATGTTGCATTGTATATTATGTTATTGTTGTGGATGAACATTGAATGATCCATTAGTCCTCGTATGAAATGGTATGTTATGATATGATGATGATACAGTACGGAAGTCCAGGAAGACCAATTCTACGTCCCTGGCACTATGTAAGAGAAAGTCCAGGAAGACCCATTCTGTAATACCCGGCTAGATTCCGGCATTGGAATCCCTACCTTCCGGCAGAATCTCCGTTGGAATCTGGAATTCTTAAGATGCCAGAGTCTTCTAGAAGGGTAAAATGTGTTTTCTAAAATGTTTTTACTGATTTCATGGTTTTAAATAAAAAAAAGAATTGAGTTTTGAAAAGAAAAGACCAAGGAGGCATTTGCTAGGTTCGGCCGCCGAAAGTGAAGTTCGGCCGCCGAACATGGGAAGGTTTCGGAAGCGCTTTTGGCCTCCGAAAGCTTTGTTTGAGCGAACCAAGGTTCGGCCGCCGAACATGCATGAGTTTAGGGGGCACGTTAGGCTGCCGAAGGTCGTTGACCAGGCCACCTATAAAGAGCCCTCAGATCGGAAATGAGCGAGTTTTCTCCCCATTCTCGAGCTCAGGTGAGTTTTTGTACTCCTTTGGTCGTTTTCATGCTTTCTCTACCCATCCCTCGAGTTTTCATGAGTTATACCCTTGTTTTGAAGTTTTGAAGCTTAAATAGGAATTTTGGGAGCTTGGAGACTTTTTGAGCTTGGATCCTCCACACCTCCGAGTTAGGGATCGCACCACCCCTCGATCTTCAAGAGGTAAGTGTAGATCCTTGCTTTCCTTGTGTTTTAATGAAGTTTTATGAAGTTTTAATGGTTGAGTATGGGTAGATATGCATGTTTAGGTTTATGTGGGTTTTATGCCCAATGTATGTTATGTGATGTTTGTGTTGGGGGTTTCAGTTAGTTTATGCCCCTATATGCATGTGGGAGAGTGTATGCATGATTGGAAAAGAGCAAGTGAGGTTTAGAGTAGTTTTGACGGTTTTGGCTTATGTGGGTCATAAGCTATTTATGTATGCTTTATGATATTCTTTGTTGGAGTTTAAGCTTGTTTAAGCTCCTTTGTGCATGGTTAAGGGTTTATGCGTGTTTTTGAAAGGTTGGGTGCTTGTTTGGGGTGTTTGGTAAGGTTTTGGAGGCTGGTATGCACGAGAGGCTGAGTTCTGATGAACTCAGGTTCGGCCGCCGAAGGTAGTTTCGGCCGCCGAACCTGCCTATGGATGCATGGATTGGCCGCCTAACCTTGCCCCCGAAAGTTGTGTTTTAGATCTGGAGCAGACTTTTGGCCACCGAAGGTGATGTTCGGCCGCCGATAGTGCCTGACTTTCGGATCTGGAGAGAGGCTTCGGCCGCCGAACCTGCATGGCTTTCGGCTCTGGAAGGGACCTTCGGCCGCCGAAAGTACCCTGTCCAGCCCTTGCATGGTTGTTTTCTATGCATGCTTTGAGGTTGTTTTAAGGGGTTTTTGGGTAGTTGCTTATGAGTTGTTAGAGTGTGTTTGGCACCTCATTCGAGTCCACCTGTGTAGGATTGGACCCGAGGGACCGAGGAGGCCATCAGTGTTAGCAGTTGCAGAGTCAGTCCAGCGTCTGCCAGAGGTGAGTAGAACTAAACTTAATCTTTTATTTTACGAAATCGAATGCCTAAAGCATGTTCATGCATCATGTTTATATGTAATAGGTTGATTGCACTAGTTACACGAATATGACGCATTGCATTATTTACTGTTGATGTGGATGGACCAAGGCGACCCCAATGGCCCACGATCTGTCATGATAAGAGAAGTCCTGTGGAGCTCCTTTGAGGGCCGGGCACCATGTAGAAAGTCCTGTGTGAGCTCCTTCGGGGGCCGGGCACCATGTTATGTAATGAAAGTCCTGTGTGAGCTCCTTTAGGGGCCGGGCACCGACAGAGGGAGCTTTGGAGGTCATGTCCAATCCGTGATGTGAATTGTTTGTGCTGTGACGCATTTCATAAAAGCATGTAATTAATGAACTGTTTTTATTGTTTCTACTCACTGGGCTTTTTAGCTCACCCCTCTCCCCTAACTCCAGGTTTGCAGGTCAAGAGTAGTCCAGGAAGACGTCAAGGGTAATGTCTTGTTTATGTAATAGATTAGTGTTTTAGTGTGGACATGTAATGTAAATTGATATAATGTATTGTAAGATAATGTAATGTAATGTAATGTAAAGTAGAGATTTGTTTATGGATTAGTACTGTGCTTGGCCCTAAGACTTGGTTAGTCCCTGTTTAGTACATGATGTATGTAATGTTTTAAATATTGAGTTGTGTTTGAACTAACCTTGTGGCATGTGTTGTTTACCACTCTAGAGTATTTGATGAGGACCCTAGTGGAGGTCTTATGTTTGTGGTTTGATGCATGCACATGTTAGGTTCTAGTTCTTTGGATGTGATCCCAGCTTGATGTATGTTATGTTGACCCAGCTAGAGTTTTGATGAGGGCTCTAGTAGGGGGTTCTTTATATTTCCAGTTATGTCGCATACAGGTCAAGCTCGGTATATACATCAGATGTTTAAGTTTTTATGTTAATGTTTTGATCATGTATGGGATTTGACCAGGTGATAGGAAGTATGTTAGGCTTGCTACGGGTCCCGGCGGCCTTAAGCCGATCTGGATCCTAGCGCCGGTAGCGATTCGGGCCGTTACAGAGGGGTATCGGTTTTCGGGCTGTTACAGATTGGTATCAGAGCCCTAGGTTCAAATGATTAGACCGATAGGGTATAGAGAGCCCTAGGTTCACATGGTCGGACCTATAGTGTGTCGGGCTCATAGAGTTTATAGAAGGGCAAGCACAATAGGCAAAATCATGTCCACTAGGATAGGATGTAGAGTCCTGTCTTGTATGATGATGATGTGAAATGCCATGATTTTATGCATGTGCATTAATGTTATGTATGATATGTTATGTATGCTATGTATGTTGCAGGTTCATGTGTTTTTATATGAACCGTATGATGCTAATGATTGTTTGTATGCTTGTGTGTTGTTCTTCAGAGGAGCCAGAATGCGAGGTGCTCGTCGATCTGTGGAATCGACTGGAGTTCCATCTGAGAGGGAAGGTATGGATACCTTAATCTTTTATTTTAAGAAATCGAATGCCTAAAGCATGTTCATGCATCATGTTTATATGTAATAGGTTGATTGCACTAGTTACACGAATATGACGCATTGCATTATTTACTATTGATGTGGATGGACCAAGGCGACCCCAATGGCCCACGATCTGTCATGATAAGAGAAGTCCTGTGGAGCTCCTTTGAGGGCCGGGCACCATGTAGAAAGTCCTGTGTGAGCTCCTTCGGCGGCCGGGCACCATGTTATGTAATAAAAGTCCTGTGTGAGCTCCTTTAGGGGCCGGGCACCAACAGAGGGAGCTTTGGAGGTCATGTCCAATCCGTGATGTGAATTGTTTGTGCTGTGACGCATTTCATAAAAGCATGTAATTAATGAACTGTTTTTATTGTTTCTACTCACTGAGCCTTTTAGCTCACCCCTCTCCCCTAACCCCAGGTTTGCAGGTCAGGAGTAGTTCAGGAAGACGTCAAGGGTAATGTCTTGTTTATGTAATAGATTAGTGTTTTAGTGTGGACATGTAATGTAAATTGATATAATGTATTGTAAGATAATGTAATGTAATGTAATGTAAAGTAGAGATTTATTTATGGATTAGTACTGTGCTTGGCCCTAAGACTTGGTTAGTCCCTGTTTAGTACATGATGTATGTAATGTTTTAAATGTTGAGTTGTGTTTGAACTAACCTTGTGGCATGTGTTGTTTACCACGCTAGAGTATTTGATGAGGACCCTAGTGGAGGTCTTATGTTTGTGGTTTGATGCATGCACAGGTTAGGTTCTAGTTCTTTGGATGTGATCCCAGCTTGATGTATGTTATGTTGACCCAGCTAGAGTTTTGATGAGGGCTCTAGTAGGGGGTTCTTTATATTTCCAGTTATGTCGCATACAGGTCAAGCTCGGTATATACATCAGATGTTTAAGTTTTTATGTTAATGTTTTGATCATGTATGGGATTTGACCAGGTGATAGGAAGTATGTTAGGTTTGCTACGGGTCCCGGCGGCCTTAAACCGATCTGGATCCTAACGCCGATAGTGGTTCGGGCCGTTACAGAGGGGTATCGGTTTCCGGACCGTTACAGAGGGGTATCGGTTTCCGGGCTGTTACACATTCTATGTCCCTGACACATTGGAATGTTATGATATGTTATGTAAGGGAAAGAGCAGGACCCATTCTACGTTCTGGCACTATTGGATAAGTAGAGGGCTATTGGTGACAAGTTCATCCTTAATATAATTTGTTTGTGATGTGATGCATTCCATAAAAGCATGAATTTTAATATAATGTTTTTACTATTCTGCTCACTAGGCTCTAGTAGCTCACCCCATTCCCTTAATCCCCCAGGTTTGCAGGTACGGATTAGTCCAGGAAGTCACCAGGATTAGAAGTCATGCTTTATGTAATAACTAGATGTGGACATGTATTGTAAAATGTTATTATATGATGTAATGTAAAGAATTGTATTGAGGATAGAATTGTGCTTGGCCCGTTAATCCTTTTTTTTGGTACATGATCTTTTAATGAAATGTTTTAATGATGTTTATGTAAACCAAGTTTAATGTATGATATGTTACCCCATTGAAACATTTGATGAGGGCTCCAGTGTGGGGTTTTATGGTTATGAGTGGTGCATGCACAGGTTAAGCTTGGTGAATGAAAGAAAAGTTTAAATTTTTATATAAATGATTGATCATGTATGGGATTAAACAGGTATACAAGATGTATGTTAGGCTTGCTACGGGTCCCGGCAACCTTAAGTCGATCTGGATCCTAACGCCGGTAGCGGTCCGATTTCCGGGTCGTTACATAAGTATTATAATCTTTTTAACTTTTTAAGCACTCAAAATCCTATAATGCAATTGATTACAAACATTTTTCTTCCAAAGAATTCTCAAGGAGTAGCACCCTCCGATACGTTCATATCTAACAGTTTTTTTTTTTTTTTTTTTTAAAAAAAGACATTATTATTTTTTTTATTAATAATTGAATTTATAGTCGTCTTGTGCAAAATTAAAATTTCCTTCCCAATTGATGGTGATTATTCTAATAAACCCAAACTCAGATAAGGTTAGAGTTTAGTAAAAAAAATAAATAGGGATAGACCCAAGTATGCAATTATTGAATCTCTTATTAATTAATTTTAATAAAATTTATAAATTTATCCTTTAATTTATTTTACTTAAAATTATATTACGAATATTATTGTGTATTAAATACATGAAATTATATTTTGTGAAAAATATATTTTTTAAAAAATAAAATATTTTGAACTAAATAAAATGATAAGTGTCTACATTAGGGTGACCAGTATTCGGTTCAAATCGAAAAAATCGATCGAACTGAATCGATTTAAAAATTTAGATCGGTTTTTTATACATTTCAGTTCGGTTCGGTTTTTAATTTCAGAAATTTCGGTTATTTCGGTTCGGTTCGATTTTGATTAGAAAAAAAATCGAAAAAACCGAACCGAATCGATTAGTGATAATAATATATTTTTTCAATAATATAGAGAAATTAAATCATATTAAGATTAAAATATTTTAATTAAATTTTAAAATATTAAAAATAAAGTGTAAAAAATAAAAAAAATTATTAAAAATTGAAACCGATTAAACCGAACAGAATCGAACCGAATCAGACCGGTTCGGTTCGATTCGATTTCTGACCAAAATCGGTTCGGTTCGGTTTTCATAAATATTAAAATTTTGGTTTTCAGTTTATTCGGTTCGGTTCGATTTTGAACCGAACCGACCGAATGCTCACCCCTAGTCTATACCTTGGAGATTGGAACACATTTTCAATTCCATTGGTAAATTCAAACCTATTCTTCATGAATTTTAACATAACATCCAACCTAAAAGAACTCATTATAACAGTTTAAATACTTTAATGGAAATTTTACTCCAAAGCGAATAATTCACTCAAACATTCATAATAAAATAATTTATCATGTATCTGTATTCATATTTTTCTTGTTTAAAATCAAATATTTCACAAAAATTTAATTTAATTCATTTATTTTTTATTTAAAATGAAAATTTTTATTTTTTTAATTTATAAAATATTCACGAATCATGTTACCTATAAGCGAAGGGATTAAATAATAATAAATTTTATTAAGTGAATAATAAATTCTATTCAGCAAATAAATGTGTACAAGATTAAATTTATTACGTAAAGTAATAAGTCAATAAATGTAGAGTCAGATATTTAAGTAGGAACCCTAATTAATATTACTCTAATCTCTTATGCTGACTTTATGGTTTATAGATATTTTGCAGAATTCTCTTACTAGTTCTTCCCACGAAACTACTAATCTTGCATTCAATTTGAAATTCATGCTCATTTATTTCCTTATTTTGGAAAAGCTTAATGACTATATTACGAAAAAGCTTTAATTAAATTAAGCTAAAATACACCCAATCTTAAAAATTTTCAATTCAAAAGGATATGATAAACTTAAATTCAACCATGCTTGATTCAGGATTTTTTTTGTTGGATAAAAATTAAAACATTTACGTTAATTAACGTTTATAACTATTGAATTTAAAAAAGGGGTTAATTATAAATTATAATATAATTTTTGAATTTTTTTGTTATTAAAATATTCTCTTATTTAAACTTTATATTAAAAGGAAAATTAGCTTTTTATATTTATTATACTTCATAAATATAGTATAATAAATATATTAAGTATTTGTTATTATAATATATATATTTTATATTTGTTATATAAAATAAATTTATGATGCTACTACAATGATTCATTTGTGATAAATATTTATTATATACAATATGTTTATTATTTTATTAATATATATATTTATTTTTAATGGGAAACGGAGATTGGAGGAATAAATTCTAATATCTTTCAGATTTATTCAGATGCATTTGATTAAATTTGTGAGTGCAAAATATATATATACTTTTTAAATATTAAATTAATTCTGATATCTATTAGATTTACTCAAATTTATTTGATTATATGTGTGAGTGCAAAATATATTTTTCTTTTAAATATTAAATTAATTGAATAAAAATATAATATAGTATGTGAAATTGTATTATTTTAATTTTATGGCTATAATTATGATTAACCGAAACAAAAAAATTTACTTTATATCTCCTATTTAAGTGGCCTTCTGGGAGCACTTGTCGGGAAATTAAATAGAAAGAAAGCAATGGCAGGAATAGTTGAGGAGATAAGAGAGGCTCATCGAGCCAAAGGTCCAGCCACCATCCTAGCCATTGGCACAGCCACCCCATCTAACTCTATCTCCCAGGATCTCTATCCTGACTATTACTTCAGGATCACAAAGTCCGACCACCTGACCCACTTAAAACGCAAGTTCATGCATTTATGTAGGCTTATTTTTCCTCCCTTTTAGTTTCAATCCATTGATTTTGTTTCATTATTTATCCATTATTATCATTTGTGATTTGTGTAACCAGGTGCAAAATCGAGGATCAAGAAACGCTACATGCACTTAACAGAAGAAATGTTGAAAGAGCATCCAAATCTTTGCTCTTACAAGGAACCATCTCTCAGTACACGCAAAGAAATATTGAAGCATGAGCTCCCAAAGTTAGGAAGTGAAGCAGCATGTAAAGCCATACAAGAATGGGGCCAACCAAAGTCCAAGATCACACACCTTATCTTCTACACAACCTCTAGTATTGTCGTCATGCCTGGTTGCGACTTCTACCTCGCCAAGATCCTCGGTTTGCGTCCCTGCGTCCAGCGATTCATGATGTATAATCTTGGTTGCTTCGCTGGTGGAACTGTTCTTCGTTTGGCTAAGGACTTGGCTGAGAACAATAAGGATGCTCGTGTTCTTGTTGTTTGTTCTGAGATTAGTGTTGCTACGTTTCGTGGTCCGTCCGATACCCATTTAGATTCCTTGGTAGGTCAAGCTCTTTTCGGAGATGGAGCTGCAGCTTTGATTGTGGGTTCTGATATTGATACTTCGATTGAGCATCCATTGTTTCAGCTTGTCTCTGCATCGCAAACAATCCTTCCTGATTCCGATAAAGTCATTGAAGGGAACTTACTTGAAATTGGTCTCACTTTTCACTTGCAAAAGGATGTGCCTAAGTTGATATCAGAGAATATAGAGAAATGCCTAGTTCAAGCATTCTCGCCGATCGGTATTAGTGATTGGAACTCTATATTTTGGATTGCTCACCCTGGTGGCCCTGCAATTCTTGAGCAAATCGAGATGAAATTAAATCTAAAACAAGAGAAGCTTAGAGCTAGTTGGCATGTGCTAAGAGAGTATGGTAACATGTCAAGTGCTTCTGTTTTCTTTATCATGGACGAGATGAGAAACAAATCTGTGGAGGAGGGGAATTGCAGCTTAGGTGAAGGGCTGGAGTGGGGTGTTTTGTTCGGATTTGGACCAGGGCTAACTGTAGAAACTGTTGTCTTACGTAATATTTCTATGGCCACAGAGGGAGACAACAACTCAATGAATCGAGTATAGATTACGAATAAGCATAGAAGCTACTGAAATTTTAAGGGAGGAAAGGCAGAAATAACAAATAGTGCATATAAAATAAATAAATAATGATTTTTCTTGCCCAAATTCGTTATGTTAGAGTATCTATTTATTAAATATATATCTCACTTTTGTGGCATTTGAAACTGGATGTAGGAAATAATTTGCAAATAAATAATAATAATACTTTCAAGTAATAGGAAAATTTTGCCCATACCTTGATTTATATGGATTTAAACTATAAAATTATATTGGTGCCTAACAAAAATTAGTAAACTTTATCTAATATTTGAAATCAAGAAATTTATAAAAGAAAATTCATTTAATTAATTATTGTTTTTATGTAATTTTATTATTTTATTAGTTTTTTTGGAGTGGGGTGGTGGGAGGGAAGAGGGAGGACTAGTGTCCAAAATGACTCACTTGATGCTCTTAAGTGCATGACGACAGCAGATGGCCGATGCCTTCTAGCTTCTACTTTTGGGTTGTTCATCAAATTTGTTGAATTTATTTTGGGGTGGAGGTTATCGGTTTTGGTTTGTAGGTTCAAATTTGTTTGAAAATTTCAATTTTTGATTGTTATAATTACTATTATTAAAAAATTAATTAAAAATAAATGAGATTTTCTTTTAACAAAAAGCATCAATTTATTTAATGAATTTAAAATTTAAAAGCTTAATTGTTGTACAAAAATTTTAAATAGGAATTAATTTATGGGTCTTATTATAAGGCAGGAATTTACCATAAATTACACTTATTTAAATGAAAAAAAAAGCCAAAGGCAAATTTAATGAAATTTAGTAGACATTAAAAAAAGCTAAGATTTATTCTGACTACACTCGAGCCAGGCTCATTCGGGTGTCCGCTTAGAATCTCCAAATTTATAGGAGCTGGTGATTTGGTGAAGAATGTCTTCAACTAAAGTATGATTTTTCTTTCCTTTTTTTTTATTAATAAGTGTTGGTTATATTTTTTTCCCCCAAAAAATATGGATGAGTCATCTTCCAAAATGGTACGAGCCCAGTTTCTCTTTTTTGTCATAAGGGCAGCTTCTCTACAAGTTAAGGCTTCAAGAGTGAGAGGATTTGTAATAGAGTTTCACAGACGATAAGTCCACATAATAATGTGGCCCAAAGAGTTTCTTGCCACAACTGCAGTTGCTCCTCTATCCTTTTGTTGGTCCATAGTTGCATCAAAGTTTATTTTTATGATCGATTTCAAAAGGGTCTACCATGATGAGCTAACTTGAGGTCTTTCTCTCTCTTCAGAACTCATATGAAGGGCACTAGTTAGATTGAAATCATCTTGAAATTTTGTAGCAATAGCAATCATCTCCAACAGATCAAGGTGGATATCCTCAAAGACATAAGAGTTTTGAATCTTTCAAATTTCCCAAAAAATAAATGCCATAAGCTAGAGGAGCTTTGTGCTTTCCGGATGTTTAGACACAACACCATGCATTGAAGACCAGCAGTCCATAATTTTCCGTGTAGGCAAGAGAGAAGAGCGTAGCCTTAAGGGAGAGTTGATCTAAATGGATGCAGCATGTTGGCACTCAAAAAAGAGATGTAAACTACTTTCATATTGGTCACAAAATTTGCACAGTGGGAAAAGATGATTGATGCATTTGTGGATGATTGCATTGCAAGGAAGCTTTTTAAGAAATAAATTCCACATAAACACCTTGATTTTTCTTGGTAAACTCAGATTCCATAAATTCTTTTAGATTGTTGAATTGGCTGCTTGAGCTGATGGTCCTAAACCCCCCTCATTCACTAATGCTTTCTTTGACTCCAAGCCAACCAATATCTTGATTTTACAGAGTAAGAGCCAGATCTATCCATATGCCAAACTAATTTGTTCTCCCTGTTAAAGAGAGCAACAAGAATGGATAGGATATACTATATATCATTGGCCTCAAAATTGGCTGTGAGTTTTGACATGTCCCATGCAGAATTACTAGATAGATATTGACAAACTCTAGTAATCTATCTTTGATGATTAGGAATGGTTCTAGGGGGATGAAGGAATAAACCAAGCTCCCAAGCTTCCTCTTTGCAAAAGATAGATTGCCCATCTCCTACATGCCACCAAACTCCAAGCATAAAACTCCAAGCATAAGGAGCTCCCTCCCCCATAACACACTCTGCCAACCCTAAGAAGACTTTGCACCTTGAATAGCTTGCCAAAAAGATGTGTAAGAAAAATATTTTCCTTTCAAAACACTGGCTCAAAGAGATTGTGGCTTGATAAGGATGCACCATCCTTACTTTGCTAGAAGAGCTTTATCGTGTCCTTGAAACTGAGACCACCTTTATTTTTCGGTTCACAAATTTTTGCCCATACGGCCCAATGCATCTTCTTCTTAAGAGAATAGGAGAAGTGTTTATTATTATGAATAACAGATGAGTTTAAATACATACATACAGCCTGTTTACATCCTACAAATAAGAGAGTTATACACATCTAAATACAACAGAAAGTTATTTCAAAACACTCGAAGTATTATCCTTATGAAGGTTTAGTATTATCCTTATCTATTAGGCTTAGTATTATCCTTATCTATTATGCCCCCGCAAGATGGTGGTCGAGCTCCGACACCAATCTTGTTCTTGAACTTTGAAAACTCTGTAATTGGCAATGGCTTGGTTAATAAATCAGCAATTTGTTCTTTAGAAGAAACATGGGTAACTCGTAGATGGCCACCTTGAACCTTCAGTCTGACAAAGTGATAATCTAGTGCGATGTGTTTCATTTTCAAGTGGAAAACTGGATTGGCAGCCATATATGTCGCCACCAGATTATCATAGTAGATTACTGGTTTATCCGGAATTCGAACTTTCAATTCAAGAAGCAGATTTTGTACCCAAATCAAGTTAGCTGTAGTTGTAGCCACTGACCTATATTCAGCTTCCGTTGAAGATCTAGCAACAGATTTCTGTTTCTTCGATGACCAAGCGATGGGATTTCTCCCCAGAAAAATAACGTGAGCTCCTGTTGATGTTCAATCATCTCAGTCACCAGCCCAATCCGCATCTGAAAATGCATGTAGACTTAATGGGGATTGTTTATGCAAGACCAAACCATGATCAATTGTTCCAACCAAATAGCGAGGTAACCTCTTCACTGCTGCCCAATGATTGAACGTAGGCCGAGAAACATACTGAGAGAGTTTATTGACAACGAAAGCAACATCCGGTCTAGTTAACAACAAGTATTGCAAACTTCCAATGATCGCCCTGTATTCGGAGACATCATCCAAAGCATTCGAATCATGTTTACTTAAGACCATAGATACAGATAATGGAGTGGCAGCAGATTTTGCTTCATGCATGCTTACTTTTTCCAAAAGCTCTCTAACATAATTTTGTTGAGACAAAAACAGACCAGACTCAGTTCTTGTAACTTCCACTCCTAAGAAGTAATGCAAAGTGCCCAAGTCTTTGATAGAGAATTTCCCACCAAGTAATTGTATAAGCTGCTCAATCAAAACAGAGTTACTGCCAGTGACGATGATATCGTCGACATAAACAAGAATGTAGACACGGTGACCATTTTTGAACGACATAAACAAACAACTGTCAAATTTCGACTGTTCAAAACCAGCACTAATAAGAAATGATGTTAATTCAGAGTACCACGTCCTTGGTGCCTGCTTAAGTCCATACAATGACTTTTCCAATTGACAAATATAATGAGGAGCATCAGTGTCGACAAACCCAGGGGGTTGCTCCATAAAAACCTCTTCAGTCAACACACCATGCAGAAAAGCATTATTAACGTCAATTCGTCTCAAAGACCACCCATGAACAACAACAAGGGATAGAATTATTCTTACAGTGGGATGTTTAGCAACCAGCGAAAAAGTTTGATTAAAATCAAAACCAGGGCGTTGAGTGAACCCTCTGGCTACTAACCGGGCTTTGTACCTCATCGGATTTCCTTGGGCATCAGTCTTGATTCGAAATAGCCACTTGCAGCTCACAACATTTGCTGCTTTATCTGGAGAAACCAACTTCCAAGTCTTCTGCTTCATTAACGCATTATATTCAGCCTCCATCGCCAATCTCCATTTGGGATCTTTTAGTGCATGGGCCACTGTTTTAGAAACAAATAACATAGTTGGAGATTGAGACATCGTTGCTAAACACAACTTCTGAATAGGCTTTTGAATATTGTTTTTACTCCTGGTAATCATCGGGTGAATAGACTGATTTTGCACTTGAGGAACCAAATCCAACTGAGATACATCCACAGTATCAATATTATCAGATATTAAACCAGCAGAAAGAACCATACCCATATCCGTTCCTGATCTGGATTCCGATGTGGCTCCCGGATTTGGCGTTGGTTGCAACTGAACTGGAGAAGGGGAAGCCATAGCAGCCACCGTCGATTCTGGCTCCTTGAGATTGTCAAGTCCTGCAATTGGTAAAACAAAATGGATGGGAGACCAAGTATCTGTGGTAGAAGAATTTGGGCATTCTAGGTTTTGAGCAAGAGTAGAAAAGGGGAACTCTGTTTCTACAAACTCCACATGACGAGAGAGATATACTTTCGAAGTTCAAATTGCTCTGCTGACTGCACTTTCTTTATTTGCCACTTTCTTTATTTGCCACTTTCTTTATTTAGCACTTTTCTTATTTAGCACTTTCCTTAATAAGCTGAATATTGAATTTTGAATTTTGAACGCTCTTGGAGATTTGAAATTTGAATTTCAAATTATTTTCCTTGTTTATCTCATCTTCAATTGCAACTTGGCATGCTTGCTCTCCTTTATTCCATTTTAGGCCGTTTTAAGGGCATTTTCTCCAAATCACCTATTTACACCATTTTCTGTAAAATAAGATCAAAATCACAAAATTAGGCAGAAAAAATATAAATTAACATCAATAATATCATGATAAAATGGTCTAAATTTGGACTAATCAACCACTTTCATTCTGGTTTTTTTTGTTGGTTACAAAGCTAGCAAGGATAATCAGATCATCAAGAGTCATAAGTTCTTCCTGTCCCAAATATTTTCTTTCAACCTATAGAGCTGGGGAATTTGCAATTTCCTTTCATGCTGGTTCTTTTTGTTGGTTACAAAGCTAGCAAGGATAATCACATCATCAAGAGTCATAAGTTCTTCATGTCCCAAACTTTTCCTTTCGACCTGTAGAGCTGGGAATTTTGCAAGAAAAATTTGTTTTCTAAGTTTTCATTTATTTTCCATCACACCTGAGTTTGTAGAAAAGGAAGCTAAGGCCTTGGAGTTAGAACCCAGAAGGTTGAGATTAGGCCTAACTTCTAAAACTTACTTTTGGGCTACACTAATCAGCTTCTCTAGAACGATATGATCCATAAAAAATTGATCTTTTATGGTAGATGGGCCTGCAGCTTGGGCCACCCTCGGGCCATTTGAAATTACTTATGTGCGTTCTATCGTTGCAAGAGTTGATTTTGGATATAACTTGTTCTCTGAAGATTGCAATAATCTATCAGCTGGTATTGCATTTAATACCTGAAGACCAAGATGATGCTTTAGGAAGGGAAAGACTTCGAACATCCTTTTAGGGTTGGTAGAAACCTGATTATCCGATTTTAAGTACTGGTGGAAAAGATCAGGAATAGTGTTTATGTCAAAAGGAAGTTGCATATCAGAAACATTGGGTGGACCAGAGAACACACTGCTTGAGGCTTCCTTGTTAGTGTAAACTTCCGACGCTTCTCCGAGGTTTCTTCGAAAGTACTGGATTTTTCCAATCCCATTAAATTCATAGCAGTGCATGGGTGATTGGAGCCAGAATGAGGCTGCTGAGAAAAACTTTTCGTTGTAGACACCGGTAACCCCTCATCACCATCTACACCCTATAAGGATGAAGGGATCAACCTCATAGACGCTGCACGTACCAACTCCTGATGGAAAGAAAATAAATCTGACATCAACTTGGACCCCGCCAAAAACGTATCAGGTCGAGAGATCCTTTCAAAAGCTTGTCTCTCTGACCTTCCTTCTAGAGGTAGGTTAGATACTGTCATGGAGGAGGACACTTTAGGAAGTTCTGGACCTTCTGGGTTTTCTCCTTGCGGCTAAGAGCGACGTGGTGAAGGAACCTTCATCCAAGGTCCAAAAGCAAGTCTTCTTCCTTTAGCATGGGATTCTTTTCTGTCATGAGATACCTTACATGAAGAGTTGAAATGTCCTATAGAACCACAGTTAAAATAGAGGTATGGCTACCTTTCATACTTGAAAGAAATCCATTAAAAAGAATCATCCTCTTTCTTTCTATGGAATCCCATAACAAAAGGTCTGTCCAAAGGAATAATCACTCTGATTCTAAGCTTGTTAAAAGCATACAATGAGCCATAAGAAGGGTCTAGCTCTACAAATTTTCCTAGAAAATTACCTATCGTTTTTGCATTCTGAGTTGTCATGGTGTTTGGGGGCAAACCCACAACATGGACCCTTAAAAGATAATTCCTCAAAAGCCATATCAGCTGGCCATGCTTGAATAACTAGGATATAATTATGAATAGTGCATGGTTTATTCAAGAGAACAAAACGAGCATCCTTAGAAGATGAGAAAACAAATAAGAATAAGTTGTTGCCTTTAGACTCAATAGTGAAGTCCTTTAGGCCTTGCTAAACTATAGATAAAATTGCTTTAAGGGTAGTAGCACTAAAAACTTTGATGAGAAGATCTTACCAATAAATAACTTTTCCTACAGTAAATGATTGTGGTTGGCATCTAGCTCGAGAGAAATAGCATGTTCATAACACTTAAGATTTTGAGTAAGAGTCATCCATTCATTGACTTCCTTCTCCATGTTGGATAAGAAAGATAAAAGAATGAAATAAAGAAGAAAGAGAAAAAGCAGCAAGGGATCAAGATGAAAGGGAAAAACAGGAGAAAACTAGCTAGTGGGGATAGAAACAAATACAAGAGAAAGATGATGGAATAAAACAAAGGAAGCAACAAGAGGAAGAAAAGATTCCAAGAATAAGGTAAGAGACTGAAAATCTCAGTGAAAAGGCAAAACCTCATGCGTGAGCAAGGCAAAATCTCAGTATTGGTTATATTGATAAGGCGCTGAGCTACTGTGAATCCATGTGTTCATGTTTTTCATTATTTTATCAAATTTTCCTAGAATTTTATAAAAATTTAATCTAATTAATTTCTTTTTTAATATTTTTTATTTAAAATGAAAATTTTAATTTTTTATTAAAAATATTTTAAAACAAATAAAAGTCTTATATGATTTTGCAAGAATTCATAATTTTTTTTTATATCAAAAGATAGTTTCATATTTTTGTTCTTCGTATATCTCCTTTTTATTTTTTATTCCTAACCAAATTATAGCATTTCATACATAATATGTGGTGATTTTAATTTTTTAATGTAATTTAGTACAAGTTCGGATATTAAATATATTAATAAATTAATATTTGATTAGAATTGGTGGATTATATTTTACTCTATGTTTGGCCTGATTCATCTTATAAGATAAAGAAATAAATTCTTATAAAATTGTATAATATTTTAATTTTTTCTAAAATAAAAATTTTTAAATTAAAAAAATTAAAATTTTTCATTTCAAATAAAAAAATTATTAAATAATCAATTAAATTTAATTACTGTGAAATTTTTTATTCTGGTTTGAACTTTTCTTAAAATGAAAAATTTTTAAATTAAAATAATTAATTTTTTTCATCTCAAATAAGAGCATTTTTTTTTAAAAAAATCAATTTAATTTAAGTCCTCTGAAATTTTTTATTTCAAACATATGGTTAACATTAAGTGGCACGAAACTCTTAATGTTACGAAATGTCTAAGATTAGCAAGGAACTAAAAAATAGTGGTCTTCAACTGACATTATTTAACAACGAATTAAAGTAAATCAATGAAAAATGTTATTAAATAATTAGTGACAAAATAAATTAAAGACGAAAATTAATATTATAACATTTAAATCCTGATAACATAATAATGATAGATCTCGTTGAAATTGCGATATGTGTACAAAAGAAATAAAAGAGTTTTATATACTAGGGTTTCGGTTTAACCGGATTATATAAAACTCATCTTACATAGTGTACAAATAAGATCTCTTACACCTCTAATCATATTTATGTTTAAAATAGACAAATTGAAAATTTAACTTTTAAAACTCCAAATCTTTAAAATTTTTCCATGATACTGTTTCCATTCCCTCCAAACGTTACCTAGTACACTTTTTACAAACAACCTAGCGCCGTCTATGGAAAACAAAAGAAAATTATTCAATTAATTGGAGTTTTTCAAACATATAAAATCCACTATGACTAATGAAGTAAATAACTCATAAACACTCATTGGAAACGAAAATTCAAACTCCTGAAATTTCAAATCCTCAAAATTTTCCAATGATACTATTCCCAAACGTTACCTAATACACTTTTTATCAGCAATCCTATTCTAGTAAACACCATACTACAAACACCTGTATCCAACCAAAATTTGCAAGTGATGTCCATGGAGCTACAACAAATGATGACGTGGATGAATCAAATAATGCAGCAAAGGGGTTGCACTCCACCCATGACCATGAGTTCAACCCCCATCGCAACCTAGCCAAATACCCACACCAGACCGTTGTCCCAGCAACCGAAAACCACGACTAAGCTACCACCATACACTTGTCCTGTAAGAGAAGAGAAGGCGAGTGCACTTCTCTTAATTTGATACAATTGTACCGGTAAATTTCTTGCTTTGTACCTACACTAGGCAAAGGAGTTCCATGAGAAACATGTTTTGTAACTTACAGAAAAAAGATAATTAATTTAAAAAAGAAAAAGAAAAAATTATTATAGATTGCACCTACCGAGTGCAGCCTGCAGTGCGTTCTGCATAATACACCTACTTGTAGCAGGTGCATTCTACATATTCAGAGTGCATAAAGTGTGCATTTTGCAGATTATACACCTGCAGGTGGTGCATTCTGCTAGGTGGTAGAATGCACCACCTTGCAGAATGCATCACCTGCCGGTGCGGCACTTTCTGCACATTTGCAGATTCTTGAAATTCAGGTTCTTGAACTTCTACAGAATCTGCAGAATGTGCAGAAGGTTTTTCCTACATGATGTGCATTATGCAGGTGCAAGGTTTTGCCTGCATAATGTGCATTCTGTAGGTAGATATGTTTTTAGCTCTTTTCATGTTTTTCCTAGCTTTTTTCTTTTTTTTTGTTCTTCTTGAAATTCAGGCAACCATTTTGTCTGTGAATTCCTGCTTTGTTATTTACTAAGATTTGCTTGAAAGAAAATTTAGATTTAACAAACTCAGATGCACTCCAGATTGTTGATAATGTTGATCCTGATGAGATTTACTTTTGATATTCAATGCAAAGGTTTATAATTCAAATTTAACGATAATATTTTTATAATGATTATTTAATTTAAATTTAAAAGTAATATTTTTCTTTCATTAATAATTATTAATAATAATAATTATAGTTATTAATAGTGTATTTTTAACAATTAAACGGGGTTATTAATAATAATTACTAATAATAAAATACTATCATCAAAACTTTTAATGAGAAAAAATTTAACAATAAATTTAACGATAGGTAATAATAGTTATTATTAATAATTAATGACGAATTTTTAACTAAGTTTTTCTATCATTAGAAATCATTTTTGTTGTAGCGTTAGATCAACCACCATTGATCCATTTAAACTGTTTACGTAGAACAGTAGCTGCATCCGCTATCATTTATATATAAACACAGTGAGAAATTGAGAATTGAATAAAATTAAAAACCCATGCACGTTATGAGAGAGAGACAGATCTAACATCAAACCAACGCTCCCATGGGAAAGGGAATGCTTTGAAAGAAAGACCAGAGTTTCATCCATTGATGTGAATTGATGGGCAAAGAGGTGGAGGGATATTTTAGAGAGAAAAACATGAGAACTAGTTACCTCACTCGGTTGTACTCGTCCGAGTTTTGTATTAAGAAACTCGCTCCATTTTAGCAACATAATCTGAAATTTTTTATTTCTTATATAGATTATTAATTACTTTAGTTTAACCATGAATTTCATATATATATTTTGAAATTAACTATTACAAAAACGAAAATCTAACAACAGTACGAAGAGAGCTTGAAATAACAGAAAGAGAATAACAATCTTAATACATTTTTTTTTTTAATTTGTTTCAATTAAGACTATCGATATTTTCTGTAAAGTTGAAACTAAAGTTTATTGATTAGTATTAAAACATGATTAATTAATATAAGGAATAAGAATAACAGATAGTACAATAGTGAATCATTTGAAATACGAAAAAATTTTATATCTAACACTCGAACTGAGGTGTCAAACCCATTATGCGTCATCCAACCTGCAATTAAAATTCGCCGGACTGATTGAGGGCCTAAATCCACCGGAGGAGAGTCTAACTCGTCTGATGTGATGTGATGGGGAGTAGGAGAGCAGGCCCAACTACACCACGATCTTATCAGTACGCGTGCCGAATGAAAATTAAATGGTCGTCTAATTAATAAAGTGTAATGTTTACGGTTATCATTATTTTTATCTGAGAAATATAAAACTAAAACATATTAAATTTATATCAAAACTTGATTTTCTTCGGAATTTATAATATGGCTATTTGATCATTGTTCATAAATCCATCCATGACATTTAAATACAAGAAAATCACAGCAAAAACAGAAAAAAAAAAATTGAGTTTCCAGATAAAGGTTGAGAGAGGAAATCTACCAACAGAAACTAAATTGCAATAGCATGAAAAATTTTTGAAATTTTGAAAACTTTTCGGGCCCTCTAAATAATTTTGAAAAATTATAGTGCCCTCCTTGAAATTTTGTAAAAGAAAAAGAGAGTATAATAGTATTTAAAAAATAAATAAAATGAAAATTACATTAAGTCCCTAATTTTAATAAATCTCATAACTAATTCTTATTTTTTTATTTACTAAATAAAATAAAAAGAAAGTTATAAAATTTGGTTGACAAACAGATGATAGTTTACTTTATTAATTATTTTTTTTATAATTTATTTGATAAATTTTATTCTTATTTTTCTATTTTTTTATAATATGATTTACAACTCATCTTTACATATTTATAAACTTATATAATTAAAATATTATATAATTAATCATTAAGGTTTTGACTTAAATAACATTTTAATCTTTGAATTTTTAAATAAAATATTTTTTTAATTTCCAAAAATAGAAGATAAGATATCAAAATGTTATTTTATCTATAAAAAAATAGAAAATAAAAAGTTATTCAACTTAATTAAATAGCAGGAATTGAATACATAAAATAATAAAAGGATGAAGTTTTATTTTAAAAAAAAATTAAGAACAGTTTAGTTTAATTTTTAACAAAATTTAAGTGTAAATTTCTCTTATTATTAATAAGTATGCTTATTTACAGAAAATAATTTATATTTAAAAAATATTTTTCATAAAAATATTTTCTCTTCCGTAAAAAATATTTTTTAATGAGATAATTTATTTTATATTATTTAATTTTGATTTGAAAAATAAAATTTATTAATAAATTTATATATAAAAATTTTAAGTTGAGAAAAATAAAAACTATAAAAGAAAAATAACTTTTTATTTTTAAAAGAAAAAATTATTTTTCTTAAAATAATTTATTTTTTTTCTTAATCATAAAAATATTTTTAACTAAAATTTTTAAATATTTTAAATATTAAAAAATATATAAAAAATATTTTTCGTCAACCTAAGTTTAACAATTTTACCAATAAAGGATGATCCAACCCATTTCTCTTAAGTAAATTTTGTATTTTGAGTTTTTAATTAGAAATTTTTTTTAAAAAAATCTATCCTAAAATTCAATAGGATTTCTCATTTCAACATATCACATAATTTTTTCTTTCATTTAATCATTATAGTATTTCACTAAGTTTAGCGATTTTTTTAAATAATATAATTTAATGAGTTATCAAAAAAATTAAGAGACTTGGATATATAGTTTTATGCAAATTTTTTTATAATTTCTTAGTGTTTTGAATATTAAAAATTGAAATAATTAATACTCAAAATTTTGATCCAATAATAAATTTATCAATATAAAAATATGTGAAATTTTATATTCTTTATAATAGATGAAAAACCTTCTTAATTTAGTATAAGATTTTAGGAGAATATACATCTGTATTAAAATATGTACATTAATTTAATATTTATAATTAAAACTTTAAATTTTAATATAATTTTATTAATAAAATAATATACTAATTAAAAATTTT
Organism: Manihot esculenta; assembly: GCF_001659605.2. NCBI lineage: Eukaryota > Viridiplantae > Streptophyta > Magnoliopsida > Malpighiales > Euphorbiaceae > Manihot > Manihot esculenta. Next base: position 11,960,299 of record NC_035171.2, read on the forward strand.
CTTTTAGAATAATTTTTATTTAAATTGAATCTACACTAAATGTAAAAATTAATAGAATGAAAAGAAGATCAACAATAACTCATCAATCATATATCATCACTTCCATATACAACTAAGAAAATTTTCATTTTTCACATTCTTGCTACCAGAGATAAAGAAATTATAAACGAAGAGTAAGATCAAGGTTCGCTGCGTCATTGGTAAGATCAGCTACTGGAAAGAGAGAATCATTGTCAGGAGAACTGGCGGAGCCGCCGTAAGACCCATCTTGAGGAAGAAGAAAACGATTAGCAGCAGGTGCAAACTGGTGGGTCTGGATGGGTTCCAGCCAGTACTGGTCCAGAAATGGTGCACCAGAGTCCACGTATGGTTCTGTTGGGTAGTGATGACACATGGGTTCCACATATATGTTCCTATGAGCAGCAGCAGCTCGCTCGCGCTTGTGGGCGTTTTGGTGGCCGCCGAGAGCTTGAGAGGTGTAGAACTTTCGAGGACAGTAAAGGCACTGGAAGAGGCGAGAAAAGGAAGCTGATGGTGGGGTTGTGGGGTTCTTCCTTGGGGGTCTTGAAGCCAAGGGACGACGTCGTTGCTGGTTCAGAAAGTTGTGCATGGATGAATCTGTCATTTCTGAGCCTCAATTTGCAGAGAGAAAGGGGGAGAGGAAGAAGGTAGCCGGCTGTGGAAGATGAGAGTGAATGAGACAACGAGGGTTTATATGGGGTTTAAGGATTTGTTCGTACGTGAAGAGAGATAAGCTGCAGGAATATGATTGGTTGTAATTTAACGGACAAAAATGCCCTTGCTTAGTTCGTTTTGCAAAGAAGAAGAAGAGGGCAGAATAGGAATATGAAATTGAAAAATATAAAGAGAGTTTAGAAGAGAAGAGCAATTCTCTCTCTTTTCAGTTACTCTCAGCTATATAAAGCCAAAAGCGGAAGGACACGTAATGTGAGAGTTAATAATATTAAGTGGAAACTGAATCACCCAATCGTCCCCAAGAGCTACTACATGTTAAGAGAGATTCCATCTTTAGCTGAAAAGGGAAATAATATGAAGGGCCACGTCGTCAAGTGGATTGAATGAAAATCTGATAATTATGTGAAGGAAAGGTGACATTTGATCACTATATGTGTCACAAAAGTGCCAGGGGTGACTGGTGAGTGACCCCTACAAGGCTACAGAGCCAACTCAGTAGTGAAGTGGCTTTGTTTCCTGTGATGGGTTACTTCTAGGTTGGCTGCTTATTCTTGGAGACCTCCAAAGCAATTGCCATTTGCAGTGATGAGAGATTTCAATAACTCTGTGTGATCTGTTTTCACTTTTCTCTTTTTTTTTTTGGTTTCCCTTTTCTTGCAAAGCTTATTGTTAAACTCAGTTGAACTATAAATGACAAAGTTGATAACCCTTCTTTCAAGAGATATGGAAGGATGCTTTTGAAGATATCAAACTACTTTTTTGAGTTCCCACAATCAGATTTATGTTTTTAGTCCTATCTGATTATGACAATTGCTTATCATAAGTTTTAGAAACTATTCTCATTAATCAAATTATTCTGCTTCCACCCAAAGATTCTTTCATAGTCCCCAGTAATTTTTACAAGATTCTACTTCCACCCAAAGCCTGAGGTCTATTATTATCAATCCTAACAGCGTCAGAATCTAACCCAAACAGTGTAGTATTGCCGACAACATCAAACTTCGTCGGTCCCAAAGGAAGCCAAATCTTCAAACCACTAGAATTCTCGCCGAAAAACGGGGAACTCACGCAGAAAGAGAGCTCACGGCTAAACAGATAAGATTAAAAGCCAACATGCCACAACAAGCGAAGGAAAGATGATCTCCCTACCTAACAGGACAAAGAAGCTACACAAGGTAGCAGAGAAAAGGGACTTGCCCCAGAAAACAAACCGAGAAAAAGACAGTTTTCTCTCTACAATAATAGAGAGAGAAGGCTCTATTCACTTGTTAGGCGAGAGGTTCCTTCTCTAGAAAACTAAAGAGAAATAGGATATGAATTCAAACTTAGGCCTGACAAGTTTTGAACATTGAAATCATTTCTAAAACTGATGCCAATTGGATGATTATCGCCAACCTCGTCAAAGCTACGAGAGTCAACACAACACTACACTACCTCACCAACGAGACATCATAGAAAAAAATATTAAATAAACTTTATTATTTTAATTATATTAACTATACTTTCTTTATTTATATAAAAAAATAAATTTATTTTGATGAGAGCAAACAGTATTCATTATTAAAAATTAGATTTGCTTTGCTAAAAATTCGAACGTTTTGAATTTAAACAAAAAAATATCTAAGTCAATTAATTTACAAGTAAAAATTACCCCATTCCAAAAATAAATTTGAGGGCAAATTTAAATGATTACCTTGTAGAACTCATAAGCAAGCAAGCATTGGGTTGGATAGATGAGAGTTGAATATCATTTCAAAAAATATAGGAGGCAATCAAGAGTGCAAGAAGAGTTTTAATGATCTTTGAATCTCTGGAACTGATTAAAACCCACTAATTAGACCGATTCATTTGTCACCATTCAACTTGCAATTAAAGTAAATCAGATTGACTAAAGGTCCGGATCTGCCAAAAGAAAGTTTAGCTCATTCAACTTGCAATTAAAGTAAATCAGATTGACTAAGGGTCCGGATCTGCCAAAAGAAAGTTTAGCTCATTTGATGTTACGGGAAATAAGAGAGCAGACCCAGCTATACCGCGACTCTATCAACACGAACGCCGAAAGAAAATTAAATAGCCACCTAACGATGAGCGCCGAAAGAAAATTAAATGACCACCTAACGATGATGGACAAGCAAATACATCCATACATACGGCGCTGCATTACAAAGACAGGTGGCAATATAATAGAGTGGTGGTTATGTGCCACTAAAAAAAGGAATAAAAGCGGAGAGCGTAACCCCTCCAGACTAAATTTTTCCGGACACAACCCTATTTCTTTCTAAATTCCAGATCATCAAGCTTCAACCCATCAAACTTTATTGAAGAAAAGTATTTACAAGTTGAGAGATTAGCAGTATTTTTAAGATGAGATGAAGCAACTAAAGTGAAGCATGTACAGAGTCGGCAATCTATTGAGGTCAATTAGACACTTCAGCTGCTGATATCAAAATATCTTGGATCTTCTGGGAAATGATATTCCACATTTAACTGCCAAGGAGAAAGCAATGAATCCCATTAGAATAGAGCACAAGGTAAAATAAAAGAAGACAAATTTAACTTATTGTTTTTAACTTTGTGAATTTAAACATTTTCTGCGTAGAGACCATAGATAACTTGTTCACAAGGATTTAGCATCTAGCTAGGCAGAGACTCACTCCCATTTATGGAGCATGCACAACAGGCCAGCCCCATGATGCCAAGATTTCATAGACAAAGAAGCAAAAGAGGCAGTCTACTTCTTTGATGCAACATATATACACACGCGTGGGTGCGCGCACACAACTCACATGCAAATCACCATTTTACCACAGGTGAGATGGAAACAACCAGAGAGAAATATGCCTGGGGTGATAAAATCCTAAAAGATCTCATGCATCATGTTAACTCAAGATCACATACCTTGCCCTCATCAGTATCTGAATGTCGCTGAGGGAACACAACTCTCAGGTCATTGTATAAATAGAACCTGCGTTCTCCTCCCACATCTAAATGTGTCTTTTGTGGGACAGATCCAGGATCAGATCTACATCGCTGAACTGACCTAGAAGACTTTTTCATTGAGGGGCAAAGAAAACGTAGATGGAGTGCATAACGCAAAGCACCACCGTGGGCATTATCATTGATCTTCAAACAACCATGAGTTGATCTTCTGTCATTTCCAACGCATGTATCCACCCCCGTGCACTCCTCACTTGTCCCCCTGCAATTACCATTACTGCAGCCATTGTCAAGTACAAAAGAATCCATACTTGCCTTTCCCTCACTCCGAGATTGCTTGGGAAAATTCTGGGTGTCTATCATATCTACCATATCACGGCATTCGATCCCCTTGACTTCAGTACTTTGGCTGATAGAAGCATCTGTATTTACAGGATGGTTTCTCTCTGATGCTGAGGTCATTTTGTCTTTCATTTTTCCATCCAAACCTACATGTCTATGCTTCAACTCTGATGAGGTTGTTCCAGAAGAGGCTAAAGTTACCTTCTGACGCAAAAATGTCTACTTTGGTTTCAACAGAAAACAAGAAAAAGAAAAAATAGTTAGAAACAGCATAATTATGAAGTCCAAGCATGTATGATATTGAACAGACATTTATGCATTTAGCAAATGGCATCTTGTTATGACAACATGCAACATTACCATCTGCAAAAATAGAACATTAAACTTGGAAGGGCCAAAGTCCAAATAAAGTAAAAACGTGGGTGGAAGTCGACACATAATGGGAAATAAAACTGCAAAGGTTATGCCAACACTAACCCCCCCCCCCCCCCCCAAAAAAAAAAAAAAAAAAAAAATACACACCCACACTCAGAGTGTTCTTCCTGGCTCTGCCTCAAGCAACTTCCAAACTAATGCAGGACTCTGAACTTGTTGCACATTAAATTCATTAAATAAAAAAAGTAAAGATAACACAAGTTGAACACACAGATGAAAAACAAAGATTTATTTAGGGTCCATTTACTTGTGACAAATAGTTCTGTTTTCCATTTTTCATTTTCTAAAAAATTCTGCGCTAATTTTAAGGAAATTTTTTTTGAAGAAAACTGAAAAACAGAGTTTTGTTTTCATATATACCAGTTTTTCAAATGGAGAACTAAAAGAAGTTTACAAAATTAACTAAGATAACAAAAATTATATTTTCTAACTGTTTTCTAAATGGAAAAAGAAAAATGAGTTTAATACAGCCAAAATTATATTACAACTTTTCATAACTAAACTTAAAAAAATATTTTAAGAACATTTTTATTTATAATTATAAAATATTCATTATATTATTATAAAATACATGAATACTGCATATTAAAAAACTTAAAAATATAATTAGTTTTCAACTACCTAAATTGTATTCTATCATTAATAGATGATCATGCTTCCATAGCATCCTCATATTCCATAAAAAAAAGTAATAATAATAAAATCAAGAGTTCTCTTAGAAAATAGTAAACATAAACTACTCTATCATGCATAGATATTATATTAATTCCTTCTTAATTAGTTATCATACATACATATATATATATATATATATATATATATAATCTTAACTAATAATGCATGTTATTCTGAAGAGGCGATGCCTTGCCTAGCCCCGTGCCTTGAGCCAGGCAAGGAAAGGCGCTTGCCTCTTGCAAAGGGCCAAGCCTCGCCTCACCTCATGCCTCGTCGCCTTTAATTACACTTACAAGTCCAATTTTCATTTTCCATGTAAAACAGGGGAAAATAAGCAAATTGTATTCACCTATCAATAACTAAAACAATTTTATGAATCTTGATTTGTTTAAAACATCATATCTTTCATAATTAGAAAAATTAAATATCATAAATTATATGTAGAAACTTATATTACTTTAAAAAAAAAATTTTTTTGCTACATTATTCATTTATTTCATAATAATATGAATAATTTTTTAAAAAACTTAAAAATATAATTAGTTTTCAACTACCTCTTACAATGATTTTTTTTTAAATTTTGAATTAAAAAATTGTGTTCTATCATTAATAGATGATCATGCTTCCATAGCATCCTCATATTCCATAAAAAAAAAAGTAATAATAATAAAATCAAGAGTTCTCTTAGAAAATGGTAAACATAAACTACTCTATCATGCATAGATATTATATTAATTCCTTCTTAATTAGTTATCATATATATATATATATATATAAAATCTTAACTAATTATGCATGTTATTTGAAGAGGCGACGCCTTGTCTAGCCCCATGCCTCAAGCCAGGCAAGGAAAGGCGCTCGCCTCTTTCAAAGGGCTAGGCCTCGCCTCGCCTCACGCCTCGTCCAACGCCTTTTAGTGCCTTTAGTTACACTTACAAGTCCAATTTTCATTTTCCATGTAAAACAGGGGAAAATAAGCAAATTGTATTCACCTATCAATAACTAAAACAATTTTATGAATCATTATTTTTTAAAAAAATCATATCTTTCATAATTAGAAAAATTAAATATCATAAATTATATGTAGAAACTTATATTACTTTTAAAAAAAAATTTATTTTGCTACGTTATTCATTTATTTCATAATAATATGAATAGTTTTTTACTATTTTCAATAAATATTTTCCAAAATAATAATACAATGTTTGTTTAGGTAAAAGTTATTAGCATAATTTTAGTCATAGAAAAGAGTTATTATTTTCCACTTGAATTACAGTTGGAAATATATCTTTGGATATAAAGGAAAATGGGGAAAAGCAACATAAAACTATTATCCAAATATTAGTTCAATTCAAACAAATAAGAAAAGGAAGATTAGTTTTTTATTTCTCCATTTGGAAAACAAGCACATCTTAACACTAAACTATATTTTCCTTCTTTTTTTTTTCAGAAAACTACCCTAGTTTCCACAAGTGACCAGGTCCTTAAGTTTGTTAAACTAGCTAGTTCAATCAGGGGAGGGGGAAAGATCATTTGAACATGTGATTACCAAAAATGCATATTCCATTTAAAGGTCAAAAAGGAAATTGATCTTACTGTTAAGTTCAACTTTCGCTATGTCATTCAAAGTTTGCTATCATGGAAAGATTGTATTTAGTTTAAATTGAATTGGTGAAAGAGCTCCCAATAATTCAATTCAAACAATTACTGTCGTGTGTCCTTTACTATGGGGAAAAAGGGGATGCTAACATTGGAACACATCGAGTTCAATGCTCCCACATCATATCTATTCAAAGTAGGAAAATAATGTCCTTTTTTTCAAAAAAAAAAGGTCAAGGCATTTAACTTGTACTCTGTCTTACTTTGGTACCAGCCGGCATGTCACTCAAATCATAGTTGCAAAGAAAGGTGTGGAGAGGGGTTTTCTCTGGATTGCTGAGGACCTGTATAGAGCAAACAATTTTGATGTTAAATAGAAGTCAATTCTCACATCAATGCCCTACAAGTTACTTCATACTATGCCAATAACTGATATCATATGACAATAAATGCATTAATTAATGACTAAATGATCCTTCACTACTAAACACAGCACTGACATGCTGAATTATGAGCAAACTAGAGTATCAAGCACAAAATTTGCAGCAAAACAATGTGTATTTTCCTAACCCCCGAAGATGAAATATAGGTAAGAGACCACTAGAATGGAACTCCAAAAGAATGCAATGAGACTAGGCCATTCTAATTAACATTGCCATTGGCCAACAAAGATCCATAACAATGTACAGGACACAGGTGATCCAAAAGGTTCTGCCACCAGTCAAAGTGCGAAAACGGTAGGCTAAAAAAAAATGCTGTAAGAGATCAATGCAGACCACAGTTGGGTGTAAAAGAATATATAATATAAAATCTCAAAAATTAACATAAAAAACTCAATGTATTACAGAGTAGGAACTCATAACCACCAACTAATTGTACAGAAAAGCAAATTACCAGTTGAACACGCCCTTTCATAGGAATTCGAAGGCGGCTTCTGACTGTTTGTGAATCATCATTGCTTACGCCTCTTTTCAATTTTGGGCTTTTGAGCTTAGTTGATGAATTTCCTGCAAGATCTATGGGTGCATAATATAGCAAATAACAATCTCCATCAACACTGGTCACTGAAAAAGGAAGTTTCTGTGCTTGTGGTGAAAAGTTCCCTCCTGTAATGCTCAACACAGCTAGGAAACCATCTATTCTCTACAAATACAACACCAACAAAATGGAGTAAGCAATAGAAGAATGAATAATTCCAGTAAATGAATAACAATCAAACAGCAGTAACAATGATCACATCACTATTAACCTGGGTGAACTTTCCAGAAAAGAACCGTCCAGACAGTAGCGATTCCTCAAATGAACCAACCAAGGACCTACGAACAGGAAGGCCACTTAAACTTCTAATGAACCTTGTGCTCTGGGAAGGAGCTGGTTCTTGAAACAAAGACCAGCTGTCAGCAGCACCTTCAGGGGAAGGAGGAGAAAACTCTCTGCGAAAGATACCAATATCTTCAAACGATCTGCTTGTTATTCCAAAATCAGCTTCTTCTGGAGCAAAGATGATGTCAGAGTTATGTTTGTCAAGTGACTGTCCTATTTTCTCCAAATTTGAACGGCAATCTCCCATGGGGCTCTTGACATCCTTGCATCTTCCTGGTGTTTTTATTCTTTCAGAGCACTTAGGCCCTAGAGGAGATAATGATAGAGGTGAAATGGCCTTTCTGGGGGATAAGGATATTGCCCAATTTCGATATCGTCCTTCACTTGATTCTTTGAAATGATCATGCGCAGGAGAGTATAGAAAGGTACTGTTAGTATGTGAATCCTTGTTTTCTAGCAGAGGGCCATCAGTAAGCAAAACAGATGCTGTTGTGCTATTGTTACATAGCATACCGCTTTTATCCAAGCAACTAGATAAGGACCAGGCTGATGCAGTGAAATTGATTTTGCTACCAAAATTTGCTTTCTTATAGTCGACTGCTGCAAACATATTTAAATTATTGGTCAGAGAAGAGGAACTCAGCTGAGAAGCATGACAGCCAATATCCAGATTATCCCCATCAAATTTTTCTGCAGAAAGCATGCTTTTTAGAGGTGACAATAACCTTTTCCTAACAAGTGGCCCAACCAGCTCTTGATTTACTGTGAGGCTAGAAACAGAGGAAGAGTGAAGATGATCAACAGAAAATCTCTCAAATCCATTATCTAAAGGACTTGCTCCCCGTGATTCAAAGCCAATGATCCTAGAAGCAGGGTCTTGGATATTCTTTCCAATTTTAGGAGTTATTCGTCCAATATTATCTATAGAGCCAGTCATCAGTTGATTAACATTGGAAGTAGCATCCACTGCCCCTCCAAATCTCAAGGAATTCTCTGGAAATCTGGAACGATTGAAAGCATTTTTCATCTGAAAATCTCCTAAAGAAGAACTCTGAGAATGCCCTACTGTTCGGCTTACATCTCCTCCATGTAATCCATCCAAGTCACAGCAGCTCACACCATCAAATCCTGGTGGGCTTTGCAAAAACGAACCCAACAATGTTGAAGGATCTTCATAAGTATCATCAGCAGAGGAAAGGTGTGGCAAGCCCATGGCTCAAATTTGCAGTCTGAAACCCTGTTGAGCTGAATAATTTCTCTGTCCTTTTTTTTGTTCCAAGTGAATCTATTCAACTTCCAATTCCATATAATTCACTATATCCTGCCCGATTGTCCTATCAGAAGTTCATCTGTTCTATATCATCTAACAAAAGCAGTATTAGCACTTTCCTAAATTCTACCAGTGTGATTGAACTTAAGCAAAAGACCAAATGGGTCTAGATACCAACTTAGACTACCATTGCAGCTAAAATCAGAACCCATACATCATAACGGCAATTTAGTATCTACAGAAAGGCCAGCATTATGTATCCACTAATGGCATCCACATTTCAACTATAACTCCCTTATGAGACTGCATAGAGAAAGCAGAACACATACTCATTATCCAACAATAACGTGTAGCACAGATTTTCTGACCTCCAAACCAGCAAGCAATGAAGCACCTAGAATTCATGGTCCCCAACAGAATAGACTGAACTGCCTGAAAAAAGTCCAAAAAAAAAAAAAAGCACAATCAACAGAAAAGCCAAATTGGAGAGCACTGCATTTTTGTTTTAGAATTTTTCATTGATTAACATGAATCACCTTAAGCCACAAATGATTTAATCCAAACTGCAAGTATATAAATTACGCTGAACTGAACATGAAATAGAATCCAAGATGACAACTTAAGCATCAGTGGCTATCAACAAACACACACACAGAGAATAAGATGAACAAAAAAAGCAATACTCCTGAAACTCTCACCCCTTGATCGAAGAATCTAAAAAAGCTTGCTCAGAAATAGCACAGCAAAAGTACCTCAAAATCAAAGCAAACTCTAATTTATCATTACGAACCAAAACTTCGAATACCCAAAAATGATTTCAAAATGGCAAGCAAGTCAACAAAGCAAAGAGAACAACAATCACACAAATCCGATTCTTTCAACTGATTAAAAAAATACACACACAGAAAGCCATGGAGAGCTCGAAAGCTTTTGTTTGTAAGGCACACATTCACCACAACACACCCCTCCCAACTCATTGAACCATCAACCACCCACCAGAAGCAATTTTTTAAGCTAAACCAGACATATTATCTTACCAAAACCCAAAACACAATCGGAGCATGACCATTCTATGCAAATATCAAACAAGCAGGCAAACAAATAAATGTTCAAATAAACACGCAAATTAAGTGCAAAAATAGTTATAATCTGTTAAATGGACGCACCAATAAAGCATGTGATCAAGAAATCCGGTAGACAAGACATTTCAATGGTGATCTGCCATGAATTTCAATCAAATCCCAGATCATAAAATTATCCCACTAGAATTATATGCTCAAATCTTTGACAAAGAAAGAGGAAGAACAAGGTTCTTCAAAAAAAAAAAAAAAAAAAAAAAAACAATTTTTATCCTCTTTTTCTTTCTGGGTCTGCTTAGGAATGAAGATGGAGAAGAAAGAGAATGCGGTGGGTGTGAAATTCTAGAAGGAGGAGAGGAGGCGAACGCCATGTCTAAGTCCATTCCTCCCTGTTTATAATCCCAAAATACCACCTCTTTTTTCATACATCTGTTATTTTCTTGGCTGTAATTTGTAAAGTATTTCTCCTCTTTATTTTTAATTTAAATTATTAATTTTTTTAAAATTTCTGTCCATTTTATACCTAATAAAAAAATTATTAATCGATGCTCTTAAAAAAAATTATTAATCGATGCTCTTCAAAAAAAAATTATTAATCAATCTATTTAAATATTAACTAAATAAAATAATTAATATAAATATTAAAATTATCATCATTAAACAATGTATGACGTAATAATATAAATATTTAAAATGCCCATTATTTTTTATTATAAAATAATTAAAATTTTGATTTGAAAAATATATATTAATCAAGTCATTTTAAAATTAAAAAAAATAGTGTATTTCTTAAAATTTAAAAATCTAATAATCACTTTTTTATTAAATTAGTCTTATATTTTAAAAATTAAATTATTTAATTTTTGATATTTACAGTAAAATTAAGAGTGCATTCCTTAAAAACTGCTTTTGAACTAGTATTTATTACTTTAATTAAATTATTAAAACATTAATATATTTATTATGTAAAACTTACACACATCCCCAAAATCTACGCTGAATATCAAATCATCAAATTATATACTAAATTAAATTATTTTTATTATGTAATTATATTAATTTTGTAATTTTAATGTTTAAATTGTACATATTTTTTAAAAAAAAAATATGCATCTATTATTATTATACCATTAAATTGAAATTTTGATTTTTGGAATTTTAGTTATTAAATATATTCAAATTTAATACATTTTAATTTCGTATTTTCACAAACAAATTAAAATTATTTTAAAGATGTTTTTATTATATTAAAACATTATTTCAGAAAATATTGTGGTTTATTATTATTTAAAAATATTTAAAATTTAAATTAGAAAAAGATGTTTTCAATTTAAATTAATGCTAAAACGTAATTTATACTTTTTTTAATAAAAATTAAAAATTATAAAAATAAAATTTAAAATATCTCATATTTATTTAAATATATTTACCATTAAATTAAATTTATAAATACAAAATTTATACTGGTTTTTTTATAAAAGTATTTTAGTCATACGGTATCCTTCTGGTTAATGAAAGGTATAATAAATGCACTTGAGATGGCTTAATTTGAGCCGTACAGCACGACTCTTTTCTTAAAATAAAAAATATTTATTATATTAATTTATTATTTACTCTCTTTTTAATTAATCCATTATTACTTTGCTTTTCAGTATTACACAATTATTTAAAAAAATTAATAACTTGTTAGAAAGAAACAGAAAGAAGAAGAATCCATGAACGATGTGATTCCGCTTCTGCTAAGAAGTTCCTAAAATTTCTCAGGTCACTCCTATTTTAGCATAGTCAGCTATGGTTTGCTAGTCCTTCCCTGCCCAAAGGTCAATCGATATGTTCTGTTTATTTGCACTTTGCGTTTTTTACTCTATTGCAAATTTATGCGTTGGTTGCCCTTTCTATGAATATATTAGTTGCGGAAGGTAGTCCTATTGATGGTGAGGCAGCTTTTATGGCTATAGTTGTTTTTTTTATTTTGCCATCTTAAAGTTTTTTAGATTAATGGTGGTTTGATTTACTGAATTTTAGTTTAACTTATTGGGTTTTATTTTGATTTTCTGAATTGTTTTTTAAAAGGGTTTGATTTATATATCTGATTTGGTATTATAAATTTTCAGTTTGTACATGTTTATCCTTTTTAGACTTTAATGTAATATTGCAGATAAAAAAAATTATTGAAAAAATCAAGTGTTTTTAATATTACTCCATTATCAAATGTCAATGCAAAAATAAATGTATCCCTCTGCAGTAATTAATTGTTGGCTGAGCGGTAGACACTTAAGCCCTTTGCCTATCCACATGGTTTTGGTCCTTTCCACGCTGCTGATGCCTTTGAAATTTCGAATATTAACATTTGTAAAACCTTTAAAAAAAAAAATCAAACATCTGGAAGACTTTGGTGGGCTGCGAGTTACGGATTGGGTGGAAAAGTTGGGCACATGATGTCTCGTGGAGTCACGTGATAGGGCCTGTAAATGGCAGAAAGAGGAGATAACCAGGCACGTGCCAAACCTCCTACATATAAATTTATGAACAGATACGCCACGTGTGAAAGAGGAGATAAGGCTGCTGATGGCTGATGGCTGATGGCTGATGGCTGATGGCCGATGCTAATGGATGAGAAAGACAATCAATCTCTGCACATTAGCAAGTTATGCTAATATGAAAAAAACGCACACGATTATTTTCATTTCATCTATATGGCATGTTTCAATATTTCATCAATAAATTTAGGAAAATAGGGTCCAGTCTAATTCATCCACGTACACTCGTATTTCATACATATTAATAAAAATATTTTTTTATTAATTTATTAATTATATCATTTTAAATACATTATTTTTTATTAAATATTAAAAAATAATTTAAAAAATTTATTAAAAATAAAATAAAATTAAATAGAATTATAATAATAAATTTATATATTATTATAGTCTGAAAAAAATAAAAAATAATTTTGAAATAATAAAAAAAACAAAAATTATAAAATAAAAAAGTATACTTTTTATAGTTATATATTTTTTAAATTATGCATGAGATGGACCAAAAAAAGCTAAACTTTTACTTTCTTTCACAGTTATAATTTCACCTTTTAATTTTCAGGAAAAAAAATTAATTCTTTTAATTATTTCACGATTATAATGAATCTCTAATTAAATACGTGGCATGCTTTAGAGACTTTTAATTTCTTTAATAATTTTTTTTGAACCCATATTATCCTTTAACTACATCTTGACCTCCATCTATTACTCAACATGGGTCATGTGGCCTTAATCGTTCTTTTAAAGATGGCTGAGTTTGCAAATTTTTGGATTTTGAGGAGGTTCTAAAATTTTAGAGATTGTTTGTAATTTGGGGTTTTAATGGGTAAAGAGTGTTTAAATTACTCTTAATTCCAGTTAAAAAGTTAATAATGTGGAGTAAAAATTTAAAAATTATTAAAAAATTTATGTATTATGTGATATGTAGCTTTAGTTGAAAATAATTTTAGAAATTATTTATAATTGTAACAAAATTAAGAGAGTAATCAGCTTTTTCATTCAAAAATTAAATTCAAAAATTTCCTCTTTTTTTTTTTCAATACGCTTTAACGATGAAAAATTATTAAAAATTATTAAAAAAATTCATATGCACACGACACGTGATTTTAATTAAAATTAATTTTAAAAATTAATTATAATAATGAAAAAAATTTAAAAAAAAAAAAAGCTAGATGAGACTATAATCATAAAAGGTGTACGTGTTATCTTTTTTTTTTATTTATTTTCAATAGTCCTAAGATATACTCTATGGAACTCGTAATCCTCGTTTAAAAGGTGAAACCATTTCTAGTTTTTACCACAAATCATGGTTAGTTTGTTTTTTATTATGATTTTTATAAGTTTAAATATTTAATATATTAGTATTATCTTTTTCTTAAGTATTCAATGATTATCTTTAACAATAATTCTTTAATAATTTCATTAAAAAATCAATTTAATTTTTTTAAATAATAGAATTATTTTTTTAACTTAAAAAAATTTAATTTCAAAAAATTTAAATTACATGTGATTTTAGAAAATTTATTTAAAATTTTAGTTACAAAATAAATCGTTGAAAACGAAATTTAAAAGAATGTAGCATATATTTATCTTCCGAGCAATTCTTAGAAGAAATAAATATTTATATTATGATGACCGCTGGATTTCTCCATCCCGGTCTGGGGCCAGGCCCATGACGACAACCCATTATTTGGAGGCCCTCAAGTCTCGCGCATGAACCAAGTCCAGCCCGCTCAGCCTTAAGACCGGGCTCCACCTAGATTTCTCAATCAGGCCGGCCCAGCCTTTTCGGCCCAATGATCAAATCTCCTCTGGGCTCAGCCTTAATCTCATCTTCTAGCCCAGCCCGAAAGAAGGAAGGTGGCCAGCCCATCCGCCTGGTGGGTCCATCAGCATGCGTGCCAAAGGAGAATTAAATGGCCGTTACGCAGGGAACAGAGACCTGACACTCTCGTACGTCCGTATCAGTATGGCAGAGACAGGTGGCCCAATGGAAGTAAGGCTATGACACGTCCCTGGCAGACAAAGAAAAAGAATAAAAGGAGAGAAACACTCTCCTCTCAGACTAAGTTTTTCCAAGCTTACAGAACCATTTGTAAACCTTATTTTCTGGATCTCAGATTATCAATTGGCGCCGTCTGTGGGAACGGAGGAAATCTTTCCATCGCCGGAGTTCCACTCTTACAATACCCACTGAGATCCACAATGACCAACCATAACGAAAACAACCTTACAAACACTCCCAATGACCTGAACTCTGTCCAGGAGGGGTAACAGTTCTCTTTCTCCAGCCCCACAACTCTAAACAACCAACCACCAATCCCCTTCAACCCCTCGCCGAGCTTGGCAGGGAATGTACCCGGAGCTACCTTGTCCAACCAGGACCTCCAAACCATGGCTCTTCAACTACAAAACACTGCCCACTGGCTGGGACAGATAATGCAACAGAGGGGCCTTAGCACCCCAGTAAATGTGACGCCGGTGGTAGAAGAACCTCGAACCAATGAACCCCAGCCTACCTTTAACCACCCCCAAACAAACAACAGAGAAACCGGAGAAAGGAGAAGGGCCGGGGGAGAAGAAGAACCGGAGGCGAGAGTTCATGGAAGAAGGGTGAGAGAGTTGATAGAAAACGATGAGGCAGATAGTTATTCTACTAGGACAACTAGAAGGACGGGAAGTGAAGCCTGGGAGGAGAAATACCGTCTGGAGAAGAGACCCAGACAGGAGGAAGAAAGTGTAGATCAAAAGCTGCAGAGAATGAGGGAGCAGCTCTTGGCCGAGCTGGGGGCGAAGGACCCCAACCAAGCTCTCTTGCCTACCTCTTCACCCTTCTCGAAATGGGTGCAGTAGGAGACTATACCCAAGAAGTTTATGATGCCACCTATGGCAGCATATGACGGAGCTGGCAACCCGAGGGAGCATGTCCTCAATTATAAGACTTTCATGGAGTTGCAGACTTTATCGGATGCCTTGATGTGCAAGGTATTCCCAACGACGCTCTCAGGACCAGCACGGGCGTGATTTAACAGTCTGGAGGCAGGAAGTATCAGGAGCTTTGGAGATTTGGCCAACGCCTTCATCAGCCGGTTCATAACCGGAGTACCAGTTGACAGGAAGACCAGTTACTTGGAGACGGTCAGGCAGAGAAGGGACGAGTCGTTGAAGGAGTATGTTGCCCATTTCAACACGAAGGCTGTAACGACCCGGAAACCGGACCACTACCGGCGCTAGGATCCAGATCAGCTTAAGGCCGCTGGGACCCGTAGCAAGCCAAACATTCATCCTGTGAACCTGTTTAATCCCATACATGATCAACAACATACATAAAAATTTGAACTTTTCTTTCCATTCAAACACCAAACTCAACCTGTTCATGCACTATACATAATCATAATCATCAACCCACACTGGAGTCCTCAACAATGCTCCAATGGGGTAACATAACATACATTGAGTTTGGTTCAACATAAACCTTTATTAAAATCATGTAAACAAAGGGGATTAACTTACAACTAGGGTCAAACACATCTCTAAACCTCAACATCATCATTACGTTACATAACTGTACTAAACATAATATATTAACATTTTTCATGTCCACACTAGCTATTACATGACCATAACTTCATTACTCTTGCTGACCTCCTGGTCTACTCTGTACCTGCAAACCTGGGGGTTAAGGGAGAGGGGTGAGCTACTAGAGCCCAGTGAGCAGAATAATAAAATATTTATATTAAAGGTTCATGCTTCCATGGAATGCATCACATCACAACTAATCACATCAAGGATGAACTTGTCACCACTTAGCCCTCTACATATTCCAATCTTGCCAAGGGCGTAGTGCAGGCCACACCTGGTCTTCCTCTTATACATAACATATCATACATGACCAACTATGCCGGGGGCGTAGTGCAGGCCACACCCGGTCTTTCTCTTACATAGTGCCAGGGGCGTAGTGCAGGCCACACCTGGACTTCCATATCATATCATCATGTCATAGCATATGAGGGCTAATGGATCATTCAACATTCATCCACATCAACAACATATTATGCAATGCAACATATTCGTGAATTCTAATGCAAACACCCTAATACATCTTATGGCATTCATGATGCGTGAATCATGCTAAACTTTTATTTAATTTCTCAATTTAAAACGTTAAGTTTAGTTCCACTCACCTCTGGCTGAAGCTCTAATGACTTTGAAGCAGCTATCTCACTGCTGGGGTCCTCGGTTCCTCGGGTCCGAATCTACACAGGTGGACTCAAATGAGGGACCAAACATTCGTGAACATGACTCTAAAATACTCCCCAAAAACCCCCTAAAACACCTTGAAACAATCACATAAATCATACAAAGGAGGGCTGAACAGGGCACTTTCGGCGGCAGGTTCGGCGGCCGAAAGGCCCTCCAGAGCCGAAAGTCATGCACCTTCGGCGGCACTTTCGGCGGCCGAAGGTTCCCTCCAAAGACGAAACTCATGCATGTTCGGCGGCACCTTCGGCAGCCGAAAGTCCCTTCCAGAGCCAAAAGTCATCTTTCAGGGGCAGGGTTTGGCAGCCGATTCATGCTACCACAGGCAGGTTCGGCAGCCGAAAGAACCTTCGGCTGCCGAACCTGGTTTCTCCCTAAAGGGCAGAAACTCAGCTCTAACATGCACAAACGCCTCCCAACACATTCAATCATGCATTCTCCTATTCCACAACAAGCATACTCAAGCATACAAGCTCCTAGGGGCTTCAAACTATCCTAAACCCCATTTACAACACATCAAACAACCCACATTGCTCATAAACATACATAAACTCATAAACATAACCATAACCTATCATGCATTTCTACCCCATAGATCTTCATAAAACTAGTTTAAAACATGCAAGAAAGGTTGGATCTAAGCTTACCTCTTGAAGATCGAGAGGAAAGACGATCCTAGCTTGGAGGTAGGGAGAAATCCACTCTTTGGTCTCCAAGCTTCCAAACTTGCTCTTTTTGCTCAAATCTCTTAAAATCAATATAAAGCTTGTTAAAACATGAAAGATCGGAGGAAAAACATCAAAAACAAACCAAAGGAGAGTATGAACTCACCGTGGCCGAAAATGGGGAGAAAACTCGCCCGTTTCGGCCATGGAGCTCTTATATAGGGCTGGCAGACCACCTTTCGGCAGCCGAACGTGCCCCCACATCTCATGCAAGTTCGGCGGCCGAACATGAGGTTCGACGGCCGAACCTTTGAGATTTTCGGAAGCCTAATTTGCCTCCCTAAACCATCCAATGTTCGGCGGCCGAACTTGAGGTTCGGCGGCCGAGCCTGGAAATGTCTCCTTGGTCTTTTTCATTTAAAACTCAATCTCCTTTTTGTTTAAAACCGTAAAATACATTAAAACATTTATGAAAACATGATTTTACCCTTCTAGAGGTTTCCGACATCCGAGATTCCACCGGACGGTAGGCCCCTGAAAGCATAAGTGAGGGAAGTCCAGGTTCGGCCGCCGAACCTTATGTTCGGCCGCCGAACATGGCATGCATGCGGAGGCACGTTAGGTCCCCGAAAGTGGCCTGGCCAGCCACCTATAAAAGGGTCTCCTTGTCCGAATGGGCGAGCTTTTCTCCCCGTTTTTGGCCAAGGTGAGTTCTTCGCCGTCCCTCATCGATTTTGAGCTTCTTCCTTCGAATCTTCATGATTTTCTTATGGTTTGAAGATCTTTGAGCAAAAGAGCAAGTTTGGAAGCTTGAAGACCAAAGAGTGGATTTCTCCCTACCTCCAAGCTAGGATCGTCTTTCCTCTCGATTTTCAAGAGGTAAGCTTAGATCCAACCTTTCTTGCATATTTTAAACAAGTTTTATGAAGATCTATGGGGTAGAAATGCATGTTAGGTTATTGTTATGTTTATGGGTTTATGTATGAACAATGTGGGTTGTTTGATGTGTTGTAGTTGGGGTTTAGGATAGTTTGAAGCCCCTACGAGCTTGTATGCTTGAGTATGCATGTTGTAGAATAGGAAAATGCATGATTGAGTGAGTTGAGAGGCATTTGTGCATGTTGGAGCCGGGTTTCTGCCCTTTGGGAGAAATCAGGTTCGGCAGCCGAACCTGCGTTTGGAGGCAACTTTCAGCTGCCCAAGCCTGCCCCCGAAAGTAGACTTTCATCTCTGGAGGGGACTTTCGGCCGCCGAAGGTGCCGCCAAACATGCATGAGTTTCGTCTCTGGAGGGAACCTTTGGCCGCCGAAAGTGCCGCCGAAGGTGCATGACTTTCGGCTCTGGAGGGACTTTCGGCCGCCGAACCTGCCGCCAAAAGTGCCCTGTTCAGCCCTTATTTGCATGAATTCCTTGATTGTTTTAAGGTGTTTTAGGGGGTTTTTGGGGGATGTTTTTAGAGTTATGTTTATGTATGTTAGGTCCCTCATTTGAGTCCACCTGTGTAGGTTCGGACCCGAGAAACCGAGGACCCCAGCAGTGAGTTCAGCTGCTTCGGTGTTTGTCAGAGTCAGCCAGAGGTGAGTGGAACTAAACTTAATCTTTTAAATTGAGAAATTAAATATTTTTATCATGCTTCATGTATCATGATTATGCAATAGGATGATTGCATTAGACTTCACGAATATGTTGCATCACATTCTTTGTTGTTGATGTGGGTGAATGTTGGATGACCCAATTAGTCTCTGAGGAAAGACCAGGACCCCATTCTACGGCCTGGCACGGAAATGAAAGACCAGGACCCCATTCTACGATCTGGTACGGATATGGGACTCGAAGACCAGGTACCCAGAGGAGGGCTTGGGGCAATGGTAAGTAATGTATGATATGACAGGAAGACCAGGACCCCATGCTACGGCCTGGCACGAAATGATGCTGGGACTATTTGGTGACAAGTTCACCCAACCCTTGATGTGAATTGTCTGAGTTATGATGCATTTCATGTGAGCATGTTTGTTAACATGTTTTTATGGTTCTACTCACTGGGCTTGTTAGCTCACCCCTCTCCCTTAACCCCCAGGTTTGCAGGTACAGGATAGAGCAGGAGGTCGGATAGAGTAAAGTCTTAGTCATGTAATAGCTCGTAGTGGACATGATGGATATTGTAATGTAATGTTGAGTTATGTAATGTAATGATGATATTGAGGTTTAGAAGTGTGCTTGACCATAGTACGTTGTAAATCCCTTTTTAGATACATGATCTTAAATGTTTATGGATGATTATGTTTAACCAAACTTAATGCATGATTATGTCACTCCATTGGAGCATTGATGAGGACTCCAAGGTGGGGTTAATGTTAATGTCTATGTTAATGCATGCACAGGTTGAGTTTGGTTCATGAATGAAAAAGAAAAGTTCAATTTTTTTATGTATGTTGTTGATCATGTATGGGATTAAACAGGTATTCAGGATGTATGTTTGGCTTGCTACGGGTCCCGGCGGCCTTAAGCCGATCTGGATCCTAGCGCCGATAGCGGTCCGATTTTCGGGTCGTTACATAGGGTACTGTGGGTAGAAAGGTGGGTATGGCATCTGAGAGTGATAAGGGTTGAAACTGGGGTAATCCGATGTACCTCCCATCGAATACCCGGGATTATGTGAAAATGGTGGGTAGTATGGTGGCTGAACAAATCCCGAGGCCTGAGTGCCTCCTTGGGACTCTCCCATTCCCTCTTCCGACATACTTACTCCGAGACTGCCATCCCTCCTCTGATCCATATCCATCTGATCCCCCACATCCTCTGACACATCTCCTTGCACTGTTCCCCTCACTGATCTGTGCCGGAAAGCGTACTGTTCCATGTGAAAAGGGTACTGTTCCCCTCACTATACATAATCATAATCATCAACCCACACTGGAGTCCTCAACAATGCTCCAATGGGGTAACATAACATACATTGAGTTTGGTTCAACATAAACCTTTATTAAAATCATGTAAACAAAGGGATTAACTTACAACTAGGGTCAAGCACATCTCTAAACCTCAACATCATCATTACGTTACATAACTGTACTAAACATAATATATTAACATTTTTCATGTCCACACTAGCTATTACATGACCATAACTTCATTACTCTTGCTGACCTCCTAGTCTACCCTGTACCCGCAAACCTGGGGGTTAAGGGAGAGGGGTGAGCTACTAGAGCCCAGTGAGCAGAATAATAAAACATTTATATTAAAGGTTCATGCTTCCATGGAATGCATCACATCACAACTAATCACATCAAGGATGAACTTGTCACCACTTAGCCCTCTACATATTCCAATCGTGCCAGGGGCGTAGTGCAGGCCACACCTGGTCTTCCTCTTATACATAACATATCATACATGACCAACTGTGCCGGGGGCGTAGTGCAGGCCACACCCGGTCTTTCTCTTATATAGTGCCAGGGGCGTACTGCAGGTCACACCTGGACTTCCATATCATATCATCATGTCATAGCATATGAGGGCTAATGGATCATTCAACATTCATCCACATCAACAACATATTATGCAATGCAACATATTCGTGAATTCTAATGCAAACACCCTAATACATCTCATGGCATTCATGATGCGTGAATCATGCTAAACTTTTATTTAATTTCTCAATTTAAAACTTTAAGTTTAGTTCCACTCACCTCTGGCTGAAGCTCTAATGACTCTGAAGCAGCTATCTCACTGCTGGGGTTCTCGGTTCCTCGGGTCCGAACCTACACAGGTGGACTCAAATGAGGGACCAAACATTCGTGAACATGACTCTAAAATACTCCCCAAAAACCCCCTAAAACACCTTGAAACAATCACATAAATCATACAAAGGAGGGCTGAACAGGGCACTTTCGGCGGCAGGTTCGGCGGCCGAAAGGCCCTCCAGAGCCGAAAGTCATGCACCTTCGGCGGCACTTTCGGCGGCCGAAGGTTCCCTCCAGAGACGAAACTCATGCATGTTCGGCGGAACCTTCGGCGGCCGAAAGTCCCTTCCAGAGCCGAAAGTCATCTTTCGGGGGCAGGGTTCGGCAGCCGATTCATGCTACCACAGGCTGGTTCGGCGGCCGAAAGAACCTTTGGCTGCCGAACCTGATTTCTCCCTAAAGGGCAGAAACTCAGCTCTAACATGCACAAACACCTCCCAACACATTCAATCATGCATTCTCCTATTCTACAACAAGCATACTCAAGCATACAAGCATACTCAAGCATACAAGCTCCTAGGGGCTTCAAACTATCCTAAACCTCATTTACAACACATCAAACAACCCACATTGCTCATAAACATACATAAACTCATAAACATAACCATAATCTATCATGCATTTCTACCCCATAGATCTTCATAAAACTAGTTTAAAACATGCAAGAAAGGTTGGATCTAAGCTTACCTCTTGAAGATCGAGAGGAAAGACAATCCTAGCTTGGAGGTAGGGAGAAATCCACTCTTTGGTCTCCAAGCTTCCAAACTTGCTCTTTTTGCTCAAATCTCTTCAAATCAACATAAAACTTGTTAAAACATGAAAGATCGGAGGAAAAACATCAAAAACGAACCAAAGGAGAGCATGAACTCACCGTGGCCGAAAATGGGGAGAAAACTCGCCCGTTTCGGCCATGGAACTCTTATATAGGGCTGGCAGACCACCTTTCGGCAGCCGAATGTGCCCCCACATCTCATGCAAGTTCGGCGGCCGAACCTTTGAGATTTTCGGAAGGCTAACTTGCCCCCCTAAACCATCCAATGTTCGGCGGCCGAACTTTAGGTTCAGCAGCCGAACCTGAAAATGTCTCCTTGGTCTTTTTCATTTAAAACTCAATCTCCTTTTTGTTTAAAACCGTAAAATACATTAAAACATTTATGAAAACATGATTTTACCCTTCTAGAGGTTTCCGACATCCGAGATTCCACCGGACGGTAGGAATTCCGATACCGGAGTCTAGCCGGGTATTACAGAGGCCCTACAGATCCCCGAGCTGGATGAGGGTAGAGCGGTGGAGGCAATGCAGAAGGGGACGACCTTGTCAGAGTTCTTTGGCTCATTGAGCAGGAAGCCCCCCACCACGTTGGCAGAGCTGATGAAAAGAGCAGAGAAGTATATAAGGCAGGATGATGCCTTAGTAACTAGTAGGTTTGCTAAGGAGTCAGCAGACAGGGGAAAAGCCCCAGAAGAAAGGAGGTCGGAGAGGCATGAGAAGAAGCAGAGCAAGAAGCCCGAGCCGTACAGACAACCCTGGGATCAAAGGGACCAAAGACCTTTCTCCCCCCGGGTTCCAGAACAAAAGCCATTCCCTCCACGTATTTCGGAGAACCTGACCCCGCTCAACACCTCCAGAGCCGAGGTGCTCATGGCAGTACAAGACAAGGAGTTCCTTTAATGGCCCAGGCCTATGAGGGCAGAAGCAAACCAGCGAGATCTTGACAAATACTGTCAGTATCATCGTACACACGGCCATGACACCAACAACTGCTACCAGCTGATCAGTGAGATCGAAAGGCTGATTAAAAGGGGCCACTTACAAAACTTTGTGAAGAAACCAAAAGGAGAAAGGCCCCAGCCGAATCCTACAGCAGAGAGGCCCCGGAGAGCTGGAGCAGGACCGGTGAATGATGGCTCCAGTGGAACCATCAACATGATCATTGGGGGAACCGGAGGTCGGATGAGCCGAAGGGGAAAGAAAAGAGGTCGAGATGGGGAAAGCAGCAGCGCCGAGGTCATGCAGTAGTTGAGCACTCTCCAGTGACCATCACCTTCTCTCCGAAGGATGCCCAGGGTGTTCAGATGCCTCACAACGACGCCCTTGTTATTGAAGCAGTCATCCACAACTACCGGGTTAAGAAGATCTTGGTGGATGACGAAAGTAAGGTGAATTTGCTACCGTACAGGGTCTTCCAGCAGATGGGAATCCCTGAAGAGCAGTTGATTCGGGACCAGGCCCCGGTCAAAGGGATCGGAGGAGTCCCAGTGCCTGTAGAGGGGAAAGTAAAGCTGGCTCTCACTCTAGGAGAAGCGCCTAAGACTCGCACTCATTATGCGGTGTTTTTAGTAGTCAGACTACCCCTGAGCTACAACGCAATACTGGGAAGACCTGCACTGTTCGACTTTGAGGCCGTAACCAGCATTAGATATCTGGCTATGAAATTTCCAACAGAAGCAGGAGTGGGAGTAGTCAAAGGAAGCCAGGAAGAGGCAAGAGCAGTGTATCTGGCCACAGTATCAAAGCCGAGCTAGGCAGGAGAGAAGCTCGACTCGAAAGTTCTGGAGGTCCGAGATGAGAAAAAAGAGGCCAGAACAGAGCCTGTTGGAGAGCTGGAGACCTTTCCCTTATCAGAAGCAGAGACATGTAATACCCGGCTAGAGTCCGGCGTCGGAAGTCCTGTAGTCCGATGGAATTTCTGATGTCTGAATCCTCTGGAAGGGTACGGATTATGTTTTCCTATGTTTTGAAAGCGTTTTCATGTTTTAAAGTGTTTAACGAAGTAAGGTTTTGCAAGAAAAGCACTAAGGCAGAAAAGCCAAGGTTCGGCCGCCGAAGGTGACTTTCGGCCGCCGAACGTGCATGGCATTCGGGTTCTCATTCGGCCACCGTAGTTGGTCTGGCCAGCCAACTATAAAAGGCCCTAGGTCGGTCAAATGGATAAGATTTTCTTTCCATTTGCACGAGCTGAGGTGAGACTTGATCTTCCTTGAGTGATTTATGTGTTTTCTCAAATCTTTCATGGTTTTGATGGATTTTCATGTGGTTTTGAAGTTTTTGAGACAAAGAGTAAGGTTGGAAGCTTGGAGCGTTTGAGAGAGGATTTCTCCATATCTCCACATAGGGATCGTTCAATCTCTTGTTTGGAAGAGGTAAGTGAAGATCCTGAACTTCCTTTCTTGATTTTGAAGGTTTTATGGGAGTTGTATGGGTAGTTATGCATGTTTAGGTTAAGGGAGGTTTTTGAGGATTTTGGTGTATCAGCATGGTTAAGTGTTGTTTGATATGTTGTTGGAGGTGTTAGGATAGGTTTAGACCTCTTTATGCATGTTATATGGTATATGCTAGTTGGGAGTAGTTGCTATGCATGTTGGATAGGTTTTGGGTGAAGTTTGCATGAAACAGAGCAGGTTTCTACCCAACGGGCAAAACCAGGTTCGGCCGCCGAAGGAAGGTTCGGCCGCCGAAGGAAGGTTCGGCTGCCGAACCCCTTGTGGAGGCAGTTTCGGCTGCCAAAGCTTGCCCCCGAACATTTGCACTTTCGTCTCTGGAGGCAAGGTTCGGCCGCCGAAAGTGCCGCTGAAGGTTGAGTTTTGTCTCTGGACGAGACTTTCAGCTGTCGAAGGTGTCGCCGAACATGCATGAGTTTCGTCTCTGGAGGGGAGTTTCGGCCGCCGAACCTGCCGCCGAAAGTGCCCTGTCCAGCTTTCTTTTGCATGTTTTATGTGATTGTTCTAGGATGCTTTAGAGGGTTTTTGGGGAGTTTCTTAGAGATGTTCTTGAGTTAGTTTGGTCCCTCATTTCAGTCCACCTGTGTAGGAACGGACCAGAGGAACCAAGGAGTTCAGCAATGAGTACTGCTTCAGAACCTGCAAAGTCGGTACAGAGTCAGCCAGAGGTGAGTGGAACTGAATTAAATCTGTTAATATGAGAACTCAAACATTTTTAGCATGTTTCATGCATCATTTATGCCATGTTTAGAGTATTGCATTAGTGAGCACGAAGATGTTGCATTAATCAGTGCATGTACAGATCGGGCGTAGCTTGGATTCATTAGCCCCCTAAATGAAGACTTGAAGAGCCCTGAAAGGGTCGGGCACACGGTACCATAGGGTGCTGAATGAAGACCTGAGGAACTCCTTCGCGGGCCAGGCAATGTGGGGGAATTTTGAATTAGTCCGTCTGAGATTATGTGATTTACTTGTGTTGTGATGCATTCCATGAGAACATGTTTTATATGTACTACTCACTGGGCTAGTATAGCTCACCCCTCTTCCTTAACCCCAGTCTTGCAGGTTCAGAGTCCAGAGGTGTCAGCAGGGTACAAATAAAGAGAAAGGTGTAATAGTTAGTATGGACATGTATTTGTAAGAGTAGTGAGTTAGCAGAGTTGTAATCCTTTTGTATACATGATCTTTTATGTAAATGTTTTATGTTATATGTATGAAAACCCAAGCTTAACAGGATATGAGTTAGCCCACCTAGAGCAAAGACGAGAGCTCTAGCAGGGGTTTACAGTGTAAAGATAATGTATGCACAGGTTAAGCCTTGGAATAGAGAAAAGTTTTAATTTTTTCAGAAAATGTATGATCATGTATGGGATTTCACAGGTACACAGAGTTCACAGCAGGCTTGCTACGG
This sequence comes from Manihot esculenta, assembly GCF_001659605.2. Lineage (NCBI taxonomy): Eukaryota > Viridiplantae > Streptophyta > Magnoliopsida > Malpighiales > Euphorbiaceae > Manihot > Manihot esculenta. Next base: position 11,986,490 of record NC_035171.2, read on the forward strand.
GTCCCGGCGGCCTTAAGCCGATCTGGATCCTAGCGCCGGTAGCAGTTCGGTTTTCGGGCTGTTACAGATTGGTATCAGAGCCCTAGGTTCATATAGTCGGACCTATAGAGAGAGAGTCGGGCTCATAGAGGTCATAGATGGTCAAGCACCATAGGAAAGCATGTCCATTAGGATAGGATGTCAGTCCTGTCTATCTGATATGTGAAATGCCATGAGTCATGCATGTGCCATATATGTGCTGTGTGGTTGAGGGCTATATGTTGCTAATGTGCTGTGTTATGTGTGTTGTGTTCCAGAGAGTGAAGATGCGAGGAACTCGTCGATCCGCGAGATTGACTGGAGTCCCACCAGGAAGTGAGGGTACAGCTGCTCGTCCTCCTGCATTGCCAAGGGTAAGATCTCACAGGTCAAGCAGGGAAGGAACGTCACGAGACCCTAGAAGGTCTTCTGACGAGAGCAGAAGAGGAGTAGATAGAGGGGGAAGATCAGAGGAAGAGAGAGAGGCTATGGATGTTGGTCAGAGCAGAGATGAAAGTATGGGTCTCGGAAGGTCTGAAGAAGGTATGGGAGAGTCCCAAGGAGGCGCACAGGCCTCGGGGTTTAGCTATCCACCCTTTCCACAAGGCCCGGGGTATCCGATGGGAGGTACGTCGGATTTCTCCAGCTTTGCCCCATATCCACCTTATATGCCTTATCCTTCTTTTTACCCACCATATCACATGTATCCACCCCCACTTTTTCAACCAAGTCCAGCACAACCTGAACCAAGAGAAACAGTACCTCCACCACCACCAGAACCTGTAGCCCCTGTTGTTGAAGCACAGCAACCTAGTTCATCAGGGAGACATAAGGTGAAGATGACCGAGTACTTAAAGTTGGATGCTCCTAAATTCAATATAGGAGATGATCCCTTTGAGTACCTTAGTGCAGTCAGAATGATAACCAGTGAGTTGGGAGCTGATGAAAGCAGGGCCATTGAGATGGCAGGGTTCACATTAAAGCGCAAGAAAGCCAGAGAATGGTTCAAGAACTATGTGGACTCCAGAATAGACATCATGACATGGGAAGAGTTCGCAAATGAGTTCGCAGGGTGGGTTTTTCCTGACAGTTCCAGGGAGATGAAGGTTGTCGAGTTCGAACAGCTGAGACAGATAGAGGAGATGAGCGTTGATGAGTATACAGATAAGTTCCTGGAATTGTTACCATACGTGGGTTAGGCGTATGATACGGATCAGAAGAAGGCAAGGAGATATGCCACAAGGCTTCATCCCAGGTATTTCTCCTTAATTCTTCCAGCAGAGAAAGAGAGTTTCCACTCCATTGTGGATGCAGCCAGAAAAATGGAGGCGAGTGCCATCATACAGGGAACAGGAAAGCAGCAGGTGACACAGTCTTCGGGTTCTAAGACCCCCAGTGCAGCAGTTTCTGGCAGCAGAAAAGGAGAGAAGTTGAAGTCCAAGAGAGGCAAGTTCTGGAGCAGGATTAAGTCAGGACTGGGAATGGGAAGCGGCTCCAGCTCTGGCACAGGCAGTCCAGTATGTCAGAAATATGGGAAACCACACAGAGGAGTTTGTCTGATGGGATCTACAGCCTGCTATAGATGTGGGCAAGAGGGACATATTGCACGAGAATGTCCCTAGGCGACCTTTATGGCACCATCCCAGCAGATGACCTCAGGCAGTGTAGCACAGCTAGCAGCTTCAGCCGTACCACAGAGCAGTGGCAGAGGTAGAGGAAGAGGGTCAGCCTCTTCATCAGGGATGGGTTCCCGAGGTGCAGGTCCGTCAGCCCTAGCACGGATTTTCACCATGACTCAACAGGAGGCAGATACATCGAACACAGTGGTGTCAGGTAATCTCCTCATTGGGTGTTCAAAGGTGTATGCGTTGATGGACCCCGGTGCTTCTCACTCTTTCATTGCTTCTAGAGCCGCAGAGAGGTTGGGTTTGATAGTCTCCGAGTTAGAGTGTCATCTCTGGGTCAGTGGACCTAGATGTGACCCATCATTGGCAGAGTCAGTCTGTCAAGTCAGTCCAGTGTGTATAGAGAGTAGATACCTTCCAGCTGACCTTGTGGTTCTAGAGTTGGCAGATTTTGATGTCATTCTAGGGATGGATTGGTTATCTACGTATAATGCTACCTTGAACTGCAGGGACAAGGTAGTCAGTTTCAGAGACCAGGATGGGTCAGAGTGTGTCTTCAGAGGAGACAGGAGAGCGACACCTAGAGGTTTGATATCAGCCCTTCAGGCTCGTCGACTGTTGAGGAGGGGTTATCAGGGGTTCCTAGCTCATGTGAGAGAGCTAGACATGCAGGTTAGGGAACCATCCTCAATACCAGTTGTTAGAGAGTTCCCAGATGTGTTTCCTGAAGAGCTTCCAGGACTACCACCTGATAGGAAAATAGAGTTCGAGATAGAGTTAATGCCTGGTACGAGACCGATCTCTATTCCTCCCTACAGGATGGCACCAGCAGAGCTGAGAGAATTAAAAGAGCAGTTACAGGAGTTGGTAGACAAGGGTTTCATCCGCCCGAGTACCTCACCTTGGGGTGCTCCAGTACTATTTGTCAGGAAGAAGGATGGACCTCTTAGACTTTGTATCGACTACAGGCAGTTGAACAAGGCCACTACCAAGAACAAGTATCCTCTACCCAGGATCGATGATCTCTTCGACCAGCTGTCAGGAGCAGGATGTTTCTCTAAGATAGATCTGAGATCCGGATACCATCAGTTGAGAATCAGGGAAGAGGATGTACCCAAGACAGCTTTCAGGACCAGATATGGGCATTATGAGTTCCTAGTAATGCCGTTCGGGTTAACGAACGCCCCTGCAGCATTCATGGATCTCATGAACAGAGTTTTCAGAGAGTACCTGGATCGCTTTGTGATTGTCTTTATAGATGATATCTTAGTGTACTCCAGGAATGCAGAGGAGCATGCCCAGCATCTGAGGATAGTCTTGCAGACTTTGAGGGAGCATGGCTTGTATGCCAAGTTCTCTAAGTGCGAGTTCTGGCTGAGGAGCATTTCTTTCTTGGGGCATGTAGTATCAGATGAAGGTATAGCAGTGGACCCCAAGAAGGTAGAGGCAGTAGTCAACTGGCCTACACCCATGACAGTAACAGAGATCAAGAGTTTCCTGGGTTTGGCAGGCTACTATCGGAGGTTCGTTCAGGACTTCTCGAAGATTGCTGCTCCGATGACCAGATTGACCAGAAAGAACCAGAAGTTCGTATGGTCAGAAGAGTGTGAAGAGAGTTTTGAAGAGCTGAAGAGACGGTTGACTTCAGCACCGGTGTTAGCTCTGCCGATCAGTGATGAAGACTTCACAGTATTCTGTGATGCATCCCGAGTGGGATTGGGTTGTGTGTTGATGCAGAATGACAGAGTGATAGCTTATGCTTCTAGACAGCTGAAGAAGCACGAGCTGAACTATCCTACACACGATCAGGAGATGGTAGCAGTTATCTTTGCACTCAAGATGTGGAGGCATTACCTCTATGGGGTAAAGTGTGAGATCTTCACGGATCATAAGAGCCTGCAGCACATCTTGAGCTAGAGAGAGCTAAACTTGAGGCAGAGATGGTGGGTAGAATTGCTCAGTGATTATGATTGCAAGATTCAGTATCACTCGGGTAAGGCTAATGTTGTAGCTGATGTCTTAAGCCGGAAGTCACTCGGCAGTTTATCCCACATTACAGCAGAGAGGAGGCCGGTGGTGAAGGATTTCTACAAGCTCATGGAAGAAGGGCTACAGTTAGAGTTATCTGGTACCGGTGCTTTGATTGCACAGATGCGAGTTACTCCCGTGTTTCTAGAGCAGGTAGCTCTGAAACAGCACGAGGACCTTGAGTTGGTGAAAATTGCCAGGACTGTTCAGTCAGGCAACAGTGTGGAGTTCAGATTTGACAGTGAGGGGATTCTTCGTCACGGGAAGAGGTTATGCGTGCCAGATGACAGCAGTGTAAAGGAAGACATTATGAGGGAAGCTCATAATGCTAGATATAGCGTTCACCCTGGAGCCACCAAGATGTATCAAGACTTGAGAAAGGTGTATTGGTGGCCAGCGATGAAGAGAGAAGTGGCACAGTATGTGTCAGCCTGCGAAACATGTCAAAGGGTGAAGCTAGAGCACCAGAAGCCGGCTGAAATGCTTAACCCACTGCCGATTCCAGAGTGGAAGTGGGAGAATATAGCGATGGATTTTGTAGTGGGGTTACCGACGACGTCCAACAGGCTAGACTCCATATGGGTGATTGTGGATAGACTGACTAAATCTGCTCACTTCATTCCAGTCAGGAGTAACTATTCTGTGGACAAGCTAGCGCAGGTGTATGTAGAAGAGATAGTAAGGCTGCATGGAGTTCCTGTGTCAATCGTATCAGATAGAGGACCTCAGTTCACCTCCAGGTTTTGGCGGAATCTGCAAGCTGCTATGGGCACGAGGTTAGATTTTAGCACTACTTTCCATCCATAGACAGACGGTCAGTCAGAGAGGACCATCCAGACAATAGAGGATATGCTCCGAATGTGTGTGTTAGACTTTGGCGGTTCTTGGAGGCAGCATCTACCTCTGGTGGAGTTTGCCTACAATAACAGCCATCATGCTAGCATAGGGATGGCTCCTTATGAAGTTCTGTATGGGAGGAAGTGCAGAACACTTGTTTGCTGGGAAGAGGTCGGAGAGAAGGCTCTTACAGGGCCAGAGTTAGTCGAGATTACCAGCAGATTAGTGCCTATCATCAGAGAGAGGATCAGAACAGCTGTCAGCAGACAGAAAAGCTATGCAGATGTCCGTAGGAAGCAGATAGAGTTCCAGGAGGGGGATATGGTTTTACTGAAGGTGTCTCCAATGAAGGGCGTGGTTCGCATTGGGAGAAAGGGTAAGCTAGCTCCACGATACATTGGTCCCTTTGAGATTCTGCAGAGGTTCGGGAATGTGTCGTACAAGATGGATTTACCTGCATCTATGGAAAGAATCCATCCGGTTTTTCATATTTCTATGCTACGGAAATTTGTGTCAGATCCGGGCCAGGTTCTCAATGAGCCTGATGTGGAAATCCTAGGAGATCTCACATATGTAGAACAGCCAGTGAGGATCATTGACACCCAGATCAGAAAATTGAGAAACAAGGAAATTCCGATGGTAAAAGTCCTGTGGAACCACCATAACCTAGAAGAGTGCACCTGGGAGACACTAGAGTCTATGCTCCAGCAATACCCATATCTGTTTTGAGGTTAGTTTTCCCCTTTTCTATGTGTTTATGTGCTTCGTGTTTGAGGAACATTCGGGGACAAATGTTCTTAAGGGGGGGAGAATGTAATACCCGGTTAGAGTCCGGCGTCGGAAGTCCTGTAGTCCAGTAGAATTTCTGATGTCAGAATCCTCTAGAAGGGTACGGATTATGTTTTCCTATGTTTTGAAAGCGTTTTCATGTTTTAAAGTGTTTAACGAAGTAAGGTTTTGCAAGAAAAGCACCAAGGCAGAAAAGTCAAGGTTCAGCCGCCGAAGGTGACTTTCGGCCGCCGAACGTGCATGGCATTCGGGTTCTCATTCGGCCGCCGTAGTTGGTCTGGCCAGCCAACTATAAAAGGCCCTAGGTCGGTCAAATGGATAAGATTTTCTTTCCATTTGCACGAGCTGAGGTGAGACTTGATCTTCCTTGAGTGATTTATGTGTTTTCTCAAATCTTTCATGGTTTTGATGGATTTTCATGTGATTTTGAAGTTTTTGAGACAAAGAGTAAGGTTGGAAGCTTGGAGCGTTTGAGAGACGATTTCTCCATATCTCCACGTAGGGATCGTTCAATCTCTTGTTTGGAAGAGGTAAGTGAAGATCCTGAACTTCCTTTCTTGATTTTGAAGGTTTTATGGGAGTTGTATGGGTAGTTATGCATGTTTAGGTTAAGGGAGGTTTTTGAGGATTTTGGTGTATCAGCATGGTTAAGTGTTGTTTGATATGTTGTTGGAGGTGTTAGGATAGGTTTAGACCTCTTTATGCATGTTATATGGTATATGCTAGTTGGGAGTAGTTGATATGCATGTTGGATAGGTTTTGGGTGAAGTTTGCATGAAACAGAGCAGGTTTCTGCCCAACGGGCAAAACCAGGTTCGGCCGCCGAACCCCTTGTGGAGGCAGTTTCGGCTGCCAAAGCTTGCCCCCGAACATTTGCACTTTCATTTCTGGAGGCAAGGTTCGGCCGCCGAAGGTTGAGTTTCGTCTCTAGACGAGACTTTCGGCTGCCGAAGGTGCCGCCGAACATGCATGAGTTTCGTCTCTGGAGGGGAGTTTCGGCCGCCGAACCTGCCGCCGAAAGTGCCCTGTCCAGCTTTCTTTTGCATGTTTTATGTGATTGTTCTAAGATGCTTTAGAGGGTTTTGGGGGAGTTTCTTAGAGATGTTCTTGAGTTAGTTTGGTCCCTCATTTCAGTCCACCTGTGTAGGAACGGACCAGAGGAACCAAGGAGTTCAGCAGTGAGCACTGCTTCAGAACCTGTAGAGTCAGTACAGAGTCAGCCAGAGGTGAGTGGAACTGAATTAAATCTGTTAATATGAGAACTCAAACATTTTTAGCATGTTTCATGCATCATTTATGCCATGTTTAGAGTATTGCATTAGTGAGCACGAAGATGTTGCATTAATCAGTGCATGTACAGATCGGGCGTAGCTTGGATTCATTAGCCCCCTAAATGAAGACTTGAGGAGCCCTGAAAGGACCGGGCACACGGTACCATAGGGTGCTGAATGAAGACCCGAGGAGCTCTTTCGCGGGCCGGGCAATGTGGGGGAATTTTGAATTAGTCCGTCTGAGATTATGTGATTTACTTGTGTTGTGATGCATTCCATGAGAACATGTTTTATATGTACTACTCACTGGGCTAGTATAGCTCACCCCTCTCCCTTAACCCCAGTCTTGCAGGTTCAGAGTCCAGAGGTGTCAGCAGGGTACAAATAAAGAGAAGGGTATAATAGTTAGTATGGACATGTATTTGTAATAGTGAGTTAGCAGAGTTGTAATCCTTTTGTATACATGATCTTTTATGTAAATGTTTTATGTTATATGTATGAAAACTCAGGCTTAACAGGATATGAGTTAGCCCACCTAGAGCAAAGATGAGAGCTCTAGCAGGGGTTTACAGTGTAAAGATAATGTATGCACAGGTTAAGCCTTGGAATAGAGAAAAGTTTTAATTTTTCCAGAAAATGTATGATCATGTATGGGATTTCACAGGTACACAGAGTTCACAGCAGGCTTGCTACGGGTCCCGGCGGCCTTAAGCATATCTGGATCCTAGCGCCGGTAGCAGTTCGGTTTCCGGGCTGTTACAAGACAGATAAGGTCTTCAGTCTTAACGCCGGCCTCACTGAAGAGCAGAAAACGAACGTCATGGCCCTGATCCGAGTCACGCGTCAAGCTTCGCCTGGAAGCCTTCTAACATGTCCGGGATTGACCCTGAAGTGATGACACACAGGTTGAACGTCCTTCCAGAGGCCAGACCGATAAAGCAAAAGAAGAGGGTAGTGGGAAGAGAGAAGCAGCAGGCCACCAGGGAGGAGGTGCAGAAGTTAGAAGAGGCAGGGTTTATCAGGGAAGTGATGTACCCTCAATGGTTAGCAAATCCTGTATTAGTCAGAAAAGCCAATGGCAAATATAGGATGTGTATAGATTTCACTGACTTGAATCAAGCATGTCCTAAATATTGTTACCCCCTCCCTGATATTAATAAAATGGTCGACTCCACGGCCGGTTTTGATTACATGTCGTCTTTAGATGCTATGTCTGGTTACCACCAAATTCCAATGGACAGGTCGGATGAAGAAAAGACTTATTCATAACATAAGATGGGACCTACTGCTATAAAGCCATGCCTTTCGGGCTGAAGAATGCCGGAGCAACATACCAAAGACTGATGAACAAAATCTTCAAAGATCAGATCGGCAGGAATGTCGAAGTATATGTGGACGATATGGTGGTGAAGAGTCCGACCTTTCAGCAGCACCTGGTTGACCTGAGGGAGGTGTTCGAGGTGCTAGAGCAATACAGAATGAGGCTGAACCCGGCTAAATGCGCTTTCTTCATCAGGGGAGGAAAATTCTTGGGATACATGGTGAGTGGAAAAGGCATTGAGCCCAATCCAGAGAAGGTAGAAGCTATCTTGAAAATGCCTGAGCCGACCTGCGTAAGGGACGTCCAGAGACTTACTGGAAGGGTAGTGGCGCTCAATCGCTTCATGTCGAGGTCGGCAGAGAGATGCTTACCGTTTTTCAAAAAGTTGAGGAAAGTTCCGAATTTCGAATGGACGAAAGACTATCGGGAAGCTTTCAAAGAGCTCAAGAGCTATCTTAGTTCGCCTCATGTACTCAGTAGTCCGTTGGAAGGGGAAGAGCTCTTGATCTACTTATCAGCCTCGGACCAAGCCGTTAGTGTCGTATTAGTGAGAGAGGAAGGAGGAGAGCAGAAGCTTGTTTTCTATGTCAGCAAAGTGCTTAAAGATGCCGAGGTGAGATACCTGAACATTGAAAAAATAGCATACGCTCTGTTGCTGGCAGTCAGAAAATTCAGAGTCTATCTGGAAAGTCACCAGGGGGTAGTGATGACAGACCAGCCATTGAAGAAGATTCTCCACAGGCTAGAAATTTCAGGTCGGATGCTCGCCTGGTCCATTGAGATTAGCCCCTATTGCTTAGAGTACCGACCTCGGACCACCATAAAATCTTAAGCCCTTGCTAACTTCATAGCAGAGTGCTCCTTCAATGAAGAACAGACGGGACCGGGCGAGTCATCCTTAGGAGCGTTGGGGAATGAAAGAGAAGGGCAGTCCTCCCAATAGTTCAGTTGGAAGTTGTATGTGGATGGGGCATCCGGCGCTGGGGGCAGCGGTGCAGGAATAATGCTAAAAGGACCTGAGGGTTTCAAAGTCTGTTATGCTCTGCGCCTGGAATTTAAAGCCTCCAACAATGTAGCAGAATATGAAGCTCTGATAAATGGGATGCTAGTAGCAACAGAAGTAGGGGCAACCGACCTCGAGGTGAATAGTGATTTCCAGTTAGTGATCAACCAGATTACCGGGGCATATCAGGCCAGAGACCCTACCATGCAGAATTACCTGGCAAAGGTAAAAGCCATAGAAGCCGAGCTTAAGGGTCGGGGGATCACAGTCAGATACCAAAGGATACCTCGGGAGGAGAATGAGGAAGCAGACTTGCTCAGTCGGTTGTCTAAGGAAGAGCTGGAACAACTCCCTGACGAGGTATACATACAGTACATTAACGTACCTGCCTTTGATAAAACGGCCATTGTAATGCAGGTTGAGCAAGGCCAAAACTGGATGACCTCATACCTGGACTACCTCGAGAAGGGAAAGCTCCCTGAAGACAAAGATGAAGCAAAGAAAATAGCCACTCGAGCTGCTAATTACCAAGCAGTAAGGGGGACCCTTTATAGAAGGGGGAAATCCAGCCCGTGGCTCCTATGTGTGAGCTCGCAAGAGGCAATAAAAGTGATGGAAGAGATACACCGAGGAATGTGTGGAGCTCACGAAGGAGCAGGAACGCTAGCTAATAAAATATTCAGGCAAGGGTACTATTGGCCCACTGTTAAAAAGGAGGCAGAAGAGTTTCTCCGAAGATGCGATATATGCCAGAGGTTTGCTAATGCCATCAATGTCCCAGCCACTCCTCAGTCCAACATATCCAGCCCGTGGCCGTTCTCACAGTGGGAAATAGACATCCTAGGACCATTTCCTAGGACCACGGGACAGAAGAAATTTGTAGTGGTGGCTGTGGAGTACTTCTCGAAATGGCCAGAGGCAGAGGCAATCCCTACAATCACAACCCGTAAGATGATAGACTTCGTATGGGGCAACATCATCTGCAGGTTCAGAATACCGAGGGTACTCATCTCAGACAACGGCAGACAATTTGACTGCAGTGCCTTCAGAGCATTCACAGCGAATATGGGCATATGGCACAAATTCTCCTCGGTGGCCCATCCTCAGACCAACGGCCAAACAGAGGTCACTAACAGAGCTATCCTCCAGGGATTGAAAAAGCGGCTGGACGGGGCAAAGGCAAATTGAGCAGAAGAGCTCAACAGCATCTTGTGGGCACTCTGAACTACCCCCAGGACGTCCACCAAAGAGACGCCTTTTGCACTCGCATTTGGTACTGAGGCCGTAGTCCCAATTGAGCTACAAGTCCTTACACATCGGGTCCAGTTCAATGACGAGAACGCTAACAGTGATAAACTGAGAAGTAACCTGGATGCCTTAGAGAAAATCAGGGAGGAAGCTCAAGTTCGTACAGCCGCTTATCAATAAAGAGCAGCTCATTATTACAATCAAAGGGTCAGAGAAAGAAGCCTGAAGGTAGGAGATCTGGAAGCTACGGGAAAAAGAGCGGTTGTAGGAAAGCTGGCACCAACCTGGGAGGGCCCGTTCAAAATAGTCAAAGTGGTCAAACCAGAGGGATATCGAATCGAAGACTTACAGGGAAACCCTGAGCCTCATGCTTGGAATATCCAGCATTTGAAAATGTACTTCCCCCAAGATGTTATCAAATGTAAAAAGACTGATTGTATTTCAAAAAGCATGGTAATAAAATAGACGTTGTTATCGTCCAATTCTTTATTTGCCATAACTTACATTGCTTTCATGAAGAGAAATAGAAAAGAAAGATAAAATAGGCACAAAGGCCCAAGACCTCAGGGAGGTAGGTGACCGGGATCCCCAAGATCTCCCGACGCCGCAGACCGAGCTGAGATGATGAAGCGACAGTAAGGCCACAGTGCCTGAATCTTGCGCAAAACCTCAGGGACGTAGGTGACCGGGATCCCCAAGATCTCCCGGCGCCGCAGACCGAGCTGAGATGATGAAGCGACAGTAAGACCACAGTACCTGAATCTTGCACAAGACCTCAGGGAGGTAGGTGACCGGGATCCCCAAGATCTCCCGGCACCACAAAACCGAACCGAGATGACGAAGAGACAGTAAGGCCACAGTGCCTGAATCTTGTGCAAGACCTCAGAGAGGTAGGTGACCGGGATCCCCAAGATCTCCCGGCGCCGCAGACCAAGCTGAGATGATGAAGCGACAGTAAGGCCACAGTGCCTGAATCTTGCGCAAGACCTCAGGGAGGTAGGTGATCGGGATCCCCAAGTTCTCCCGGCGCCGCAGACCGAGCTGAGATGATGAAGCGACAGTAAGGCCACAGTGCCTGAATCTTGCGCAAGACCTCAGAGAGGTAGGTGACCGGGATCCCCAAGATCTCCCGACGCCGCAAACTGAGCTGAGATGATAAAGCGACAGTAAGGCCACAGTACCTGAATCTTGCGCAAGACCTCAGGGAGGTAGGTGATCGGGATCCCCAAGATCTCCTGGCACCGCAAACCGAGCTGAGATGATGAAGTGACAGTAAGGCCACAAAGCCTAAATTTGGCGCAAGACCCCAGCAAGATAGGTGACCGGGCTCCCTAAGCGCCCCTGGCACCACAAAACCGAGCTGAGATACACAGATATGAGCTCGGATAAAACAAGCAAGAGAATAATCAAGACCAAGGGAAGGCAAACGACAGAATAGAGGTTACAAATCCTCTGTGACCCAGGCAAAATAAATTGAAGGCACAAAGCGGTGAATAAAACCACGGCTTCAGTCCTACTCGACGCGGGACGGAGAATAAAACATGGGAGTTAAGCTCGTCATATTAAAAGGTACATGATTTAATTTATTATTATTATGTAAAGGCTATACGCCCGAGCTCACATTAATAAAGTAATAAAAAGAAATGAGGATATCCTTGCGAGAGTCATGAAAACTCGTGAGTTGGAAGTTTAGTCAATTGTTAAAAATTGAACTCATGGTGAAGACCTGATACAATTGAACCCTGTGGGAGATTAGGTGAACATGTAGCTTAAAGGTTTTTATCCTTAAGGCAAATCCAGCTCAGAAAAGGTTCACAGATAGAAATGCCTTTGCAAGAATTGGAACAATCCATAAATTAGAAGTAAAGTCACTTGATAAAATTTCAGCCCTGATTAGCTCAAAGGCAAAAAATAAAAAACAATAGGGTTGATTCCCTCAGAAAAAATTATTGGGCACATAGCTTAAGTATTTTATTCTTAAGTCTTTGACAAATTGAGCCAGTTAGACTTTCAACAGAGCAAGTAATTTGATAAAGAGGGAAAAATAAACAAAAGCAGAAAATGAGAATTAAGTATGGATACAAATAAAATTAGATTTCATTAAATAAAGAGAAAAATTACAACTTAATCATCTCTAATTACGGGGGAAAATTGTCCTTAAAGGACTTACATGCCTGGGAGCATCTACATTATCTACACTATCACCTATACTACTGTCTATGGGAGGCCCGACACCCTCTTGCTCAGACCCTCCAGTACCCACAAAGGGCACAATCTCCTACCCCTAAGGCCCAGCATCTTTGACAGCCTCGTCGCCCTCCTCTCCTAGCTCGACATCCTCCTCAGAAGGCCCAGCTGCAGTGCGAGGAGCTCCTTTGGGTAAAGGTCTGTCATCCTCCCCGTAGAGCACCTCCTCGCCATCAGAGTCTTCCTCAGCAGCTCAGAGTTTAGCCAACGGGGTGGAAGGGGCATATTTGGCAGTCCTCAAGCCTCGATTGTAACCAGAGACGAACATGCGGAAGCTCTTATTCCATATAGCCGTCTTCATCTCGCTAGAGGCTTTAAATTCCGCAAATCGCTCCTCGCAGGCCTCAGCTATCTTGGCTTTCAGTTCCGAAGAGTCCTTATAGCTCTGAAGATGAGCCTCACAGGCTTGTTCAATCTCTTTCTTCAGTTCGGCCGACTCCTTGTACTCCCTCAGCCGTTCCTCGCACTCCAGCTGGACCCTATCTTCTACAAGTTTGGCGTCCTCCAGCAGAGCTGAGCACCTCTTCTTAAGAGCCTCGACTTCCTGGCAGAGATGCTGGTTTTGAAGTTTAGATGCTTCTACTGCCAGAGCCAGGTCTTTCTCATTATCAGTATGCTTGCTCAGCTCCTGCTCGAAGACCACGACCCGAGCTAGGGCTTCATCCTTCTGCACCAGCACGGCATCAAAATCTGCCTTCAGCGCCTCGTGCTGGTGCTGGGCCTCATCCCTCTCCTTCTGAACTGCTTCTAAGAAAGACAGCCGCTCCAAGGCCTCATCACGGCGGACCTCAGCAGCAGTTGCCCTCTTGTCAGCCCCCCTCCAGAGCATCTTTGGTTTGGGCCAGCTCCTCTCTGAGGGTCTTCAGATGCTCCTGAGCTGCAGCCAGATGGCCCCGGGCATCACTGGTGGCTATTAAATTTTCTTCGAGATGCGCCTCTTCGATTTGGCGATCCACTGTGCTCGGGGTGGACTCGTCCCGGGCGTCCACCTCCATGAAAAGGCCCATCAGCTAACACAGAGAGAAAAATATTAGACAACGGAAACCAAAGGAAGGAATTCAAAAGTAAGAAGAAATGCTTACCATCAGGAGCATCTCCCTAATCGTGCCTCCGAGCTCCTCTGGAGTCCGAGACCGGAAAGCTACTTGCTCTCGGGTAGAACTCGCCAAAAGGCTAGTGAGAGCAAGCAGACGAGGATCCGAAGCTTCTGTGATCCCGTCGAACATTCGGTCCCGCAGGATTTCTGCAATAACGTTCGCTGGAGACTGATGGGTGATATCTCCGCGTTTAGAATGTCGTTGTCTGGAGTAGATAGCAGAGGCACCACAGCAGTCTCCTTCTTCTTCTCGAGAGGAGGCAGAGCTTGAGCTGATCTCCTAGAAGTCTGGGATTTCTTGGAAGCAGGGGCCGGGGCAGGAACTTTAGTAGGAGGAGGACGCTTGCTCCCAGCCCCCTCCACAGCGCCCTCGGAGACAACATCCTTGACTGGTCCGGGCTCCCTCTCCTCGGTAACAGGGGCGACCTCGACAGGAGTCCCTTGAACGCTCTCACCAGCGGGGACAATCCCTATCCCCCCTTCAGGGACCCTTTCCTCAGTTGTGGAGGCCTCGAGCCTCTCCCTGGAAACACTATCAGAAGGCAAGGCAGGCTTCGTCCTCACTGGCTCGGTGTCTTCAACCGGCCTAGGAGCGACCCTTGGAACCTTTTTCGCCCCTTCGGTAGAAGCCCGTTGAGACTTGGGGGCCTGAGCAGATTGAGAAGCCGAGCTCGACCTGCTGCGGCTGGAGGGCCTAGCAGACCTGACACTTCGAGAGCTCGGTCTGGGAGCCTGAGAAGTAACCGAAGCTGGGAGAAGGGGTCGGCTAGCCGACCTGGAAGAAATGACTTCAGCTACCTTTTGAGCAGCTTCTCCCACCGATCGCCCAGCCAGGAGAGCGTCCAGAGTAGAGTTCATGCTCTCCTAGGACAATGTAAAGTTCTTTGGAGGCTTGATCTGGTCCATTTTCACTCCAGAAGCTGCAAAAATCCAAAATCAAGGCAAGTTAGAGCAACCCTAGCAAAAATCACAAAAACAAGACAAAACTTACATAAAATAAAGTACCCACGTCCTTGATATCCCAAAGGTTGGACGCATACATGCACTTTTCGACGTCATACTTCTTTTCAACAGAAGTCAGTCGAATGAACCCAACCTGCTCGGTAAGGCTCAGCTGGGGCAGGTCGTTACAACCAAGGGAGACATCCTCCCAGTAGAGCGTCACCCCCCAGGCTAGCCCAGAGGTCTTCTTCAGTTCAACCACTGCGAACCCCTCCACCTAACCCTTTATCGAGTCTTTGTGACCCGAGAAGATCGACAGCCCCCTGCGAGGGGCAAAGTAGTAAAAACCTTGGCTTGCCTTGAACAGCCTGAAGAAGGTGACGAAAAGACGCGCCGTGGGTGTAAACCCCCAACTCAGACAGACATATACGAAAGAAGACATGAAGAGGATGGAATTCGGAGCCAGCATTCGAGGGGTTATCTCGAAGTACCGGAAGACCTCGATGAAGAAGGGAGAGAAGGGAAAGGATAAACCATACTCCTTCTGCTTAGCGAAGAAGACCAAGCTGATGTCCTTCTAAGGGTCGATTAGGCCATGGGGAGGAGGATCGGGAAGAACGATCCTCTCATTCCGGTAAAGGGCCCGGATGTGAAAAAAGGGGGTATCCAAGTATTTCCTGGGAAGGAAATTACCGATGTTGGACGGGGTAATGCTAGACTCTAGATTGAAGACTTCAAGGAGACTTGGAGTCGGACTATCCATGGAAGAGCGAAGAACGTACCTTGAAAGCAAGGAGGGCAGAGAGACGAAGCTAGCAAAGCGCACAGAGAGTAAAGGAGAGTAGGAGTTTTGAGAAGATGGAAGAAATTCGAAATTTGAAACAGTAATGAGACGAAAAAGTGTTTTGAGGAGAACTGTCCTTGGACGGCGCGGTCATGATTATTCTCGATATTTACCCCCTCATCAGTCGGGCAATAACTGATGAGAAGGTAAAGGGGTAATTGATGATCGCTGGATTTCTCCACCCCGGTCTTGGGGCCAGGCCCATGACGACAGCCCATTACTTGGAGGCCCTCAAGTCTCCCGCATGAACCAGGTCCAGCCCGCTCAGCCTTAAGACCGGGCTTCACCTAGATTTCTCAATCAGGCCGGCCCAGCCTTTTCGGCCCAATGATCAGATCTCCTCTAGGCTCAGCCTTAATCTCATCTTTCAGCCCAGCCCAGAAGAAGGAAGGTGGCCAGCCCATCCGCCTGGTGGGTCCATCTGCATACGTGCCAGAGGAGAATTAAATGGTCGTTACGCATGGAACAGAGACCTTATACTCTCGTACGTCTGTATCAGTATGGCAGAGACAGGTGGCCCAATGGAAGTAAGGTCATGACACGTCCCTGGCAGACAAAGAAAAAGAATAAAAGGAAACACTCTCCTCTCAGACCAAGTTTTTCCAAGCTTACAGAACCATTTGTAAACCCTATTTTCTAGATCTCAGATTATCATATTATATACAAAAATGAGAAGGGGAGAATAACGAGATTATTTAAAAGACATTGTTAAATTTACAAATTATCCTCAACTTTGTTAATGGATAAAATCTAAGTCAGTTAAAAAATCTTTATTTTTATTAGTTTCCTAAATTTTCTATTTAAATTGAGATTTCACTCTATTTATGGAAATAATTTATTGAAAATAATTTGATCCAATTAAAAAATATAAATTAAAATTATAAGTTCGTGGGATTCCTCTTTTAGGTGGTTGAAAAATATAAAATCATAATTAAGATGTATGAAAATATAAAATTAAACGGAAAAACCAAATATGCTTGATGAAATAATAAGAGTAGTTTTTTATACTATATTTAATTTATTAATATGTGGTGAGAAGTATGAATCCAATTATTTTAAAAAAAAAAAAACTAAACGGAAGTTAAAGGAAAAATTATTGAAAAGTTTTTTAAAAAAAAAAGTTAGCATCATTTTATTGTGCAGGACAATACAAAATTAATTAATAAAAAAAAGAAAAGAAAATAAAAATTATAATCTATAGTCTATTTTAATTTGTACTGCCTATATTAAAAATAACCTTAAATCTCTTAAATTTTACATAATTAATTTATATATATATAAATTCTAAAGGTGAAAATACATCTTTGGCCTAACAAAAATCAGTTGAGTCCATCATAATAATGGCAGTGAACAGTGACATCCACCAGTTCTTTAATTTGATATTGATCCAACAACTGGGAAAAAGTAAAAGGAAGAAAAGTCATATTCAAATGTTGAAATTTACTCGAGTGAAATTAGAGTTTGGTTGAAGTTGATGCTTCAACAAGAGAGGAAAGAAATTAGTTTCTGCTGAAGAAATTGGTTTCTGCAAGAAAATGATAGAGTGACAATATCACAAGAATTCAATCATGAATGAAAAATGAAGACAACGATAATTTTGTATGAAAAAACCTATTTGGAATTTAATAATTTACAAGAATTCAATTCATTCTTAGGCAATCCATTTTTTTTTTTAAAAAAATGAGTAATTTTCTTTTGTCTAAAAAAAAAAGAGTAAATTAAACAAAGGAATAGGAGGAGAGGGGGTGACGATGAAAAGAGGGAATTTGACCTGAGACGGATATTATGAGAAAATGAAGAGTATGAATATTGAAATTATTACATCCATTCTCCAATATGTAGTGACAAATATGACTCAAAAAATTGATAGAATTTCTCCTAATATTATATATATATACATATAACATACTGTAATTTTAAAATATTAAACATAAAAGAGAGGACTAATAGCTGGTCTAGTCAATTCATAATATATTTGCACCAAATAAAATACATCCGGCACTTGAATATACAATTTATATATTATATTCTAGAATTACAAAAAGTTACAAATAATTTAGGATTGACCCGACCTCCACTCGACTTTGAGCGGACAAAGTGAAAGAAAAGACAAAACTAGAAAATGTAGACAGCTAGAGGTGGATCACCAAAAAGGATATATAATATTAAAAGTATAAGGAGTGAGTATAATTTACTTAACAAAGGAAAAAGATAAAATTTGGGTACTTAATAGTATCAAATACTTAACTAAAATAGGTCAGCTGAATAAATACAATTTAGCTCAATTAATATAAATTAAGCTAATATAAATTGTTAAGATATCACTACTGAATAATGAATCCAAAAATTATAAATGTGACAAATAAAATTCGCATACACTTATAACATGCTCCATGTGGAGAATGTTGGTATTTTAGGTGTAATAAAATAAAATAATGACAGACGGAGAGCAATGTTGTCATCTTAGACTCTATGATAACAATATTAGCCCAAGAGCTAATAAAATACTGATCATAGGGTGATCACCTGACATATGCCCAAAAGTTGTGTATATCAAGCACCTCAAAGACTATAAATATATGCTAAGCTGAAAATAAATCAACTATCATCAGGGTGTTATTTGTTCGGTGCATATACACAATGCATTCACTATTTATTCAGCTGTGATTTAAAATTCAATTTTCATTAATTCAATAAATATGAATTCGTTTTATCCATTCCCATTTTAAATAAATGAAATAGCATATATATATATATTTAATAAAAGTATTAATATTATATATTTATCCAATCATCTGTACTGAGAACAAAATAGGTTTAGACTCATCTGTACTGAGAACAAAATAGGTTTAGATCGCAGAAACACCCCTATTATCTATAGGGGAAATAGTGTCCTCCCTATTATTAAGAAGAAAAATAATATATCAAAGTGATAAACAAATATTCTTTGATGAAAATATAAAACGTAAAATGTAAATTTTAAATATATATATATATAAATCAAGAAACAAACAATTTAAAAAAAAAAATTTAACATGTTATAACTTTCAATGGTACGTGACTTTGTAACCCAAATTTCTTCTACGGCACAACAATTTGCCGGATCGAAGAGGTCTGGTTTTCCAGTCGATATACCAAGAAAGTATAATATTACTAGCCTTTATAACAAGTAAACAATTTTCTGATGTGGAAGATCAGCCTAAGCCGCAACCACAAAGCATACTTAAATCAAGTAATAAAATTTATTTTATGGCTAGAGCTCCTGGAACCTTAACCTGGGATCCACAGAATTAAGTCAGAGTGTGGAGGGAGAAGAGAAAAGTGTCGTCAACTCGGGCTTATAAAAGTAACAGATATAAAATAAAACTTACTATATTTAATAAGACTTCAGAGAATTTTACAATATTTCTGAGAATTGTCTAGAGAGAGAGTTTACAGAGAAAATGTGAAGATAGAGAAAATAGAGAGAGAGGAAAATACAGGCATGTCTTCACAAGGGGAGAGGCTCCTTTTTTATAGAGAATTCTTAAGCTTCTACTATTGAGTCACAAGAGCTTTACTGTTGATTAACGTGGATTTTACTGTTCATGAATAGTGACTTGTCTTCCACTCTTCAGCTCCTTTTTACTGTTGATGAATAGTTTGTCTGACACTTCTTTTACTGTTTTTGTCTTTTACATTTTGATGAATAGAAATTTGTCTGCCACTGCTTTTAGTCTGAATCTGATGATGAGGACGATGAGGTGTCATGCCTTTTCTTTCCTTTTCCTTTTTCTTTTTTCTTTATTTTTTCTTTCTTTTTCTTTTCTTTTCTGTTTACTTTGTCTGTCTTGCTTTTGATTTTTATAGCCGGGAGAATTCCATAACAGTCATCTTCATTACTGTCGTAGTGGGAAGACGCCGGATTTTTACTGGAGGATGACGTACTTGATGACGCTGTCGACTCCGTCTCCGAACTTGACTATTTTTTATCCTTCCTTCTGGATTTCTTTCTTGTTTTACTAAAGGATTTCTTCAAGGATTCTTTGCTGGATGACTGTTTTACTTCTTCTTTCTTTATTGAATCTTCAGCAGTAAGATTATTGAACATTTGTTGACAAATCATCTTATATTCTTCTTGGGTTTTAGCTGCTGCTAATAAGGCCGGCCTGACATTGGGCTTTCTGGACTCCAAATGATGGCTTTCCTTGCAGTGTTAATTTATCAGCATAAGACACAGTAGGAAACTGTGCTTTTTTAAGTATCCAGGTTTTTACAACCATTTCTATGGTAGAGTTCCTGAATGATCCCCACCATTTTACTTTGTACTTTCTTACTATGACCGGAATATTTAATTCTGTTATATACTGAAAATCAAAATATCATTGATATACCCAGGGAATAAAAAACTGTGTACAAAAATACATTAGAGGAATATATTTTTCACTCTGGACAAGTTTATAATTGGTTTTAAAATATTGATATACTTAAAAAACTTCTGTTGATAAAATATCATCATTAATACCTTTACCTTGCCACCATTTTAAAAACCAGTTTGGAAATCTAGTGGTGGTTTTAATACTCTGTTGATGAAAATATATCAACCACGAATGAGTAGTGGTTGGATTTTGAATATAAAAAACATTTTTCCATGCTTCTATATAGTCAAAATAATTATATGAAAAACAATACTTTTTTAAATTATAATGAAATGTATAAATTCGAGATCGGCCAATCCTTCAGATGGATAACCTGTTTTATTTAGATAGAGGAATATGCTATTACATTTTTATGATTTTTATCAAAATTATGTTTTATTTTAACTGATGTTGTTTCTTCTAAAATACTATAATAATAATCATGAGGTTTTGACAAATCCTTCGGTGTAAAATACCAATTTTCAGGATAATACTTTCTAATTGCTTCCCATGGATTTATATCATTAAAACCATTTTCAACTTCAATTTCAACCTCTGAAATATTTTTTAAAATCCATTTATGAAACTAGTGTTATATCCTTGGGAAGATTGGATTTTTGGCAAACCCACAGCCTTCAACGGATTTGATAAGTCTTTACTGTCTACTGTTTAAGACAGGCTAGCCGTACCATGAGCGGGTACGATCGCTTTGGTTTTAGAATTCATACCTGAGTCTCCCGAAGAAGACGCCATATTCTGCAGAGCTTTTATTACTTTTGGCAATTTACTTAATTCTTCTATCCATTTCTTTAGGTTTTCTGGGTTTTTATATGATACTTGGGGTTTTATGGTGATTTTACTGAGTTCTTCCAAGTGTTCAGAAAGAGCTTTAGTGGTAGAAATAGAGCTGGATTTCATTTCCTTCTGCTTATTCTTATTTCTTCCCATTTCTCTGTAAAAATTCTCGTGTTAAAAAATATGGTATATTATTACTACTACCTTTAATATACTCAATATCAAAATCAAAAATACTTAAAATCACTTGCCATCTAGCAAAATTTTGTTTAGAGGCAGATTTTCAACATCTTTCTTTAAAACATCCTTTGCTGATTTACAATCAATTCTGACTAAGAACTTTTGATTCAACAAATCACACTGAAATTTATTTCTGCAAATTACAATACTTAAAATTTCTTTTTTAATGGTAGAATAATTTTACTAGGCTGAATTCCAGTGTCCTGAGGTAAACTGGATTATTCTTTTTTATCTATTTTCTGTTTTAGAATTCCTCCATATCCTAAATCTGAAGCATCCGTCTCTACTATTTTAAATGCAGTCGAATTTGGGATATACAGATAATTAATTTCTTTTACTAATGATTTTATGTGTTTTATAATACTGGTATGTTCTTCGGTCCATGGTTCAGCATTTTTCTTAAGTGTAATGGTTTTATCATTCTGTTTAAATTTGGGTAAAGGTCTATTACATAATTTAGGCAACCTAGAAACCTTTGTAATTGAGTTTTATTAGTTATTTCATCAGGAAACTTATTTCCAAACATCATTGTTCTATCTATAGGCTGGATTATACCCTGTTCTATATAGTGTCCTAAAAATCTAATTTTAGTCTGGAATAGATTCATTTTAGTTTTACTTAGAGCTAACCCATTCTTTTTTATTATCATACAAAATGTCTTTAAATGTTTAAAATGTTCTTCTATACTTTGACTGAATACTAATACGTCATCTATATAGACTATGCAGAATTTTGAATAAAGATTAAAAATATCATTCATCATTCTCTGGAATTCTGATGGTGCATTTTTTAATCCAAAAGGCATTACGTACTCATATTGACCAAAAGGAACAGTAAATGCTATTTTATACCTATCTTTAGGATGGATCTGAATCTGCCAATAACCTGACTTCATATCGAATTTACTAAAAATATTTGCATTATATAACCTATTTAAAAGATATTTTTTTTATTAGGGATAGGGTACCTAATCCATTTTAATGCTGTATTTAATGGTTTATAATTTATAACCAACCTTGGTGTACCTCTTTCTATTTCTGCATTTTTATTAACATAAAAAGCTACACATGACCAAAGACTTCTTGATTTACTAATTAATTTTTTATCTTCTAATTCTTTAATTTCTTTTTTACAATGCTCTAATAATTCTGGTGCCATTTGAATTGGTCTGGCCTTAATTGAAATTGATTTTTCGTTAAATCCTTCTTCATATGGCAAATCTACTATATGCTTTTTTCGAGTCTAAAAAGCATTAGGATGATCTGCACATAATTCTTCTTCCATGCAATTTTTCTTCCATGTAATTTTTTCTATTTTAGTCTTTATAATTGATTTTTAATCCTAGTTAAATGTATATTATATTTTAAATCTTCTGTTTTAAATTTTATTATTGAATTTAGTTTCATTGTCCTAATGGAATGTACTTTTATTAAATTCAAATTTTTTGTTTTAGGCTTTTTTGTGAAATCTATTCTTATTGTTTTATTTTTTACTTTGAATTTTATACAATATTCTTTTACCGAGTAGGGTGTTATAAGGTTTAAGAATGGTGTTTCTAATATTACTATATGATTTATTTGTTGTGATAACAAAAATACAGTTTTTAATTCTAGATTCTGATTTACTATCAATGCTTCTGTTTTTCCTAAAATATTTAAATTAGTTTTATTTGATGTCGTTAATCTTTATTTAGTTTCATTCCAGAATCTCTTGGGTGTTAGACTTGATTTTATACAATTTAAATCTGCTCCTGTATCAAATAATACTATTGTATCTATTATAAATTCCTTCAATAATTTAATCGTTACTTTTATTAAATATATTTTAGATGTTATTTCTTGTAATAATAAGATAAAATTATTATTTATTTTTTTACTGTCTAATTGACTTATTTCATTCTGGTCATCTTCCTCTTCTTTTTCAGATGAAGAAGATTGATTATGAAATTAATTGTTCTTCCAAAAATTTTATCCTTTTTGAATCTTTCTGGAGTTATGCTTTAAATCTTTTACTTCAGTCTTTATTATTCTAATTTCTCTTTGCAATTCTTCTATAGATACTGTTTCTTTAAGTTTTTTATTTTTACTTAATATTTTAATTAAATCATAAGTTTGTTTTTCTATCTTAGGAACAATATTTTTAACTTTTGCTTCATCAAAATTTTTTATTAATTTTTTAAGAAATTTTTTTTAGTACTATTATCTTCTATATTGTTTATTAATTCCAATCATGAGCCTTACTCTTTAGTTATGACACTTATTGATTTTTCTGACGAGCTAGTTCCTAACTCATTTATCTGGTTTTCACTCTCTATTAGTTCTGACTCTGAACTTTCTGAATCTATATATAATTCCTAAATTTTATTTATTATTTCTTCATCTAATTCTAACTCATTTAATTTTTTATTAAACCTACAAAACTTAGATGTATGACTTTTTTTCACAATTGTAACATATTAAATCTTTAAATGATTTTTTATTCTGAGTCTTATTTACTAGGGTTTTCTTTCTATATTTTTTATAAGGTTTATAATTTTTCTTCTTATAGTATTCTTCTTTACTTGGTTTTGCTATATATCTTTTCTTGTAATACTGATCCCTTTTATAATATTTTCGTGGCTTAGATTTAGAGCACTGACCATTACAATTTTTATCCTGGGTTATTCCATAATCAAACTGTTTACAAAAAGATCCTAATTCCTATTTAGTTTTATGCATTTCATATTTTAATGTTTTCTGTAATTTTAAATCTTGACAAATCTGTACACCTTCCTTTTGAATTATACTTACCAATTGACCATATGTTAATTCTCTATATGGTATTGGGTTACCAAATTGTTGTTTTATATTATTCCTAACTTTCTCTTCCAGGAAGTAAGGCAGTCCGCTAGGAATTTCTCTTTCCAAAAATCTTGATTTGAATCTTCTCTTAACATTAATCTAGTTGAAAATGTAGTTTTATAATACTGCAAATCACTTAATTTTTTACATTTTAAATTACTCAATAGTTCAGCATTTTTATCTTTTAAGTGCGATGAGTCTCCTATAAAATGTAATGAAATTGTTAGAATTAAGGTTGATACCGCGTTCTGAATGGTTTCTCCTAAGTCATTATATATGGGTTCACCATCACTATTCACTTGAACTGAGTTTAAAATTTCTAATTGTTGCATGTCTATTAAGTGGTAATCCCACCATCCTTTTAACTGTCCTGTAAAATCTGCTATAATTATTTCAGCTATTGCTCTATCTGAGGCAAAAGACTGGGCTTTATATGCATTAGCTGTATGTTCGATCTTTGTTCAGAATCTAGTAAAAACATAGTTCCAGAAACACCTCAGTCCAGAGATATAAATGTAATAGAGGAAGAATCAGGATCTGAGATTGAGCAAAGTGAGCCAGATTTAGAAAATATTAAACAATTTGAAATAAATCCTATAACACATAAAGAAATAATAAGTAGAGCACCAAATCTAGGATTATTAGATAAACCAAATAATACTTCTCAGTTTAAGTATAATGCTTCGACAGTATATGAATGGAATATAGATGGATTATCTTAATATAATATTTTAAGTTTATTGCAGCAAATGACTATGGTAGCTAATGCGTATAAAACCCAGTCTTTTGCCTCAGATAGGGCAATAGCTGAAATAATTATAGCAGGTTTTACAGGATAGTTAAAAGGATGGTGGGATTACCACTTAACAGATATGCAGCAATTAGAAATTTTAAACTCAGTTCAAGTAAATAGTGATATTTAGGAGAAACCATTCAGGACGCGGTATCAATCTTAATTCTAACAATTTCATTACATCTTATAGGAGACCCATCGCACTTAAAAGATAAAAATGCTGAACTATTGAGTAATTTAAAATGTAAAAAATTAAGTGATTTTCAGTATTATAAAACTACATTTTTAACTAGATTAATGTGAAGAGAAGATTCAAATCAAGATTTTTGGAAAGAGAAATTCCTAGCAGGACTGCATTACTTCCTAGGAGAGAAAGTTAGGAATAATATAAAGCAACAATTTGGTAACCCAATACCATATAGAAAATTAACATAAGGTCAATTGGTAAGTATAATTCAAAAGGAAGGTTTACAGATTTGTCAAGATTTAAAATTACAGAAAACATTGAAATATGAAATGCATAAAATTAAACAAAAATTATGATCTTTTTGTAAACAATTTGATTATGGAATAACCCAGGATAAAAATTGTAATGGTCAGTGCTCTAAATTTAAGCCACAAAAATATTATAAAAGGGATCAGTATTACAAGAAAAGATATATATCAAAACCAGGTAAAGAAGAATACTATAAGAAGAAAAATTATAAACTTTATAAAAAATATAGAAAGAAAACCCCAGTAAATAAGATCCAGAATGAAAAATCATTTAAAAATTTAACATGTTACAATTGTGGAAAGAAAGGTCATACATCTAAGTTTTATAGGTTCAATAAAAAATTAAATGAGTTAGAATTAGATGAAATAATAAATAAAATTCAGGAATTATATATAGATTCAGAAAGTTCAGAGTCAGAACTAATAGAGAGTGAAAACCAGATAAATGAATTAGGAACTAGCTCGTCAGAAAAATCAATAAGTGTCCTAACTAAAGAGTAAGGCTCATTATTGGAATTAATAAACAATATAGAAGATAATAGTACTAAAGAAAATTTTTTAAAAAAATTAATAAAAAATTTTGATGAAGCAGAAAAAGTTAAAAATATCGTTCCTAAGATAGAAAAACAAACTTATGATTTAACTAAAATATTAAGTAAAAATAAAAAAACCTAAAGAAATAGTATCTATAGAAGAATTGCAAAGAGAAATTAAAATAATAAAGACTGAAGTAAAAGATTTAACGCATCAACTCTAGAAAGATTCAAAAACGATAAAATTTTTGAAAAAACAATTAATTTTATAATCATCTTTTTCATCTGAAAAAGAAAAGGAAGATGATTAGAATGAAATAAGTCAATTAGACAGTAAAAAAATAAATAATAATTTTATCTTATTATTACAAGAAATAACATCTAGAAAATATTTAATAAAAGTAACGATTAAATTATCAGAGTAATTTATAATAGATACAATAACATTATTTGATACAGGAGCAGATTTAAATTGTATAAAATCAAGTGTAATACCCAAGAGATTCTGGAATGAAACTAATGAAAGATTAACGACAGCAAATAAAACTAATTTAAATATTTTAGGAAAAACAGAAGTATTGATAGTAAATCAGAACCTAGAATTAAAAACTGTATTCTTGTTATCACAACAAATAAATCATATGGTAATATTAGAAACATCATTCATAAATCTTATAACACCCTACTCAGTAAAATAAGATTGTATAAAATTCAAAGTAAAAAATAAAACAATAAGAATAGAATTCACAGAAAAGCCTAAAACAAAAAAAATTGAATTTAATGCACATTCCATTAGGACAATGGAAATAAATTCGGTAATAAAATTTAAAACAGAAGATTTAAAAGATTTAAAAAATAATATACATTTAACTAGGATTAAAAATCAATTAGAAAGTGAAATTATAAATACTAGAATAGAAAAATTACATGGAAGAAGAATTATGTGCAGATCATCCTAATGCTTTTTGGACTCGAAAACAGCATATAGTAGATTTGCCATATGAAAAAGGATTTAATGAAAAATCAATTTCGACTAAGGCCAGACCAATTCAAATGGCACCAAAATTATTAGAGCATTGTAAAAAAGAAATTAAGGAATTAGAAGATAAAAAATTAATTAGTAAATCAAGAAGTCCTTGGTCATGTGCAGCTTTTTATGTTAATAAAAATGCAGAAATAGAAAGAGGTACACCAAGGTTGGTTATAAATTATAAACCATTAAATATAGCATTAAAATGGATTAGGTACCCTATCCCTAATAAAAAAATATCTTTTAAATAGGTTATATAATGCAAATATTTTTAGTAAATTCAATATGAAGTCAGGTTATTGGCAGATTCAAATTCATCCTAAAGATAGGTATAAAACATCAGTTACTGTTCCTTTTGGTCAATATGAGTGGAACGTAATGCTTTTTGGATTAAAAAATGCACCATCAAAATTCCAGAGAATAATGAATAATATTTTTAATCCTTATTCAAAATTCTGCGTAGTCTATATAGATGACATATTAGTATTCAGTAAAAGTATAGAAGAAAATTTTAAACATTTGAAGACATTTTGTATGATAATAAAAAAGAATAAGATAGCTCTAAGTAAAACTAAAATGAATCTATTCCAGACTAAAATTAGATTTTTAGGACACTATATAGAACATGGTATAATCCAACTAAGAGAAAGAACAATGATGTTTGGAAATAAGTTTTCTAATGAAATAACTAATAAAACTCAATTACAAAGGTTTCTAGGTTGCCTAAATTATGTTATAGACCTTTACCCAAATTTAAACAGAATGATAAAACCATTTCATGATAGACTTAAGAAAAATGCTGAACCATGGACCGAAGAACATACCAGTATTATAAGACACATAAAATCATTAGTAAAAGAAATTCCTTATCTGTATATCCCAAATCCGACTGCATTTAAAATAGTAGAGACGGATGCTTCAGATTTAGGATATGGAGGAATTCTAAAACATAAAATAGATAAAGAAAGAATAATCCAGTTTACCTCAGGACACTGGAATTCAACCCAGTAAAATTATTCTACCATTAAAAAAAGTATTTTTTATTTTGATATTGAGTATATTAAAGGCAGTAGTAATAATATACCAGATTTTTTAACACGAGAATTTTTACAGAGAAATGGGAAGAAAGAAGAATAAGCAGAAGGAAATAAAATCCAGCTCTAGTTCCACCACTAAAGCTCTTTCTGAACACTCGGAAGAACTCAGTAAAACCACCATAAAACCCCAAGTATCAGATAAAAACCCATAAGACCTAAAGAAATGGATAAAAGAATTAAGTAAATCATCAGAAGTAATAAAAGCTTTGCAGAATATGGCATCTTCTTCGGGAGACTCAGGTATAAATTCTAAAACCAAAGCGATCGTACCCGCTCATGGTACGGCTAA
Source organism: Manihot esculenta (assembly GCF_001659605.2). Lineage (NCBI taxonomy): Eukaryota > Viridiplantae > Streptophyta > Magnoliopsida > Malpighiales > Euphorbiaceae > Manihot > Manihot esculenta. Next base: position 12,014,268 of record NC_035171.2, read on the forward strand.
TCTGTCTCAAACGATAGACAGTAAAGACTTATCAAATCCGTTGAAGGCTGTGGGTTTGCCAAAAATCCAATCTTCCCAAGGATATAACACTAGTTTTATAATTGGATTTTAAAAAATATTTTAAAGGTTGAAATTAAAGTTGAAAATGGTTTTAATGATATAAATCCATGGGAAGTAATTAGAAAGTATTCTCCTGAAATTTGGTATTTTACACAGAAAGATTTGTCAAAACCTCAGAATTATTATTATAGTATTTTAGAAGAAACAGCATCAGTTAAAATAAAACATAATTTTGATAAAAATTATAAAAATGTAATAGCATATTCCTCTGTTCAAATAAAACGGGTTATCCATCCGAAGGATTGGCCGACCTCGAATTTATACACTTCATTATCATTTAAAAATTTAAAAAGGTATTGTTCTTCATATAATTATTTTGACTATATAAAAGCATGGAAAAATATTTTTTATATTCAAAACTCAACCACTACTCATTCGTGGTTGATATATTTTCATCAACAGAGTATTAAAACCACCACCAGATTTCCAAACTGGTTTTTAAAATGGTGGCAAGGTAAAGGTATTACTGATGATATTTTATCACCAGAAGTTTTTCAAATATATCAATATTTTAAAACCAATTATAAACATGTCCAGAGTGAAAAATATATTACTCCTTTAATATATTTTTGTATACAGTTTTTTATTCCCTGGGTATACCAATGGTATTTTGATTTTCAGTATATTAACAGAATTAAATATTCCGGTCATATGCTGATAAATTAACACTGCAAGGAGAGCCATCATTTGGAATCCAGAAAGCCTAATGTCAAGCCTTATTAGCAGCAGCTAGAACCCCAGAAGAATATAAGATGATTTGTCAATAAATGTTCAATCATCTTACTGCTGAAGATTCAATAAAGAAAGAAGAAGTAAAACAATCATCCAGCAAATAATTCTTGAAGAAATCCTCCAGTAAAACAAGAAAGAAATCCAGAAGAAAGGATAAAAAATAGTCAAGTTCGGAGACGGAGTCGACAGCGTCATCAAGTACGTCATCCTCCAGTAAAAATCCGGTGTCTTCCCACTACGACAGTAATGAAGACGACTGTTATGGAATTCTCCCGACTATAAAAATCAAAAGCAAGACAGACAAAGTAAACAGAAAAGAAAAAGAAAAGAAAAAGAAAGAAAAAATAAAGAAAAAAGGAAAAGAAAAGAAAAGACAAGACACCTCATCGTCCTCATCATCAGATTCAGACTAAAAGCAGTGGCAGACAAAGTTCTATTCATTAACAGTAAAAGACAAAAACAGTAAAAGAAGTGTCAGACAAACTATTCATCAACAGTAAAAAGGAGCTGAAGAGTGGCAGACAAGTCACTATTCATGAACAGTAAAATCCGTGTGAATCAACAGTAAAGCTCTTGTGACTCAATAGTAGAAGCTTAAGAATTCTCTATAAAAAGGAAGCCTCTCCCTTTGTGAAGGCATGCCTGTAGTTTCCTCTCTCTATTTTCTCTATCTTCACATTTTCTCTGTAAACTCTCTCTCTAAACAATTCTCAGAAATCTTGTAAAATTCTCTGAAGTGTTATTAAATATAGTAAGTTTTATTTTATATCTGTTACTTTTATAAGCCCGTGTTGACAACACTTTTCTCTTCTCCCTCCACATTCTGACTTAATTCTGGAGATCCCAGGTTAAGGTTGCAGAAGCCCTAGCCATAAAATAAATTTTATTACTTGATTTAAGTATGCTCTGTGGTTGCGGCTTAGGCTGATCTTCCACATCAGAAAATTGTTTACTTGTTATAAAGGCCAGTAATATTATACTTTCTTAGTATATCGACTGGAAAACCAGACCTCTTCGTTCCGGCAAATTGTTGTGCCGTAGAAGAAACTTGGGTTACAAAGTCACATACCATTAAAAGTTATAACCTGTTAAATTTGTTTTTTTTTTTAAAATTGTTTGTTTCTTGATTCTGAATCTTTGTATGTTCGATCCTTAGTGTGTTTGTATATATATATATATATATTTAAGAAAAATTCGACCATATTCCAACATAATTAGACCTCCCAAAATTACAGACTTAATAAAAATATACAATAAACTATAAATATTATTTGAATCAACCTATAAAAATCATTAATAAAAAAAAAATAGAATCTCATTAATTGGGTCTAACTAAAATTTATCTCCTTTTCATTCTTAAATCACAAAAATCACTATTTAATGGTAGAGAAAATAAATTATATCATAATAAACGGGATAAAACTCACCTATCCAAATATTGGAGCTTTTGGAAAAAATTATTGAATTTTCAATAAGGATATTGGTTTAAATAAGAATCTAGCTGAGAATTTTGAAAGTTTATGGATTGATTGTGTTGAGGAGGAGATTTGGATTAAAAAATAATTTTTTAAAAAAAAAAACAACATAGCTTGCTCTGTTTGTTTTCTTCATACTGAAGGAAGAAGATGAATGCTCTGGTTTCGTGACCCAGCATTGCCAAAGAAGAGAAGGTTCTTGGGAGCAATATAATACCCCTAGTTAAAGTTCGATGGAGTAACCACTCTACTAAAGAACTATTTGGAAACAAGAAGAGAGTATGCGAATTCAATTTCAACATTTATTCCCTTCACCAGGTATGTAAAATTTCGAGGACGAAATTACTTTTACGAGGAAATAATTATTATACCCGGTTCATTAAAAAAAACCCATAAACTTATATATAAAAAGAATTATTATTCAAAAAATAATAATAAATAATTTTATTATTTTTTTAATTTTATTTTAATAATAATTTTTTTTATATATAAGTTTATGGGTTTTTTTAATGGACCGGGTATAATAATTCTTTCATCCTAAAAGTAATTTCGTCCTCGAAATTTTACATACCTGGTGAAGGAAATAAATGTAGGAATTGAATTCATATATTCTCTTCTTTTTCCCAAGTAGCTTCTTTAGTAGAGTGGTTACTCCATCGAACTTTAACTAGGAATATTATCTTGCTCCTAAGAACCTTCTCTTCTTTAGCACTGCTAGGTCTCGAACAGAGCATTCACCTTCTTCAGGATGAAGAAAACAATTAGAGCAAGCTCTTGTTATTTTTAAAAAAAAAAAAATTCTTTTTTTTATTCCAAATCTCCTCCTCAATCTAATCAATCCATAAACTTCCATAAACTTTCAAAATTCTCAGCTAGGTCCTTATTGAAACCAATATCCTGCTCGAAAATTCAATAATTTTTTCCAGAAACTCCAATATTTGGATAGGTGAGTTTTATCCCTTTTATTATGATATAATTTATTTTCCCTACCATTAAATAGTGATTTTTATGATTTGAAAATTAAAAGGAGATAAGTTTTAATTAGACCCAATTAATGAAATTCTATTTTTTTTGGATTGATGATTTTCATAGGTTGATCCAAATAATATTTATAGTTTAATTTGTATTTTTGTTGAGTCTGTATAATTTTAGGAGGTCTAGTTATATCGAAATATTACCGAATTTTTCTTAAAATATATATATATATTTTTAAAATTCGCATTTTACATTTTATATTTTCATCCTAGAATATTTGTTTATCACTTAGATACATTATTTTTCTTCTTAATTCTAGAGGAGGACCCAGCTTCCAGTATAGATAATAGGGGTGTTCCTGCAATTTAAATCTATTTTGTCCTCAATACAAGTGAGTGGATAAATATATAACATTAATACTTTTCTTAAAAATATATTTATATGTATATGCTATTTTATTTATTTAAAATGGGAATGGATAAAACGAATAGCAGAATACACTCCGAACAGATAATACCCTTATGACAGGTGATTTATTTTCCGTTTAGCATATATTTATAATGTCTTTGGGACAACGCTTGATTTATACAGCCTTTGGAGCGTATGTCAAGTGGTCACCCATTGGGTAGCTCTGCACATGTGTATGACCAGTATTTTATTAGATTTTGGACCAATATTGTCATCATATAGTCTAAGATGCCAATATTACTTTCAGACTGTCATTATTTTATTTTATCACACCTGAGATGCCAACATTATCCACAGGGAGCGGATTTTATTTATCACATTTATAATTTTTGGATTTATTATCCAACGGTGACATCTTAGCAATTTGTATTCAGCTTAATTTATATTAATTGAATTAAACTGTATTTATTCAGCTGATCTATTTTAGCTAAATATTTGATACTATTAAGTATCCAAACTTTATTTTTTTCCTTTTGTTCTTCCACTTTGTCCGCTCAGAATCTAGTGGAGGTCGGGCCAATCCTAAGTTCTTTGTAACTTTTTGTAATTTTGAAATACCAGATGTATTTATTTTGGTGCAAATATATTATGAATTGACTAGACCAGCCATCAGTCCTCTCTTCTATGTTCAATATTTTAAAATTATAGCAGGTTATATATATATATATATATATATATATAGGAAATTCTATTAGTTTTTTGAGTCATATCCATCTCAACAGATTAGAGAATGGGTGTGACAGAAATTGTAACTATATATATATAGGAAATTCTATTAGTTTTTTGAGTCATATCCATCTCAACAGATTAGAGAAGAATGGGTGTGACAGAAATTCTCAACAGATTAGAGAAGAATGGGTGTGACAGAAATTGTAACTATATATATATATATATATATATATATATATATATATATATAGGAAATTCTATTAGTTTTTTGAGTCATATCCATCTCAACAGATTAGAGAAGAATGGGTGTGACAGAAATTGTAACAACTAAAAGGAAAATCATGAACTTGAGTTTTCATATATTGTGTTTCATTTTGAAACCTTTACAAGAACTTTCAAAATAATAATAATAAAAACAGATTAGAGGCACAAGTTTATGGTTTTTCCTCGAAAAAAAAAAAAACAGAAAACGTAAAAACTGCAGTGATAACAAACAGGCTTGTTCTTAGCTAAAATACAAGTAGGGAAGGGTCCAGGTCAGATTCAATGCAGTGTACTATGGCCAATGAAATCAACACATCTAGCTGCAGATGCTAAGGTTTGCAGAATATCATGTGCCATAAATTGTAAATGGGCATTTGCAACAAAAGGAGATGATCAAGAGGGCTAGTTTTCTATTAGATCATCTAAGATTACTCCATTCTTTTAGTAAAAACAACTACTACATATGCATGCCATAGAAAAATAAAAGCATACCCGAGATAGATACAGGCTCAGCTCATGACATGATCAACAGTTTCAGAAAAGTTGTAGGTATGAAAATCTTACACAAGCTGTAAGAACATGGCTGTGATTCGCTAAAAGGGTCTTGCTGCTTCTTCCATCATCTTCTTTAATCTTGTCAGTTTTTCTAATTCCTTTAGAACCTGAAAATGTCAAGAGAGAAGGAAGAGACCCTGATTATTGTTACTCTGCCATACTATTTTAGCTAGAACAATGAGATTTCTTTACCTCCAAAGTCATATCCTCTGTTGTTACTGAATCCAACTCATCATAGCCCAAGTTAGAAGCTACTTCTGCTTAAAACAAGCAATGATTACAAATTAATGTAAAAAACTAAGAAATCTGCAACAAGCTCGATAAATAATGGGGATATACTCTGCAAGGAAATTTTTGCATCAGCTGTAGCATATCCTCCTTTCATTTCTTCATATCTGGCAACCAACCGAGTAAGTACCTGGTTATCAGACATCTCATCAGTTACAAATTAGAAAGGCTGACTATTGCAAAACAAGCTAGTAACTTGATAATAGGGAAACATGGTAGTAAATTAACAAATTGAGATGGAAAATGAAAACCTCTAAATGATCTCCAGAAACTATCTCCGATGCAGTAAGTTGAAAACTGTTTTCATTCATCTCCCTAGCTACCATGTCCAAGGGTACATCAAGCCATAGTGAAATGCCATGTCTCATAAGTGCCCTACAATGCTTAGAAGGAAGCAAGGATTAACACAAAAGGGAAAAAAATATAATAAATATGAATAGTATTCATCTGGAATATAGTGCAATCTAATTTCAAGTTCATACAGGTTAGTGGAACTCTGGACTGCACTATCTCCAGCACAGACCACAAGCCGACCCATAGCTGATAACTGCTTCAATACTTCAGTCTGTGACAAAATGCGACTTCAAAATAAGGTAACCGATTATCTAAATCCTCAAATAACAGAGATTGCACAAATATACGTGCTGAAAATTCTATCCCTGCTGACCCTGAGGGCTGAGGCCTTTGTTGACCTTAGGTAGGTTTTAATCACAGATAAAAGGTCACTCTTTCCTAAGCAATGCCTCTCAAAACAGAATTTGTCTCTTAATTTTCAATAATTAAAAACCAAAATGGAATCCACAAACCAACAAAGAGAAAATCAAAATGACTATGAAAAAAATTTCACCTCATATTCACGAAATCCCTTTTCATCCGTCTCCCTAAAAGATTTGGCAGTAGATGCACCACCAGCTGCTTCCTCTACCAAACTATCACTGGAAGCAAAATGCTCAATGAGTAAAATTGCACTATCCAGCTTTACAATCTCTCCAAGCTATAGTTCACAACACATATCTAATACCTGTCGAAATAATAATATCTTAATGCCTCCGCCAGAAGTTTGCCCAGACTGGTTTTCATGGAACTTTTCATTCCTTTCACAGGAAAGGAAAAAAAAAATGTTGGAACCCCACAATTATTATGTAAGAAATCATGCCAAATTGTTAACGCAGTCACCAAAAGCATTGATCAGAGCGTGTCAAGAAACTATAATCTAGTGCTTACCCACAAGAAATATAGAAGTTCCTTTAAGGTCTGAGGAGATATCTGCTGCCTTTTTCTGAATTAAAATTAAAACAGTTAAAGACAAATTCATTCAATTCTATCCAAAAGAAAACACACTAAACTCGAACATTACATCTATTATTCTTTATCTCACCTTCACAGTTAGAGAAGGTTCATCCATAGCAACCTCAGCAGCTGAATAGCAAACAAGTACAAAACCCAATTCAGAGAAGAGTACGAAATGAAAGGAGGTTGAAAGTGTTTCAAGTGGTAGTAAAGAACTCACCGGAAGTAGCAGCTTCATCGGGAAGCGAGCAAGTAGTGGTGAGGGAATTGTGGAATGGAGTGCGGAAGTCGATAAAAATTGAAGGTCTCTGAAATCGAGGCTTGTGTTTGACAAAAGTGCGCAGTGAGCGAGTGGACTGATGAGCATGAATGTGAAGCGAACGACAGGGAACTTGGGGGTTAAGAAGGACGGATGAGTAAATCGTCGGAAGTAGTGGTGCCGTTATCTCCATCGACGGGTTAGTTATGCTCAGTTCCCGACTTCTGTAACGATACATCAATAGTTTGACACTTTGTGGCCTTTAAAGGAATTTGGGCTTTGTGAAAAAATGGGCTCGGCCCTTCCATTAATGATTGTCATACCCAAAGCAACATTTTGTCCCTTTAAAATTTTAAATAATTATGTGTTTACTTAAAATATTTATAATTAATTTATATATAATTAATATATTTAATTATAATTAATTTTTTTAATATATGTAGTATATTTTTATACTTATTATAATATTTATAATTTATTTTTAAATAATAAAATTTAAATTTTTATATAACTTATTTTTGATATAATTTTATATAAAAAATATAATAAAATTAAATCTCAAGTATATGAATAATAATTTTAAAATTTATGAATCTTAAATAGTAAATTTATATTAATTCTTAACTAAAATTATTTTCATCGTAATGATTTTAAATTATTATGAGTAATTTTAAATTATTTTTATAATTTTAATAAAATTATAATTCAATTTAAAATTTAAATAAAATTAATAATAATTAAAATGTTAAGAATATTGAAATTAAATAATTATTGAATTATCGGATATCTTTAAAAAAAAGACTCAATAACTCTTATGAATTAATCAAATTTGATTTTATTATTTTAATATAAAATTAATAAATTATTATTTTAACATTAATTATTTTTAAATAATTTTTATATTATTTAATATTTAAATATGCTATTCTGATAATTCTAGATCCAAATATTTAATATTGTTGAAATTTTTAATCAATCATAAATAAAAAATTTATATTAATTCATAATTAAAATTAGTTTAATTGTAATAATTTTAAATAAATTACCAATTTCTTTTTTTTTTATTTTCTGTCTTTTATACATAATTCTATATATTTTATTATATTTGACAATAATTTGAATTAATTAATATTATTTATTAGATTTAGATAGTAAAATTATTTTAAAATTTAAATTATAATAAGATTCTTAGTATAAATTAGAATTATTATTAAAATAATGTTAATTTTTTATTTGATATTAATTATAACAATACTAACAATTGAATTTATTTACTAAAGTAATCTTTTGATTAAATTTTTCGTTGTTAAAAATTATTAGTAATAAATTAATTGGCTCTAAATATTATTAGTGATAATTTAATATGCATTAAATTTATTGTTACTAAATTATTTTTTAGGAATGAATTAATATATATGTCATTAAAAATATTCTTTTAAATTGCTCGGTTAAAAAAAATCTTTTTAGTTAATTATTTTTATGTAATTTTTTAAAATTATAGTAAAGTTAATTGAATTAGATTAATTAATTTAGTTTCTGTTTATTTAGAGAAAATAGTTTATATTAAATTTTACATCATTTGAGAAAGAGTAATATACTACTTATATGGGTCACAAACACACACCTAAATTAAATAATTTAATATAGTATTAGAGTCTCTCATTCGAAATTAAACTTTCTATAAATGTATCACGTACTAATAAAATAGCTTATTTTTTCATTTTATTAAGAAAATATTTTTTATTAATTAAATTTTTTTAGTGTCCCAAACATTAAAAATATAAAAATATTTTTTTGAAAAATATTTTTTATAAAATAAATGGGTGTTAAATTTAATTAAAAAATTATTTAATAAATTAGTTTAAAGAAATTTAAATAATAATAAATTATTATATTGTTTAGCCAACTAAAGGAAAAGATAATTTTATAATTATCAAATGATATTATGAATAATTTTCTATATTTTTATTATTCCTTCTTTACGCTTTTGTATGTAGTGTAACATAGAATATATGCATATTAAAATTTGAGATTTTAAGCAACTATATAATTAGTTTTTTTGAAAAATTATAATCCACTTTAAATTTTAATTATAATTATGAAATTGAAAAAATTAAGAATATTAAAGTTAAATAATTATTAATTATTAATTATTTTATAAACCATGAAGATTTTATTTATTTTAAAAGCAACATCTTATTTCAATACTTCTTATGAATTAATAAAATTTGAACTTATTATTATTTTAAGATTTATTTTTATAATATTTTTTATATTATTTAATATTTAAATATGTCATTCTAATTGTTCTTATCTTAAAATTTAATAATATTGTAATTATACCTATCTCAAAATTTGATATTTTAAGCTAATTATAAAATTAGTTTAAATAATAAAATATATCAGTGAATTTAAAATTTAAATAAAATTATAAATAATTAAAAAAATTAGGATATTTTTAACAATTATATTATTTCCTCTCTTTTCTCCTCATATCATTGATTACAAAAATATCTTTTATTTTAAATTTAATGTATTACAAATTTTTAATTTTAAAAATATTATAAAAATTATTTAATTTAATGATAAAAGTTGTTTTTTTTCATTTTTTAATTGTTGTTAAAAAAGAATTAGATCACAGAAATTCAATATTTTATTTGTAAAATTTTAAAAAAGTATTAACTTTTTTAAAAACAATTTAAATTATAATAAAAACTCAATTAAAATAATTGAAGTATAAATATGATAAGAATTTAGAACTTATAAGAGTAAAAATTAAAATAATTTAACCACAATTAGATTTAATGCTTTATTGTAATAATACAAAATTTTAATGGACATTAAGACTTTTTTTAAAAAATGGATTTTTTAATTAATATTTTTTTCAAATTAGAACACGAAATAATATTTTTTAGAAAAATATTTAATGATTTAGCAATTGCTACCCTCTATGAGCCCGACACTCTCTCTATAGGTCCGATCATGTGAACCTAGGGCTCTGATACCAATCTGTAACGACCCTAAAATGGACCATCACCGGCACTAGGATTCAGATCGGCTTAAGGCCGCCAGAACCCGTAGCAAGTCTGCTATACTCTCTGAGTACCTGTAAAATCTCATACATGGTCATAACATTTTCTGTGAAAATAAAAACTTTTCTTTGGACCAAGACTTAACCTGTGCGTGCACTATCTCTTTACTTTGTACCCCTGACTAGAGCTTGCTCTAGATGGGTTAATTCATACCTGTTAAGCCTGGTTTTTCACATACTCTGTAAAACAGTTATCTAAACAGACCATGTATACAAAAGATTTACAACACAAAAATAACTAAGTCAAGCACAATTCTAACTGTTACTTCTCTTTAATATTACATGTCCACAATATTCTATTACAAAACTCTTCTCTCTTCCTGTACTCTGCTGGACTTCCCCTGTACACTGTACATTAAACCTGCAAAACTGGGGTTAAGGGAGTGGGATGAGCTCTATAGCCCAGTGAGGAGAACAGTAAAACAGGTCATTAAACATGATCTTATGGAATGCATCATATCACAGACAATCCACATCAAGGGTAAACCTGTCACCACATAGTCCCGGTAGCTCTACCGTGCCAGGGCGTAGAATCGAGCACCTGGTCTTCCTGTCATATATGTATACGTGTATATAACACCTGTGTACTTACCATTGCCAGGGCGTAGTCAAAGGCTCCTGGACTTTTGTATACCTGCCAGGGCGTAGTCAAAGGCTCTTAGACTTCTCTATACATGCTAGGGCGTAGTCAAAGGCTCCTAGACTTCTCTCAGAGACTATTGGATCATTCAGTATTCACCCACATCAACAAATAACTATGCAATGCAACATATTTGTGGATTCTAATGCAAACAACCTACTACATACTCATGATACAAGAACAGTGCCTATGATCAGAGAGAGGATCAGAACAGCTCAGAGTAGACAGAAAAGCTATGCGGACGTTCGCAGGAAACTGTTAGAGTTCCAGGAGGGTGATTGGGTATTGTTGAAAGTGTCTCCAATGAAAGGAGTGGTTCGTTTTGGGAAGAAGGGTAAATTAGCTCCACGGTACATTGGACCCTTTGAGATTTTGCAGAGGATCAGCAATGTGTCGTATAAGCTGGATTTATCTACTTCTATGGAGAGAATTCATCCGGTATTTCATGTTTCTATGCTACGGAAATTTGTGTCAGATCCGGGTCAGGTTATTAGTGAGTCTGATGTGGAGATTCTAGGGGATCTCACTTATATAGAGCAGCCAGTACGGATTCTGGACACACAGATCAGACAGCTAAGAAACAAGGAGATTCCGATGGTGAAAGTCCTGTGGAACCACCATAATCTAGAAGAGTGTACTTGGGAGACACGGGAGTCTATGCTCCAGCAGTATCCATATCTGTTTTGAGGTTAGTTTCCTCCTTTTTGTGTGTTTATTTGTTTAGAAACATTCGAGGACGAATGTTCTTAAGGGGGGGAGAATGTAATACCCGACTAGAGTCCGGCATCGGAATTCCTGTCGTCCGGTGGAATCCAGGATGTCGAAATTCTCTAGAAGGGTAAGATGTAACGACCCGGAAATCCGACCCGTTACCGGCGCTAGGATCCAGATCGGCTTAAGGCCGTCGGGACCCGTAGCAAGCCTACATACCTCCTGTAAACCTGTGGAATCCCACACATAACAACATATACATGATCTGTAAAAATTTTTTCTTTTCTCTTATCCAAGCAAAACCTGTGCATACACAACATCATACATAAACCCCACACTGGAGTCCTCATCAAATACTCCAATGGGGTATCATCATCATACATATCAGCTTGGATAATCATGGTCATTAACATCATTACTCATTAAACACTCTGTACATAATGGGGATTCACACACCTCTAGGTCAAGCACTACTATAATCCTCAATACATCATCCAATCATTCATTACATTACATGGTCATAAATACTCATTACATCATGTTCATGTCCACTACTATCTATTACAACATACATGACTTAACTTCCCTCTAGCCGACTTTCTGATCTATCCTGTACCTGCAACTCTGGGGATAAAGGGAGTGGGGTGAGCTACTAGAGCCCAGTGAGCAGAATAATAAAACATCAATTTAAATCATGCTTTCATGTATGCGCCATAACACAAACATTTCACAACAAGGATGAACTTGTCACCATTTAGCCCCTATCTTTCTTACTTATACATGCCGGGGGCGTAGAGCCGTAGCAGGCACACCCGGACTTCCATAATCTGTCATAGTGCCAGGGGCGTAGAGCCGTAGCAGGCACACCTGGACTCACATAGGCTATCATGACATACAAGGGCTAATGGATCATTCAACATTCATCCACATCAACAACAAAGTATGCAATGCAACATATTCGTGAATTCTAATGCAAACAACCTAATATATCTCATGGCATTCATGATGCGTGAATCATGCTAAAACATTTCATTAATTTTCTTTAAAACTTAAAGTTTATTCCACTCACCTCTGGCTAGCTCTGAAGAGACTCTGAAGCAGCTGGCTCACTGCTGGGGGTCTCGGTTCCTCGGGTCCGAACCTACACAGGTGGACTCAAATGAGGGACCAAACATACATGAACATGACTCTAAAATACTCCCCAAAAACCCCCTAAAACATCCTGAAAACATCACATGAAAACATGCAAGAAATGGCTGAACAGGGCACTTTCGGCGGCAGGTTCGGCGGCCGAAAGTCCCTCCAGAGACGAAAGTCAGGCAGGTTCGGCGGCACCTTCGGCGGCCGAAAGTGCCAGACAGAGACGAAAGTCTCTTTTCGGGGGCACCTTCGGCAGCCGAATGCTGCCTCCACAAGAGGGGTTCGGCGGCCGAAACTCCCTTCGGCTGTCGAACCTGGTTTCTGCCAAACGGGCAGAAACTTGGTTCAAATGAACCTCCTGCCTCCCAAAACCATAAATCATGCATAAACTTGATCTACAACATGCATACTTCACATACATCACACCTAGGGGTCTCAAACTATCAAATACCCCATCTACAACACTTCCAACAACACATAAACAAGCTACATTGTTCATCAAAGCATCAAAACCCATCAACTCAACATATACCCTAACATGCATTTCTACCCATAGATCTTGCATAAAACTTAGTTAAAACACATAAGGAGCTTAAGATCGGCTCTTACCTCTTGAAGATCGAGAGGGAGACGACCCAAACTTGGAGATCCATGAAAATGAGCTCCTGAGTTCCCAAAGCTCCAAAACTTGGTTTAAATGTTCAAAACTTGCAAGGTGAGTTTAAAACTCAAGAAAAATGGAAGAGATTTGGAGGAAGAACACAAGATTTGCTAAGGGAAGGTCGGAAGCTTGCTGTGGCCGAAAATGGGAGAAAACCTCGCCCATTTCGGCTAAGGGTCCCTTTTATAGTGGCTGGCCAGGCCACGTTCGGGGGCCGAAAGTGCCTCCGCATGCATGCAAGGTTCGGCGGCCGAACTTGACTTTCGGCGGCCGAACCTGGACTTCCCTCACTCATGCTTTCGGGGGCCTAACGTGCCTCCAAAACGCATGCATGTTCGGCGGCCGAACTTGACTTTCGGCGGCCGAACCTGGGTTTTCCTCCAAAGACTTTTCATGTAAAAACTCATTAAATTTCTTACTTAAAAACATGAAATACATGAAAACATTTCATAAAATCATAGTTTTACCCTTCTAGAGGTTTCCGACATCCGAGGTCCCACCGGACGGTAGGGATTCCGATACCGGAGTCTAGCCGGGTATTACATTCTCCCCCCCTTAAGAACATTCGTCCCCGAATGTTCCTCAACTAACATACAAAGCATGGCATCAATCATAACATACAACATAGCATACAATATATCATACATGCAACACATAGAACAACTAACACTCACCTCAAAACAGATGGGGGTATTGCTGGAGCATGGACTCCCGTGTCTCCCAGGTGCATTCTTCAATATTGTGGTGGTTCCAAAGGACTTTCACCATCGGGATTTCCTTGTTCCTCAGCTTTCTGATCTGAGTGTCTAGGATCCGCACTGGCTGTTCTACATAGGTGAGATCCTCTTGGATCTCTACATCAGGCTCACTAAGAACCTTGCTCGGATCTGACACGTACTTCCGTAACAGAGAAACATGGAAAACCGGATGGATTCTCTCCATCGAAGTAGGCAAGTCTAGCTTGTACGACACATTACCGACCCTCTGAAGCACCTCGAAAGGACCGATGTACCGTGGAGCTAACTTACCCTTCTTCCCGAACCGAACCACTCCTTTCATAGGAGACACCTTGAACAAAACCAAATCCCCCTCCTGAAACTCTAGCTGTCTTCTGCGGATATCTGCATAACTCTTTTGCCGACTAGCAGCAGTCTTGATCCTCTCTCTGATTATGGGTACCACCCTGCTGGTAAGCTCTACTAACTCCGGACCCGCAAGAGTCCTCTCTCCTACTTCCTCCCAGCAGATAGGTGATCTGCACTTCCTCCCATACAAAGCTTCATATGGAGCCATCCCTATGCTAGCATGATAGCTGTTATTGTAGGCAAATTCCACCAAAGGTAGATGCTGCCTCCAAGAACCGCCAAAATCTAGCACACACATTCTGAGCATATCCTCTATTGTCTGGATGGTCCTCTCTGACTGTCCGTCTGTCTGTGGGTGGAAGGCAGTACTGAAGTCTAATCTGGTACCCATAGCGTTCTGCAGACTCCGCCAAAACCTGGAGGTGAACTGGGGCCCTCTATCTGACACTATAGATACCGGGACCCCATGCAGTCTGACAATCTCATCTACGTACACCTGCGCCAACTTGTCCACAGAGTAACCACTCCTGACAGGGATGAAGTGAGCAGATTTGGTGAGTCTGTCCACAATCACCCATATGGAGTCCAATCTGTTGGACGTCGCCGGTAACCCCACTACGAAGTCCATAGCTATATTCTCCCATTTCCACTCTGGAATCGGTAGTGGATTCAACATTCCAGCCGGCTTCTGATGCTCTAGTTTCACCGTCTGACACACATCGCAGGCTGACACGAACAGTGCCACGTCCTTCTTCATAGCTGGCCACCAATACACTCTCTTCAGATCCTGATACATCTTGGTGGCTCCAGGGTGAACACTATACCTGGTATTATGGGCTTCCCCCATAATATCTCCCTTCAAACCAATGTCATCTGGCACACATAATCTGTTCCCGTAGCGGAGGATCCCCTTATCATCAAACTTGAACTCATTACTCTGGCCTGACTGAACCGTTCTGGCTATCCTGACCAACTCTGGGTCCTCATGCTGTTTCTGAGCTACCTGCTCCAGAAACACGGGTGTCACTCTCATCTGAGCCACTAAGGCACCTGTGCCAGACAACTCCAACTGTAATCCCTCACTCATAAGTCTGTGGAACTCCTTCACCACCGGCCTCCTCTCTGCTGAAATGTGGGATAGACTGCCGAGTGATTTCCGGCTTAGGGCGTCTGCCACTACATTCGCCTTACCCGGATGGTACTGAATCTTGCAATCATAGTCACTCAACAGCTCTACCCATCTCCTCTGCCTCAAGTTCAGTTCTCTCTGACTCAGGATGTACTGCAGGCTCTTATGATCTGTGAAGATCTCACACTTTACCCCATAAAGGTAATGCCTCCACATCTTGAGTGCAAAGATCACTGCTGCCATCTCCAGGTCATGTGTGGGGTAATTCAGCTCATGCTTCTTCAGCTGCCTAGAAGCATAAGCGATCACCCTCTCATTTTGCATTAGCACACAACCCAGTCCCACACGGGACGCATCACAATATACTGAGAAGTCATCATCACTTTTTGGCAGAGCTAACACCGGTGCCGAAGTCAACCTCCTCTTAAGCTCCTCAAAGCTTTCCTCACACTGATCGGTCCATATGAATTTCTGATTCTTCTTTGTCAATTTGGTCATAGGAGCAGCAATCTTTGAGAAGTTTTGAACGAACCTCCTGTAGTAACCTGCTAAACCCAGAAAACTCTTGATCTTGGTCACTGTGGTGGGTCTAGGCCAGTTAGCTACAGCCTCTACCTTCTTGGGGTCTACTTCAATACCCTGTTCTGACACAATGTGCCCCAAGAATGAAATGCTCCTAAGCCAAAACTCACACTTGGAGAACTTGGCATACAAGCCATGCTCTCTCAAGGTCTGCAAAACTGTCCTCAGGTGATGGGCATGCTCCTCTGCATTTCTGGAATACACTAAGATATCATCTATAAAGACAATAACGAAGTGATCCAGATACTGACTGAATACTCTGTTCATGAGGTCCATGAATGCTGCAGGGGCGTTGGTCAACCCAAACGGCATCACAAGGAACTCATAGTGCCCATACCTGGTCCTGAAAGCTGTCTTCGGTACATCTTCATTCCTTATCCTCAACTGATGGTACCCTGATCTCAGATCTATTTTGGAGAAACAACCTGCTCCTGCTAGCTGGTCGAATAGATCGTCGATCCTCGGCAAAGGGTACTTGTTCTTGGTAGTGACCTTGTTCAACTGTCTGTAGTCGATACAAAGTCTGAGGGATCCATCCTTCTTCCTCACAAACAAAACCGGAGCACCCCAATGTGAAGTACTCGGTCGGATGAAACCCTTATCTACCAGCTCTTGCAACTGTTCCTTCAGTTCTTTCAATTCAGCTGGTGCCATCCTGTAGGGAGGGATAGAGATCGGTCTGGTACCAGGCATTAACTCAATCTCGAACTCTATCTCCCTAGCAGGTGGTAACCCTGGCAGCTCGTCTGGGAAAACATCTAAGAACTCACTCACCACAGGCACTGAGGCGGGCTCTCTGACATGACTATCTAACTCCCTCACATGAGCTAGAAACCCCTGACATCCCCTCCTAAGCAACCTACGAGCCTGAAGAGCTGAGATCAGACCTCTAGGCGTACCCCTCTTGTCTCCTCTGAAGACGACCTCTGACCCATCCTGATCTCTGAATCTGACTACCTTGTCTCTACAGTCCAAGGTAGCACCATGGGTCGATAACCAATCCATCCCTAGAATGACGTCAAAATCTGTCAAATCTAGAACCACGAGGTCGGCGGAAAGGCATCTTCCCTCTATGAAAACTGGACTACATTGGCAGACTGCCTCTGCCACTGACGGGTCACACTTGGGTCCACTGACCCATAGGGGACACTCTAACCCAGAGACCATCAATCCTACCCTCTCCACGACTCTCGGAGCAACAAAAGAATGAGATGCACCTGGGTCCATTAAGGCATACACATCAGAACAACCAATGATGAGATTACCTGCCACCACGGTGTTGGATGTGTTGGCCTCCTGCTGAGTCATAGTGAAGATCCGTGCCGGAGCTGATGGACCTTCACCTCTGTATCCTGCTGATGAAGAGGCTGACCCTCTCCCTCTGCCTCTGCCACTGGCCTGTGTTGCGGCTGGAGCTACTGGCTGCACCACACTGCCGGAGGCTGTCTGCTGAGATGGTGCTGCAAAGGCTGCTCTAGGACAGTCTCGAGCCAAATGACCCGCCTGTCCGCATCTGAAACATGTGTTTGTCCCTGCCAGACATACTCCCTTGTGTGGTCTCCCACATCTCATACATGCTGTAACCTCTGCGCCAGAGCTTGAGCCACTGCCTAAACCCAGACCTGACTTGATCTTGTTCCAGAACTTATTCTTCTTAGATTTTTTGTGGCCTCTGTCCCACTTCTTACTGCTTGCAACTGTTGCACTCAGAGAAGAAGAGTCTAACCTTTCCCCACCTGGGGTCTTGGAACCAGAAGACTGTGCCACTGACTGTTTTACCTTCCCCTCAACGATAGCACTAGCCTCCATTCTCCTAGCCATATCCACTATGGCATGGAAACTCTCCCTCTCTGCTGACTGTATCAAAGAGGAATACCTGGAGTGCAGCCTCATAATATATCTCCTTGACTTCTTTTGATCTGTGTCCAAATTCTGCCCAGCATATGGCAACAACTCCAGGAACCTGTCTGTGTACTCCTCCACACTCATCTGTTCAGTCTGCCTCAACTGTTCGAATTCTATCATCTTCTGCTCTCTAGAGCTCTCAGGGAAAGCCCATCCTGCAAACTCATTTGCGAACTCCTCCCAGGACATACTGTCCGCTCTCGGGTTCACATAGTTCTTAAACCAATCACGTGCCTTCTTGCACTCCAATGTGAACCCAGCCATCTGAATGGCTCTACTGTCATCAGCCCCTATCTCATCTGTAATAGTCTTGACCCTGTTCAGATACTCAAATGGGTCATCGCCTGCTCTGTACTGAGGAGCACCCAACTTCATGTAATCGGTCATCTTGACCTTGCTCCCTCCAGATGAGGTAGGTTTGGGTACTTGTGTTTCCGGGACAGTAGGTACTGGTGGTGGTGGAGGTGCAACATCTCCTGGGGTAGGGTTTGCTGTACTGGTATAGGGAGGTGGAGGTGGGTACATGGGGTACTGAGAGTATGGTGGGTAGTAAGGTGGGTATGGCATATGTGGAGGATAAGGGCTAAAACTGGGGTAATCCGATGTACCTCCCATCGAATACCCTGGATGGTGTGAATAGGGTGGGTAGTGATGTGGCTGGACATAACTCGAGGCCTGAGTGCCTCCTTCTGATTCTCCCATGCCCTCTTTCGGCATGCTCACACCGAGACTGCCATCCCTCCTCTGATCTACTTCCATATCCTCAGACATTCCTCCCTGCACTGTTCCCCTTACTAATCTGCTTCTACCCAGATCCAAAGACCTTCTAGGGTCTCTAGCTACTCTGTCTCTGTTGGACCTACTGGACATTGCCCTAGGCAAAGCTGAAGGACGGGCATCAGTGCCCTCGTCCTGAGGTGGCACTCCAGTCAATCGTGCAGATCGACGAGTTCCTCCCATTCTATCTTCTGAAAAACAGCACACAGTATAAACAATCATTAGCATCATATGGTTCATGTGGAAACACATGAACCCTCATCACATACATAGCATCACATCATAGCATTTATGCACATGCATATCATCATGGCATATCATATCATCATATAGACAGGACTCTACATCCTATCCTAGTGGACATGATTTTCCTAGTGTGCTTGACCTTCTAGAACATCTATGAGCCCGACACTCTAGGTCCGACCATATGAACCTAGGGCTCTGATACCACTCTGTAACGACCCGGAAATCCGACCCGTTACCGGCGCTAGGATCCAGATCGGCTTAAGGCCGCCGGGACCCGTAGCAAGCCTACATACCTCCTGTAAACCTGTGGAATCCCACACATAACAACATATACATGATCTGTAAAAATTTTTTCTTTTCTCTTATCCAAGCAAAACCTGTGCATACACAACATCATACATAAACCCCACACTGGAGTCCTCATCAAATACTCCAATGGGGTATCATCATCATACATATCAGCTTGGATAATCATGGTCATTAACATCATTACTCATTAAACACTCTGTACATAATGGGGATTCACACACCTCTAGGTCAAGCACTACTATAATCCTCAATACATCATCCAATCATTCATTACATTACATGGTCATAAATACTCATTACATCATGTTCATGTCCACTACTATCTATTACAACATACATGACTTAACTTCCCTCTAGCCGACTTCCTGATCTATCCTGTACCTGCAACTCTGGGGATAAAGGGAGTGGGGTGAGCTACTAGAGCCCAGTGAGCAGAATAATAAAACATCAATTTAAATCATGCTTTCATGTATGCGCCATAACACAAACATTTCACAACAAGGATGAACTTGTCACCATTTAGCCCCTATCTTTCTTACTTATACATGCCGGGGGCGTAGAGCCGTAGCAGGCACACCCGGACTTCCATAATCTGTCATAGTGCCAGGGGCGTAGAGCCGTAGCAGGCACACCTGGACTCACATAGGCTATCATGACATACAAGGGCTAATGGATCATTCAACATTCATCCACATCAACAACAAAGTATGCAATGCAACATATTCGTGAATTCTAATGCAAACAACCTAATATATCTCATGGCATTCATGATGCGTGAATCATGCTAAAACATTTCATTAATTTGCTTTAAAACTTAAAGTTTATTCCACTCACCTCTGGCTAGCTCTAAAGAGACTCTGAAGCAGCTGGCTCACTGCTGGGGGTCTCGGTTCCTCGGGTCCGAACCTACACAGGTGGACTCAAATGAGGGACCAAACATACATGAACATGACTCTAAAATACTCCCCAAAAACCCCCTAAAACATCCTGAAAACATCACATGAAAACATGCAAGAAATGGCTGAACAGGGCACTTTCGGCGGCAGGTTCGGCGGCCGAAAGTCCCTCCAGAGACGAAAGTCAGGCAGGTTCGGCGGCACCTTCGGCGGCCGAAAGTGCCAGACAGAGACGAAAGTCTCTTTTCGGGGGCACCTTCAGCAGCCGAATGCTGCCTCCACAAGAGGGGTTCGGCGGCCGAAACTCCCTTCGGCTGCCGAACCTGGTTTCTGCCAAACGGGCAGAAACTTGGTTCAAATGAACCTCCTGCCTCCCAAAACCATAAATCATGCATAAACTTGATCTACAACATGCATACTTCACATACATCACACCTAGGGGTCTCAAACTATCAAATACCCCATCTACAACACTTCCAACAACACATAAACAAGCTACATTGTTCATCAAAGCATCAAAACCCATAAACTCAACATATACCCTAACATGCATTTCTACCCATAGATCTTGCATAAAACTTAGTTAAAACACATAAGGAGCTTAAGATCGGCTCTTACCTCTTGAAGATCGAGAGGGAGACGACCCAAACTTGGAGATCCACGAAAATGAGCTCCTGAGTTCCCAAAGCTCCAAAACTTGGTTTAAATGTTCAAAACTTGCAAGGTGAGTTTAAAACTCAAGAAAAATGGAAGAGATTTGGAGGAAGAACACAAGATTTGCTAAGGGAAGGTCGGAAGCTTGCTGTGGCCGAAAATGGGAGAAAACCTCGCCCATTTCGGCTAAGGGTCCCTTTTATAGTGGCTGGCCAGGCCACGTTCGGGGGCCGAAAGTGCCTCCGCATGCATGCAAGGTTCGGCGGCCGAACTTGACTTTCGGCGGCCGAACCTGGACTTCCCTCACTCATGCTTTCGGGGGCCTAACGTGCCTCCAAAACGCATGCATGTTCGGCGGCCGAACTTGACTTTCGGCGGCCGAACCTGGGTTTTCCTCCAAAGACTTTTCATGTAAAAACTCATTAAATTTCTTACTTAAAAACATGAAATACATGAAAACATTTCATAAAATCATAGTTTTACCCTTCTAGAGGTTTCCGACATCCGAGGTCCCACCGGACGGTAGGGATTCCGATACCGGAGTCTAGCCGGGTATTACATAAGATTTATGTTTTTCTAGAGTAATATAGTATGTTTTACTGTTTTAAAGTTGAAATGAAATGAGTTTGGGAAAGAAAAGAACTAAGGCAGAAAAGCCAGGTTCGGCCGCCGAAGGTGATATTCGGCCACCGAACATGCATGGCTTTCGATTTCACATGTGGCCGCCGAAGGTGGTCTGGCCAGCCACCTATAAAAGGCCCTCAGTCGGTTGAAAGGATAAGAATGAGTTTATCTTTTCACTTTCTGAGGTGAGACTCTGTCTTCCTTAAGTTTTCTTCATGTGTTCATTAAATCTTGCAAAGATTTGATTGATTTTGATGTTATTTTGAAGGTTTTTGAGCTAAAAACTTGAAGTTTGACGTTTGGAGGGTTTGAAGGAGAGTTGCTCCAAAACTCCACGTTAGGATCGGTCATCTTCTTGGTTTCAAGAGGTAAGTGAAGATCCTGAACTTGTTTTTATGAGATTTATGAAGGTTTTATGAGGTTTTGGGAGAGAGTTGCATGAATAGGGTAAAAAGAGAGTTTTTGATGATTTTGTGAGAAAAGCTTGTTTATGTGTTATGCTTTGCTGTTTGTTGGGGTTTTTAGGGAGTTTTTGACCCCTTTGAGCATATACTTGGGTGTATGCATGTTGAGGAATTGAGGTGGTTGAGTTTGAGGAAGATTGGTGCATTTTGGCGAGAGGCAGAGCAAGTTTCTGCCTTGTTGATGAACTCAGGTTCGACAGTCGAAGGAACATTCGGCCGCCGAACCCATGAGGAGGTGGCTTCGGCTGCCCAAGCTTGCCCCCGAGCATTTGGACTTTCGGCTCTGGAGGGGAGTTTCGACCGCCGAAGGTTAGAGACTTTCGTCTCTGGAGTGCCTTTCAGCCCCCGAAACTTGCCCCCGAAAGGGTTCGGCTGCCCAAAGTAGAGATTCGGCCGCCGAAGGTGCTTGAGTTTTGGCTCTGGAGAGGACTTTCGGCCGCCGAACCTACCGCCGAAAGTGTCCTGTCCAGCCTTCCTTTATGCTTTCCATGGATGTTTGAGTGAGTTTAAGGGGCTTCTTGGGGGAGTTTAATAGAGTTGTTCATAAGCTAGTTTGGTTCCTCATTTGAATCCATCTGTGTAGGCACAAACCAGAGGAACCAGAGAGAGCAGCAGTGAGTACTGCTCCAGAGTTTACAGAGCCTGCAGAGTCAGTCCAGATAGCCAGAGGTGAGTGGAACTAAACTTAATTCTTTTAATTGAGAAATGAAATGCTTTTAGCATAATTCATGCATCATGAGTATGTAGTAGGTTGTTTGCATTAGAATCCACGAATATGTTGCATTGCATAGTTATTTGTTGATGTGGGTGAATACTGAATGATCCAATAGTCTCTGAGAGAAGTCCAGGAGCCTTTGACTACGCCCTGGCAGGTATAGAGAAGTCCAGGAGCCTTTGACTATGCCCTGGCAGGTATAGAAAAGTCCAGGAGCCTTTGACTACGCCCTGGCAATGGTAAGTACACAGGTGTTATATACACGTATAAATATATGATAGGAAGACCAGGTGCTCAATTCTACGCCCTGGCACGGTAGAGCTACCGGGACTATGTGGTGACAGGTTTACCCTTGATGTGGATTGTCTGTGATATGATGCATTCCATAAGATCATGTTTAATGACCTGTTTTACTGTTCTCCTCACTGGGCTATAGAGCTCATCCCACTCCCTTAATCCCAGTTTTGCAGGTTCAATGTACAGTGTACAGGGGAAGTCCAGCAGAGTACAGGAAGAGAGAAGAGTTTTGTAATAGAATATTGTGGACATGTAATATTAAAGAGAAGTAACAGTTAGAATTGTGCTTGACTTAGTTATTTTTGTGTTGTAAATCTTTTGTATACATGGTCTGTTTAGATAACTGTTTTACAGAGTATGTGAAAAACCAGGCTTAACAGATATGAATTAACCCATCTAGAGCAAGCTCTAGTCAGGGGTACAGAGTAAAGAGATAGTGCACGCACAGGTTAAGTCTTGGTCCAGAGAAAAGTTTTTATTTTCACAGAAAATGTTATGACCATGTATGAGATTTTACAGGTACTCAGAGAGTATAGCAGGCTTGCTATGGGTTCTGGCGGTCTTAAGCCGATCTGAATCCTAGTGCCAGTGACGGTCCATTTTGAGGTCGTTACATTGGCCCTATTAATTGAGTCATCTACGCCAGACAGCTAGGAAATGCGGATATACCAACCCCTGAAAAGACAAAGAATGAAGGAGTCAAACAAAAAATTAGATTGGGTAAAAGATCCTTATTAATAAATCCACCTAAGGTGTTTTACGACAAAAGGACGACAGTCCGCCGGGCCATAGGCCCATGTATCATTTTTTTAAGTAACTATTTTATGACTAAACGGACGCTAAAGAAGATACTCTTTAGCCCCCTTCGTTCGATAAAAATGGTGGCAATAAAGGAAGAGCGCAAAAGCATACAAAACTTATATTTTCATTATAAAAGATTATAAGGAGTCAAGAAAGGGACTTGAATAAAGTCTCTATTATATCAAACATCTCTATTACATCAGAATCCTTAAAATTTATCCTATCCTATAGGAGGAAGCCGTCTGAAGGACCATAAGAAGAATTATCTCTCCAACTACCTTTCTAGCCTTGCCCTCAGAATCAATCTCTCACAATCCAACCTCCCTAGGGATCGTGACACTGAAAAGCCATTATAGTCGAGCTGGTTGCAGTCCTTAACCATCAATACATAGAGCTAAGCAGTGTGCTTATATCTTCAGGAAGGCCCGCCTTCAGTTGGTCTTCGAAGACCATGATGATATCCTCCAAGAGATTTGATTACCCTCAAGAATAGAAAAAGAAGAAACCTCCACTCCTCTCTCCCATGAGAAACTGTTGTGAACCAAAAAGAAGAAAGAAGGATTTTTATACAGCAAAGTAGCCGATAAAGCTTTGAATGCAGCACATAAGATAAGGTGACCACAGGCAAGCGAAACGACACTCACAATCGAGATCATGCCACGTATCCTAAATTGAAAAGGCAAACAGTCACCTTCGAACCTAAAGAGTCGAAGACCGGCGGGAAGACCACTGATATTGCATAACATCTACTTAAAGTAAGCCATGAGTTGTCACTACAAAATAGGAGCCACATGACAGGAATCTGATATGTGGGAGACACGATCCCAAAGGAAGATTCAAGCACTTTAACACCTGGACTATCATCAAGACTCGCCCTCCCCAGATAGGCTAAGTCTTGGCACATGGTTACTATTACTAGGTATATTCCCACTTCGCCTGTGATTGCGGGATCACCAACCCATTAGCTAGTATATCCATTATCAAGTAGCCGGCTACATCATCGTCGGATTCTCAGGAAATACTATATTTATCTCCAGCTTCTGACATTATGAAAAGGAATGATCACAAAAATAAATATATTCTATTCTCTAATATTAAAACTCTAAATCAATGCGTTGTATTCTCTATACTGATCGCGCTACTGACTTGAGCATTGGATTGGCTACTACTTCACATTTTTTCCCATGCAGGTTCCAGTCAATCGCAGCATACTTTTGCTACGACTACCCCATCAATCTAATCTCAGCAACATTATCTATATGTATTAGATCTGTATAATCTAATATATTTAAGAGTAATTATGATTGATTTTGAAAAGAATTATAAAAATTGATTAGTTAATATGTTAAAATTGATCTACGTCTATATTAGTTAAAATATTAAAATTGATTTGTAAATAATTATAATTACTAAGATTAATAATAATTTAATATCTTAATATTATTTTATAAAATATTATTAAATAATCACTCGCATATATAAATTGAATATTTCGGTTTAAATTTAGTTGAATTTTAAATTGAATATTAATATTAAAATTTTTTTCCAATTAATATCTATATTAATTAAATTGAATATTAATGTCCAATAACACTTTCCTATTACTAAATCACATGGCTTCTTCTCTATGGGTTTTTCTCCATTTTAGTTTCTTATTTTAATAAATTAATTTCACCTTATAAATAATAAATTGTAAATCATTTTCAATTTTATTCTGTTATATAATTTATTTAAATTTATAGTAAAAATAGAATTTAAATAAAATAGAATTAATAATTTTAAAATTAAGTAAACTCTAAAATTATTTTTATATAATAAAAATTAGTTTAAATTAAAATATTTTTTTATATTATCTTGAACTATAAAGACATTTAAGTAATTTTGAGGTGTTCTCTCCTTCACACATTTATATATATTTTATATAGATTAACTTATAAACACATTTATTATTAAAATTACTAAAAAGTATATTAAATAAAATATAGGATAATTTACAATAACATTCCTAAAGTTTGGCAAATCCCACAAAATAATCCCTCATTACATTTTCAATAATAAATTAATCCCTGAATTTAATTTTCGTCTAACAAAATGGTCATTCCGTAAAGAAAAAGTATATTTACCGTGAGTTGACTATTGACTAGGTATTAAATGTCCCTAAATAACCAAAATACCTTGCCAATTTTGCTTATTATAAAAAAATTGAGAGGTTATTATTTTAATTTTTCAACTTATGATTTTATCCATTATTTTTCTTATTTATTAATGACTAATAGGTCCTAGACCATTTAGACATGCAACAGTCCATACTGAAGAGGCTCAAGCCAATGTAATGCAAGCCCATAACGTGTTACATAAGACAGAACCTAGACCAATGAAGGCCTGGCTCCATGGGCAAGACAGAACCTAGACCAATGAAGGCCTGGCTCCATGGGCTGGATAGAGTTTTAAAGGAGCTCGGGAGCAGTCGAGCCCGACTAAACATTAACTTCCGTATAAGAATAAAGCCTGCAATAATAGGAATTGTGTCCCAAAAGGATAAAAAAAGAATTAAATAGCTGCCTAACGAGAATCAAAATTTCGTACTCATGAATAGACTACCCGTATAAAGGTGGCAGACGAGTAAGGACATAGGACGGTGGAGGCATGCTTGAAAAAGACAAAAAGAAATAGAAATAAAAGCAGGAAATAATAAAACAAAGACTAAGTTAACAAAAACAGGGATAATCCTAGATCCATTTTGGATCTCATACATCAATTGGCGTCGTCTATGGAAAACAAAGGGATCTTAACATCACTGAAGTTCTCATTTAACCACTGAGATCCACATGGCCAACTCTGGAGAAAACCACATAGGTTTCACTCAAAATGATCTGAGCTTAACCCTAGAAAGCCCGTTATTCTCATTCTCTAGTTCACCAACCCTATCACCCGTATTACCAAATCACTCTCCAAACTCAACCATAACCATGCCTTATGCCTCACTCTCAGATAAGGAACTCCAAAATACAGCTTTACAACTTCAAAACACTGCCAACTAGTTAAGCCAAATTTATAGCAAAGAGGTTTTAATACCCCTCTGAGTCGACTGTGTACAAATGAAGGGACTAACAATAATGAGCCCTAACCTACCTTAAATTGGCAAAATCTACCACAACAAAGCAGCAAGAAGACGGTAGAGGAGGATGAAGAGATGAGAGGAAGAAAAGAACTAATGGCATAATTTGAAAGAAAAAGTAGTAAGTGATCTCATAGAAAATGATGTGGAGGAAAGTTTTTCATTTGAACCTGAAGAGGGGTCAAAATGTAAGGAATCGGGAGGGAGTCACCGCTACAAGGAGAAGAGGCTAGAAATTATGATGCGGGGGTTGACCATAAGTTAAAGAAGTCAAAGGAGTAGTTGCTAATGACGCTCGGAGCTAAGGATAATGTCAGTTGGATGTTGCCGACCTCATCACCTTTCACCAAGAGGGTCCAACTCGAGACTATACCAAAGAAGTTCATGATGCCGACGTTGGCTACATATGACGGAGTAGGAAACCCACGTGATCAAGTGTTGAATTATAAGACCTTTATAGAGTCACAAACGCACTCTGATATGTAAAGTCTTCCCTACGATCTTAACAAGACCAACTCAGACATGGTTCAATAGCGTAGAACCAGGAAGCCTGAGAAACTTTGTCGATATAGTCAACATATTCAATGGCAGGTTTATTGCTAGAGTCTTGGCTAAAAGGAAGACGAGTCCTTGAAGGAGTACATGGCCAAGTTCAACTCGAAGGCATTGCAAATACCCAAACTGGACAATGTAAGAGCAATAAAGGCCATACAGAGGGGAACAACCTCTCTAGAGTTTTTTGGATCCTTGTGCAGAAAGCCACCAAACACCTTATCAGAACTAATGAAGAGGGCCGAAAAATATATAAGGCAAGACGATGCCTTGACCACTAATCAATTTGCATAAGAGGACAAGGAGAGGTGTAGAGGCATCGATGATAGGAGAAAGGATATCCTAAAAAGAAGGATGGGTAGGGGGCTAGAATGCTAAACAAGCGTAGATGGGAGAGAAAAGACCAACGACCATATCAAACACGCATGCTGGAGGAGTTTACCCCACTAAATGTATCACAAGTCAAAGTGCTCATGGCCGTATAAGATAAAGACTATGTGCAATGGCCCAAGCCCCTAAAAGTCGACCCGAAAGGAAGGACCCAAACAAGTACTGCCAATTTCACAGGACCCATGGGCGTGACATAGATAACTATTACCAATTGATACACAAGATCAAAAGATTGATCAAGAGAGGTCATCTTTGAAGCTTCATAAAAAGGGGAGAGGAACAGAGGTCACAACCAAGGGGGACTGAGGTAGGAATAAGGATACAGATTCGAGTGCCTATGAATGATGGGTCTAGTGGCATGATTAATATGATAGTGGAAGGAACCGGTGGCAGGATGAGTCGAAGAGGAAAGAAGAGGGGGAGGAATGGAAATGAGAGCGACATAGAAGTTATGCAGATCACAGAGCACACTCCCATGACCATTTCTTTCTCCCTAGAGGATGCATAGGGAATATAGATGTCACATGATGACGCCCTGGTTATCAAAGCAGTGATCCATAATTTCTAAGTTTGAAAGGTGCTAGTGGATTATGGTAGTAACTTCCAGTAGATAAAAATACCTGAGAAGCAGTTGGTGAAAGATCAAGCCCCAATCAAGGGAATAGAAGGCACCCCTATGGTGGTAGAAGGAAAGGTGAATGTAGCTCTCACCTTGGGAGAAGCTCCTCTATCTTGGACACACTGCGTCGTGTTCTTGGTGGTAAAATTGCTACTAAGTTATAATGCTATTTTGGGAAGGCAAACAATGTATGACTTTGAGGCTGTGACAAGCATCAGGTACCTGACTGTGAAATTCCCAACTAGTGGTAGAGTCGGCGTTGTTCGAGGATTCCAGGGCTATCTACTAGGCCACGGTAGAAAAGAAGATTACTAAGGAGGAAGAAATTAACTCTAAGGTCATGGAGATCTAGGAAAAAGGAAAGGAAGCCAGAATTGAACCCGTAGATAAGCTAGAAGCTTTTTCACTGTTGGAGCAGGAGAACAATAAGGTTTTCAGTATAAGCTCAGCTTTGGAACAAAGCCGAAAGGTGACGACGATGGATTTTGTAACAGCCCGGCCCTTTCACCGGCACTGTTACCGTTCACGGCCCAAGGCTATCCCTCGCCTGGTCTCGTGCCACCTCGGGCTTTCCACTGGCGTCGTGAACAGCTTTTAACATCCATTCACCCTCACGGGTTCCTGGCAGGATTTGTCCCCTTGGGTTCTTGCATCGCATCCTTCCCCAAGTGGATTTGGCCCAAATTTCCCTTTGGAAATTAGGTCGCCTCCCCCACTACTCGAACCCTTGACCTCCCAGTATTCACCCTTTCCACAGGGCCCAGGGTATCCGATGGGGGGTACATCGGATTACTCCAGCTTTAACCCCTACCCTACCTTCATGCCTTATCCACCTTACTATCCACCATACCCCCAATACCCAATGTATCCACCCTCACCTTTCTACCCAAATGCAGGAAACCCTAATCCAGGGAATGTTGCACCTCCTCCACCACCCCCTGAACCTGTAGCTCCTGAAGTCCAAATACCCAAACCTAGCTCATCTAGAGGGAGCAAAGTTAAGATGACCGATTACTTGAAGTTGGATGCTCCCAAGTTCAAGACGGGAGATGATCCTTTTGAGTATCTGAAGACAGTGAAGATGATTACAGATGAGTTAGGGGCAGATGACAGTAGAGCCATTCAGATGGCGGGGTTCACACTCAAATGCAAAAAGGCCCGTGAGTGGTTCAAGAACTATGTGGACCCTAGATTGGATAGTATGACCTGGGAGGAGTTTGCAAATGAATTTGCAGGATGGGTTTTCCCTGATAGCTCCAGGGAGCTGAAGATGATTGAGTTTGAGCAGCTAAGGCAGACAAGGGAGATGAGTGTAGATGAATTCACTAACAGGTTCCTGGAGCTGTTGTCGTTTGCAGGGCAAGCTTTTGACACAGACCTGAAGAAGTCTAAGAGGTATGTCATGAAGCTTCACTCCAGGTATTCCTCTTTGATCTAATCAGCAGAGAGGGAGAGTTTCCATGCCATAGTGGATATGGCCCGGAAGATGGAGGCTAGTGCCATCATTTAGGGGACAGTTAAGCAGTCTGTGGCACAGTCTTTGGGTTCCAAGACCCCAAGTGGGAGAAAGTTAGATCCCTCTTCTCTGAGTGCGACAACTTTCGGCAGTAAGAGGTGGGGTAACACCACCAGGAAGTCTAAGAAAAACAAGTTCTGGAACAGGTTGAAATCAGGTTTGGGACTCGGCGGTGGCTCGAGCTTGGGTTCAGATGGTGCAGAGTGTAACGATCCGGAAATCGGACCGCTACCGGCGCTAGGATCCAGATCGACTTAAGGTCGCCGGGACCCGTAGCAAGCCTAACATACATCCTGTATACCTGACAAATCTCATACATGATCAAACATACACATGAAGCTTTAAACTTTTTCTTTCCTTTACCAAGCTTAACCTGTGCATGCACAATCCCATAAACATAAAACCTCACACTGGAGTCCTCATCAAATGCTCCAATGGGGCAACATATCATACGTTAAGCTTGGTGTACATAATCATCATCATGTAAACATTAACATACTATCATGTATCAAAGGGATAAACCATACATGAATAGGGCAAAGTACAACTCTAATCATGACATGACATTACATATCCTTACATTTCAATACATACTTTTACATCATTACATGGCTTTACAAATACATCATATCCACTGCTATCCTATTACATAATCATTACCATAACCATAACTTGCTGACCTCCTGAACTATCTCTGTCCCTGTAAACCTGGGATTAGGGGAGAGGGGTGAGCTATAAAGCCCGGTGAGCTATAAAGCCCAGTGAGCAGAACCATATAAAGAAAACATTTAAACATATGCCATTATGAAATGCATCACATCACAAACAATACACATCAAGGATGAACTTGTCACCAATAGCCCTCAACAAATCGTAACATGTCCAACTGTGCCAGGGGCGATAAGGCCACGCCTGGTCTTTCCGTACATAACTCATATCATAACATGTCCAACTAAGCCAGGGGCGATTAGGCCACACCTGGTCTTTTCTTACATATAATGTATTGCTAGGGCCGATTAGGCCACACCTGGTCTTTCCATCTCATATCATACCATGTCATATCATATCATATCATATCATATCGTACTGAGGGCTAGAGGATCATTCAATATTCATCCACATCATCGTCATCGTATTATGCAATGCATCATATTCGTGAATTCTAATGCAAATAACCTATTACATAACATGGTATTCGTGATGCATGAACATGCTTAAATCATTTGGTTTAAGTTTAACAAAAACATAAGGTTCAGTTCTACTCACCTCTGGCTGACGCTTACTAACTCTGGAGCAGCTAACTCACTGCTGAACACCTCGGTTCCTCAGGTCCGATCCTACATAGGTGGACTCAAATGAGGGACCAAACATACTCTAAACAACTCATAAACAACTCCCCAAAAACCCCCTAAAATATCACCAAAGCATGCATAGAAAACACCCAAGAAAAGGTTAGACAGAGCACTTTCGGCGGCACCTTCGGCGGCCGAATGTCCCTTCCAGAGCTAAAAGTCATGCAGGTTCGGGGGCACTTTCGGTGGCCGAACATCACCTTCGGCGGCCGAAAGTCTGCTCCAGATCCAAAACACAACTTTCGGGGGCAAGGTTAGGCGACCAATCCATGCATCCATAGGCAGGTTCGGCGGCCGAAACTACCTTCGGCGGCCGAACCTGAGTTCGTCCAGAACTCAGCCTCTTATGCATACAAGCCTCCCAAGCCTTCCAAACACCCAAAACATGCATCCAACCTCTTAAAACATGCATAAACCCTTAATCATGCATAAAGGAGCTTAACAACTTGATTAATCTCCAAAAACAACATCAAAAGCATACATAAATAGCTTATGACCCACATAAGCCAAAATCATTAAAACAACCCATAATCTCACTTGCTCTCTCCCAATCATGCATACACTCTCCCATATGCATATAGGGCATAAACACTAGTCCAAGCCCCCAACAATCAACACATAAACATACATTGGGCACAAAACCCACATAAACCTAAACATGCATATCTACCCATACTCAACCATCAAAATATCCATACACTTACTTAAAACTTCATTAAAACGTAAAGGAAGCAAGGATCTACACTTACCTCTTGAAGATCGAGGGGTGGTGCGATCCCTAACTCGGAGGTGTGGAGGATCCAAGCTCCAAAAGCCTCCAAGCTCCCAAAACTCCTATTTAAGCTTCAAAACATCAAAACAAGGGTAGAACTCATGAAAACTTGAGGGATGGGTAGAGAAAGCATGAAAATGACCAAAGGAGGACAAAAACTCACCTGAGCTCGAGAATAGGGAGAAAACTCGTCCATTTCCGATCTGAGGGCTTTTTTATAGGTGGCCAGGTCAACAACCTTCGGCAGCCTAACATGCCCCTTAAACTCATGCATGTTCAGTGGCTGAACTTGAAGTTCGGCGGCCGAACCTTGATTCGTTTAAACAAAGCTTTCAGAGGCCAAAATGTAGTACCCGGCTAGACTCCGGTAACGAAATTCCTGCCGTCCGGTGGAATCTTGAGTGTCGGAGACCTCTAGAAGGGTAAAACCATGTTTTTATAAAATGTTTTAATGTGTTTTATGTTTTTAATCAAGAAAGAAATGAGTTTTTGCATGAAAATAGCCTTGGAGGAAAACTCAGGTTCGGCCGCTGAACATGCACGCCTTCGGGAGCGCTTTTAGGCCCCCGAAAGCATAAGTGAGGGAAGTCCAGGTTTGGCCGCCGAACCTCATGTTCGGCCGCCGAACATGGCATGCATGCGGAGGCACGTTCGGCTCCCGAATGTGGCCTGGCCAGCCACCTATAAAGGGGTCCCTTGGCCGAAAACGGGTGAGTTTTTCCCCATTTTCGGCCAAGGTGAGCTCTCCGCCGCCCCTCACCGATCTTGAGTTCCTTCCTTCAAATCTTTCACGATTTTCACTAGTTTTCACCTTATTTTGAAGATTTTTGAGCAAAAGGACAAGTTTTTGAGCTTGGAGACCCAAGGAGCTAAATCTCTCCCAACTCCAAGTTAGATCGCCTCTACTCTCGATCTTCAAGAGGTAAGAGTCGATCTCTAGCTTATGATGTGTTTTAAACAAGTTTTATACAAGTTTATGGAGTAGAAATGCATGTTTAGGTTGTTTTGAGTTTATGGGTTTAATGTGTGTTTTGAGCAATGTGGGTATGTTTGATGTGTTGTAGTTGGGGTTTAGGCTAGTTTGAGACCCCTATGAACTTGTATGCTTGATTGTGTTTGATTGGGAGTGTTGTAGAATAGGTTTATGCATGTTTGAAAGGGTTGGGAGGCGTTTGTGCATGTTGGAGCTGAGTTTCTGCCACTTTGGAGAAACTCAGGTTCGGCCGCCGAACCCGCTTGTGGAGGCAGCCTTCGGCTGCCGAAGCCTGCCCCCGAAAGAGGACTTTCGTCTCTGGAGGGCAGTTTCGGCCGCCGAAAGTGCCGCCGAACATGCATGAGTTTCGTCTCTGTCTGGGAGCTTCGGTCGCCGAAGGTGCCGCCGAACCTGCCTGACTTTCGGCTCTAGAGGGACTTTCGGCCGCCGAACCTGCCGCCGAAAGTGCCCTGTCCAGCCCTCCTTTGCATGTTTTTCTATGATTGTTTCATGATGTTCTAGGGGGTTTTTGGGGAGTAGTTTAGAGTTATGTTCATGTATGTTTGGTCCCTCATTTGAGTCCACCTGTGTAGGTTCGGACCCGAGGAACCGAGGACCCCAGCAGTGAGTCAGCTGCTCCAGTGTCTGGTCAGAGCTATCCAGAGGTGAGTGGAATAACTCATTACATTTTAAAGCAAATAATGGACATTTTAGCATGATTCACGCATCATTAATGCCATGAGATATACTAGGTTGTTTGCATTAGAATTCACGAATATGTTGCATTGCATACTTTATTGTTGTTGATGTGGATGAACGTTGGATGATCCATAGCCCTCGATCTATGATGTGACGATGTGATATGTACGGTACGGAATGTAAGACTAGTGGGACCCATTCTACGTTCGCTGGCACTATGTAAGAGAAAGACCAGGACCCATTCTACATTCTAGCACATTGGAATGTTATGTTATGCTATGTAAGAGAAAGACCAGGACCCATTCTACGTTCTGGCACTATTGGATATGTAGAGGGCTACTGGTGACAAGTTCATCCTTGATGTGATATGTTTGTGATGTGATGCATTCCATAAAGGCATGAAATGTTAAAATAATGTTTTTATTTATTCTGCTCACTGGGCTCTAGTAGCTCACCCCTCTCCCTTAACCCCCAGGTTTGCAGGTACAGGGTAGACCAGGAGGTCAGCAAGAGTAATGAAGTCTTGTCTATGTAATAGCTAGTGTGGACATGATAAATGAATATGATGTTATGTAAAAGTACAGTATAGACATGTAATGTAATGATGTTTATGGATGATAGAGGTGTGCTTGACCATAGAATGTCGTTATCCCTTTTAATACATGATCTTAGATGTTTTATGATGTTTATGTAAACCAACTCAACATATGTTATATCGCCCATTGGGGCACTGATGAGATCCCACAAAGGGGTCAATATTTATGATTATGACTATGTATAGTGCATGTACAGGTTGAGTTTGGTAAAAGAATGAAAGGATGAATGTATGAAAGCTAAAGTTTTAAAATTTTATGTATGTTGTTGATCATGTATGGGATTAAACAGGTTTTCAGGTTGTATGTCAGGCTTGCTACGGGTCCCGGCGGCCTTAAGCCGACCTGGATCTTAGCGCCGGTAGCGGTCCGATTTTCGGGTCGTTACAGAATGGTATCAGAACCCTAGGTTCATAGGATCGGACCTAGAGAGTCGGGCTCCTAGATGTTTTAGAAGGTCAAGCACAATAGGAAGATCATGTCCACTAGGATAGGATGTTGAGTCATGTCTTGTATGATGATGTGAAATGCCATGGTTATATACATGTGCATTAATGCTATGATATGAATGATATGTATGTGATGCGGGTTCATGTGTTCCCACATGAATCATATGATGCTAATGTTCTGTGATGTGTACTGTTTTTCAGAAAATAGGATAAGAGGGACTCGTCGATCTGCACGATTGACCGGAGTGCCACCTGAGGATGAGGGCACGAGCGCCCGTCCTCCTGCTTTACCTAGGGCAATGTCATGTAGATCAAACAAAGAAAGAGTGTCAAGGGACCCTAGAAGGTCTTTTGATGCTAGCAGAAGGGGGACAGATAGAGGAGGAAGTTCCTCAGTTGTGAGGGAGGTTATGGAAGAGGACCAGAGGAGGGATGGGAATCTGGATGTCAGCATGACGGAAGAAGGGACAGGGGGGTCACAGGGAGGCGCTCAGGCCTCGGGGTATGGTTTTCCACCCCATTATCCACCCTTCCCACAGGGTTCAGGGTATCCAATGGGAGGCACATCGGATTACTCCAGCTTTAACCCCTACCCTACCTACATGCCTTATCCACCTTTCTATCCACCTTACCCACAGTACCCAGCTTACCCACCCTCACCCTTCTATCCTAACCAGGCAAACCCCACCTCGGGGAATGCTGCACCCCCACCTCCACCACCTACAGAACCAGCAGCCCTAGTTACTCAACCTTCTAGACCTAGCTCAGCCGGTGGGAGCAAAGTGAAGATGACAGATTACCTTAAGTTGGATGCTCCCAAATACAAGTCAGGGGATGATCCCTTTGAGTACCTAAGAGTAGTGAAGACAATAACTGATGAGCTAGGGGCAGATGACAGCAGGGCCATCCAGATGGTAGGGTTCACTTTAAAGTGCAAAAAGGCACGGGAATGGTTCAAGTGTTATGTGGACCCAAGACTAGACGGCATGACATGGGAGGAATTTGCAAATGAGTTCGCTGGATGGGCTTTTCCAGACAGTTCCAGAGAACTGAAGATGATTGAGTTTGAGCAGCTGAGGCAGACAGAACACATGAGTGTAGAGGAGTACACGGATAAATTCTTGGAGCTATTGCCTTTTTCAGGGCAAGCTCTAGATACAGATTCGAAGAAAGCCAAGAGATATGTTATGAAACTGCATTCTAGGTACTCCTATTTGATTCAGTCAGTTGAGAGGGAAAGTTTCCACACTATGGTGGATATGGCGCGAAGGATGGAGGCTAGTGCTATAGTTGAGGGGTCAGTGAAGTAGTCAGTGACCCAGTCTTCAGGAGTTAAGACCCCAGGTAGAGGAGGGCCAGGTCCCTCTTCTCAGAGCTCAGGTAGCAAGAGGTGGATTAACACCACCAAGAAGCCGAAGAAGAACAAGTTCTGGAGTAAGTTGAAATCCGGTCTGGGATTAGGCGGTGGCTCGAGTTCAGGCTCAGATGGTACAGAATGCCTAAGGTGTGGGAAGCCACACAAGGGAGTGTGTCGGGCTGGGACTAATGCATGTTTCAGGTGTGGACAGGAGGGACACATGGCTCGGGAGTGTCCTAGAGCACCTTTTATGGGCCAGCCCCAACAGACAGCTTCTGGTAGTGTGGCACAGCCAGCAGCTCCAGCCACAACACAGGGCAGTGGCAGAGGGAGAGGGAGAGGGGCAGCCTCTTCTTCTGGTTCCCGAGGTGAAGGTCCATCAGCTCCAGCCAGAATCTTCACCATGACACAACAGGAGGCTAACACATCCAACACCGTGGTGTCAGGTAATCTCATCATTGGGTGTTCTGATGTGTATACATTAATGGACCCGGGTGCATCTCATTCTTTTATTGCTCCGAGAGCCGTTGAGAGGTTAGGTCTGATGGTCTCTAGGTTAGAGTGTCCCCTATGGGTCAGTGGACCCAAGTGTGACCCGTCAGTGGCAGAGTCAGTCTGCCAGTACAGTCCAGTTTTTGTTGAGGGAAGATGCCTCTCCGCCGACCTTGTGGTTCTAGATTTGACAGACTTTGACGTCATTCCAGGGATGGATTGGCTATCTACCCATGGTGCTACCTTGGACTGCAGAGACAAGGTAGTCAGGTTCAGAGATCAGAACGGGTCAGAGGTCGTCTTCAGAGGAGACAAGAGGGGTACACCTAGAGGTCTAATATCAGCTCTTCAGGCTCGTAGGTTGCTTAGGAAGGGATGTCAGGGGTATTTGGCTCATGTGAGAGAGCTAGATAGTCAGGTCAGGGAGCCAGCCTCGGTGCCAGTTGTCAGAGAATTTCAGGATGTCTTCCCAGACGAGCTGCCAGGTTTACCACCTGCTAG
Source organism: Manihot esculenta (assembly GCF_001659605.2). Classification (NCBI taxonomy): domain Eukaryota; kingdom Viridiplantae; phylum Streptophyta; class Magnoliopsida; order Malpighiales; family Euphorbiaceae; genus Manihot; species Manihot esculenta. The sequence continues at coordinate 12,051,473 of NC_035171.2, forward strand.
GGAGATAGAGTTCGAGATAGAATTGATGCCTGGAACTAGACCAATCTTTATTCCTCCCTACAGGATGGCTCCTGCTGAGTTGATGGAATTGAAAGAACAGTTGCAAGAGCTGGTAGAAAAGGGCTTCATCCGACAGAGTACCTCACCTTGGGGTGCTCCAGTCTTGTTTGTGAGAAAGAAGGATGGATCCCTTAGACTTTGTATCGACTACAGGCAGTTGAACAAAGTCACTACCAAGAATAGGTACCCTCTGCCAAGGATCGACGATCTATTTGACCAGCTAGCCGGAGCAGGTTGTTTCTCCAAAATAGATCTAAGATCGGGGTACCATCAGCTGAGGATAAGAGAAGCGGATGTGCCAAAGACAGCTTTTAAAACCAGATATGGGCATTTTGAGTTCCTTGTGATGCCGTTCGGGTTAACCAACGCCCCTGCAGCATTCATGGATCTCATGAACATAATGTTTAGCCAATACCTGGATCACTTTGTTATTGTCTTCATAGATGATATCTTGGTGTATTCCAGGAACGCAGAGGAGTATGCCCATCATCTGAGGTTGGTTCTGCAGACCTTGAGGGAACATGGCTTGTATGCCAAGTTCTCTAAGTGTGAGTTATGGCTGAGGAGCATTTCATTCTTGGGGCATGTAGTGTCAGAAAATGGAATAGAGGTGGACCCCAAGAAGGTAGAAGTTGTGGCTAACTGGCCTAGACCCACTTCAGTGACAGAAATCAGGAGTTTCTTGGGTTTGGCGGGTTACTACAAGAGGTTTGTACAGGACTTCTCAAAGATTGCAGCTCCTCTGACCAGGAAGAACCAGAGGTTCGTGTGGACTGACCAGTGTGAAGAGAGCTTTGAGGAGCTCAAGAAGAGGTTGACTTCAGCACCAGTGTTAGCCCTGCCATCTAGTAATGAAGACTTCTCAGTGTATTGTGATGCGTCCCGTGTGGGACTGGGTTGTGTGCTAATGCAGAATGAAAGGGTGATTGCTTATGCTTCTAGACAGCTGAAGAAGCATGAGTTGAATTACCCCACACTTGACCTGCAGATGGCAGCAGTAATCTTTGCACTCAAGATGTGGAGGCACTACCTCTATGGGGTTAAATGTGAGATCTTCACAGATCATAAGAGCCTGCAGTACATCCTGAGTCAAAGAGATTTGAACTTGAGACAGAGAAAATGGGTGGAGCTGCTGAGTGACTATGATTGCAAGATTCAGTACCATCCGGGTAAGGCGAATGTTGTGGCAGACGCCCTAAGCCGGAAGTCACTAGACAGTCTATCCCACATCGCGGCTGAGAGGAGGTCGGTGGTGAAGGAGTTTTACAAGCTCGTTGATGAAGGTCTACAGTTGGAGTTGTCTGGTACAGGTGCATTGATTGCTCAGATGAGAGTGGCACCCGTGTTTCTAGAGCAGGTGGCTCAGAAACAGCATGAGGACCCAGAGTTAGTAAAGATTGCCAGAACTGTTCAGTCAGGCAAGGATTGCGAGTTCAGATTCGACAGCAAGGGGATCCTCCGCTATGGGAGCAGACTATGTGTACCAGATGACATAGGGCTAAAGGGAGACATTATGAGAGAGGCTCATAATGCAAGATACAGCGTTCACCCCGGAGCCACCAAGATGTACCAAGATCTGAAGAAGGTCTATTGGTGGCCAGCTATGAAGAGAGAAGTGGCACAGTTTGTGTCAGCTTGCGAAGTGTGTCAGAGGGTGAAGCTGGAACATCAGAAGCCGGCTGGAATGCTTAACCCGCTACCTATTCCAGAGTGAAAATGGGAGAATATAGCTATGGACTTCGTAGTGGGGTTACCGGCGACGTCCAACAGATTAGACTCCATATGGGTGATTGTGGACAGACTCACCAAATCTGCTCACTTCCTCCCTGTCAGGAGTGGCTATTCTGTGGACAAGTTGCCGCAGGTGTATGTTGATGAGGTTGTCAGGCTGCATGGGGTTCCTGTTTCAATAGTATCTGAAAGAGGACCCCAGTTCACCTCCAAGTTTTGGCGGAGTCTGCAGAATGCCATAGGTACCAGGTTGGATTTTAGCACTACTTTCCATCCACAGACGGACGGACAAACAGAGAGGACCATCCAGACAATAGAAGATATGCTCTGATCAAGCATAAATTAGCCACATTTTTATTATCTTTTTTATTGTTTATTTACATATTTTTTAGTTTAATTTATGGTTTCTATCTTGTTTTTACAGAAAAGGAAAGAATTGGAAAATTGGAGAAAAAATGCAGAAAATTGACAGAAAAGTGATTGGGTCAGTGATTTGCCCAGTGATCTGCCCAGTTCAAGCTGAAGCAGAAACCTGGAGGCAACAGGCAGAAGTGATATGGGCAGTGATTTGCCCAGGACACTCGAGGACACTGGCCAAATCACTCGCAGAAGACAGAGAGAACTGACTGGCAGAAATGTGATCAGGTCTGTGATTTGCCCAATCCCTTGAAGAAACTGGTCAAATCGCCGGGCAAATCACTTCGACAGCAGAAAATACAGCAGAGCGGGAAATTGTTCAGGAAACCGAATTTCAAGTTTTCAGAAGTCCAAATCCAACTCAATCACTACCAAAACAATTCCAAGAGCCACGAAAGAGTTTCTCACCTAAGGAATTCCAGTTGCAATTAAATTCAACATCAAAAGAGGAGTCACAAGCCAAATTAAAAAGGGAATTCAAAACCCTAGAAGGATGGAACTCTTCAATTATAAAAGGGCAACCTCCAAACCAGCAAAGGCATCTTCTGCTGAGGAATGGAACTCGCCAGAAACTCTCCAGCATCTTCCTCTTTCTTTTCTTTTCATCTTTTTGTGTATTTAGTCCACCATGAGTGGCTAAACTCCTTCTTTTCTAGTTGAAGTTGAGAATATTCAGATTTGTGATGAATTGGGAGGTTTAATACTCCCTTGTTGAACTCTTGTTTGTTTCAATATTTATGCAAACTGATCTTTTCCATAATTATTACTTTGCTTTTAGAATCAATAAGGGCCCATTGCTTTTAAATTGCTTAAGTAATATTGTTTGAATGATTTAGGTCCGTAATTGCTTAGGTTGTTCAAATACACATTTAATCAAGTTGCATAATCTAAACTTGACCACGCGGTTGGCAAGGATAGAATTGGGTTTTTCTAAGTCTTAATGCAATCAACAGTTGTTCGATGCTACAATGCCCCAAGGACGTTCCTTGGCAACTTGTTGATTAGTGTTTGATTAGCGAACGTTTCCTAATCAAACTAGAACTAAGGAAGAATTTGGATTGTGAGAAGCGTCTTCCACAACCAAAACTGATTTATTGAAATCAAATAGGAGTCTTTAATAATCAATGATCAATTCTGAACAAACTGAATTAGACTCACACTTCAGCTAGAATCTCTTTCTCATTGAAATTCTCATCTATTTAAATTATTGCTTTCTTTTGCTATTTAATTTTAATCATCAAATCAAACCCCCATCTTTTAATTATTTGTTATTTACTCATCTTGGTTATTATTAGGAAGATCTTTAGTGTCAATTCCCTGTGGTTCGACCCTATTGCCACTATCTACAAGTTTATTGTTGATTGTTTAATAGGTTTATTTTTGACGGCTTCGACAACCGCTTATCAAAAATTGGCGCCGTTGCCGGGGAATTGATTTAAACTAACGTATTTTCCCTTTATGACCAGGTCTGGCCGTAAAGACACTCTTCTTTACGACCCCGAGATTGAAAAAATTGCCAAGAGCTTAAGGAAGCAAGCAAATTTGAGGAACCAAGCCTCAAGACCATCTTCATCAACAACACCACCTCACAGACCACCTACTGCCCCTGCTGAAGAAATTTCTGCACCAGCAGAAACTTCCATCACCGCACCTGCTACAACAGAATTTTTACCAGGAACTGAATTTCTGGTCATGGCAGAAAATCCAGCAATGGCAGCACCACCTGCTGCACATGTAGAAGCTGAAATTCAAGCTGGAAACGTGCCCATTCAAGCACCTCAACAAAGGGAAAGAACTCTCGGAGAGTTAGCTGAACCAACAGGAGATCAAGCACCCTTATGCATTGAATATCCCCTATTGACAGCACCATTCGAGCTAAGGACAGGTCTGATTCATCTCCTTCCTAAATTCAGAGGCCTAGAAAATGAAGATCCTCACAAGCATTTGAAGGCATTCCACGTTGTGTGCTCAACTATGAGACCTCAAGGCATTCCAGAAGATGATATCAAGCTTAGAGCTTTCCCTTTTTCCCTTGAAGACTATGCCAAAGAATGGCTATTCTACTTGCCACCCGGATCCATCACATCATGGGCTGATATGGTAAGAGCATTCTTGAGAAAATTCTTTCCAACCTCAAAAGCCATAGGCATCCGTCGAGAAATAAGTGGCATAAAGCAAAAGCACTCTGAAGGTTTGTATGAGTACTGGGAGAGGTTCAAAAAGTTGTGCACAAGTTGCCCTCGGCATGATATTTCTGACCAATCTCTCATTGAGTACTTCTATGGAGGTTTGCTACCCTCGGAGAGAAAATTTATTGACGCAGCCTGTGGAGGAACAATTGAAAAAAAATCACCTCGAGAGATGAGGGACTTGATTTCCTCCATGGCTGCAGCTTCTCAACAATTTGGAGACCAAGAGCTGCCAACAAGGAATGTGAATGAGGTGAGTAATTCCATTTTATCATCCCAACTTTCTGAACTCACCAATGCTGTCCGTAGCCTTGTTGTGAGTCAAACCCAACAAGTCCAGCAGATTCAGCAGCCCAAGACATGTGGAATATGTGCCAACAACCACCCAACTAATCTATGTCCTTCCCTTCAAGAGGAGGACCAGCAAGTCAATGCGGTTGGAGGCTTTAATGGGCAAAGAAGGTATGATCCCTATGCAAATACTTACAATCCAGGTTGGAGGGACCATCCAAATTTTAGTTATGCAAGGGGACAGCAATATCCAAGTTACCAGCAAAGAAACCAAGCTCAAGCTGCACCTCAAAATTCTAATGCATCTCTTGAAGAGATTGTGAAAAATTTGGCAAATACTGTGCAGAATCTTGAGAAACAAATGGGGCAAATGGCTTCATCCTTAAACAAAATTGAATCACAAGGAAAGCTACCCTCCCAAACTGAGATAAATCCAAGGCAAAATGCTAGTGCCATCACATTGAGGAGTGGAAAGGAGTTGCAAGACAATAGGGCTGAAAAAGTGCAAAAACAGGACATGGAAGAAATTCTGCCAGAAAGTGATCAGGGCAGTGATTTGCCCAGTTTGCTTGAAGAAACTGACCCGATCGCTGGGCAAACTAAGCTGTCCAGCAGTGATTTGCCCAATTCTCCAGAGAAGGCAGAAAGTGATTTGCCCAAATCAACAGACCAGGCAGAATCCAGCCAAAGGCAGAAACAGCAACCTATGGAGAAATTCAAGGTACCTCCTCCCTTCCCAAAGAGATTTGCAAGGTCCCAAAAGGAGAAAGAGGAAAAAGAGATATTTGAGACACTCCGCAAAGTGGAAATTAACATTCCCCTACTTGATGCTGTAAAACAAATTCCAAGGTATGCCAAGTTTCTCAAAGAGCTATGCACCAACCGAAGGAAACTTGCTGAACGTGAAAAGGTAAGTGTGGGGGAGTGTGTTTCAGCTGTCATCCAAAGGAAACTACCAGTCAAATGCAAAGATAGAGGAATGTTTGCGGTTTCATGCAAAATAGGCAATGTGGGAATAAAGAAGGCCATGTGTGACCTTGGAGCTTCAATAAATGTCATGCCTCTGTCTATTTTTAACTTGTTAAATGCAGGTACACTCAAAGGCACCAGCATTATGATCCAATTGGCTGACCGATCCATTGTCTACCCCAAGGGAGTGCTAGAAGATGTGTTGGTACAAGTGGACCAATTAGTCTTTCCAGCAGATTTTTATGTTATTGACATGGAGGAAGACAAGAGCAACACCACCTCTGATATCTTACTTGGGAGACCATTCTTGAGCACAGCAAGAACAAAAATTGATGTGCATGATGGCACATTGACTATGGAGTTTGAAGGGGAAGTTATCAAATTTAATGTTTATGATGCCATGAAATTCCCCAATGATGTTTCTCATGTTTATGGACTTGATGTTATTGATAATTTAAGTCAAGAAGTTTTTGATTTTGATCAAGAAAACTTACTTTATGAAAGTCTTTGCAGGAAAGGAGAAGTGGACAGCAACATCTCTGAAGCAGACAAAACAGCAGACTGTTGTAACTTGCTGGATGTGGGCGATTTGCCCAGTGATTTGCCCAGAACACCAGAAAATCTGCTCAAATCACAGCTCAAATCAGACAGCAGGCAGACAGAAAACCAGCAGACAGAAAAGGCACCAGAACTGAAACCCTTGCCTAACCACCTCAAATATGCCTACTTGGGAGCTGGAAATACACTTCCAGTAATCATCTCCAACCAGCTCAGCCAAGAAGAAGAGGAAAAGCTCCTAGATGTGTTGAGGAAACACAAGAAGGCAATTGGGTGGACATTGGAGGACATAAAGGGTATCTCACCCTCAACATGCATGCATCGGATACTTATGGAGGATGAGTGCAAACCTGTTCGTGAGGCACAAAGAAGGCTGAATCCACCTATGATGGAGGTTGTAAAGAAGGAAATTGTGAAGCTCCTAGACATTGGGGTAATCTACCCCATTTCTGACAGTAAGTGGGTGAGTCCCATCCATGTGGTACCAAAGAAGACCGGGATTACCATAGTCCCTAATTCTGAAGGAGAGCTAGTACCCACTCGTGTACAAAATGGGTGGAGAGTTTGCATGGACTACAGGAAGCTCAACACAGCCACAAGGAAGGACCACTTTCCCTTGCCCTTCATGGACCAAATGCTTGAGAGACTTGCTGGAAAAAGCCATTACTGCCTCCTTGATGGATATTCTGGATTTTATCAAATCCCCGTTGCACCAGAAGACCAAGAGAAGACCACTTTCACGTGCCCATTTGGCACATTCGCATTTAGGAGGATGCCCTTCGGTCTTTGCAATGCACCAGCCACCTTCCAAAGGTGCATAATGAGCATTTTTTCTGACTATGTGGAGAAAATCATTGAAGTCTTCATGGATGACTTTACGGTGTATGGCAACTCATTCCATGAATGCCTAGCCAACTTGGAGAAGATACTTCAAAGGTGTTTGGAGACAAACTTGGTTCTCAACTATGAGAAGTGCCACTTCATGGTCAGCCATGGCTTAATCTTAGGCCATATTGTTTCAACAAAAGGGATTGAGGTGGACAAAGCCAAAATTGACACCATCAAAAATCTGCCCTACCCAACCAGCATTAGGGAGATTCGATCATTCCTTGGACATGCTGGTTTTTACAGGAGGTTTATCAAGGATTTTTCTAAGATAACTCAGCCTCTTTGCAGATTGTTACAGCAGGATGTACCATTCAACTTTGATGACAGCTGCAAATCAGCCTTTGATTTGATCAAATCACTCCTAATTTCTGCCCCCGTCATCCAGCCACCTGATTGGACCCTTCCATTTGAGATCATGTGTGATGCCAGCAACTTTGCTATAGGTGCAGTATTGGGACAGCGCATAGGTAACTCTCCTCATGTCATTCACTATGCCTCACGCACCCTAGATGCTGCACAATGCAATTATTCCACCACGGAAAAAGAGTTGCTGGCTGTTGTGTTTGCATTGGAGAAGTTTAGACCCTACCTACTTGGTACAAAGGTGATTATATACTCAGATCATGCTGCACTAAGGTATTTAATCAAGAAAAAGGAGTCCAAACCTAGGCTGGTGAGATGGATATTGCTGTTACAAGAGTTTGACTTGGAGATCCGTGACAAGAAAGGCAAGGAGAACCTTGTGGCTGATCACCTCAGCAGAATTCTGACCGAGATGGAGACATGCCCCATCAATGAGACCTTCCCTGATGAGCACCTCTTTGCTGTCCAAGAAGAGGAACCATGGTATGCTGATATTGTTAACTTCCTTGCCATAGGTGATTTGCCCACTGATTTGCCCAAACACATAAGAGACAAGATCAAGAAGGAAGCAAGGTATTATGTGTGGGATGAGCCTTACCTATGGAAGCATTGTGCAGACCAAGTCATAAGGAGATGCATCCCAAATCATGAAATCACTTCTGTTCTGACTTTCTGCCACTCCTACAGCTGTGGAGGTCACTTTGGGCCACGCAAGACAGCCTTGAAAGTCCTTGAAAGTGGATTATTTTGGCCTAACATATTTAGAGATGCTTATTTATTTTGTAGGTCATGTGCAAGATGCCAACAAACGGGAAACCTTGGCAAAAGAAGTGAAATGCCACAAGCACCCATTATGGTGTGTGAAATCTTTGACATATGGGGCATTGACTTCATGGGACCATTCCCACCTTCCTTTGGCAACACCTACATACTACTTGCTGTGGATTATGTGTCTAAGTGGATTGAGGCCAAAGCAACAAGAGCTGATGATGCAAAAACAGTGGGTGATTTTGTAAAATCCCACATTTTCTCAAGATTTGGACTGCCCAAAGCCATAATCAGTGACCGAGGCACCCATTTTTGCAACAAGGTAGTAGAAACTCTCCTCAAAAAGCACCATGTCATCCATAGAACATCTACTGCCTATCATCCTCAAACAAATGGGCTGGCTGAAGTATCAAATAGGGAGATCAAGTCCATCTTGGAGAAAACGGTCTGCCCAAATCGCAAAGACTGGAGTACACGCCTCAATGATGCCTTATGGGCATATAGAACAGCATATAAAACTCCAATTGGGATGTCTCCATATAGGCTGATTTATGGGAAAGCATGCCATCTACCTGTGGAACTTGAACATAAAGCCTATTGGGCTGTGAAGAGCTGTAATCTTGATGAAAAAGAAGCTGGAGTTAACAGAAAATTACAGATTCAAGAGCTTGAGGAGATCCGGCGTGATGCCTATGAAGCTTCATGGGATTACAAAACAAAGACTAAAGCCTTCCATGATAAGAATATCTCCAGAAAACACTTCCAGGTTGGTGATAAAGTCTTGCTTTTTGATTCCAGATTCAAATTATTCCCTGGGAAGCTTCGGTCTAGGTGGATTGGACCATTCTTAGTTGAACATATCTATCCACATGGAGCTGTTGACATTAGGAGCTCACAAACTAGCAAAGTTTTCAAAGTTAATGGGCATCGTTTGAAGAGATTCTATGAAGGTTTTACTGTCCATGTTGTGGAGGAGCTTCCCTTGGATCCCCCTTCCCAAGACTGCTGAGCAAGACACTGAAGTCCAGCCCAAGACAGAAAACAGGGCGCTACTGGGAGGCAGCCCAGATGTAGTGATTTGCCCAGTGATTTGCCCACTGCTTGCCCAAATCGCCGGGCAAATCGACTGAATGTACCATAATCACAAGTGATTAGGGCAGTGATTTGCCCAGTTGCCAAGATAAAGTAACCAGATCACCGGTCCCATCGCAAAACCAAGCACATCATCAGCAAAGGGCGTGAACAGTACCAGCCCAGCAACTGCAAAGGAGAAGCGATCTGGCCAAGTGATTTGCCCACTGCTTACCCAAATCACTGGTCAAATCACCCTGTCAAGAATCCAGAGGGCCAGCAATAAATGATCAAGGCAGATCACATACCCTAATTACTTTAAATAGTCTTTTCTTTTATTTTTAATTTTTACGCTAAACTACTGTTTTTATCTCTTCTACTTCTTCAAGCTTTCCCCTCTCCGACCACCACTCACCCACCGGCGAACTCAAGACCACCATGGTCCGAATCAAGATGAAGGCCACCGGCGGACCGTTCATGTGGAAGAAACTAGGGCTGCCGAAACCCATCCCCTATGACAGTGACGATGAAGCGTGGGATACCACTCCACCAGCCACCACCAGCACCGAAACGCCACCGGCTACTGAACCAGCGACCGGACGCACCGACTCACCGGCCGCCCAGACATATCGCTGGCAAAAGAAACGGCAAAGAACGCCGCCACCACCATCCACAATAGACCCGAAGACAAACCCTGCGGGCGAAATGCTACCTGAAGCCACCACTCCCACCGGCCACAGCCACAAACGGCCAAGAACACAGTCGCCACCAAGATCAGAGCTGGAACCCACCATTGCCATACATCTCGCAGGACTCAAAGAAAGTGGTACGCCCACTGATTCCACCAACGCTGTGCCCACTGATGCGCCCACGGACTTGCCAAGCGCTATGCCCAGCGATGTGCCCACCGATGCGCCCGTGGACTTACCAAGTGATGTGCCTAGCGATGTGCCTAGCGACACACTCAGTGATATGCCCAGCAATTTGCCCAGCGATTTGCCCAGGCCAGCATACCCAGATCACATCGTCAAATGACTGACATTCAACAAAATTTCTGAGCGCACCAGGCTGCTTAAAGTTTCATCCCTACCATATCACCCAGGTAAATATATCCACCATGCCACCCTTGGAGCACTGAGACTCCATTCCCAGGTACGTTCTCTAATTTCTGCTATTGGCTGGGACACCTTTTTCCTCCTGCGCATGCCCTCCTTCCTTGAACTCACACATGAGTTCTTCACCACATTCTATTTTGATAAACCTGCCATGCATAACATACACACACCAGGCACTATTGGATTTAGGTTATTGGGGAAGCGATTTCGCTTATCCCTGCAGGAATTCGGCATAGCCATGGGCTGTGAATGCCCTCAGTCCACCTGGGACTTCCCTGCTGAGTTTGATCCAAGCTCTGTGTACTTGGAATTAAGTGACAATCCACCAGACTCCTACTCACCAACAAGGTCCAAGGACCTTTACCTCAAGAACCCCAGCCTGAAATACCTCCACAGATTCCTGGCTTACACATTTTCTGGGAGGAAGGATGCCTCCAACATCCTGACCAGAACTGAGTTATATATTCTTTGGTGTATGCACACACATAGGAAAATACATCTGGGATACTGGGTTGCCACCCAACTATCTAGCATCATTCAGTATAACAGGCCACTGATTTTTGGCCCCTTGATCACTGCCATTGCAGTGAATCTCAAATTATTGCACCTAGCATATACTGACCTTTCCCCCACCCCCAAAACAACCCCCTTGGACCTACGCACATTGGATGATATGGGGTTGCTTTGTAAGGTGGGGGATTTTTTTTCCATTGCACCTGCAGGTCCAGTAACGCCACGCCATGAGCGTGTTTTCAGAAGGAAGAAAGCCACCATAAGCACCACCACCCAGTAGCCAGCCACTATAGCAGATACTGCAGATGAGGCAACACAAGCAATAGGGCAGGAACCAGCAAATGAGCCACCTCCAGCAGCCCCCCAGCAGGATGCTCCTCAGCCACCTGAAGACAAAGCCCCCAACCAAACAGTAGAGGCTCGTCTCAGAAGGATTGAAGATCGAATGCAAAGGATGGAGCACTTGTTGGACCTGCTGGTGGACCATTTTCTGCCCCAGCACCGTGACAGATAGCGATCTGCCCAATGATTTGCCCAGTGCTTGCCCAAGTCACTGGTCAAATCACTCACAGGCCAGGGAGTCCCTTTCCCTTTTCTCCTTCATTTTTTCTATATGTTTCTTCACACATTGAGGACAATATGTGGGATAGGTGTGGGGGTACTGGAGAGTATTTATTCATTGATTACACCATCTTTTTGCTTCTTGTTGTTTCTTTTTGTTTCTTTTTGCATTGTTCCTACCCCTTTTTGCACACACCAGAATTTTTTTTCACACTCCTAGCACACACACATAGAATTTTGTAGCTAATTGCTCTACTCAACATAGATAACAAAGTTGAAAGAGTGCCCTTATCTCATGACCCCATTGATTTGCCACCCCTTTAAGCCTAAATTGAATCATTCACAGTATGTTACCTTCACTTAGGGAGTTTTTCTCTTGAATTGAATCCTTAAATGTGCTAAGGTCAAGGGAAATAAAAATACAAATACATGCAAACACAAAGCTAGTGTAACTCCCTATGAGCTTATTTGCCCAAATTATCATGAAAAACCAGCACAAAGCACAAATCACAAACTTGTTCCAATGGTCTAAGACTATGAACTGAGCCTAATAGCCACTTGGAGAAGTAACTGACTGAGTAACCGGGGGTGTATCACCCATGTACACAATCGCGTAAAAAGGTCAGTAACTTTTCAAGCGAATAAGTTTCGATGGTCTAGACTATGAACAGAGCTAGTAGCCACTTGAACAAGTGACTAACTGAGTAACCGGGGGTGTATCACCCATGTACACAATCGCGTAAAAAGGTTAGTGACTTTTTCAGGCAAGGATAAGAATAAGTGCTGCTGAAAATAAAAATATAAATTAAATAAAAAGGAGAAAGAGAGAAGGTGGCAGGTCACTCATAGGGGTTGCATTAAAACTAACATAAAGGAATAAGCATGATTGATTCAAAAACCTTTCTCTTGACCATGGTAGGTGAAAGGAAACAAGGAAAGGAGAGGATGACCTTAGTGCATGTACTCTATACTGTGATAATTCAGATTAGGAGTCTAGGGGGAGCTGATTAAGTGGTATTTAGGCTCTAAGGAAAAAGGGGGCTTGATTGGCTAAGTTATTTGTTGCTTGAGGACAAGCAAAAAGCTAGGTGTGGGGGTATTTGATCAAGCATAAATTAGCCACATTTTTATTATCTTTTTTATTGTTTATTTACATATTTTTTAGTTTAATTTATGGTTTCTATCTTGTTTTTACAGAAAAGGAAAGAATTGGAAAATTGGAGAAAAAATGCAGAAAATTGACAGAAAAGTGATTGGGTCAATGATTTGCCCAGTGATCTGCCCAGTTCAAGCTGAAGCAGAAACCTGGAGGCAACAGGCAGAAGTGATATGGGCAGTAATTTGCCCAGGACACTCGAGGACACTGGCCAAATCACTCGCAGAAGACAGAGAGAACTGACTGGCAGAAACGTGATCAGGTCAGTGATTTGCCCAATCCCTTGAAGAAACTGGTCAAATCGCCGGGCAAATCACTTCGACAGCAGAAAATACAGCAGAGCGGGAAATTGTTCAGGAAACCGAATTTCAAGTTTTCAGAAGTCCAAATCCAACTCAATCACTACCAAAACAATTCCAAGAGCCACGAAAGAGTTTCTCACCTAAGGAATTCCAGTTGCAATTAAATTCAACATCAAAAGAGGAGTCACAAGCCAAATTAAAAAGGGAATTCAAAACCCTAGAAGGATGGAACTCTTCAACTATAAAAGGGCAACCTCCAAACCAGCAAAGGCATCTTCTGCTGAGGAATGGAACTCGCCAGAAACTCTCCAGCATCTTCCTCTTTTTTTTTTCATCTTTTTGTGTATTTAGTCCACCATGAGTGGCTAAACTCCTTCTTTTCTAGTTGAAGTTGAGAATATTCAGATTTGTGATGAATTGGGAGGTTTAATACTCCATTGTTGAACTCTTGTTTGTTTCAATATTTATGCAAACTGATCTTTTCCATAATTATTACTTTGCTTTTAGAATCAATAAGGGCCCATTGCTTTTAAATTGCTTAAGTAATATTGTTTGAATGATTTAGGTCTGTAATTGCTTAGGTTGTTCAAATACACATTTAATCAAGTTGCATAATCTAAACTTGACCACGCGGTTGGCAAGGATAGAATTGGGTTTTTCTAAGTCTTAATGCAATCAACAGTTCTTCGATGCTACAATGCCCCAAGGACGTTCCTTGGCAACTTGTTGATTAGTGTTTGATTAGCGAACGTTTCCTAATCAAACTAGAACTAAGGAAGAATTTGGATTGTGAGAAGCGTCTTCCACAACCAAAACTGATTTATTGAAATCAAATAGGAGTCTTTAATAATCAATGATCAATTCTGAACAAACTGAATTAGACTCACACTTCAGCTAGAATCTCTTTCTCATTGAAATTCTCATCTATTTAAATTATTGCTTTCTTTTGCTATTTAATTTTAATCATCAAATCAAACCCCCATCTTTTAATTATTTATTATTTACTCATCTTGGTTATTATTAGGAAGATCTTTAGTGTCAATTCCCTGTGGTTCGACCCTATTGCCACTATCTACAAGTTTATTGTTGATTGTTTAATAGGTTTATTTTTGACGGCTTTGACAACCGCTTATCATGCTCAGAATGTGTGTGCTGGACTTTGGCGGTTCTTGGAGGCAACATCTACCTTTGGTGGAGTTTGCCTACAATAACAGCCATCATGCTAGCATCGGGATGGCTCCTTATGAAGCTTTGTATGGGAGGAAGTGCAGATCACCTGTTTGCTGGGAAGAGGTTGGAGAAAAGGCCTTGGCAGGGCCTGAGCTAGTAGAGATCACCAGTAGGGTGGTACCCATAATCAGAGAAAGGATCAAGACTGCTGCAAGCAGACAGAAGAGTTATGCAGACATCCGCAGAAGGCAAGTAGAGTTTCAGGAGGGGGATCTGGTATTGCTCAAGGTGTCTCCTATGAAAGGAGTGGTTCCCTTTGGGAAGAAAGGTAAACTAGCCCCACGATACATCGGACCCTTTGAAATCTTGCAAAAGATTGGGAATGTGTCGTACAAGCTGGATTTACCTGCCTCAATGGAAAGAATCCATCTGGTTTTCCATGTTTCCATATTGAGGAAGTTTGTGTCGGATCCGGGCAAGGTTCTTAGTGAGCCTGATGTGGAGATCTAAGAAGATCTCACTTATGTTGAGCAGCCAGTACGGATCGTAGACACCCAGATCAGGAAGCTGAGGAACAAGGAAATCCCGATGGTGAAATTCCTGTGGAACCACCACAATTTGGAAGAATGCACTTGGGAGACACGGGAGTCCATGCTCCAGCAGTACCCTTATCTCTTCTGAGGTTAGTTTTATGTGTATGATGTGTGTTATGCCTTGCTTGTGCTAGTTGAGGAACATTTGGGGATGAATGTTCTTAAGAAGGGGAGAATGTAGTACCCGGCTAGACTCCGGTATCGGAATTCCTGCCGTCCGGTGGAATCTCGGGTGTCGGAGACCTCTAGAAGGGTAAAACCATGTTTTTATAAAATGTTTTAATGTGTTTTATGTTTTTAATCAAGAAAGAAATGAGTTTTTGCATGAAAATAGCCTTGGAGGAAAACTCAGGTTCAGCCACCGAACCTCAAGTTCGGCCGCCGAACATGCACGCCTTCGGGAGCGCTTTTAGGCCCCCGAAAGCATAAGTGAGGGAAGTCCAGGTTCGGCCGCCGAACCTCATGTTCGGCCGCCGAACATGGCATGCATGCGGAGGCACGTTCGACTCCCGAATGTGGCCTGGCCAGCCACCTATAAAGGGGTCCCTTGGCCAAAAACGGGCGAGTTTTCCCCCATTGTCGGCCAAGGTGAGCTCTCCGCCGCCCCTCACCAATCTCGAGTTCCTTCCTTCAAATCTTTCACGGTTTTCACTAGTTTTCACCTTGTTTTGAAGATTTTTGAGCAAAAGGACAAGTTTTTGAGCTTGGAGACCCAAGGAGCTAAATCTCTCCCAACTCCAAGTTAGATCGCCTCTACTCTCGATCTTCAAGAGGTAAGAGTCGATCTCTAGCTTATGATGTGTTTTAAACAAGTTTTATACAAGTTTATGGAATAGAAATGCATGTTTAGGTTGTTTTGAGTTTATGGGTTTAATGTGTGTTTTGAGCAATGTGGGTATGTTTGATGTCTTATAGTTGGGGTTTAGACTAGTTTGAGACCCCTATGAACTTGTATGCTTGATTGTGTTTGATTGGGAGTGTTGTAGAATAGGTTTATGCATGTTTGAAAGGGTTGGGAGGCGTTTGTGCATGTTGGAGCTGAGTTTCTGCCACTTTGGAGAAACTTAGGTTCGGCCGCCGAACCCGCTTGTGGAGGCAGCCTTCGGCTGCCGAAGCCTGCCCCCGAAAGAGGACTTTCGTCTCTGGAGGGCAGTTTCGGCAGCCGAAAGTGCCGCCGAACATGCATGAGTTTCGTCTCTGTCTGGGAGCTTCGGCCGCCGAAGTTGCCGCCGAACCTGCCTGACTTTCGGCTCTTGAGGGACTTTCGGCCGCCAAACCTGCCGCCGAAAGTGCCCTGTCCAACCCTCCTTTGCATGTTTTTCTATGATTGTTTCATGATGTTCTAGGGGGTTTTTGGGGAGTAGTTTAGAGTTATGTTCGTGTATGTTTGGTCCCTCATTTGAGTCCACCTGTGTAGGTTCGGACCCGAGGAACCGAGGACCCCAGCAGTGAGTCAGCTGCTCCAGTGTCTGGTCAGAGCTATCCAGAGGTGAGTTGAATAACTCATTACGTTTTAAAGCAAATAATGGACATTTTAGCATGATTCACGCATCATTAATGCCATGAGATATACTAGGTTGTTTACATTAGAATTCACGAATATGTTGCATTGCATACTTTATTGTTGTTGATGTGGATGAACGTTGGATGATCCATAGCCCTCGATCTATGATGTGACGATGTGATATGTACGGTACGGAATGTAAGACCAGTGGGACCCATTCTACGTTCGCTGGCACTATGTAAGAGAAAGACCAGGACCCATTCTACGTTCTGGCACATTGGAATGTTATGTTATGCTATGTAAGAGAAAGACCAGGACCCATTCTACGTTCTGGCACTATTGGATATGTAGAGGGCTACTGGTGATAAGTTCATCCTTGATGTGATATGTTTGTGATGTGATGCATTCCATAAAGGCATGAAATGTTAAAATAATGTTTTTATTTATTCTGCTCACTGGGCTCTAGTAGCTCACCCCTCTCCCTTAACCCCCAGGTTTGCAGGTACAGGGTAGACCAGGAGGTCAGCAAGAGTAATAAAGTCTTGTCTATGTAATAGCTAGTGTGGACATGATAAATGAATATGATGTTATGTAAAAGTACAGTATAGACATGTAATGTAATGATGTTTATGGATGATAGAGGTGTGCTTGACCATAGAATGTCGTTATCCCTTTTAATACATGATCTTAGATGTTTTATGATGTTCATGTAAACCAACTCAACATATGTTATATCGCCCATTGGGGCACTGATGAGATCCCACAGAGGGGTCAATGTTTATGATTATGACTATGTATAGTGCATGTACAGGTTGAGTTTGGTAAAAGAATGAAAGGATGAATGTATGAAAGCTAAAGTTTTAAAATTTTATGTATGTTGTTGATCATGTATGGGATTAAACAGGTTTTCAGGTTGTATGTCAGGCTTGCTACGGGTCCCGGCGGCCTTAAGCTGACCTGGATCCTAGCGCCGGTAGAGGTCCGATTTTCGGGTCGTTACAAAAGCGCTCCCGAAACCTTCCTATGTTCGGCGGCCGAACTTCACTTTCGGCGGCCGAACCTGGCAAATGCCTCCTTGGTCTCTTCCTTTAAAAACTCATTTGTTTTCCATTAAAAACTATAAAATCGTGTGAAAATATTTTAGAAACACATTTTACCCCTCTAGAAAACTCTGGCATCGTCAGAATTCCAGATTCCAACGGAGATTCCGCCGGAAGGTAGGGATTCCGATGCCGGGATCTAGCCGGGTATTACATTCTTCCCCCCTTTAAGAACATTCGTCCCCGAATGTTCCACAAACAAACAGGCATAGCATAAAACATAACATCAAGAATACATAAACATGCAAGCAAACAAGCAAGCAAAACCTAAAAACCTCTCTCCTAAATGAGAGACATAGGTACTGCTGGAGTATGGACTCCCGGGTCTCCCAGGCGAACTCGCCCACACTGGCGATCCCAAAGGACTTTCACCATCGGGATTTCCTTGTTCCTCAACTTCTTGACTTATGTGTCTATGATCCGCACTAACTGCTCAACATAGGTGAGACCTCCAAGATCTCCACCTCTGGTTCTTTAAGAATCCTACTAGGACCTGACACGAACTTCCATAACACAGGAACATGGAAATCCGAATGGATTTTCTCCATAGGAAATCACCCTTACCAAAAGAAACACCTTAGCAATACCCAACCTTCTCTTAGACCTTAACAAGCTTTCACTGCGCACTCTGATAAAACTCTTCCCCCTTCTGGAACTCTACCCAACTCTTCTGCTGACTCACAGCAGTTCTACTTCTTTCTCTAACTACCGGCCTTCTCTCCTCTGTAATATGGGATAACTGCCAAGTGATCTCCAGCTGAGGACGTCTAACATAACATTTGCCTCACTCGGATGATATTGGATCTTGCAATCATAGTCACTATGCAGTTCTACCCATCTTCTCTGCCTTAGGTTCAACTCTCACTGACTCAAGATGTACTGCTAACTGTTATGATCCGTAAAGATCTCACATTTTACCCCATGAAGGTAATGCCTCCTCATCTTAAGTGCAAAGATTATAACTGCCAACTCTAGATCGTGTAGGATAATTCAACTCATGCCTCTTCAGCTACCTAGAAACATAAGCAATTACCCCATCACTTGCATTAACACACAATCTAACCCCACACAGGGCGCATCACAGAACACTGCGAAATCTTCATTACTGGTAGGCAGAGCTACCACCGGTGTAGACGTCAACCTTTTCTTCGGCTCTTCAAAGCTCTCTTTACACTGAGTAGACCACACAACCCTCTGGTTCTTCTTGATCCATCTGGTCATAGGAGCGGCAACTCTAGAGAAGTTCTGGATGAACCTCCAGTAGGTAACCTGCCCAACCCAAAAAGCTCTTGATCTTTGTCACTACAATGGGCCTAGGCTAGTTAGCTACAACTTCAACTTTCTCAGGGTCTACCTCACCTTTCGTTTTCCGACATACCATAACTCAAGAAAGATATGCTCCTTGACCGGAACTCACATTTGGAGAACTGGGCATCTAAGCCATGTTCTCTCAGGATCTGCAATCTTGACCTCAGATAATGGGCATACTCTTCTTGCATTTCTGGAACTCACCGCGGTACCGTCAATGAAGACAATAACGAAGTGATCCAGAAACCGACTAAAACTCTGCTTATGAGATCCATGAATGCTGTAGGGGCGTTCATTAACCCGAACAACACTACTAGGAACTCATAGTGCCCACATCTGATTCTAAACACCGGCTTCGGTACATCTTCTTCCTTGATCATAACTGCTGGTACCTGGACTTCAGATCTATCTTGGAAAGGCAACCAGCTCCTGCCAGCTGGTTTAAAATAGATCGTCGATCCAAGGTAACAAATACTTATTCTGGGTAGTGACTTTGTTCAACGACTGGTAGTCGATACAAAGTCCTAGGGATCCATCCTTCATTTTCACAGCCAACACTAGAGTATCGCAGGGCGAGGTACTCAGTCGGATGAAACCCTTGGCTACCAACTTATATAACTGCTCTTCCTACTCCTTTGACTTTGCAGGTGTCACCCTGTAGGGAGGGGTAGGGACAGGTCTGGTCCCCATTATCACCTTAATTTAGAACTCTGTCTCCCTAACAGATGGTACACCAGGCGGCTTGTCTGGGAAAACATCTAAGAACTTCTCTGACTACGGGCACTGAGGCGGGTTCCCTGACCTGACTGCTATCCTCTCTCACATAAGCTAGGAACCCCTGACAACCTCTCCTGAGCAACCTACGAGCCTATAGGGCTGATAACAAACCTCTAGTTATCCCTACACTATCCCCTCTAAGGACTACCTCTGATCCATACGGAACTCTGAACCTGACTACCTTGTCTCTGCTATCCAAGGTAGCACCACGAGCAGAAAGCCAGTCCATCCCTAGAATGATGTCAGAATCAGTCAAATCTAGAACCACTAGGTCAGCTGGAAGGCATCTACTCACAACATACTCTGAACTATACCGGTAGACTGACTCTGCCACTGATGGATCACACTTGGGTGCACTGACCCCAAGGGGACACTCTATCCCAGAAGCCATCAACCCACTCTATCTACGGCTCTCGAAGCAACAAGGAAAAAGAAACATCAGGGTTCAATACAGCATACACATCAGAACATACAAAAGTGAGATTACCTGTCACTGCCATGTCCGATGTGTTAGCCTCCTGCTGGGTCATGGAGAAAATCCGAGCTGAAGCTGATGGACCTTCCCCGCGGAAACCTACCAAAGAAGGGACTGCCTCCCTTCCTCTGCCTCGACTACTGCCCTGAAACATGGTTGGAGCTACTGGTTGAGCCACTCCACCTGAAGCTGTCCGCTGGGACTGTGTCACCAAGGTCGCAGTGGGACACTCACGTGCCATGTGCCCCTCCTGTCCGCACCTGAAACATGTCGTTGTCCCCACCAGACAGACTCTCTTGTGCGGCCTACCGCACCTCGTACATCTGGAGTTATCCAAACCAGAGCTCGAACCATCACCTATTCCCAGGCCAGACTTTAACCGGTTCCAGAACTTGCTCTTCTTCGACCTTCTGAGGCCTCTGCCTCCCTTCTTACTCTTTGTGACAGCCTCGCTCAGAGGGGAGAGATTAACATCACTTGTCCCTGGGATTTTGGAACCTGAAGGTTGTGCCACATACTGTTTAACTGTCCCTTGAATGATGGCACTAGCCTCCATCTTCCGAGCCATATCTACTATGGCATGGAAGCTCTCCCTGCCTACTGATTGAATCAAAGAGGAATACCTGGAATGGAGCCTCATGGTATACCTCTTAGCCCTCTTCTGATCCGTATCATAGGCTTGCCCCACATACGGCAACAACTCCAAAAACTTGTCGGTGAACTCATCTACACTCATCTCTTCTGTCTGCCTCAGCTGCTCGAACTCAATCATCCTCAGCTCTATGGAACTATCTGGAAAAGCCCATCCTGCAAACTCATTGGCAAACTGCTCCCAAGATAAGCTTTCCAACCTTGGGTCCACATAGTTTTTGAACCAATCCCTCGCCTTCTTGCATTTCAATGTGAACCCTGCCATTTGAATGGCTCTACTATCATTGGCTCCCAACTCATCAGTTATCATCTTTACCGTTCTGAGATACTCAAAAGGGTCATCACCTGTTTCAAACTTGGGAGCATCCAACTTCATATAGTCCGTCATCTTTACTTTACCCCCAACTGATGAGCTAGGTTTGGGTATCTGGACATCAGGAACTAATGATTCTGCTGGCGACGGAGGAGGTGCAGCATTCCCTGGGTTAGGGTTTGCTGGACTTGGGTGAAAGGATGAGGGTGAAAACATAGGGTACTGTGGGTACGGTGGGTAAAAGGGAGGATAGGGCATGAAGGTGGGATATGGGTTATAGCTAAAGAAATCTGATGTAGCTCCCATCGGATACCCTGGCCCTTGCGGTTAGGGTGGATACTGTGGTGGAACAAAACCCGAGGCCTGAGTGCCTCCTTGGGACTCTCCCATATCCTCTACTAACATACTCACGCCCAAACTCCTATCTTTACTCTGATCATCCTCCTCTGATTCCCTCACATCATCTGACATTCTGCCCAGAACTGATCCCCTCCTGCTTGCATCAAAAGACCTTCTAGGGTCCCTTGATGTACCTTCTCTGCTTGATCTACATGACATTGCCCTTTGCAGAGCAGGGGGATGGGCATCCATGCCCTCATTCTCTGGCGGAGCTCCAGTCAATCTAGCAGATCGACGAGTTACTCTCATCCTGCTTTCTGAAAAGCACAACACATACACTTAAGCATTAACATCATATGATCCATGAGAGAACACATGAATCCTCAACACATACATCACATACATAGCATATCATTAATGCATATGTCCTTAGGCATGGCATTACATAACATCATACAAGACAGGACTCCACATCCTATCCTAGTGGACATGATTTTCCTATTGTGCTTGCTCTTCTATAACCTTTATGAGCCCGACACACTATAGGTCCGACCATATAAACCTAGGGCTCTGATACCAATCTGTAACGACCCGAAAAGCGGACCGCTACCAGCGCTAGAATCCAGATCGACTTAAGGTCGCCAGGACCCGTAGCAAGCCTAACATACATCCTGTATACCTGACAAATCCCATACATGATCAAACATACACATGAAGCTTTAAACTTTTTCTTTCCTTTACCAAGCTTAACCTGTGCATGCACAATCCCATAAACATAAAACCTCACACTGGAGTCCTCATCAAATGCTCCAATGGGGCAACATATCATACGTTAAGCTTGGTGTACATAATCATCATCATGTAAACATTAACATACTATCATGTATCAAAGGGATAAACCATACATGACTAGGGCAAAGCACAACTCTAATCATGACATGACATTACATATCCTTACATTTCAATACATACTTTTACATCATTACATGGCTTTACAAATACATCATGTCCACTGCTATCCTATTACATAATCATGACCATAACCATAACTTGCTGACCTCCTGAACTATCTCTGTCCCTGCAAACCTGGGGTTAGGGGAGAGGGGTGAGCTATAAAGCCCAGTGAGCAGAACCATATAAAGAAAACATTTAAACATATGCCATTATGAAATGCATCACATCACAAACAATACACATCAAGGATGAACTTGTCACCAATAGCCCTCAACAAATCGTAACATGTCCAACTGTGCCAGGGGCGATAAGGCCACGCCTGGTCTTTCCTTACATAACTCATATCATAACATGTCCAACTAAGCCAGGGGCGATTAGGCCACACCTGGTCTTTTCTTACATATAATGTATTGCCAGGGGCGATTAGGCCACACCTGGTCTTTCCATCTCATGTCATACCATGTCATATCATATCATATCATATCGTACTGAGGGCTAGAAGATCATTTAATATTCATCCACATCATCGTCATCGTATTATGCAATGCATCATATTCGTGAATTCTAATGCAAACAACCTATTACATAACATGGTATTCGTGATGCATGAACATGCTTAAATCATTTGGTTTAAGTTTAACAAAAACATAAGGTTCAGTTCTACTCACCTCTGGCTGACGCTTACTAACTCTGGAGCAGCTAACTCACTGCTGAACACCTCGGTTCCTCAGGTCCGATCCTACACAGATGGACTCAAATGAGGGACCAAACATACTCTAAACAACTCATAAACAACTCCCCAAAAACCCCCTAAAACATCACCAAAGCATGCATAGAAAACACCCAAGAAAAGGCTGGACAGGGCACTTTCGGCGGCCGAATGTCCCTTCCAGAGCCGAAAGTCATGCAGGTTCGGGGGCACTTTCGGCGGCCGAACCCTCTCTCCAGATCTGAAAGTCAGGCACTTTCGGCGGCCGAACATCACCTTCGGCGGCCGAAAGTCTGCTCCAGATTCAAAACACAACTTTCGGGGGCAAGGTTAGGCGGCCAATCCATGCATCCATAGGCAGGTTCGGCGGCCGAAACTACCTTCGGCGGCCGAACCTGAGTTCATCCAGAACTCAGCCTCTTATGCATACAAGCCTCCCAAGCCTTCCAAACACCCAAAACATGCATCCAACCTCTTAAAACATGCATAAACCCTTAATCATGCATAAACCCTTAATAACTTGATTAAACTCCAAAAACAACATCAAAAGCATACATAAATAGCTTATGACCCACATAAGCCAAAATCATTAAAACAACCCATAATCTCACTTGCTCTCTCCCAATCATGCGTACACTCTCCCACATGCATATAGGGCATAAACACTAGTCCAAGCCCCCAACAATCAGCACATAAACATACATTGGGCATAAAACCCACATAAACCTAAACATGCATATCTACCCATACTCAACCATCAAAACATCCATACACTTACTTAAAACTTCATTAAAACGTAAAGGAAGCAAGGATCTACACTTACTTCTTGAAGATCGAGGGGTGGTGCGATCCCTAACTCGGAGGTGTGGAGGATCCAAGCTCCAAAAGCCTCCAAGCTCCCAAAACTCCTATTTAAGCTTCAAAACTTCAAAACAAGGGTAGAACTCATGAAAACTTGAGGGATGGGTAGAGAAAGCATGAAAACGACCAAAGGAGGACAAAAACTCACCTGAGCTCGAGAATGGGGAGAAAACTCGCCCATTTTCGATCTGAGGGCTTTTTTATAGGTGGCCAGGTCAACAACCTTCGGCAGCCTAACGTGCCCCCTAAACTCATGCATGTTCGGCGACCGAACCTTGATTCGTTTAAACAAAGCTTTTGGAGGCCAAAAGCACTCCCGAAACCTTCCCATGTTCGGCGGCCGAACTTCACTTTCGGCGGCCGAACCTGGCAAATGCCTCCTTGGTCTTTTCCTTTAAAAACTCATTTCTTTTCCATTAAAAACTATAAAATCGTGTGAAAACATTTTAGAAACACATTTTACCCCTCTAGAAGACTCTGACATCGTCAGAATTCCAGATTCCAACGGAGATTCCGCCGGAAGGTAGGGATTCTGATGCCGGGATCTAGCCGGGTATTACACAGAGTGTTTGAGGTGTGGTAAGCTACACAAGGGAGTGTGTCGGTTTGGGACTACAGCCTGCTTCAGATGTGGGCAAGGGGGACACATGGCACGGGAGTGTCCTAGGGCACCTTTCATGGCACCATCCCCTCAGACAGCTTCTGGTAGTGTGGCTCAGCCAGTAGCTCCAGCCATGACTCAGGGCAGTGGCAGAGGCCAAGGGAGAGGGGCAGCCTCTTCTTAAGTTGGTTCCCGAGGTGAAGGTCCATCAGCTCCCGCTCGGATCTTCACTATGACACAGCAGGAGGCGAACACATCCAACACCGTGGTGTCAGGTAATCTCATCATTGGTTGTTCAGATGTGTATGCTTTAATGGACCCCGGTGCATCTCATTCTTTTATTGCTCTGAGAGCCGTAGGGAGGTTGGGTTTGGTAATCTCTGGGTTAGAGTGTCCCCTCTGGGTCAGTGGACCCAAGTGTGATCCATCAGTGGCAGAGTCAGTCTGCCGGTATAGTCCAGTGTTCATGGAGAGTAGATGCCTTCCAGCCGACCTTGTGGTTCTAGACTTGACGGATTTTGATGTCATTCTAGGGATGGATTGGCTATCCACTCATGGTGCTACCTTGGACTGTAGATGTAATACCCGGCTAGATACTGTCCGGTGGAATCTCGGATGTCGGAGACCTCTAGAAGGGTAAAATCATGTTTTCACAAAATGTTTTAATGTATTTAATGATTTTAAGTAAGAAAGGAACTGAGTTTTGAATGAAAGGGGACCAAGGAGGCATTTCTAGGTTCGGCCGCCGAACCTCAAGTTCGGCCGCCGAACTTGCATGAGATGTGGGGGCACGTTCGGCTGCCGAAAGGTGGTCTGCCAGCCCTGTATAAGAGCTCCATGGCCGAAACGGGCGAGTTTTCTCCCCATTTTCGGCCACGGTGAGTTCATGCTCTCCTACGGTTTGTTTTTGATGTTTTCCCTCCGATCTTTCATGTTTTAACAAACTTTATGATGATTTGAAGAGATTTGAGCAAAAAGAGCAAGTTGGAAGCTTGGAGACCAAAGAGTGGATTTCTCCCCACCTCCAAGCTAGGATCGTCTTTCCTCTCGATCTTCATGAGGTAAGCTTAGATCCAACCTTTCTTGCATGTTTTAAACTAGTTTTATGAAGATCTATGGGGTAGAAATGCATGATAGGTTATTGTTATGTTTATGGGTTTATGTATGTTTATGAACAATGTGGGTTGTTTGATGTGTTGTAGATGGGGTTTAGGATAGTTTGAAGCCCCTAGGAGCTTGTATGCTTGAGTATGCATGTTGTAGAATAGGAAAATGCATGATTGAGTGAGTTGGGAGGCGTTTGTGCATGTTGGAACCAAGTTTCTGCCCTTTGGGAGAAACCAGGTTCGGCAGCCGAAGGCTCCTTCGGCCGCCGAACCTGCCTGTGGTAGCATGTATCGGCTGCCGAACCCTGCCCCCGAAAGTGGAATTTCGGCTCTGGAAGGGAGTTTCAGCCGCCGAAGGAGCCGCCGAACATGCATGAGTTTCGTCTTTGGAGGGAACCTTCGGCCGCCGAAAGTGCCGCCGAAGGTGCATGACTTTCGGCTCTAGAGGGACTTTCGGCCGCCGAATTTGCCGCCGAAAGTGCCCTGTTCAGCCCTCCTTTGCATGAATTCCTTGATTGTTTTAAGGTGTTTTAGGGGGTTTTTGGGGGATGTTTTTAGAGTTATGTTTATGTATGTTAGGTCCCTCATTTGAGTCCACCTGTGTAGGTTTGGACTCGAGGAACCGAGGACCCCAGCAGTGAGTTCAGCTGCTTCGGTGTTTGTCAGAGTCAGCCAGAGGTTAGTGGAACTAAACTTAATCTTTTAAATTGAGAAACTAAATGTTTTTATCATGTTTCATGCATCATGATTATGCAATAGGATGATTGCATTAGATTTCACGAATATGTTGCATCGCATTCTTTGTTGTTGATGTGGGTGAATGTTGGATGACCCAATTAGTCCCTGAGGAAAGACCAGGACCCCATTCTACGGCCTGACACGGAAATGAAAGACCAGGACCCTATTCTATGGCCAGGCACGGATATGGGACTCGAAGACCAGGTGCCCAGAGGAGGCCTTGGGGCAATGGTAAGTAATGTATGATATGACAGGAAGACCAGGACCCCATGCTACGGCCTGGCACGAAATGATGCTGGGACTATTTGGTGACAACTTCACCCAACCCTTGATGTGAATTGTCTGAGTTATGATGCATTTCATATGAGCATGTTTGTTAACATGTTTTTATGGTTCTACTCACTGGGCTTGTTAGCTCACCCCTCTCCCTTAACCCCCAGGTTTGCAGGTATAGGATAGAGCAGGAGGTCGGATAGAGTAAAGTCTTAGTCATGTAATAGCTCGTAGTGGACATGATAGATATTGTAATGTAATGTTGAGTTATGTAATGATGATATTGAGGTTTAGATGTGTGCTTGACCATAGTATGTTGTAAATCCCTTTTTAGATACATGATCTTAAATGTTTATGGATGATTATGTTTAACCAAACTTAATGCATGATTATGTCACCCCATTGGAGCATTGATGAGGACTCCAAGGTGGGGTTAATGTTAATGTCTATGTTAATGCATGCATAGGTTGAGTTTGGTTCATGAATGAAAAAGAAAAGTTCAATTTTTTATATATGTTGTTGATCATGTATGGGATTAAACAGGTTCACAGGATGTATGTTAGGCTTGCTATGGGTCCCGACGGCCTTAAGCCGATCTGGATCCTAGCACCGGTAGCGGTCTGATTTTCGGGTCGTTACAGAGTGGTATCAGAGCCCTAAGTTCATATGGTCGGACCTAGAGTGTCGGGCTCATAGATGTTGTAGAAGGTCAAGCACAATAGGAAGATCATGTCCACTAGGATAGGATGTAGGGTCCTGTCTTGAATGATGATGTGAAATGCCATGATTATATGCATATGCATTAATGATATGCTATGTATGTGATGCGGGTTCATGTGTTTCCACATGAACCATTTGATGCTAATGTTTATGTGATGTGTGCTGTTTTTTAGTAAACAGGATGAGAGGAACTCGTCGATCTGCACGATTGACTGGAGTACCACCGGAGGATGAGGGCATGAGTGCCCGTCCCCCTGCATTGCCAAGGGCAATGTCTAGCAGGTCTAGCAGGGAAAGAGCAGTAAGAGACCCTAGAAGGTCTTTGGATCTGGGTAGAAGCAGATCAGTGAGGGGAACAGTGCAAGGAGATATGT
The DNA here is from genome assembly GCF_001659605.2 of Manihot esculenta. Lineage (NCBI taxonomy): Eukaryota > Viridiplantae > Streptophyta > Magnoliopsida > Malpighiales > Euphorbiaceae > Manihot > Manihot esculenta. Next base: position 12,078,991 of record NC_035171.2, read on the forward strand.
CAGAGGATGTGGGGGATCAGATGGATGTGGATCAGAGGAGGGATGGCAGTCTCGGAGTAAGTATGTCGGAAGAGGGAATGGGAGAGTCCCAAAGAGGCACTCAGGCCTCGGGATTTGTTCAGCCACCTTACTACCCACCCTTTTCACAAAATCCCGGGTATTCGATGGGAGGTACATCGGATTACCCTAGCTTTAATCCTTATCCCACACACATGCCATACCCACCTTACTATCCACCATACCCACAGTACCCTATGTACCCACCCCCATCATTCTATCCAGGTACAGCAAACCCTACCCCAGGGGATGCTGCACCTCCTCCACCACCAGCAGTACCTACTGTCCCAGAAACCCAAATGCCTAAACCTAGCTCATCTGGGGGGAGCAAGGTCAAGATGACCGATTATATGAAGCTGGGTGCTCCCCAGTTTGAAACCGGTGATGACCCGTTTGTGTACCTTGAGAGGGTCAGAACGATTACAGATGAGATAGGAGCTGATGACAGTAGAGCCATTTAGATGGCTGGGTTCACACTAAAATGCAAGAAGGCCCGTGAGTGGTTTAAGAACTATGTGAACCCGAGGTTGGACAGCCTATCATGGGAGGAGTTTGCAAATGAGTTTGCAGGATGGGCTTTCCCTGATAGTTCAAGAGAATTGAAGATGATTGAGTTCGAACAGCTGAGGCAAACGGATGAGATGAGTGTGGATGAGTATACAGACAGATTCTTGGAGCTGTTACCGTTTGCCGGGCAGAATCTGGATACAGATTAGAAAAAGTCAAGGAGGTATATCATGAAGCTCCATTCCAGGTATTCCTCCTTGATTCAGTCAGCAGAGAGGGAGAGTTTCCATGCCATAGTGGATATGGCTCGGAGGATGGAGGCTAGTGCTATCATCGAAGGGAAAGTCAATCAGTCAGTGGCACAGTCTTCTGGTTCTAAAACCCCAGGTGGGGGAAGATTAGATCCCTCTACCTTGAGTGCAGCAGCTTCAGGCAGTAAGAGATGGAGTAAAGCCAAGTCTAAGAAGAACAAATTCTGGAGTAAGATCAAGTCAGGTCTGGGATTAGGGAGTGGCTCAAGCTCTGGTGCAGATAATGCAATATGCAAGAAATGTGGGAAGCCGCACAAGGGGGTATGTCTGGTTGGGACGTCAGTCTGCTTCCGATGTGGGCAGGAGGGACACATAGCACGGAAGTGTCCTAGGCCAGCTTTTGGGGTACAGTCTCAGTAGACAGCTTCAGGCAGTGTGGCTCAGCCAGTAGCTCCAACCGTGACTCAGGCTAGTGGCAGAGGCTGAGGGAGAGGGGCAGCCTCTTCTTCAGCGGGTTTCAGGGGTGAAGGTCCATCAGCTCCAGAACGGTTCTTCACTATGACTCAGCAGGAGGCAAACACATCCAACACCGTGGTGTCAGGTAATCTCATAATTGGCTGTTCAGATGTGTATGCATTAATGGACCCTGGTGCATCTCATTCTTTCATTGCTCCGAGGGCCGTCGAGAGGTTGGGATTGATGGTCTCTGGGTTAGAGTATCCCCTATGGGTCAGTGGACCCAAGTGTGACCCGTCAGTGGCAGAGTCAGTCTGCCTGTATAGTCCAGTTTTTATAGAGGGGAGATGCCTTTCAGCCGACCTTGTGGTTCTAGATTTGACAGATTTTGACGTCATTCTAGGGATGGATTGGCTATCTACCCATGGTGCTACCTTGGAATGCAGAGACAAGGTAGTCAAGTTCAAATGTCAGGATGGGTCAGAGGTTATCTTCAGAGGAGACAGGGGGAGTACACCTAGAGGTTTGATATTAACCCTACAAGCTCGTAGGCTGCTCAGGAGGGGTTGTCAGGGTTTTCTAGCTCATGTGAGAGAGCTGGATAGTCAGGTCAGAGAGCCCGCCTCAGTGCCCGTGGTCAGAGAGTTCTTAGATGTTTTCCCAGACGAGCTGCCAGGTTTACCACCTGCTAGGGAGATAGAGTTCGAAATTGAATTGATGCCTGGAACCAGACCGATCTCTATCCCTCCCTACAGGATGGCACTAGCAGAATTGAAAGAGTTAAAAGAACAGTTGCAAGACCTGGTAGATAGGGGTTTCATCCGACCGAGTACCTCACCTTGGGGTGCTCCAGTACTATTTGTGAAAAAGAAAGATGGATCCCTTAGACTTTGTATCGACTACAGGCAGATGAACAAGGTCACTACCAAGAATAAGTACCCGTTGCCAAGGATCGACGATCTATTCGACCAGCTAACAGGAGCAAGTTGCTTCTCCAAAATAGATCTGAGATCGGGGTATCATCAGCTGAGGATAAGGGAAGAGGATATATCGAAGATAGCATTCAGGACCAGATATGGGCATTATGAGTTCCTTGTGATGCCATTCGGGTTAACCAATGCCCCTGCAGCATTCATAGATCTCATGAACAGAGTGTTTAGCCAGTACCTGGATCACTTTGTTATTGTCTTCATAGATGATATCTTAGTGTACTCCAGGAGTGCAGAGGAGCATGCCCATCATCTGAGGTTAGTTCTGCAGACCTTGAGGGAACATGGCTTGTATGCCAAGTTCTCCAAGTGTGAGTTCTGGCTGAGGAGCATCTCCTTCTTGGGGCATGTGGTGTCAGAGAATGGAATCGAGGTAGACCCCAAGAAAGTGGAAGCTGTAGCTAACTGGCCTAGACCCACTACAGTGATAGAGATCAAGAGCTTCTTGGGTTTAGCAGGTTACTACAGGAGGTTCGTTCAGGACTTCTTTAAGATTGCAGCTCCCATGACCAGACTGACTAAGAAGAACCAGAGGTTCGTGTGGACCGACCAGTGTGAAGAGAGCTTTGAGGAGCTAAAGAAGAGGTTGACTTCAGTACCAGTGTTAGCTCTGCCATCTAGTAATGAAGACTTCTCAGTCTATTGTGATGCGTCCCGTGTGGGACTGGGTTGTGTGCTGATACAGAATGAAAGGGTGATTGCTTATGCTTCTAGGCAGCTAAAGAAGCACGAGTTGAATTACCCTACACATGACCTAGAGATGGCAGCGGTAATCTTTGCACTCAAGATGTGGAGGCACTACCTTTATAGGGTAAAATGTGAGATCTTCACAGATCATAAGAGCCTGCAGTACATCCTGAGTCAGAGAGATTTGAATTTGAGGCAGAGAAGATGGGTAGAACTGCTCAGTGACTAAGATTGCAAGATCCAGTACCATCCGGGTAAGGCGAATGTTGTGGCAGACGCCTTAAGCCGGAAATCACTTGGCAGTTTGTCCCATATTTTAGTAGAGAGGAGGCCAGTAGTGAGGGAGTTCTTAGAGCTCATGAATGAAGGGCTACAGTTGGAGTTGTCTGGTACAGGTGCTTTAGTGGCCCAGATGAGAGTGGCACCCGTGTTTCTGGAGCAGGTGGCTCAGAAACAGCATGAGGACCCAGAGTTAGTGAAGATTGCCAAGACTGTTTAGTCAGGCAAAGATAGTGAGTTCAGATTCGACAGCAAGGGGATCCTCCACTATGGGAGCAGATTATGTGTACCAGATGACGTAGGGCTAAAGGGAGACATTATGAGAGAGGCTCATAATGCCAGATACAGTGTTCACTCTGGAGCCACCAAGATGTATCAAGATCTCAAGAGAGTGTATTGGTGGCCAGCTATGAAAAGAGAAGTGGCACAGTTTGTGTCAGCCTGCGAAATATGTCAGAGGGTGAAGCTGGAACATCAGAAGCCGGCTGGAATGCTTAACCCACTACCTATTCCAGAGTGGAAATGGGAGAATATAGCTATGGACTTCGTGGTGGGGCTACCGGCGGCGTCCAACAGATTGGACTCCATATGGGTGATTGTGGACAGACTCACCAAATCTGCTCACTTCATCCCTGTCAGGAGTGGCTATTATGTGGACAAGTTGGCGCAGGTGTATGTTGATGAGGTTGTCAGGTTGCATGGGGTCCCTGTTTCAAAAGTGTCTGATAGAGGGCCCCAGTTCACCTCCAGGTTTTGGCGGAGTCTGTAGAACGCTATGGGTACCAGGTTGGATTTTAGCACTGCTTTCCATCCTCAGACAGACGGACTGTAACGACCCGGAAATCCGGACCGCTACCGGCGCTAGGATCCAGATCGGCTTAAGGCCGCCGGGACCCGTAGCAAGCCTAACATACATCCTGTATAGCTGGTATAATCCCATACATGATCAAACATAAGCATAAACTTTAAAGCATAAAACTGTAAACTTCTTCTTTAACCCGTTCGACCTGTGTATGCACTATGACTGAACTCATAGAACCCCTAGGGTCAGCATACCCCTTTGTCAAACTCGGTCCATCACATGAAACACATAAAATAAAACTCATGTACAAAGGGATTAACCAACTCGGGCCAAGCACAATACTATAACTCTGATCATATAACATAATACCATTATACAATACAACTCTTGTTACATCAATACATAACCTTACATTACATCATGTCCACAACTATTCTATTACATAATCATGACCATGGACGTAACCTGCTGATCTCCTGACTATCTCTATCTACTCTGCACCTGCAAGACTGGGGTTAGGGGAGAGGGGTGAGCTAGAAAGCCCAGTGAGCAGAAACTAAAAACATTTGTTTTAATTCCTCCATTTTTAGGTATCTTATTATTCATTTTATTATTATTATTGTTCCTCCATTTTTAGGTATATTATTAAGTAACTTCTTCTTATTCATGCTTTCATGAAATGCAACACATCACAAACATATCACATCAAGGATGAATTTGTCACCTATAGCCCTCTACATACTGTAGTACGTCCAACTATACCAGGGGCGATGAGGCCACACCTAGTATTCGCTTACATATCTCATAACAAGTCCAACTACACCAGGGGCGATTAGGCCTCACCTAGTGTCCGCTTACATAACATAGTACCAAGAGCGACTTGGTCTTTCTGTCTCATATCATACCATGGCATATCATATCATATTATCTCATCTCATACTGAGGGCTAAGGATCATCCAACATCCATCCACATCAACAACATATTATGCAATGCCTCATATTCGTGAGTTCTAATGCAAAACAACCTAATACATATATCATGGCATTTATGATGCATGGATCATGCTCTAAAAACATTTAATTTCTTAGCTTAAAACATTAGGTTTAGTTCCACTCACCTGAGACTAGCTCTGCACCGATTCTGAAATGGTTGACACTGCTAAACACCTTGGTTCCTCGGGTCCGATCCTACACAGGTGGACTCCAGTGAGGGACCAAACATACATAAACATAACTCTACTATACTCCCCAAAAACCCCCTAAATCATCCTGAAAACATCACGTAAAACATGCAAGAAAAGTCTGGACAGGGCACTTTCGGCGGCACCTTCGGCGGCCGAAAGTCCAGACAGATCCGAAAGTCAGGCAGGTTCGGCGGCACCTTCGGCGGCCGAAACTCCCAGACAGAGACGAAACTCATGCATGTTCGGCGGCACCTTCGGCGGCCGAAAGTCTCGGACAGAGCCGAAACTCCAACTTTCGGGGGCAGGCTTCGGCAGCCTAAAGCTGCCTCCCAAGCTGGTTCGGCGGCCGAAAGTCCCTTCGGCTGCCGAACCTGGTTTCTGCCAAAGGGCAGAAACTTGGTTCTTCTTGCCCATTCCAACCCCCTACACAACCAATCATGCAAAGACCTATTCTACAACATGCATACTCAAGCATACAAGCTCCTAAGGGTCTCAAACTAACTTAAACCCCAACTACAACACACAAACAAGGCACATTGCTCAAGAACATGCACAATGAACCCATAAACATAACAGAAACTTCAACAAGCCTACTCATGCATTTCTACCCCATAGATCTACTTAAAACTTTCTTAAAACATGCAAGAGAGGTTGGATCTAAGCTTACCTCTTGAAGATCGAGAGGAAAAACGATCCTAGCTTGGAGGTAGGGAGAAATCCGCTCTTTGGTCTCCAAGCTTCCAATCTTACTCTAACTTCAAAACTCGTCAAAAACAAGATGTAACTCGTTAAAATCTGAAAGATTTGAGGGAAAACACTTAAAATGACCAAAGGAGGGCTAGAGCTCACCGTCGGCCGAAATGGGAGAGGAAACCTCGCCTGTTTCGGTCACGGGGCCTTTTATAGGGCTGGTTCTGCCACCTTTCGGCGGCCTAACGTGCCCCCATATCTCATGCATGTTCGGCGGCCGAACATGAGGTTCGGCGGCCGAACCTTAAGTCTTTCAAACAAGGCTTTCGGGGGCCAAAGGCGCTCCCAAAACCTATCCATGTTCGGCTGCCGAACTTAACTTTCGGCGGCCGAACCTGGTAAAGCCTCCTTAGGCCTTTTTCATTCAAAACTCATTTTCCTTTTTACTTAAAACATAAAATACCTTAAAAACATTTCATAAAACATGGTTTTCCCCTTCTAGAGGTTTCCGACATCCGAGATTCCACCGGACGGTAGGAATTTCCGATACCGGAGTCTAGCCGGGTATTACACGGACAATCAGAGAGGACCATCTAGACAATAGAGGATATGCTCAGAATGTGTGTGTTGGATTTTGGCGGTTCTTGGAGGCAGCATCTACCTTTAGTGGAGTTTGCCTACAATAACAGCCATCATGCTAGCATCGGGATGGCTCCATATGAAGCTTTGTATGGAAGGAAGTGCAGATCACCTGTTTGCTGGGAAGAAGTTGGAGAAAAGGCCTTGGCAGGGCCTGAGCTAGTGGAGATCACCAGCAGGGTGGTACCCATAATCAGAGAAAGGATCAAGATTGCTGCAAGCAGACAGAAGAGTTATGCAGATGTCCGCAGAAGGCAAGTAGAGTTTCAGGAGGGGGATTTGGTATTGCTCAAAGTGTCTCCAATGAAAGGGGTGATTCGGTTCGGGAAGAAAGGTAAGCTGACTCCACGGTACATCGGACCCTTTAAAGTCTTGCAAAAGATTGGGAATGTATCGTACAAGCTGGACTTGCCTGCTTCAATGGAGAGAATCCATCCGGTTTTCCATGTTTCAATGTTGAGAAAGTTCGTGTCAGATCCGGGCAAAGTTCTTAGTGAGCCTGATGTGGAGATCCAAGAGGATCTCACCTATGTTGAGCAGCCGGTACAGATCCTAGACACCCAGATCAGGAAGCTAAGGAACAAGGAAATCCCGATGGTGAAAGTCCTTTGGAATCACCACAATATTGAAGAGTGTACTTAGGAGACACGGGAGTCCATGCTCCAGCAATATCCTCATCTCTTCTAAGGTAAGTTTTATGTGCTTTGTAGGTATGTTCATGTTTGTTGCCATGCTTATGTGTTTGTTTGGTGAACATTCGGGGACGAATGTTCTTAAGGGGGGAAGAATGTAATACTCGGCTAGACTCCGGTATTGGAATTCCTACCGTCCGGTGGAATCTCGGATGTCGGAGACCTCTAGAAGGGTAAAATCATGTTTTCACAAAATGTTTTAATGTATTTAATGATTTTAAGTAAGAAAGGAACTGAGTTTTGAATGAAAGGGGACCAAGGAGGCATTTCCAGGTTCGGCCACCGAACCTCAAGTTCGGCTGCCGAACATTGGATGGTTTAGGGGGGCAAGTTAGGCTTCCGCAAGTCTCAAAGGTTCGGCCGCCGAACCCCATGTTCGGCCGCCGAACTTGCATGAGATGTGGGGGCACATTCGGCTGCCGAAAGGTGGTCTGCTAGCTTTATATAAGAGCTCTATGGCCGAAACGGGCGAGTTTTCTCCCCATTTTCGGCCACGGTGAGTTCATGCTCTCCTACGGTTCATTTTTGATGTTTTCCCTTCGATCTTTCATGTTTTAACAAGCTTTATGATGATTTGAAGAGATTTGAGCAAAAAGAGCAAGTTGGAAGCTTGGAGACCAAAGAGTGGATTTCTCCCTACCTCCAAGCTAGGATCGTCTTTCCTCTCGATCTTCAAGAGGTAAGCTTAGATCCAACCTTTCTTGCATGTTTTAAACTAGTTTTATGAAGATCTATGGGGTAGAAATGCATGATAGGTTATTGTTATGTTTATGGGTTTATGTATGTTTATGAACAATGTGGGTTGTTTGATGTGTTGTAGATGGGGTTTAGGATAGTTTGAAGCCCCTAGGAGCTTGTATGCTTGAGTATGCATGTTGTAGAATAGGAAAATGCATGATTGAGTGAGTTGGGAGGCGTTTGTGCATGTTGGAACCAAGTTTCTGCCCTTTGGGAGAAACCAGGTTCGGCAGCCGAAGGCTCCTTCGGCCGCCGAACCTGCCTGTGGTAGCATGTATCGGCTGCCGAACCCTGCCCCCGAAAGTGGACTTTCGGCTCTGGAAGGGAGTTTCGGCCACCGAAGGTGCCGCCGAACATGCATGAGTTTCGTCTCTGGAGGGAACCTTCGGCCGCCGAAAATGCCGCCGAAGGTGCATGACTTTCGACTCTGGAGGGACTTTCGGCCGCCGAATCTGCCACCGAAAGTGCCCTGTTCAACCCTCCTTTGCATGAATTCCTTGATTGTTTTAAGGTGTTTTAGGGAGTTTTTGGGGGATGTTTTTAGAGTTATGTTTATGTATGTTAGGTCCCTCATTTGAGTCCACCTGTGTAGGTTCAGACCCGAGGAACCGAGGACCCCAGCAGTGAGTTCAGCTGCTTCGGTGTTTGTCAGAGTCAGCCAGAGGTGAGTGGAACTAAACTTAATCTTTTAAATTGAGAAATTAAATGTTTTTATCATGTTTCATGCATCATGATTATGCAATAGGATGATTGCATTAGATTTCACGAATATGTTGCATCGCATTCTTTGTTGTTGATGTGGGTGAATGTTGGATGACCCAATTAGTCCCTGAGGAAAGACCAGGACCCCATTCTACGGCCTGGCACGAATATGGGACTCGAAGACCAGGTGCCCAGAGGAGGCCCTGGGGCAATGGTAAGTAATGTATGATATGACAGGAAGACCAGGACCCCATGCTACGGCCTGGCACGAAATGATGCTGGGACTATTTGCTGACAACTTCACCCAACCCTTGATGTGAATTGTCTGAGTTATGATGCATTTCATATGAGCATGTTTGTTAACATGTTTTTATGGTTCTACTCACTGGGCTTATTAGCTCACCCCTCTTCCTTAACCCCCAGGTTTGCAGGTACAGGATAGAGCAGGAGGTTGGATAGAGTAAAGTCTTAGTCATGTAATAGCTCGTAGTGGACATGATGGATATTGTAATGTAATGTTGAGTTATGTAATGATGATATTGAGGTTTAGATGTGTGCTTGACCATAGTATGTTGTAAATCCCTTTTTAGATACATGATCTTAAATGTTTATGGATGATTATGTTTAATCAAACTTAATGCATGATTATGTCACCCCATTCGAGCATTGATGAGGACTCCAAGGTGGGGTTAATGTTAATGTCTATGTTAATGCATGCATAGGTTGAGTTTGGTTCATGAATGAAAAAGAAAAGTTCAATTTTTTATGTATGTTGTTGATCATGTATGGGATTAAACAGGTTCACAGAATGTATGTTAGGCTTGCTACGGGTCCCGGCGGCCTTAAGCCGATCTGGATCCTAGCACTGGTAGCGATCCGATTTTTGGGTCCTTATAGTAGAGACAAGTTAGTCAGGTTCAGAGGTCAGGATGGGTCAGAGGTTGTCTTCAGAGGAGACAAGAGGGGTACGCCTAGAGGTCTGATATCAGCCCTACAGGCTCATAGGTTGCTCAGGAGAGGGTGTCAGGGGTTTCTAGCTCATGTGAGAGAGCTGGATAGTCAGGTTAGGGAGCCTGCCTCAGTGCCCGTGGTCAGAGAGTTCTTAGATGTCTTTCCAGACGAGCTTCCAGGACTACCACCTGCTAGGGAGATAGAGTTTGAAATTGAATTGATGCCTGGAACCAGACCGATCTCTATTCCTCCCTACAAGATGGCACCAGCAGAGTTGAAAGAGCTGAAAGAGTAGTTGCAAGAGTTGGTAGACAAGGGTTTCATCCGATCGAGTACCTCACCTTGGGGTGCTCCAGTGTTGTTTGTAAGGAAGAAGGATGGATCCTTGAGACTTTGTATCGACTACAAGCAGTTGAACAAAGTCACTACCAAGAATAAGTATCCGTTACCTAGGATCGACGATCTATTCGACCAGCTAGCAGGAGCAGGTTGTTTCTCCAAAATAGATCTGAGATCCGGGTACCATCAGCTGAGAATAAGAGAAGAAGATGTGTCGAAGACGGCGTTCAAAACCAGATATGGACATTATGAGTTCCTAGTAATGCCGTTTGGGCTGACCAATGCCCATGCAGCATTCATGGATCTCATGAACAGAGTGTTTAGCCAGTATCTGGATCACTTTGTTATTGTCTTCATTGATGATATCTTAGTGTATTCCAAGAACGTAGAGGAGCATGCCCATCATCTGAGGATAGTTCTACCGACCCTGAGAGAGCATGGCTTGTATGCCAAGTTCTCCAAGTGTGAATTCTAGTTGAGGAGCATCTCATTCTTGGGGCATGTTGTGTCAGAAAACAGAATTGAAGTGGACCCCAAGAAGGTGGAAGCGGTAGCTAACTGGCCTAGACCCACTACAGTGACAGAGATCAAAAGTTTCTTGAGTTTGGCAAGTTACTACAGGAGGTTCGTACAGGACTTCTCAAAAATTGCCGCTCCTATGACCAGATTAACTAAGAAGAATCAGAGGTTTGTGTGGTCTGATTAGTGTGAAGAGAGCTTCGAAGAGCTGAAGAAAAGGTTGACGTCGGCACCGGTGTTAGCTTTGCCTACCAGTAATGAAGACTTCACAGTGTTTTGTGATGCGTCCCGTGTGGGACTAGGTTGTGTGTTGATGCAAAATGAAAGGGTAATTGCTTATGCTTCTAGACAGCTGAAGAAGCATGAGTTGAATTATCCTACACATGACCTAGAGATGGCGGCAGTGATCTTTGCACTCAAGATGTGGAGGCATTACCTCTATAGAGTAAAATGTAAGATCTTTACTGATCATAAAAGTTTGCAGTACATCTTGAGTCAGAGAGAGTTGAACCTAAGGCAGAGAAGATGGGTAGAACTGCTTAGTGACTATGATTGCAAGATCCAGTATCATCCGGGTAAGGCAAATGTTGTAGCAGACGCCCTTAGCCGGAAATCACTTGACAGTCTATCCCATATTACAGCAGGGAGGAGACCGGTGGTGAGGGAATTTTATAAGCTCATCGGCGAAGGGCTGCGGTTAGAGTTGTCTGGTACTGGAGCTTTGGTAGCTCAGATGAGAGTGACACCCGTGTTTCTGGAGCAGGTGGCTCAGAAACAGCATGAGGACCCATAGTTAGTGAAAATTGCCAAGACTGTTCAGTCAGGCAAAAATGAAGAGTTCAGATTTGACAGTAAGAGGATCCTCCGCTATGGGAACAGATTATGTGTACCAGATGACGTGGGTCTGAAAGGTGACATTATGAGGGAAGCTCATAATGCTAGATACAGTGTTCACCCTGGAGCCACCAAGATGTATCAAGATCTGAAGAGAGTTTTTTGGTGGCCAGCTATGAAGAGAGAAGTGGCACAGTTTGTGTCCGCCTGCGAAGTGTGTCAGAGGGTGAAACTGGAGCATCAGAAGCCGGCTGGATTGCTTAACCCACTGCCGATTCCAGAGTGGAAATGGGAGAATATAGCTATGGACTTCGCGGTGGGGTTATCGGCAACATCCAACAGGTTAGACTCCATATGGGTGATTGTGGACAGACTGACCAAATATGCTCACTTCATCCCTGTCAGGAGTGGCTACTCTGTGGATAAATTGGCGCAGGTATTTGTTGATGAAGTGGTCAGGCTGCATGGGGCTCCTGTTTCAATAGTGTCTGATAGAGGACCCCAGTTCACCTCCAGGTTTTGGCGGAGTCTGCAGAATGCAATGGGTACCAGATTGGATTTCAGCACTGCTTTCCATCCTCAGACTGACGGACAGTCAGAGAGGACCATCCAGACAATTGAAGATATGCTCAGAATGTGTATGCTAGATTTTGGGGGTTCTTGGAGGCAGCATCTACCTTTAGTGGAGTTTACCTACAATAACAGCTATCATGCTAGCATAGGGATGGCTCCATACGAAGCTTTGTATGGAAGGAAGTGCAAGTCACCTGTTTACTGGGAAAAAGTTGGAGAAAGGGCCTTGGCAAGGCCTGAGCTAGTAGAGATCACCAGCAGGGTAGTGCCCATCATCAGAGAAAGGATCAAGACTGCCGTGAGCAGGCAAAAGAGCTATGCAGATGTCCGCAGAAAGCAGGTAGAGTTTCAGGAGGGAGATTTGGTGTTGCTCAAGGTATCTCCTATGAAAGGGGTGGTTCGTTTTGGGAAAAAGGGTAAGTTAGTTCCACGGTACATCGGACCCTTTGAGATCTTGCAAAGGGTCGGGAATGTATCGTACAAGCTGGACTTACCTGCTCCCATGGAGAGAATCCATCCGGTTTTCCATGTTTCTATATTGCGAAAGTTCATGTCAGATCCGGGCAAGGTTCTTAGTGAGCCTGATATGGAGATCCTAGGAGATCTCATCTATGTTGAGCAGCCAGTGCGGATCCTTGACACGCAGATCAGAAAGTTGAGGAACAAGGAAATCCCAATGGTGAAAGTCATTTGGAATCACCACAACATTGAAGAATGTACCTGGGAGACACGGGAGTCTATACTCCAGCAATACCCTCATCTCTTTTAAGGTTAGTATCTACGTGTTTTTATGTGTTTTTGTATGTTATGCCTTGCTTTGTTTGTTTGGTGAACATTCGGGGACGAATGTTCTTAAGGGGGGGAGAATGTAATACCCGGCTAGACCCCGGCATAGGAATTCCTGCTTTCCGGCGGAATCTCGGATGTCGGAATCCTCTAGAAGGGTGAAATATGTTTTTCTAAAATGTTTTCAAGTGTTTTAAGGTTCTAAGTAAGAAAGAAATTGAGTTTTTGAAAGAAAAACACTATGGAGGAAATTCCAGGTTCGGCCGCCGAACTTGGTGGAGTTTTGGAGTCACCTTTGGCTTCCGAAGGTGGTCTGGCCAGCCACTTATAAAAGGCCCCATGTCCGAAAATGGGCAAGCTTTTTCCCCTATTTTCGGGCAGAGGTGAGTTCATGCCCTTCCATGGTTGATTTTGAGGTTTTTCTTCAAATCCTACAAGTTTCTAACAAGTTTTAACTTGGTCTTGAAGTTTTGAGCAAAGATCGAAGTTTGGAAGCTTGGAGACCTCCGTAACCCATTTTCCCCAAATCTCCAAGTTGGGTCACGCTTTCTCTTGATCTTCAAGAGGTAAGCGTCGATCCTCACCTCCTTCGATGATTTAAGCAAGTTTTATGAAGGTTTATGGGGTAGAAATGCACGTTTAGGCTAGTTGTTTAATGTTAGGGTTTATGTTGGTTTTATGGGTAATGTATGATATATGTGTTGCTAGATGTGTTTTGTTGGGGTTTAGGCTAGTTTGAGACCCCTATATGCTTGTTTGCATGAGTATGCATGTTGTAGAATAGCTAAATGCATGTTTGAAAGTTTTGGGAGGCAAAATGTGCATGAGGAGGCTGAGTTCTGCCACTTTGGAAGAACTCAGGTTCGGCAGCCGAAGGCATTTTCGGCCGCCAAACCTGCCTGTGGTGGCATGATTTGGCTGCCGAACCCTGCCCCTGAAAGTTGGACTTTCGGCTCTGGATGGGAGTTTCGGCCGCCGAAGGTGCCGCCGAACATGCATGAGTTTCGTCTCTGGAAGGGACTTTCGGCCGCCGAAGGTGCCGCCGAAAGTGGCTGAGTTTCGGCTCTGAAGGGACTTTTGGCCACCAAACCTGCCGCCGAAAGTGTCCTGTTCAGCCTTCCTTTGCATGATTTCTATGATTGTTTTATGATGTTTTAGGGGGTTTTTGGGGAGTATTTTAGAGTTATGATTAGAGTTGTTTGGCACCTCATTCGAGTCCACCTGTGTAGGTTCGGACCCGAGGAACCGAGGAGGCCCACAGTGCTAGCTGTTCAGAGTCAGCCTGAGGTGAGTAGAATGGAACTCTATGTTTTTAAGTAAATAAATTTTGAGCATGTTCATGCATCATAAATGCCATGATATATTAGGTTGCTTGCATTAGAATTCACGAATATGTTGCATTGCATACTTTGATGTTGATGTGGATGGATGTTGGATGACCCATTAGCCCTAGATATGATATGATGACGATGATACGGTGTGGAAGTCCGGTTGACCCATTCTACGTCCCGGCATAATGTAAGAGAAAGTCCGGTTGACCCATTCTACGTCTCGGCACATTGGAATGTTATGATATGTTATGTTTAAGAGAAAGTCCGGTTGACCCATTCTACGTCCCGGCACCTTGGAATGTTAAGGGCTATTGGTGACAAATCCATCCTTGATGTGAATTGTTTGTGATGTGATGCATTCCATGAAAGCATATGTTTTAAATTTAATATTATACTATTCTACTCACTGGGCTCTAGTAGCTCACCCCTTTCCCTTAACCCCCAGGCTTGCAGGTACAGGATAGACCGGGGAGTCTTCCAGGTTGAAGTTGTGTTTATGTAATAGTTAGATGTGGACATGTATTGTAAAATGTTTTAATGTGATGTAATGTAAAGAATTGTATTGAGGATAGAATTGTGCTTGGCCCTAGTGTATGTAAATCCCTTTTGGTACATGATCTTTTTAATGAAACGTTTTAATGATGTTTTATAAAGACCAAGCTTGATTATAGTAATGATGACCCAACTAGAGCATTTGATGAGGGCTCTAGTCTGGGGTATGTATGTTTAATTGTATAGTTCATGCACAGGTTGAGCTTGGTGAATGAAAAAGTTTAAAGTTTATGTAAATGTATGATCATGTATGGGATTTATCAGGTGTAACAGGTTGTATGTTAGGCTTGCTACGGGTCCCGGCGGCCTTAAGCCGATCTGGATCCTAGCGCCGGTAGCGGTCCGGTTTCCGGGTCATTACATCATGTATCCACAGTGGTTACCCAACCCTGTGTTAGTTAGGAAGGCCAATGAGTAATATAGAATGTATATAGATTTCACTGATCTAAACCAGACCTATCCTAAAGATTGTTATCTCCTTTCAAACATCAATAAATTGGTTGACTCCACGGTCGACTTTGATTATTTATCATCTTTGGATGCCATGTCTAGATACCACTAAATTTTGATGGATAAAAGTGATGAGGAGAAAACTTCTTTCATTATAGAAGATGGGACGTATTGCTATAGAGCTATGCCTTTCAGCCTGAAAAACGTAAAAGCCATGTACCAATATCTGATGAATAAAATCTTTAAAAGCCAAATAGGGAGAAATGTGAGCGTATATGTTGACGACATGGTAGTCAAGAGGTGAACCTTTGAATAACACTTAGCTGACCTGGAGGAAGTGTTCTTAGTGTTACAACAATATCAGATGAGGTTGAACCCAGCAAAATGTGTCTTTTTCATTCGAGGAGGAAAATTTTTTTGTTACATAGACAGGGAAAAGGGCATAAGAGCTGAATCCAAAAAAGGTAGAGGCCATCTTGAGCATGCATGAACCAACATGCGTGAGGGATGTGCAAAGGCTTACAGGACGTGTTGTGGCACTCAACATGTTCATGTTCAAGTCGACAGAAAGGTGTTTGCCTTTATTTAAAAAGTTAAGGAAAGTACCTAACTTCAAATGGTTAGAGAATTGCTAAGAAGCTTTTAAAGACCTCAAAAAATACCTTAACTCTTCACATGTACTTAGCAGTCCTTTAGTTGGGGAGGACCTCTTGACTTATTTGGCCACATCAGAACAGGCAGTAAGCGCCATGCTGGTCGATTTTTTTATGTTAGCAGGGTACTGAAAGGTGCTAAAATCAGGTATATGAACATAGAAAAGCTGGCGTTTGCCTTGTTGTTAGTAGTAAGGAAGTTTAAGATGTATTTGGATGACTATCAGGGGATAGTAATGACATATTAACCTTTAAAGAGGATCCTACATAGACTAGAGACTTTAGGACGAATGTTAGCCTAGTCGATAGAAATCAGCCTGTATTGTCTCATTTACTGACCTCGAACAACAATCATAGCATAGGTCCTAGTAGACTTTATAGTCGAGTGCTCATTCAGTACGGTTAAGAAATAAAAGAATAAGGCACCTCCCTCACTAGAGGAAGGAGAGATAGAGAGCCAGTCTGAACCCGAATTTGCATGGAATCTATTTGTGGATGGGGCATCAGGTTCGATGGGCAGTGGCACTAGAATCCTTTTGAAAGGACTAGATGGGTTCAAGGTATGTTATGCCTTACGGTTTGACTTTCTAACGTCCAACAATATGGCTGAATATGAAGCCTTACTAAATGGCATGTAAATCGCTATGGAAGTAGGAGTGTACCCGGAAAAGGATCCAACTATGTAGAAGTACCTGGACAAGGTACAAGCATTAGAAGAGGAATTGAACGGACAAGAGATAGTGGTCTGGTATGAGCAGATACCCTGAGATGAAAATGAAGAGGCAGACCTGCTTAGTAAACTGTCAGTAGAATAATTGAAACAACTCCTAGATGAGGTGTATATACAGCAGATATATACCTCGACCTTCGAAAAACTGGCTCAATAATACAGATAGATTAAGAACAAAGCTGGATGAGCCCGTACATTAAATACCTCGAGATAGAAAAGTTACCAGAAAACAAAATGGAAGCTCAAAAATCACAGCTAAAGCAGCGAACTATCAGGTGGTAAGAGGAATCTTATACCAAAGGATGAAGTCTAGCCTATGGTTAAAGTGTGTAGGGCCGGAGGAGACGTCGGTAATAATCAAAGAAATACACTAGGAAATTTATGGGGTTCATGAAGGAGTTACTATGCTAACAAATAAAATTTTTCGGCACGGATATTATTGGCTGATAGTGAAGAAGGAAGCGGGAGATTTTGTAAGAAGATGTAATGTTTGCCAAAGATTTGCAAATGCAAGCAACGCGCCGGTGACACCACAGTCAAGTATATCTAGGCTGTGACCATCTCACAATGGAGAATAGATATATTAGGACCATTCTAAAAAATCATGGGGCAGAAAAAATTTGTGATAGTAGCCGTGGAGTACTTTTCCAAATAGCCAGAAGCAGAGGTAATTCCCAATATCACAGCAAGGAAAATGATAGACTTCGTATAGGAAAACATCATTTGCCAATTTAGGGTACTAAGGTTGCTCATCTCAGATAATGGAAAGCAATTTGATTGCAAATCCTTCAAAGATTTTACCCAAAATATGGGGATATGGCATAAGTTCTCCTCAGTGGCCCATCCATAGATAAATGGTCAAACCGAGAAAACAAACAAAGCTATTCTCCAAGGCCTAAAGAAGCAGTTAGATGGGGCCAAAAAGAATTGGGCATTTTGGACCACACCCCAGACTCCTACGGGAGAGACTCCATTCGGATTGGTGTATGGGACAGAAACAATAGTCTCTGTGGAATTGCTAGTCCTAACACATCGGATACAGTTCAACGATGCAGACCTTAATAGCAAAAAGTTGAGAAGCAATCTTGACACCCTTGAAGAGATCAGAGATGAAGGGCAGATACGGACAACAACATACCAACAAAGAGCAGCCAGGTATTATAACCAGAAGGTTCGTGAGAGAAATTTGAAGGTAGGTGACTGGGCCTTAAGAAGGCTAGAAGCAACTGAGAAAAGCACTAATGTGGGCAAACTAGCACTAACCTAGGAGGGTCCCCTCAGAGTCACAAAGGTCATCAAGCCAGGGGTATATAGAATTGAAGCTTTGCAGGGAATACGGAACCCCATACCTGGAACATCCAATATTCGAAAAGGTACTTCTAGTAGAAAGATTAATGTAATATTGATATGAAAAAATTGAAAGTCCCTTATCAAGTTTATTCTCTTTTTGAAAGTTCTCAACTATAAAAATTTGGACATAAAAACACAACCACAATAGGTGCCGACCTCAAAACCTAACCCGTGGCACCAAATAAACTGAGTTGAGGAAGAAAATGAGGAAAAATCTGAACCACGGCAGGTGTTGGCCTTAGAAACTAACCCTTAGCACCAAATAAGCTGAGTTGAGGAATAAAATAAAGAGAAAACCCAACTACGGTAGGTGCCGCCCTCAGGAACTAACCCTTAGCACGAAATAAGTCAAGTTGAGGAATAAAATGAAGAAAAAATATAACCATGATAGGTGCCAGCCTCGAAAATTAACCACCGGCACCAAATAAGTCAAGTTGAGGAACAAAACGAAGAAAAAACCCAACCACGGCAGGTGCAGGCCTCAACAACTGACCTCTGGCACCAAATAAGCGGAGTTGAGGAACAAAATGAAGGAAAAACCCAACCACAGCAGGTGCCAGCCTCGAAAATTGACCCCTAGTACCAAATAAGTCGAGTTGAGGAACAAAGCAAACACATAAAATTTCAAACTTAGCAAACATCAGCCTTGAAAATCAATTTTAATGTCAAGCAAACAAAATAACAATTTAAGTCATGAGGTCAAAATAATTCCCGACGTAGAAATTAGTTACATTATAAATTACATTTCTGTCAGTAAAAGGCAGAGCTCGAATACTTGAAAAATTAACTTAACTTAGTTAGTTATAAAATATTGGTGGATAATGGCCAAGTGGCTTAAGTCCACAATAAAGTCTCAAAGCATATTAAACTAAAATAAAATAAAACTCAAATAGTACCAAAGATACTAAGATTGCATAAATAACCAAGAAAATTGAAATGTTATTCATTGTTTAGCTACACCATTAGAAGTTATAACAGAAGCAACATGAGAAGGGGGAGCAGAGCTAATCAAGTCGTTATTGCTAAGAGACTGGGAGGGGTTAATTGTTGGCTGAGTAGGGGGGCTGTCATCCTCTCCATAAATGGATGGGGCATTTGGACAGCTTTAAGGCCCTTGTAGCCTGTGTAGAACATCTGGAAGGCCTCTTCATAAATCTTGTTTCGCAGCTCCTCCGAATTCTTGAACTCTTGCACGTGCTCCTCACAGGCTTGGTGAATCTTATCTTCGGCAGCTTTAGAGTCCCTCAGCAAAGAAGCACATCTGCCTTTCAGAGTGGGGATTTCGTGGCGGAGTTGTTATTGTTGAAGTTGAGAATTCTCCACCGCAAGAGTTAGGCTTTTCAAGTCCTTGGCTTGTTTGCTGAGTTTGTGCTGGACCACAGTGGCGCCGGCCAAAGCCTCATCCCGTTGCTGGCGAGTTTCCTTTAAGAGCGACAATTGAGTGAGAGCTTCATCCTGTTGGAGTTCCACTGCGGAAGTCCATTGAGATAATCAGATGACTTTCCTCCCTTAACTCCTCAAGTTGCTCGGTGAGATCTACAATTTGCCCATTGAAGTTTATGATGTGCTCGTGGCATACCGCAGTGGAAGCTAGGTTTCCATCTCGTCGCTCCTCCTCAATACGGTGGTCTATAGAGCTTTGGATAGACCAATTTTGAGCATCGATCTCTATGAAAGTTCCTAAGGACTGTCGAAAAGAAGAGCGCCATCAGCAAACCATAATTCTAAAGTATATGAAGGAAAGACGATCAACTTATCATGAGGAGAAACTCTCTCAAATTGTCTCCAAGAGTCTCTAAAGAGAGCAAACTGCAACCGGATTGCTGCCTGGTGGAATAGACCAGAAAAGAGGGGAAGTGAGCTCCAATGGGTGCCGAGGTCCTAGCTCGTTTAGCAGGATGATCTCCAATGACAATATCCCTAGCAGTATGAGAAGGAGAAGCACTCTGAATAGGAGATTCAGTATCCTTCTCTATACTGCCCTCCCTTGATTCTTTGACGATGATAGGATTCTTAGGGATCGTTTGGAGGTAGTTGGCGTCTTAGAGGCAGTCAACTTCTTAGAGGAAGCCGGCGTCCTAGAGGCAGCAGAATGAGACCCTTTTGAGACTGGCACCAAAACCAATGAAGGTGCAGGGCTGCAAGTAAAAGGCCAGACAGAAGTAGTGGAGTCGCAGCATGGAAGACCTCCCGGGTGACATCGACGACATACTTGTTAGCCCGGAAGTCTACCAGAGTCTCCTTGAGATTCTCTCTGGACAGAGTAAAATTCATGGGAAATTTAATCTTATCCATCGGCACAATAGAGATTGCATGAAAAAAGAAAAAGGAAATTTAGTAAGAACTCGGCATTATAAAAAGAAAATTTTAAAGGAAAAACTTAGAAGTACCGGCTTGGTGAAAGTCCTTTAAGGAGGAAATGAACAAGCACTTCTGGACATCATATTTTTTTCCTTATAGAGGTCAATCGGAGAAGGAAGATCGGATCTATAAGGTTCAACTTAGGAAACTCGTTGCAATCCTGAGGTATGTCCCCCGAAGATAAGTTGACATTCCACTCGACCCCTGAACTCTCTTTTAGCTTAAAAACAGTAAAATGCTCTACCCAACCTTAATCTTTATAGCCGGTAAAAATAGACTACACGACTCTAGGACTAAAATAATAAAATCCATGAACGGATCTGACTAGACAAAAAAAGGTAGAGAATAAATCGATGGAAGGAGAGAAATTCCAGCACAGACAAATAGACTCAAAACAGCACATAAATAGAATGGAGTTAGGCATCAACATTCTGGAAGTAACCCCATAGCGTTGGAAAACCTCGATGAGAAAAGGGGTAAAAGGGAAGGTTAACCCAAACTCGTGTTTCTTGAGCAAAAACATCAAATTATGCTCCTACTGAGCATCTTCAAACCCCTAAGGGATGAGTCAAATAGAACTATTCTCTCATTACTCAAAGACACCCTAATTCTAAAGATTTCAGCATATATTAGGTCGCGGGAAAGATGTTGAAGTAAGGAACACGGAGTGACAGAAAAGACCAAATCGTTTATCACCGGCATTTCAATAGGAGCCATGAGAAAAGCAGTAATGTACCTCTCACCAAAAGAATAGCATAGACGACGCAGGAACGAGAGCAACAGGTGAAAAACAAAATTCGAAATTGAGGAAGGCGAAAGAGATAACACCTATCAGAATTCCTTTCTAGAGCCAAGTAAAATTAAATGAAATCTCAAAATTTACTCTCTCACTAATTATGAAATAATTAATAAGGAAGTAAAGAGACACTTGATGACTAATGGGTTCTGGACCATCAGACACATAGCAGCCCATACTAAAGGGGCCCAGGCCAATATAATACAGACTAATAACATGTTGCATAAGACGGAACCTAAACCAACCAAGGTCGGGCTCCATGGCCGAATAGGGTTTCACAGAAGCTTAAGAGCTGTCGGGTCTGACTGAACATCAACTTTCGTATAAGAATAAAGCCCGCAATAATAGGGATTGTGTCTCAAAAGGGCAAAATAAGAATCAAATAGCCGCCTGATGACAATCAGAATTTCATACTCATGAACAAGCTATCCATGTGAAGATAGCAGATGAATAAAGACGTAGGACAATAGAGGCACTACTCGAAAAAAATAAGAAGAAATAAAAATAAAAGTAAGGAATGATAAAATAAAGACTAAGTTAACAAAACATGGATAATTCTAGATCCATTTTGGATCTCATACATCATTTATTATCATAATAAATAATTTTAGATTTTAAAATATAAAAATTAATACTGTAAATAGAAAAATTAAAAATTAAAAGTTAAAATTAATAATTTTAATTTTTCTTAAAAATTAATTTTTATGTTCTTTAGATATTAAAATTGTAAATTTAAAAATTAAAAATTAAAAATTAATTTTTTTTATTACATTATAGTTAGAGTACATCTAAATTGATTTTTATACATATAAAAATTTTTATATTTAATTAAAAAATAAAAATTAATTTAAATATTTGCAGATATAATTAGAATCTGTCTAAATTAATTTTTATAAATATAAAAACTTATGTATTATAAAATATTGATTTTTATATTTTAAAAATCAAAATTATTTACTTTGATAACGAATAAAAAATAATAAATAAAATCTATAAATGCACCAATCTTTAAAATTAAAACTCTCAATTTTTTATTATTAAAATAATAAATAAAGATAATTTTTTAAAATAAAAATATTAGCCGAGGAGTATTTTGACCATTTAGGAACTTTTAATTTTTACTCCACAGTAAATATATTTTTTTATGAAAGGACCATTTTATTAGATGAAAATTAAAATTAAAAATTAATTTATTAGCCAAAAATTAATGAAAGACTAATTTATAGATTTTATTAAATTTTAATAACGTTCAGTAAATTATCTTAGAATATATAATGAAATTTTAAAATTAAATAAAAATAATATAGTAACTTAGCTGATGAAATCAATTTATTAACTGAATTTATAAATTCACAAAATGTTATAAATAAAAAGATGAACATATTTTTAGAATCCTTCCAGTAGTAAACTACGGGTGCATTTACATCATTGCAATAATTGGAAAGGCAGAGACATGGGTTGGGTAGGAAATTTATTACTTACAAAGTGTTCGTTGTATTCCTTTACAATAAAACATTATTACTTTAAATTTAATGAGACTTTCTCATAACTTTAATTATTATATCATGTGCATGAAAAAATTATTCAGGTTCGAGCAAGTATAACATTCTTGTTCAGTGGCTAAGCCACATACAGCATAAGATGGGTAATTGCTCACTTTTTTCAAAAAAAAAAAAAAATTAAAATTGATGTTTATCCATTCCAAAATTTCCGCAAATTCAGCGAGTTTGCTCTTCAATGATGACAGGCACTTCTTCGATAATAATAAATTCGTGAGTTAGACAATTCTAGTGAAAGATATTTCCATCTCTGGTAATTACAGCAGTGTAAGAAACATAAAATCCCGACTTGGGAGATTAAATCAACAAGTACCAAGTGAAAAGATTTTCTTAATCGATGATATACGTGATGTGTGATAATGCACAATTACGTGGAGCTTAGTTCTCATCATATTCAATCACACAATGAACAAAATTTGGGATGAGAAACTAAACAATGCATACAACATACTATTTACAGTACCCAGCTTCAAGATGAAGAGACCCAAAAAGAAAAATATTTGCTAAGGCAAAAGAAAGAATCAGAGATTCATCTAATCAGCTCCCACCTGCATTCAGTGAAGATGTTCACGATCAGAACCAAAATTTAAATTATCAAAGACTAATAATTGAGCAGCAGCGTAAGCACATGATACGCACAGCTATAAACAATGTTTCGCATTGTTTACGGATCGTGCAGGTTTGGAGTCAATCTCACAGTTCCTTTGTTAAGAAAAGGAATTACAAAATAATTCAGGGAACTGACAAGACAAAATCCGCTCCTCCATTAATTATGAAAACAATTTCCATTATCATCATAGGGGAAGAGCTTAACATGCATGCTGATGCTGGTATAACTCACGTATAACATTAATTACTGAGTGGATACCATCTATAATAGCCAACAGAAGACAAAATATGCATAAAAAATCAGGGCTCCATAGTTCAAACAGAGTGCCTGCAACTTACAAGCCATTTGAGGGCAACCCGAAGTCAATGTTATTTACAATTTATGGTCCAAGAGGAGCTTGTGCCTTTTAGCACAAATGAAACTTGTGAGCGTCAGTTCACATAACATGGCTTTTAGATTAAGCAGTTCAACATGTAGAGAAAGGAAAAAAAAATCTTAATTCAAGATGGAAATCAATCGTTTCTTTATTTCCCCTCCAAATATTAATACTTCAATTTAAGTGATGCAAATGCAGTTTTCAACAGAAAAGTAGTCAACAATAGAAGGGCCAGCTTAACTTTTAGATGTCCAAAGAGAGAGTTTTGATTTTAGAAAGCCAAAAATAAGACATCCACTTACCTCTAATTTGGCCAGAATGAGGGACCAATTCAGATATGGTAGATGCTTGTTTGATGTTTGCCATGGATTGCGTGAAAGGTAGAGAATCAACTTCTTCAGCCTTTTCTGGGACATGCAAGGACTCCACAGACTTAGAAACATGTATTGTCATTGCTCTCTGGCCGCTGGAGGGTATTGAGAAACTCCGAGGAATAACCAAAGGTGGAATTGGCAAGGGTGACGCATAATATGTCATTGTAGAAGAATTCTTGCTTGTTCCAGAGTGCTCTGGATTTCTGACCAATGGAGCAGAGTGACCAACTGGTGTGGATAGTTTTGCTGGTTTTGAGGCTAGATTACCGGGTGGTCTAGGAAGCTCATGAAGCTCACTTATTCTGGGTGAAGATGCAAGGGGAGGTGAAGCAGTTGGGGATACTTTTGGAGATGTACTCTGAGGAATTACTACACGTGGAAGCACTCCAGAAACCTGTTGGGGAAGTTCATTAGAGGAGATGGGGCCACTGGCAGATAAAGAAGGTTTTGTAGACCATGGCTTACTAGTTATTGGACCAGAGAAAGATTGTCGTTTAATTTTCTTGTTATCGGAGGCATTATGTGTATCAAGCTGTGGAAGTGAAGTTCCCTCCGCTAAAGGAGGGGGTAACTGGGTGAAGGCATTGTTACTGTTGCCCTCTTTGTATGCTGAATGTGCTTTAAAGACAGTGACCTCTGACAGATGACTGTCACCAGGATCTTTTTCATTCTTCTTCTGTTCCAGCGGGGATGAATGCCACAAATTATGGGTGCGCGCACTGAAGTCTGTTGGCCTTGTGTGGGCAATTGAACCACTTGTCCTTGAAGAGACTACACTCTTAGCATCAATAGGTGTAGGCAGCACATAAGTGTTGGACTTCCTCACAGATGATTGAACCTGTTTTATTCTTTCAACTGGATCAGGTTTTCTTTCAGGAAATATTGGCGCAGAATGGCTCCCTGGTCGAGGTTCTCTACCTGAGATATGAAAACCCCCTTGGTTTTTGTCTGGGTTTAACTGCACCAAGATAAACATTTTCAGTTGCTTAAAAGATTACACCTCTGACCTAACAGCATGGAATTGTCAAACCCAATAAATTAAAAGCTGTAAAAATGATTAACAATATTTACAAAGATTGTTATCAAAATTCAACACCAAGCAGTTCTTTAAAATGAGATCAGCCCTCAAGTTCTACATCCACAAGAGTAGGAATTACCAGTGAAGTTAATGATATGAATTATGAAGTGTATGTCATTGACCAGTATTTGTCATTGACCAGTATTTAGAAGGATCAGGAAAAGTGACTAGGTACAATTGTATTAACCAAAAGGGAAGCAAAATTGTACCTCTGCACTTTCTGTCACTGAAGCTTGAGGAAATGACAGGTCAACATCATCCACCTGATCAACAAAAAAGTCGGAAAATAAAGCAAAATATTAAGCAATGCCTCATTAATTGGTATGAATCCTTTAAATAGGAAGATTTGGCTCTTCTAGTTTAATTCCTCAATTATTGACAGTGATACACTTGAGAAAGATTTCAATTCTTTTGTACAACGTGCTTCCATTCCCATTACGAGAAGTCCCTCCTTCAAACAAGAAATCCACCCTTCAAACTATTTTTAGAGAGGAAGTTCATTACCATTATGATGAGTCTATACCCTTCTAGAAAATTAGACTATACTTTCATTCAACAATAGGTCAACCTCCATAACTATTAAATCAACAAGACCAGCTAATTGTAGTCCCCATGCTACTTCTAGTGGACTGCCAAACTGCCCAAACTATAAGCTATGCAACAGGAATTTTACAAAATAGTAATCCATACACCAGCCGACCAAGACTAAATCTCAAATATTTACACAAGAAAATTTGTTTGTAAGAATTGAAGTACACCAAAAACAACAACAATGATACTTTGAAAAACTCTTTAACATAATAGTAATGTAAATACCGTATTGCAGAAAGCAGAAAGTCTCAAGAAACGAAAATAAGAAATGGATGGCAATTATGAACCTACTGATAAGGCATTTACAACTCACAAGTCACAACTTTTTAAGACATAATGGGAGCAACATGTCAACCACAAAAGCAAAAAGAAAAGAAAGAAATAGAAAAAGGTAAGGGATGGATGGGATGGAACTTCAGGAAGCTTAAACACAGTAAATGACAATGAACTAAGCATAGCAAATCTCCTTATAAACTTAAAGTTTCCCATTAATATCACATCCTCACCTCCATTGAATTCCTGGACGCAGAAAAAATCTCATGCCCCAGCTTATTTGCTCTGTAGTCAAAACTCAGTTCCCTCCCTTCATTTGTATCATCACCATTCTCATCATCTTCCCCATCTTCCCTACCATCATCTTCAGGTCCACAGAATTGATAATCGATATGTTGTTGGTCTGTAACAACTTTTACATGCTGATCAACAGCCTCAAGGGACTTAAGTCCCTTCCGAAAGAAATTCAACTGCATTTAAAGCAGAAATAACAGCATATCATCATCCAAGTTATGAGAACAAAAGAACTCAAGAGTTTTAAATACCCTTGATGAATATAAAGAAAACCTGGGCTGCATGGTGACGAGCTGCCTGTGTTAGAAGACTTCGAGCCTGTCCTTGTTTCAGAGATTTCAACCGAAAAACACACAGGGTTGCCTCTTCATCATATTCAGCATGAGCTGTCTGCAGTTGCTGCAAAGTAAAACTTTCACCTTTCCCACTCTTCGACTTCCCTTTTTCTTTCTGTTGTGCAACCATGTACTCATAGACATTTCTGCACATTGCTTACAAAATTCAGAATAAAATTATTTCCATCTAATAAAATCAGAATTCAGTAGAAAGGGATAACCTTTTTTCATCACATTGTCGCTTCATATCCTGCAAAAGGGAGAAAGAGGAGCATATTGAGTGAAATCCAAGGCAAAATGATGTGATACCAGTATATTCTATGTATCTAGATGACAAAAAGGTTATGTAAAACATCCTGTAGAGAGGAGAAGCGACCACTTCCCCTGCCATTCTTGATAAGGGAAAATCATTCATAATCATACCTTTAAAAACCAATACGACGCTTAGAAGGGATATACTCAAAATTCAATGTCTAACATACGGACAGGTGACAAACATCAATAATGATGTTGCCACACTAACAATAGTCTTCAGCACATCGCTTTAGAAACCAGTTTTCCGAAAAGCACTTTAGAAGTTCTCTTTCAGAAAGTAGTTTAAAGATTTTGAGCTGCTCTAATGTAGGCCAAAACATGCCAAAAACGCCTTGAGATTAACTTTTATTTTCTTTAACCAAAATCTTTTAGTGTGTTTTCTCCAAAGTAGCTGTATTAATAATGCCAAGTAGAACCTAATATAAAATATTAGTATGAGATGAAATATTATAAAATAAAAGTTACAAAAAGAAAAAAGTTCAGAACAATCATTCAGGTGCTTGGATATTACATCATTTATCGCAAACCTGGCTTTTCAGCTATAATAAATGTACATCAAGGACTTGACAAAAAATGGTTTGTGCAAACCTAGGTTTTCAAACTTATTACAAAAATGGTTTACTCACACCACCTACAATCAAGACTATTGCAAGGGTCCAGAAGCACCACAGCAAAAAGAATTGTATAGTGCACAGCCTTCTCTTTGCATTGCAGAGAGGTTGTTACCATAGTTTAAACTCTTGACTTCTACTTGTGAAGCAACTTTACCTGCACACTATGTTACCATGGCTCATCCTCCAAAAATGCCATTTTGGGCAAGAAAAAACAGATATTTACCATATGTTCTGATTAATGTAAAATAGAAAAAGGTCAATAAAGAAAAGAACTCAATCCACTGTAAACAGATATTTTTGCATGCAGAGAACCCAATAAACAAATAATTTTTTACATTTTCTTTCCAAACGACAAGAACAATAAATAAGGGAAGGACACTTTTGAAGGAAGCCAAAAACTCAATTGGTTCTAACAACTGATAGGCATCAAATCAAAGTGGCTTTGAAACTAAATGATGTAGAACCACAGAACACTCAAAGAAAATGAGAAACAATTCTTAAATTTCTATTAATTCTCAAAAGCAATGTCAATATGATAAGTTCTCTAATAAAATGCCTAGATGAAGTAGGTTTTGGTAGCCTAATATTAATCCTACTACTGGGATTAGAAATCCAAAATAAGAAAATAATAAATCTATCGAACAAGGAATTTAAAGCCAACAACAACTAGAAATATACTAAACCTAATAAATTCTTTAAATATTCCTAGATAATTAAGTTTCCTACTAAACCTAATAAATTCTTTAAATATTCCTAGATAATTAAGTTTCCTAAACCTAGTAACCTAGAACTCTAATTTTATAATGAAAAATTAAAACAAAATATTTCCTAAATCAAGTCTTCCTTGACTGCATCAATATGCACTTAGAAGCATTTTAGAGGGTTGTGGCAAATTGCAACTATGATCTCTGGTATCAATAACATAGAAACAAAGAACATTTAACCAACAATCAAGTAAAGGGATGATGCAAAAGAAACTTCTTTAAGATCAAATGGAGGAGGATTCAGAGTAACAAACCTCAACTGTTCGAAGTTCATTGAGAAGAGACTCTGATGGATTTGTAATTGTCAAAATTATATGAGACCGCTGAATTACCAGGAAAAGTAAGTCAGAACCAGGTTGAATTGAATAGACTCTTAGTCCATGATAAAGAACACGCTACAATACAATAAAACAGCTAGATCCATAACACTAGCACTCACATATCTATCAACAAGTTCTTGAAGCTCCAACTGCACTTTCCCCAACATCAACAAAACTCCACCTGCAGATAATAGTCAACAATAATAGCAATTCAAATATAGTCTTGTAAATCATATCAATAATATTATTGTGCTAATATGGTTGCTCTCAAACGAAACAATGAGATGGGTGCAAGCCATCAACTCACCCTGCCCCGAATAAAAGGAAAATCCAATCATTAATCCCTCTACCAAAACAACACAAATGTGCATGTCATTGTGCATAATATTAGTCACCTTCACTACAATGTTCTGCACAGTGCATAAGTATTTTTACATAAGTAGAACTAACTGTTATATTCAAGAAATTGGAATGGATAATTAACAATATGGAAACTGAGTGACGGGGAAAAACCAATCAACTAGAGAATGATTACATGTCAACTCCTCATTGACATATCTCATTCTTTAGGGCTTTGCCGTGTGCATGTAATTTAAATCCAATTCTTAGGTGCCTACATTTTTTTACTAGCTAATTAAATTCTAGGTCCAACATATAGTTTGAAGTTTAACACAGTTTTCAAAGCCCCTAGCACCTCAATCCCTGACAGGCAGGTTACCTTAGTGAGGCACACCTCTTCTACATATTTTTCTCTAGCTTTGAAAAAAACAAGTGACTTTACCATTTTCAAATAGACCAAATCAAACTAAAACAACAAAAAGAAAGAAAGAAGCCAACATCGGTTGGAAATAAACAACCTGCCTACACAAAGGGAAGAAAATACTACTGTTTAGATTTTTCTACAGCTTGCAACCAGCTCTCTCTCATAACCATCATCCTTCTTTTCGATCCCAATTTTCTTTGTGTTGGTCCTTTATTTTTCTGAAACCTATTCTACTCTCCTCACTCAATACATATATGATGGTACATTCTATTTCTATTTCTCAGAGAAGATTCTATTCACAATTACAAACATATAAAGTTATACATATGTAATTTCATTAAAAAAAAGCCATACATATGTAAGGAACATACACAAGATTATAGTTCAATAAAAAGAAATAGGTTAAGCTTATATTTGTCAACATGAGGGTGAAACTGCTCATATTTTGGAATGAGATTGAGTAATTCTTGAGATCCGATCGCCATGAGATTACTTTTTCCTCTTTTTATATCTTATTCAATTTCATAAGCTCCTTCCACCCTTTTTTCTTTCTTTGTCACTTTTTTTCTTCCTTTCCGGATAACATTCGAATAGTATCCATTTTTTGGATGATTTGCCTTTTTTTTTTCTTTAATGCTCCTGTTTCCTTTTGCTTCCATTTTTATTGAAGTTCATCTGCCATTAATATAGTTTCCTGCTAAATTTGAAAATTTACCATCAGCAATAGGTGATTACAGAAAATAAAGAGGTCAGACGGATAGCATACTTCTTTTTTTTTGTCAAGATGAAGAAGACTATGTTAAGCTTGATTAAGAGTAGTTGTCTTCTGGTTGTTTGTTTTAGGGATTATTGCTATTTAGTAGGAATATAATGGTTTAAAACCTTTTTACATCATCAATTTTATTTCTATTTTATTTCTATTTGGGGAATTCAAAAACATTAGTGCCAGAATTCTAAGTTATTTATCTTATATAGGATAGTTGTCTTCTTTTTTTTTTTTTTCTTTTGCACTTTACCTCTCTCACTTTGCAGCCTAGGGTGCTGGATAACTTTGCACCTTGTGCCACTAGAATCTACGAATTTAAAACTAGCATGTTCACTAATTCTCAAAGCACCTATTCTATAAGAATAGAACAAATTAGGGTGCACCTCTTGGTACTTAACAAGATAACACTTAACAGAATATATTAATTTCAACATCCAGCATTACAATTTACAACAATAATATCAAGCGAACTCTTAGTGCCCAGAAGAAAAATATTGCAATAATACTCGACTTAAATAACCCTTAATTTCAAAAAAAAAAAAAGACTTAAATACAGACATTATCTTGATAGATCAAGAAGGAGGAGAGAAAAAAAGACAAAAAATAAAGTATTGATTATAGAAACATATTTTATGAGCTAAACACCAAACCTACTCCTGCGTAAAGCAATTGAAGGAACCTTCTCAAGCTACAAGAGTCAGAGCTTTACAGGCCTAAACTCTCAAATTTGACCATGAACAAATTAGTGAGGCACAAATTTTCTTTTTTTAATTCAAAAAGAAAGTCTGCTGTAGATTACCTAAGAAATAGGTAGAAATGAAATGGTGAATACATTATACTGCTTAGTTCCCTTATACCTGAGGTGCAATATTTCAATTATGAGGTGAACTGTGAACATTATAAACTTCCAGGTTAAATTAGAGAGAACATACTACATTGCCAATATCTCTTTAAACAATTGCTAGAACAAAAGCAACTCGAAAAATCCTTTTTCCTGCTTTCACTTACCACTTTCTTCATCATCATGTAATGCAGTTTTCTCCATTAGACAAGAACCCATTTCCTGCAGTGACTCTGAGAATTCTGAAATTTGGAGATGTAATAAGATGGGAGAATCTTATATTGTGATAATGATATGAAATTTGACAAGTAAGACGTGGAATGGCAAAAGTTATGCATGATACTAAAGTTACTAATGCACATATCATTGATAACAATTAACCAACTCGAACATTTGTGAACTCTTGAGAGAATATGAAGTTGGCATCAAACAACAACAACAACAACATAATCATAATAATAATAATAATAATAATAATAATCCATTCTGATACAAATTTTTTAGTTTTCCAAGGTAAACAATCTGTAAATTACTACAAAGAATGTCCCCACTTCCCAGTGCATGAGGCCTCCTACGTTGCAGGATTTTTGGGGGCAGACAGACATAAACATCTCTCCCCTTGCATTTTCAAGGAGGCTGTTTCCTGGCAATGCTAATTGATTTTTGCAACACCAATAATGAGCACTTCAGCCATGTATGACCATAGTGAAGACTTGCACATCATTTGGGAAGAGGTAAATTTTTTCATGCTTTTTGAACCTTAATAATTTTTCATTGTTAGCAAGGAAGGGAAGGTTTTTAAAGGTACTTGAATGTTTTGAAGAGAAGACCTTCAACCCACCAATTTCGTTGGTTAGAAAATGAAGTTGGAGGTTTTTGGAAACCCTCCAAAACCTTACTTTAAAATCTCTCCCTATCTCTCTCTCTATATATATATAGATGTATATACACATATTTACAAAAATTCAAGATTTTTAAACTTAAAAAGCCTCCCATTAATTTATAAGACCCCCTCCCAAAAAGAAAGGTAGAAGCAGCAAGAGAGTTAAACAATATATTTAACTAAAATATTTTACAAAAGGGAAATATTGTTTATTGACTAAGACCCCGCCATCAACTATCTGATGCTAAAGAGGAGTATTAGTCATACCAAAACTTTTCTCAAAAAAAAAATGCTGCAAAGCAGATCAGGCCAAATTTTAAGTGGAAAAAGCTGAAAACAAGAACATTAAAGTCCTAATATCAAATATACAGCATGAGAAACAGAAAGGAAAAAGGAGAAATTCAATTCACCATATGCACTGTTTGCTGTTGCAGCAGCTGCAGAAAGTAAGCTATCATAACAATTTCTCATGTCTTGCATGTCCTGTGATGAGGAAAGAATCAAAGAGAGTATTAAAAAAAATTATCCTTACAAATACCCAAAATTGCAGGCCAGATTAATAAAATTTCAAAGAACAAATTTCTTAAATTTCATTAATCAAGTTGGAGAATACAAAATCCAAAATTATATAAAGTTACAACCCTTTTTAAGTTATACTTTTCCAGATTGTAGAGAGTAATGCTATGTCAATCACAACCTAACACTTAAACATCCATAGAATCCACATAAATGCTGCGATTTTGGTTGATAACTAAATCCTTGAGCTAATTCATCCCCTTATTTTCCAAGATTGTCAAGGAAAAACAAGCCTTCAGTCTCACGAGACCACAGGTCACCACCAAAAAAATAAAGTCAACAATTTGATAGGGAACACACTACAGGATGCAAATTTTTACATATAATTAAAGAACATTCAGCTCTAAACTGTAATCCACCACTTAATCAACTCAACTTGACATATAATAACATCAATCCAAATTTACAATTCTTCACCGAAATTAACAAATCTCTACCGAAATTAACAAATCTCTATAAATCGCCTCTTAGCTTTTTAGTTTTTTGTTTGTTGCCCATAAAATTAGTTTCCCAGTTCGATTCACAAATTCACTTTACAATTAGTTCCAAAAGGACAACCCGAAAAAAAATTTGTGAATTGAATTTGCAACTGAGAATTTAAGGGAACACTTAAAAACAGCTTACAGAGAAAGAGAGAGTATTAAACCTTGGGATTAAGATCAAAACAGAAAGAAGTACCTGAGCAGCTTGAGCGAGCTCATCCAACTGAGCGGAAGGTAAGAGGTCTCTTTTATCCTTAGCATCGCTCTTGTGAAGCCTCAATCCTCGAAGCTTACCTAACGGAGATTTCATATCTCGAAAACCCTAAAGCAATGAGGCAGACACAGAGCAGACTAAGAGAGGCACAAAGGGAAAGAGGAAGAGAGAGAATTGAAGCTCTTCGTGCTCCTTGCTTGGCGTGGAATCAAATTCTGAGTGATTCGGAGAGGAATTTGAAGTGTGAAATTGGGAAAACAGAGAGTGGAAATTCAATTAGATAGTTTCAACGTTATTGAAGGAAGAAAGAAGAAAGCTTTCATTCGGGTCAAAAACGACTCGTAACAGATCAGAGAAAATAATAAAAACAAAAAAGAAATGAGAAATAACAGCTGCTACGCCTTCATCTCCAAATTTTATATTCCTTTTTTACCATTCAATCTTATTTATCAATTTTTAATATTATTTTCTAAACTTTATTTTTAAGATTTTCTATAAAAACATCTCGTAAATTAACTTGTAAAACAAAAACATCCTAATTTAGTTTGATGCTACCCAAAGTTTCATGTAATTACATTCTATTGGGGCCTCTAGTCAAAGGCTTATTTGGATATATACTTTGCCAGAAAGCTAAGTAGCCTACAATAAGTTAGAGGAGCTTGCAACAACGATTATTTTTGTTATTTTGAGGCTTTTGACACTTTGTTTGGATTTTTTATGGGGAGGGAAGAAAATAAGAGAAGGAAAATATTTTCTATTTTTTTTTGTATTTAAAGTGAAAATAAATAAAGAAAAACAAGGTTTATTTTATTTTATTTATTTTCTTTTCTTTCCCAAACAAAGGGAAATCAATATTTCTTTTTATTTTTCATCTATTATTTTCTTTTTCTTCATTTTTTTTCTATCCAAATAATGGTTTAAAAAATTAAATTTAAATGTATTATCAATAAATATATATGAAATCGATTAATCTAATTAGAAAAATTATTATTTAATTTTATATAATATGAAAAAATTCACTAATTAGTCATACAGTTTTAAAAAATATTAAAACGTGTTTAACGTTTTAAAAAATTTATTAGTTATATTAATTTTACTGTTAAATATTTTACTATTTAATTTTTATAATTTAAAAAAAAAATTTAATTATTTACTTAAATTTTTAAAAAATTTATTAATTAGTCTATTTATATCATAACTATTTTAGATTTTTTTACAATACTTAATAATTAAAACTACCAAAATGATTAATTAATAGATTTTTAAATTATTAAAAATATTTTAATGTATTTTTTAAAATTGAAAAATTAATTAATGAATTTTTTATATTATATAGATTAAATAGTAATTTTTTTAATTTACTTAAAATTTTTTAAAATATAGATTTTTAATATTCCTCATACTAAGCGAGAGAATTACGAAATTGGTTGGTGAATGAATTGTCTAAGGTTCTTAAGAGGAAAATTTATATTAGGGTGACATTCTTGCGACGAGATTTAAAGAGTTAAAATTATTTTTATTCTAATGGATTATCTTGTTGATTTTGGTTTAGGGTTTAATTTATGGATTTGAATGGAGGTTTTTTGTTAGGATAAAATGTCCAAAAAAATATTTATTTGAGTAGGAGTAAAATAAATAAAATAGAAAAATAGGAGAAGATGAAAACTTTAAAAAAAAATCACTAATAATAGAAAAAATACCCTTTAATCTAAAAATATGCAATCTACTCAAATAACTCTCTTTATATTACTTTTTAATAACTCTATTGCTATATTGCACTCACATGCTTAATTTAGTAATCTAATAGTAAGTGTATTCGAATAAATTTGAGAGATTTCAGGTTCTACTCCCTCAATTCCTAATTCCCATTTAAAATAAAAAAAAAACACTCTATCCTTACATTACTCTTTAATAACTTTATCATTTTGTGTACTGATAAAGATATATGAAAGGGAGAGAAGAAACTTCTTCAAAAAGGATTTTATAGAGATTGAACAGATAAAACTTATTAAACAAGTTGATCAAAACTTGGTGGGTAAGTTGATTCCAAACATGGTGATAAATCATATTAAAAAAAAATTAATAAATAAACTTTATGCGAGAGATATAATTGTTTTATATATAATTCAACTAGACCAAATATTTTATTTTAGAAGTTTAAAAAATAATAAATTGATTTTCAGCCAAATTCATGATAATATAAACATGTAAAACAGTAAAAATTTGAAATAATATTTGAAATTTATATTCAATCTAACAAATTGTTGATTAAATTCAAATATGTTTTTATTAGCCAAATAATTTTTTAAATTTTAAATTCTGAATTTAGATTTAATATTTAAAATCCAAAATTATAAATTCAAATATAACTTAAATAAAATTTTGTTTTTTTATTATTTTGCATAAAATATTTTAAGATTATTTGACTTTATAGATTTTTTTAGAGAGAAAGAAAGATAAAGCGAGCGTTATTGTTCTTGAAAAACCAGAGAGAAAAGAAAGAGATAATATAAAAGAGAGAATGTTGGATTCCACAGAATCTTGTTAAGATGGTTTAGAAATATTAATGTTTTAAAATAAAAATTATTAATAAAAATATATTTTTATATTAATTATTAATTAAAATGTATGAATTAAACAATAACAAAATCCATTTGTATTATATTTTATAAAAATTTTATTTTTCATTGATAATTTTATGAAAAATTTGTTATTTAGTTTATAAGTTCCATTAATAATAAGTCAATCTCTTAATTTTAAATAATATATTAAAATGTATTTATATAATTAAATCGTTAATAATTAATTTTTTATTTTTTATTAAAAATAATAGAAATTAAGAAAAAATATTTTCAAAATTCAATTTTGTCGGCTTCCTTTATTAAATTTACTGTTCAAAGAATGGGTCAGTGTGTTTCTATATTTTTATATATCTATCAACAGGGGAACAGCATGGGAGAGGGGTCTCTTTGAAACTTCCCATCTGCTAAAGCTAGCTTTTTTTTATTTTTTCTTCACACCAGATTAATTACTCTTTACCGATCTTCGCCATCCAAAAAACTCCGGACAAGATTTTAACATCTATCAGACAAAACAACAGCTCAACATCCTCGTACAGTTGAGGTCAGGATTTCTTCTTCCAGCCTTTACTCTTCTTACACAGTTCCTTCAACCTCATCCTGTTCGGCTAATTAATAGGATGAAAGTGAAAAAGGACATTAATATGTAGTTAGTGGTTACTAAACTTGTTATCACCGATAAAAAAAAAAGTAAAAAAAGAGAAGATAAATATTTTTTGTGAAGTTTTAAAAAATTTATTAATTATTAATTTAAAAAATCAATTAATAAAATTTTTAAAATTATAGAGATTAAATAAAATAATATTTAATAAAAAATTTAACGAATCAACTAATTAATAAAATTTTTAAAACGTTAAAAATATTTTAATATATTTTTTAAAATTAAAATATTAATTTATAAATTTCGCCATAATATAAAAACTTAAGTAATAATTTTTTCATAATTTAATTTGTCACACAAAGATTCTCAAGTTTGGATCTGCCGCTGCAACCCCAGCGCTACCCTCTGCTATGGTTCATAATTAATGAAAGGCAACTTTGACTAAGAGAGAAATTATATATATAAGATGAGAAGGCAAAATTGCCTTTCTTTTGCTTAAATCGGAATCGAAGAGGTAAAAATTAAATTTTAATTTTTTTTAAAATTATTTTAATAAATGAAAAAAAATTAATTATTAACTGTTTAATTATGGAAAAATATTTTAATATAATATTCAAAATAACTTGTTAATAATGATAAAATTTAGAGATTAAATAATAAATTTTTTAATTTTATTTTTAAATTAGTTAGTTATATTTATATTTTTAATCTATAATACATAAATATATATATATTTTTATATTTAAGTAATTATTTATGGGTTTAAAAACCCAACACATAAAATTCCAACTTAAACCTTTAATTTCTAAAACTGAACCAATATCAAATCTGAGATAATGTTGAGAGAAATTTTATTCTAATGATTTAAACATTACATTTATTAATTTTTATCAAATATAATTATTTAAATTAACTTTGTTATTATTTATATTATATTAATTATATTAAAAAGTGCAATATACATGAAAATAAATTTTATATTATTTATATAAAGTAATAATAAAAATATGATAAGTTATTTTTTCATCTATTATATAAAAATTAATATATATATTTAAAACTAATTAATTTAGCCCTACATTTTAACTTCGTCAAACTGAGAGAATCTTTCTATCCATTTTCAAAAGCAGTGTATTTTAAGTTTGATAATATTAAAATATAAAGATTAAAATATAATGTGAAAAAATGTTATTCTCTCCATTTCATTATTTTTATTTATTTTTTTTCTTAAAATTATTTTCTATTTAGAGAATATTTTAGATTATAGTAATATATAAATTGACTATTATAATTTTATTTTATTTTATTTTTTAAAAATTTTTAAAATATCTTTTAATATATAATAAAATTTATTGTATTTAAAAAAAGATATAATTGAAAAGTTAATAAAAGAAATTATATTTTTTAATATGTGTGAAAAATAAAATAAATAAAAATTACGAGATAGCAAGAGTATATTTTTAAAGGTGTTTTGATAATTTATTAGAAAATTTTAATTTAATAGAGTTAAAATATAAAAATTAAATTATTAATTTTGAAAAGTGAAAAAATATGTTTGTATTTATATTTTCACTCAATTTAGATTTTTTTCTTAAAATTCTTTAATTTGTTTCGACAGAAAAAAAAAATCTTTAATTTTGAATTATGTTTTATAACTCTTTAGTTTTAATATTATTAAATTTACACTTAATTTGTTATTATAGCCTTTTAATTAAATTAAAAAATTATATATTTTTTTATAACTTTATTTATCTTCTAATTGGTTCGTGAAAAAAATTTTTACACACACCGAAATTTATCCGATTTAAATATAACATATTATATAAATTTTAAAAAAAATATTATTTAGAATATGATAAAATCTACATATTAATATAACATTTTAATTAATTAAATATGTAAATTAAGTTGGTGAGCAAGCATGGACAGCTGCAAAACAGAAGATGGCGGAGGATATGACATTGGAGTCAAACTCGCGATATTAATTCCAAACAAAAAAAAAAAAGAAATTAAGGGAAGCAACAACTAGGGTCTACGGCCAGCACATGAGGAAGACTCGCCGGGTGAGTGGAATTATGTGATCTCTTTGGCATTCTCGTCCTGAGGATGATGATGCTGGGCTTGCTTCTTGGTCTTATTAATTCTTCATGTTCGTTAGCATCATCATCATCTTCCTCATCTTCATTTTCTTCATTTAAGATATTGAAATAAACTCACAATATTACACACACGAACTGGTCAATACAATGAGAAAATAACAAAAGGAAAATCAACATAGAACCATAAGTATAATATAGATCATTTTTATTATGATAAAAAAAAAGTATTTGATATAATTTCTCAGAATTTTCAGAACCTAAGCATAATGTGTTCTCTGAAAATTTCAACTCTCAATATAAATTTTTATTTTTTTTTCTTCAATTTAGTACGTAGGATAAAAATTTTTGAATTGGATTATAATTCAGATTATGAAAAATATATATTCAAAATTCAAACTTTATAATCAATACAAGTAAAAGGAGAGGCAAAGACTAATTTATGAATAATTTTATGGACGACTTGTTTATTATGATTAATTTTCTGGTATTCTATCATTGTTGTACCCTCGGGTGAGCATTTGGTCGGTTCGGTTTAAAACCGAATCGAACTGAATAAACTGAAAATCGAAATTTCAGTGTTTATGAAAATCGAACCGAATCAATTTTGGTCAGAAACCGAATTGAATCGAACCGGTCTGATTCAGTTCGATTCGATTCGGTTTAATCAATTTCGATTTTTAATATTTTTTTTATTTTTTACACTTTATTTTTAGTATTTATAAGTTTAATTAAAATATTTTAATCTTAATATGATTTAATTTCTCTATATTATTGAAAAAACATATTATTATCACTAATCGGTTCGGTTCGATTTTTTCGGTTTTTTTCTGATCAAAACCGAACTGAATCGAAATAACCGAAATTTCTAAAATTAAAAATCAAACCGAATCGAAATGTATAAAAAATCGAATCAAAATTTTAAATCAATTCGGTTCGATCAATTTTTCGGTTTGAACCGAATACTGCTCACCCCTACCCCTCACTTCATTATATTAATATGGATTGACTCGCGAAATAGCAATAGAATTTTATTTATTCTTTAGTTTCTTAATATATTTCCCACAATTTTTCTATATACTATCACATACATATGCATATAATTAATAAAAAAATATGTTTTTTTATTATTTATTTACTATATAAAAAATAGTAAATGTTATTAATAAATTTATACATAGAAATTTTAGAGAGTAAAGAAAGTTACAGTATAAAAAATAACGTTTTAAAAACGACATTTCCATTAAAAATTACTTAATTTTCTATTGATTAAAAAGCATTTTTATTAATCATTTCTTAAATGCTCTAAATATTAAAAATATAGAAAATATTTAATTTTCTATTGATTAAAAATTATTTTTTATTATTTTTTAAATGCTCTAGATATTAAAAATATAAAAAAAATTTTAAATTTTTTAAAGCAAATGTAGCTTAGGACATTGAAATTAAATGTAATTTAGTGGCTTATCATTTCATATAACATTCTTTTAGAATGATTAATTTTGTAAATAAATCAAATAATTTATTATAATTTTAATTTTTTTTAATATGTAATTTTTTAAAATTGAGAATATAACTCTTTCATTTTAAATAAAAATTAATAAAAAATCAATTCAATTAAATTTTTTGGAATTAAATAATTATGTTATATAGAATCATAGTGGTAAGATATAATTTCAAATGGAGAGGGGGCGGTCAAAGTCAGACATCGGTGACAAGGAAAGGAAGGATATATGAAGTGGTTCTAGAATTTAAGAAAAGAAAGAAAAAAAAAACTATCTTTTACTTTGACCAATTATGAAGTTTGGGTCAGATCTTCTATTTGTTGCCCAATTCTGCCCTCTCATCGATAAATTGTTCATATACTTTGAGAATACACATCTATTTCACGTTTGAGCTTATGATCAAATTGACAATATTTTAATATATTCATCTCAAAATATTTTTTTAAAAATTTTGTAACTGGATATTCAATTGTATTTATTTTACGACAAATAAAAATTTAATTTCTTAAAATTTATTATTATTTTCATAAAATAAAGTTGAATAAGTTGAACCGCTTCTCTGTTCTTATTTGAAAAAGCATATTTAATTTTACAGTTAGCAATTAGAACACTTATTAGAAAAATATATTAATTAAAGTATTACAATAATTAAATTTAATTTAAGAGAGAATTACTACTTAATTTTAATTTTATAAAAAAAATTCATTAATTGATTCTTCAATTTTAAAAAATGCAGTATAAAAAAAATCACTAATTACTCTTTCGATTTTGAAAAATAAATTAAAACGTCCTTAACGTTTTAAAAATCTATTAGTTAGTTCATCCGTTAGTTTTAGCCATTAAATATTAAAAAGGACTAAAATATTTTTGATACGGAAAGACTAAATAGTAAATTTTTTAAAAATCTGAATAACTAACTAATAAGTTTTTTAAAATCATAGAGAATAAATAATAAAATATTTAATGAAAAAATTAACGGAGAGTCTAATTAGTAGACTTTTTAAAACGTTAAGTACGTTTTAATGCATTTGTCAAAATTGAAAGACTAACTAGTGAATTTTTTCATATTATAAGAATTAAATAGTAATTTTTTCTTAATTTAGTATTCTACAATAAAGTTTTAAATGATGAATGTAATAATTTTTAAAATTATTATTATTATATGTGTGTATATATATTTCTATTTTCTATTTAATTATTCAATTGTTATTATATATAAGTTATTCTATGAATAGTTGTTTTCCTTTTATTTTGAATTTTTGGTTTATGAGTTTATTTACAAGAAATCTTGTTGGTTTTTGAATTTTGGTTTAGACCTAGCTTTGTTGCTATGTTCTGTTGCAGGGCTGTGGATTGGTGGATTTTGATGTCAAAGTTCAATTGGCTCCTCAAAGAGCTATTATAAATCAGAAATACGATGGACCGATCATTATCGTTGATATTGCAACGGCAAGTGTGGAATTTTGCTAGATGTGTGAGAAGCACTCCTCACTGATGGCAATAGTTTTGGCATGTGTTAGTTATTTCTATTTTTACCGTGGTTTTTTTTTTCCAGCATGCATGATGTTATTTTATTATTGTTGCTGCTGTATTTTGGTTGGTCGCAAGTCTTTTAGTCTGTCTGGAATCATTTATTTTGTCTCTCGTTATCTTTCTTAACATTACTAGTAGTTTGGCAATGGTGATTGGCAGTGTTTTAGAGTTGTCAAATATCCTAGTTTCTATCGAAATAGATTTATTTTTCCAGATTGAGCTTCTACTCATTTGTGTTTTAAGTTGGGGTAGTCTTTTTCCGTGAATGTTTATTTTTTATTTATTTATTTACTATAATATATTAAGCTTTTAAATACAATATATTAATCACATGATAAAAACAGTTAGTATAATTAAAAAAGTTATGGTAAAATAATAAATTAAAATACGTGAAATCATGAATTAAAAATTAAGAAAAAAATTACTTTTTAATCTCTAAAGTATTATGACATAATTAATGATTTGTCCCTGTTTTTTTAGAATCCAAACGCTTTAGTTCCTAACTCTTAATTCCGTTCAAAGAGTCAGTTCCTCCATCTATTTTTTTAGTTAAATCAATGGTACACGTGATAAAACATGAGAGATAATATTTTATTTTCTTAAATACCCTTAGATTGTTTCCCTTACTCTTATTTCTTTCTCCCCCTTTGGCTTCTTCTCCTTTTAATGTTAAATCTATAATTCTGCTCCATCCTATTTCTCCTTCACCTTAATTTTCTTTTAATTTTAGATTAACGGTTCGGGCTAATCCTTCTTCTTCTTCTCTTTCTCTTTTTAACTTTATATTAATGATTTTGCTCATTTCTCCTCTCCTTCTTTTCCTCCTTCTTCTTCACTTAAAGTTGAAGCCAATAAGTTTTAGATTCACTCGTAACTTCATCGATTTAGCACGCATATACTCCACTCTTCTTCAAGGAGGAAATGCATGTCTTTCTTCTTCAAACTCTGATTTGCTACATTCAATAAGATTGATATAACATGATAAGTTGCAAAACTAACAACTTTTTCCTTATTAAATTCTACTATTTTGCTATAATTTTGATATAATTTTGATATAAACAATCGATTTTTACTTGAAATTTGATTTTGGACAGGTTTTTAAGCAGAAGTTGAGAAAAAAAAATAAAAAGAAGCTGAATTAGAAGTTTTTCTGACTGTAGGGTACATCATTACCCAAGGCGACGGACATACTCCAAAATATGAATTTGCCAGCTGTAATCCTGAATTTTTTCAGCTGTACAGAGTTCAGATCGGTTTTAGATTGAAGCAAACACAATCAGATTAGGATTAGGATAAGATAAGAGTAGTATAGTTTATTTTAAAATTGTGAATATTTATCTTTTTTGTTGGGGAAAAGCCTATGTAAAGGCTACCTAGAATTAACCTAGACATCTCATATTTTCCCCTCATCCTCTCTCATATTCGGCCCCCTCTAGCCGCCTTATTTTTCTTCTTCTCTTTTTTCTTTTTTAATTTTTTTGCAATTTTATTATGACCCATTAGAAGCTGAACACTTGTTTTCAGTTGAAGGTTAATCAAAATTGAGATTTATTTAAAGTTGTTAGATTATGTTCTTAACCTCTCTTCATCTTATTTCTATTTTCAATTAATTTCTATTTTTGAGGAACACTAGCTCTATTGTTGTCCTTTTAAGAATTTAAGAGGCCTATTGAATCTCTTGGGAAAACAACATAATGCTAATTAATCTAATTAAATATATAATTGTCTAATTGGGTTAATAACAACATATTGCTAATTAATCCAATTAAATATGTAATTATCTAATTGAGTTAATAACAAGTAGCAATTAGCTATTCATTTATGCTAAGGAATTAACTGATTTGATTTAAATAATTCGCGTGTTATTATTGATCAAGTTTGGATGTGTGTTGGGGTTATTAGTTAAATAGGAATTAATTTAAATGAGTAGCGGATTAATTTAATCATAAGGAATAATTAGTGGGATTCACATATTAGAACACTATAACCAAACAATAGATAATAAAATAAATTTTATTTCTAATCAATGATTAACTGCCAACCTCTAAATTTTGATTATCTTCGGTTGAATTTTAATTTAATTATTTATTCCATCATCTTATTTATATTGTTTTTCTTCTTTAAGTTTTCTTTTTAAAATCAATTTCTCCAACAATGATTCACTTCTTCTCTCTTTTTTATTTTAAACTGTTATTCTTATTCTACTTGTTATTTAATTTAAACAACTTTAAGGTTTCTGTGGGATCAATATTCATTTACCCTATCTACAAAAATTCTTTTAAATCAAGGAAAGAAATATCAGTTTAAATTGACAGATTCGACACCCATCACAATCTGAACCATCAAATCTAATTTTTCGATGAAGATGTAAGGCAGTGATTGCATGATTGCTTTGTAGGCACCGGTCGGTCAAGAATTAGATTGCTTGTGGAATTGGGTTGCTTAACTAGTGTTTGTCGATCGAGAATTGGGTTGCTTGTGGAATTAATTTTTGTAAAATTATTTTTGTAGAATTGGGTTGCTCAACTGGTGCTTGTCAATCGACAATTGAGTTGCTTGTACTTTTTACAAAAATTAGTTCATAGAAATAATATAATCATGTACTACGCTCTTTTTATTCTCGTGGAATTGATTTTTGTGAAATTTTCTTTTCGAGTGGAATTGATTGTGGGTTGATTGTGATTTTGCATATATCTTTTGAGACTTGAATTGGGTTGTGATTTATACATTAAAGAAGTATATTGCATTATCCATAGATTTAAGAGGTTGATGGTGAAGAGTGGTTATTGAGGAATTTCTAAAGTTAATTAAGGGCTTTATGGTCATTTCTCCCCTCTCTAATTGCAATTTGTTGAAGGGATATTCAATTTGAATGAAATTAAAAGCTAGGTATTAAAGTTTTCAGTTTTAAAAATAGAGAGATAAATCTATTAATTATACTATATTTCAGAGACTAAAAAATAATTTCTCAAAAATTATATAATAAACTTTCATAATAGTAATATTATAATTTAATTATAAAAGAAAGTAGTAGCCTATGAAAGTGAGACCGAGGAAACAGAGTCGCGACTCTGTGAAGCCCTTGCGAACGGAGGGCATGATAAGTTGCGCTAGGCCAGCCTCGACGAAAAAAGAATTTATTGGCTCATTTGACATTGGATTAGATCTTCAATTTCCTGCATATTTATAGATCCTG
The DNA here is from genome assembly GCF_001659605.2 of Manihot esculenta. Lineage (NCBI taxonomy): Eukaryota > Viridiplantae > Streptophyta > Magnoliopsida > Malpighiales > Euphorbiaceae > Manihot > Manihot esculenta. The sequence continues at coordinate 12,123,428 of NC_035171.2, forward strand.
CTGATAAAATATAATTAAATATGAAATATATAATGATTTTATACTGCAAAGAAATATCGGATCAATAAAGAAAATTTTTATTATTAATTATTAAAAATCTATTACTAAATATATTTTATAATAGATTTATAATGAAAATATTCCGTCACAACAAATCTCGTTGTTAATGCATTAGTAATGGATTTTATAATCCGTTTCTATTTTTATAACGGATTTGTAACAGAACATCCATTACTAAATTTCATTTCCTTTTATTTAGATTTAGTAACAGATTTGTCCGTTGTAGAAATCCGTTACTATTTTTGAAGGAGCAGTAACAATTTTATCCATTACTAATCCGTTATTATTTAAGTAACAACTTTATCCGTTAATATTTCTAAAATTACAAAAAAAAATGTTACAGATTATATACTCTGACTAGACAATTTAACCTACAAATACGCTCGATTATTACAATTCATCTCAATAACAAATATAAAAACCAATATCATACATATAATGAATGAACTCAAATTCAATATCATATATAATGTAAATCAAATCAAAGATATATTTATTAGTAATATCTAAAAAGCATATTCAAGTATCAAGTTGAGCAATTTCAAACTAAAAAAGTTAACAAAATATATATTATCCTAGTACACATGGATAATGAAAAAAGAAACTATAAATCTATAGTGCCCTCGTCGTCATCATTAACTTTATTTACTTGATCAGGCGGTTGTGCAGATGAAGTTTCCTCACCAGTAGTAGGAGCTGTAGACTGGCTACCTTGCCTTTAACTCATGAGCTAGATAAGTAAATTCTTTACCTGTGAGAGCTCAGAGGTAATCCGTACGTTTTGCTCACGCAATACTTGTTCATTTTGCTCACGCTCCTGAAACCTCTGATGTAATACTTATTCATTCTGCTCACGCTCCTGAAGCTTATGAGTTATAACTTGCTCATTATCCTCATGCTCCTGTAGCTTGCGTCTGAGATCAGCCATTTCATTATGAAGATCCTCATTTTGATGAGCTGATATAAAGGATGTACTAGCAGAAGACTTGTTTGGGAAGGAAACTGAAGCCTGTGATCCAAATCTGTACACCCTTCTTTTTTTCTCTTCACCCACTGTCTCAAAGTATAACTGGGCCTCATCAATGTGAGATGCCTCAGTACTGTCATTCTCCGTTTGTAATGCTTGCTCTTTTAAAGATAGAAAGAGGACATTTAAAAAATAAATATCATGTGATATAACAGTATAAACTATAAATTAAATAATTCATTACAAATTTAGTTAACTTCTCACATGAATGGATTTTGAGCGTGCATTAACAAACTTTAAGGTACCCTTCTTCTTATGAGTAGCCTTAAATAATTCATGAGGTAGAGGATCTTTGTCTAATCTTTCACACTGCAAGTTAAATATAAATAATAATAACATGCTTAAATATAAATTCACAACAAATTGGATAAAATTTAAAGCATTTAAAAAAATTTAAGTGACTATGAATATTACATACTATCTGTTGTTGATGCCTATACTAAGCTATGGATCATCCACAATGTCTTGATGGGCTAGCGCCTTGCCCACTTGTTTCATGTTAGTGTAAGCCCTAGTCCCATGTATATTGTAAAGACATTTTATCTACGATAAATAAAGATGAGGTATTTATTTTATCACTTTGTTTATCACTGTACATATTAAATTGATAAAACATCATTGAATGTTGGGTATGTTCAAGTTATCAAGTGTGAGGCACTTGGTAGTAGAACCTTGAAACTTTAAAGAACAACATTCTAAACTTTCCTAGTCAATCATTGTCATGGGAGTGACATTGAACTAAGGCTAGTATGGTCTCTGTGAGATTATCATATTTTACGGGTCATAGGATATTGGATATCAATCAGAGAACATAAATACAAGTTAAGAATGTTGTATTTGGAAATGATCCACTTACAAGAACACTACATGGTTGAAAGTCATAAGTGTCTCTCTAGTGATACTTGTACTAAAAGTCCTTAGACTGGAAATCTCTATGGATGCTTAGATGAGTCCTCGTATGCTTTGACTTACACCTAACACGCCCGTAAATGGGTTGGCAAGTACAAGTATGATTGGGTATGTCACGATTCATGCTAAGCAACATGAGAGAAGTGAAGGGATTACCTCTCTCGAAAAAAGAGAAAAATATCATCGGGCACTTGACTAGTGAAACTGAGAAGAGTGTGGTCATACCCAAGTTGTATGATAAGAGTTATCATCAATTTGACTGATTCAGTATCACTAATAGGTCAAGAAAAATACTTTAGCAATGAGTAAGGATGACTTATTCTATGCCTTATACAAATCATGATATCTTATGCAAAGGATAGTACTAGTTCACTAGTAGGGTGATTTTCTGAGTAAATTCATAACTATTCAATTTGGATAATTATAATGTCTTGCTAGAGAATAATTATATTTTATGGACCTTAAAAATCCATTGCCAATATTGAATAGTCCTACAGAATCGCACACGATGAAATTTGAACAAAGGGTACTTTGGTCTTTTCCTTATCGAGCCATTAATAAGTGTTTTGCTTAAAAACATTATTAATGGGCTCATATAAATTTTGGCACACATTTCTAAGCACACTTAATGTGGTTTAAGGTCTAATATAGTTAGTTAATTAAAAGATTTAATTAATTAGTTAAAAGAGAGAGAGAGTCCTAATAGGATTAGGACTTGTTTTAAGGAAGTTTATTTTGAATTAAATGTCAATATCTAATTGGATTCGAATTCAAATTAAATCAAACTTTATCTCCAGGTTTTCTTCTCATTGAGGCCGAATTTGAGTGACTATAAAAGGAAAAAATAAAACCTTAATTCATGGCTCAAGAGATGCAGCTACATAAGTGAGAAAAAAGAGAGAAAAACTGCAAGTTTCTTTCACCTCCTCTCTTTGGCTGAATCTCTTAGAGAAAAAGAAGAGATTTTTCTCTTACTTGCTCTTAAATTTTTTGGCACTAAAAACTTCAGGTATTAAAAGAGATCAGATCTCCAATCCTCTACCTAAACCGAATTCACAAAACCGAGAGGAAGAGTCAAACATTCAAGGTGCTAGCATACTTCCTTTGGCCGAGAATTTTAGTGTATGAAATAATAGAGGGGGGGTCTGTAATATCCTCAACCTCATAGCTAGAATAGTGTCATTACTAGGTATGGGTTAGACTATTTCACTACTAGAGTAAGTGGCATTAGGGGAGGTGCTAGTTTACCTCGAGCTACTTAGAGGAGGTGCTAGCATAACTCTAAACTGCTAATAACTGAATCATAGAAAACTCAAATAAAGAAATAGACATATCCAGAAATAAAGTAGACAGTGTGATTAGCGAATCAGGAATGAGTCACTTTCGGGAGGTGTTTAGGATTTTCCGACGTGCTTGCTTAAGATGCTTATTTAAATCCATCATGCTTACTTAAGTAAAAAGGACTTCTAAAGGCTAAAAGTATAATTTAGTAGGTCAATATATGAATATTGAAAATTTAAAAACTAAATTAAAGCATGGTAAAGAGTTTAGTAGGTTAAAGTGTGAATATGGAAAGTTTAAAGACAATATTCAGTTTAGTCCTTCATGTTTTCCACCTCTTCACCTAAACCCTCCATGTGTCACCTAGCTATGCATGGAAGAAATGACAAAGCAAAATAAAAAAAAGGGGTTGTCTTCTTCTTTCCTTCATGTTGCCGTAGGTCACTCCATTTTCAAGAAAAAAAACATTGCTTTTCTTTCTCCCACCAAAGCCAAGCTAAACTTTCACCCAATCAACTTCTTTCTTTAACCAAAATTCACCCTAAGATCAATAACTAAAGAAAGAGCCATATATTGAAAGAATTGAAGAAGAAAAGTTTAGGGTTCCATATACACAAAGCTTGAAAATCAAAGGTGAGCTCGGAAATGTGTAGGAAATAGCATCTTCTCATTTCTTCATGCATGAATTTGAATTATAAAGCTTTAATTTACAATTTATTCAATCCTTTCCTAAGATATAAATTGACCTAGGTGAAGGAACATCAAAGGAAAATGAGATAGCTAGAGAATAGAAGAGGAAAAGAAAGAGAAATTCAAGAAAGGTTTAGTGTTTGTATGATTTTCTGTTTTCCTTTGATTATATCATGAATATGTGAAATTAGGGATTGATTTTACTTGCTGAAAATTTTGCTTTGATTGTACAAATATGTTATATGAATATTAAAATGGTGTTTGAAAGGCTTAGAGTAAAGAAATTTAACATGAGAGCTAAAAGTGAAAACCTGGCAGAATAGGTTGTAACAGGATATATTGTGTTAAAAACTTCATAACTTATTGTGAATTTATTGAAATTAGGCATAAGATATACCAAATGAAAGCTGAGACAAAGAGCTAAAACTTTAATGAATTGACTAAATTCTAAATCTGTAGGTAAAATGATATAAATTACAAGTGAACCTAAACTAGACACAATGATAGTGCATCCGAAATAGAGTGCATTGATTATTCCATAACTAAATACATACTCAATAAAATTTGTTAAGACTAATACCAAATGAATCTTAAGAAGTATACCTAAAAATTTTTAGAAGACACTTAAGCTTGAATTTATATGAAAATGCATGAATTTGATATGTTTTATGATATAAATAAGTACCAATACTGGACTGATTAAGACCTTGTTGAGCAGCTTGTAAAGAAAAATTCATAACTTAAGTTAGGGTAATCAGATTTATATGAATTATACCTTGTTGGAAAGATAAGACATACATGTACATTTGTTATGTAGAAACTGAAGTTAAATTATAACTCTAAACTGCTTGAAAAGTTTATGCAACATATGGCAGAATGCATTTTTCTCATATTGGAATGTATAAAAATTGACATGCTTGCTTAATCGGTAAGAATTACGCACGTGCTTGCTTATCGTATTTAATTTTCACACGTGCTAGCTTGAAAATAACAACTATTTGTGTATGATGATTTGAGTTAAATTTTTCATTCTTTACTTGTGAATGTTATGAAATGCAAGAAGCGAATTGACTTGACGCAATATTGGAATGCTAAGTCAATAAAGTTTTGCACTATTTGCCATGAGTTTCTCATCTTGTTAACCTTGGCATATGATATATGTACTTTGGAAATGAATTTAAATAACTTCAAGTGACATGCATTTACATTGATATATTGAATTAATGATATTTGGCCCTGGTAAACTTAATAGGAGTCGAGGTTAGTTTAAGGGTATGACATGCCATATGAACATACAGAGTTCACAGTACTAATAGCTTAAGGAGTTATAAGGATGTGTTCATCCCTCTAGAGTAATAAGGTGATTGCCGTGTGCTAGAGCATTGGAGTGATAAGGTGTATTTTTGTAAATATGTTTTACTTTGAATGTGTCTAAGTGGTTATGATTCTGCGAGTGATGAGTTTGATTGCCTAAGTTAGTTCAGTTATTTTCTCCTGTTTATTTGCTACTATGGTTGTTTTTCTACTTATTTAAAGTTGTGTAATTTAGCTCATTGATATACTGAGCTACATTCAATTATAATAAAATACATTTCTTTATAATTTCCTTTTGGTATCAGAGCCAGAAAGAGCAAAAGTATCGCTTTTTTTTTTCTTTTCTTTCTGTCCACTCACCATGGCTTCTTCTACCTTGAATGTAGCGAATTTCGTTACACTAAAGCTGAAACAAACCAATTACCAACTTTGGAGAGAACAGGTGTTGAGTTTAGCTGAGAGTCAAGAATTATCCGATCATTTAGTGGCGGAATTTCCAGCAGATCAGAAATTCACTCCTCCTCCAACACCAATTCCAGAAAATTATCAACCACAGCTGTCAAATGAATTTAAGACATGGCAAAAGTCCGACCGATTGCTTCGAGGGTGGATCTACGGAACCCTTAGCGAAGAATCTCTAGGACTTGTCATTGGGCTAGAAACTGTGTGTGCTGTTTGGAGTGCATTAAAAGAGGCCTATGCACAAGATTCACAAGAAAGGGTATTTACCCTACACCAACAGCTAACTTATTTTCGAAAAGATGAAAATAAGACAATCACAGAGCACTTACGCTTATTTAAGGAGATTTGTGATAATCTGGCTGCAATCGGGAAGAAAGTTCCAGACGATGAAAAGATCTTCTGTCTTCTCACAAGTTTAGGTCCGCAATATGAGACCTTCACCACCACCATGCTCAAACCACCACAGCCAAGTTACAACGAGTTGGTTTCCCAATTAAAAAATCTGGATCAGAGGCGAAGTTGGTTCTCCAATCAGTCAGATTCTGCGCTTGACCAGATCGCGCATGTTGCCTTTTATGGTAATCAACAGAAACAAGCCAATTCCAGTTCGAATCGACGCAACAATTTCGATTCTCATGGACGGGGGTTTCAGGCCCAACAAACTCGAGGACAGGGTCAGAACAGAGGATCATACTCCTCTCAACGTCGCCCTCCACTACCTGGTCAGCGAAGAATGACTCCCGCTGAACGGGAACTTTATAAGGATGAAATTTGCCAATACTGTGGCAAAAAGGGGCATATAGCCAAAATCTGCTGGTGGATATCTAAAGCACAACGTGAAGATCCTCCACAAGCCCTTGCAGCTCTCACGCTTAACAATGGAGTCGTGGAAACAGACTGGGTAGCTGATTCGGGCGCGTCTGATCACATGACAGGTAACAAACTTCTTCTAAAAAATATTGATAAGTATGATGGACCTGATTCGATTACAATAGGGGATGGTACCTTCCTGCCAATTGATGGTGTAGGTACAGCCTGTTTAAACCAAAAATATAATTTGCCTATCTCTAATGTGTTATCTGTTCCTGATTTAAAACAGAACTTGTTATCCATTAGCCAACTAACTGATGAATATCCTATAAACTGTGAATTCTCTAACGTGTCTGTTAATGTAAAGGATCGGGAAACGGGACAGGTGCTCTTAACAGGACCAAGGAGGCGTAATTTGTATACGTTGTCTGGAGTACCTACAGCTTATTTCTCGAATCAGTTTAGGACTGGTACCGCTGAGATTTGGCATCAACGATTAGGACACCCACAAGCTTCTGCAGTTTCAGTTTTATTTAATAAAAATCTAGTTGATGTAAAAGGTTCATTGCAATCTAAGTTTTTGTGTGATAGTTGCCAGTTAGGCAAATTGAGTAAGTTTCCTTTTAATTCTTCAGAACATACTAGTTCATCTAGTTTTGATAAGATTCATTGTGATCTATGGGGACCAGCCCCTGTAATTTCTTTTTCTAAGTTTAAGTTTTATGCATGTTTTGTTGATGACTTTTCAAAATATTCTTGGATAGTTCCTTTAAAGAAGAAATCTGATTTCTTTGTTACTTATTTAGCATTTGAACAATTTATATTTCGACAATTTAGGAAGCGAATTAAAGTTTTTCATTCCGATGGAGGAGGTGAGTTTGTTAATAATGCTTTGTCTTCTCATTTTCTTGCACATGGCATAAAACATCACATTTCATGTCCATATACTCCTGAACAAACAGGTGCCGTTGAACGGCGACATCGAGTAATACGTGAACTAGGTTTAACTATGATGTACCATAGCCATATGCCGTTATGTATGTGGATAGAGGCTTTTCAGACTGCTGTCTTTCTTTTGAATAGGTTACCTACTACTGTGTTGGGCAATGAGACACCATTTTATATGCTACATGGATTCCATTTTGATTATAGTTCATTACGGGTCTTTGGTTCGAAGTGCTTTCCATACATTTGGGATTCTAGAAGTCATAAGTTTGATCCAAAATCTTGCTTATGTGTTTTTGTTGGTTACAGTGAAAAACACAAAGGTTATAAATGCTTTAACCCTAGAACTAAAAAATTTATCATAAGCCGTCATGTAAGTTTTGATGAGGCAGTTTTTCCTTTCAAGTCGTCATCTTTTGATAAATCCTTTGCTCTTAAAATTATGAATTCTTGGCTACCTGATTGTTCTGGTTTAAATACCCAAACTAATGTAATTGATTCTTCTCTTAGTTTACAGGAATGTGCACCATTTATTTCAACTGTTGATGTAGCAGGTATTTTGCCGTGTGAAGAAGAGTCTGATGTGCTGCCCCCGCCAGCAGCAGGCACACAGTCAGCAGTAGTGTTACAGTCACCAGCTGACCCACTAGCTGCTCAACAAACAGCCACTGCTGTGTCTGCTGGACAGCCCTTGCAAACGGACCAAACTGCTGTTGTACCAGCAGCAGCTCAGGAAGCTGGTTCATCTACAACATCTCAACACCAATTAACAGAACACGTTCTGTCTTATACTTCAGATGTACTAGCCGATCAGTTTTCTGCAGTTGAGGTATTTGCAGAACAACCAGAAGCCGAGTTGATTCAAGACCAGGAACCAGAGGAGCTTCCTGTTGCCGCTCCGTTGCTCCATGATCAACCCATCACGGATCAGCACATGATTGAATCTAGTGCACAACAGGAGCAGTCTTTAGAGGTTCTACACATAGGTGATTCGGTTAGTGCAGGAGCAGGTAATTCTTCTTTAGCTGAAATTAATGTACCTAAGGAGCATGTTGAGGATATAGCACCTAATCATTCTATGATTACTCGTTCAAAATCAGGTATTGTTAAACCCAATCCACGATATGCTTTGAATGTTACTATGTCTTCTGTTATTCCGCCTGAACCAAAAAATGTTAAACATGCTCTTGCTCATAATGGTTGGAAAACTGCTATGCTTGATGAATTTAATGCCTTGACTAGAAATAAGGCTTGGACTTTGGTTCCCCGTACATCTGATTTGCATGTTATAGGGTGTAAATGGGTGTATAAAGCTAAGTTGAAACCAGATGGCACTTTAGATAGGTTAAAGGCCCGTCTTGTTGCTAAAGGGTTTCATCAACTAGACGGTGTAGATTACACTGAAACGTTTTCCCCTGTTATTAAACCGGGCACAATTCGTTTGGTTTTAACTGTTGCGTTGTCAGGCATTGGCCTATTCGTCAGTTAGATGTGAAAAATGCTTTCTTGCATGGATTTATTTCTGAGAATATTTATATGGAACAGCCACCAGGAATGATTGATTCTAATAATCCTTCCTATGTTTGTAAGCTCCAACGAGCTCTTTATGGATTGAAACAGGCGTCGTGTGCCTGGTTTGATAGACTGAGTGTTTTTTTTACTGAAATATGGGTTTTATTGTAGTCTTGCAGATCCTTCTCTATTTGTTTTCCATTCGGCAGCTGGTACTTTAATTCTTCTAATTTATGTTGACGATATGCTTCTTACAGGCTCTTCCAGTACTCTTGTTCAGTCATTTTTGCAGGTTTTAAATTCAGAATTTTCTATGAAAGATCTTGGTCCTTTACATCACTTCTTGGGCATTCAGGTTCAATCCACAACCACTGGACTTCATTTATCCCAGACTCATTATGCCTATTCCATTTTGGAGCGTGCTCAAATGCTAGAATGCCAGCCTATGCCCACGCCATTGGTCCAAAAATCGGTGTCTACATCCGTTGACACACCTGTTGATGATCCAAGTTATTTTCGTGTGCTTGTAGGGTCATTGCAGTATCTCACGCTTACCCGTCCAGACCTTTCTTTTAGTGTTAATTATGTTTCCCAATTTATGCACTCTCCTCACATGTCCCACCTCAAATATGTTCGTCGTATTTTACGTTATTTAAAAGGCACTCTTGACTTAGGTCTTTCTCTTACAGCAGATACGTCACTTGCTCTTTCTGCTTTTTCTGATGCAGACTGGGCCGGCTGTCAGATGACAAGACGTTCCACAACTGGTTACTGCACTTTTCTAGGGTCTAATGTTGTTTCTTGGTGTGCCAAGAAACAGACTACTGTTGCCCGTTCCAGCACCGAAGCAGAGTATCGAGCTATGGCTCATGCCGCCGCAGAGCTAACTTGGTTAGGATATCTGTTGGATGATTTACGAGTTCCTCAACGTAATCCACTATACTTTATGGTGATAACTTAAGTGCTTTATATTTGACTGTTAATCTGGTTCTTCATGCCCGTAGCAAACACATAGCTTTGGACTATCATTATGTGAGAGAACGAGTTGCTCAAGGGGTCTTAATCACTAAGCACATTCCGTCCACTTTCCAACTGGCTGACATATTTACTAAGTCAATGACTAAAGCTCGCCTGGCTCAATTTCGACACAAACTTTGTCTTCAGCCCCGACAAAGTTTGAGGGGGGATAATAGCTTAAGGAGTTATAAGGATGTGTTCATCCCTCTGGAGTAATAAGGTGATTGCCGTGTGCTAGAGCATTGGAGTGATAAGGTGTATTTTTGTAAATATGTTTTTGTAATACCCGGCTAGAATCCGGCATCGGGATTCCTGCCTTCCGGCGGAATCTAGGGTGTTGGATCTCTCTAGAAGGGGTAAAATGCGTTTTCTAAAATGTTTTTACATGAGTTCATGGTTTTAAAGGGAAATGAATTGAGTTTGAAAAGAAAAAGACCAAGAAGGCGTTTGCCAGGTTCGGCCGCCGAAAATGAAGTTCGGCCGCCGAACATGGAAAGGCTTCGGGAGCGCCTTTGGCCTCCGAAAGTCTTGTTTGAACGAGCCAAGGTTCGGCCGCCGAAAGTCAAGTTCGGCCGCCGAACATGCATGAGTTTAGGGGGCACGTTAGGCTGCCGAAGGTCTCTGACCAGGCCACCTATAAAGGGCCCTCAGATCGGAAATGGGTGAGTTTTCTCCCCATTCTCGAGTTCAGGTGAGTTTATGCCTTCCTTTGGTCGTTTTCGTGTTTTCTCTACCCATCTCTCAAGTTTTTCATGATTTCTACCCTTGTGTTTGAAGATTTAAAGCTTAAAAGGAGTTTTGGGAGCTTGGAGCTTTTGGAGCTTGGATTCTCCACTCCTCCGAGTTAGGGGTCACACCACCCTCGATCTTCAAGAGGTAAGTGTAGATCCTTGCTTCCCTAGTGTTTTCATGAAGTTTTAAGTAAGTTTTATAGAGTTTGATGGTTAAGTTTGGGTAGAAATGCATGTTTAAGGTTTATGTGGGTTTTATACCCAATGTATGTTATGTGATATTTGTGTTGAGGAGTTTATGTTAGTTTATGCTCCTTTATGCTTGTGGGAGTGAGTATGCATGATTGGGAGAGAGTATGTGAGGATTTGGGTATATTTGAGTTTGGTTTTTGGCTTGGCAGAATCGGACCTGTCGTCCGGAGGGGACCAGGTTCGGCCGCCGAAAGGAGTTTCGGCCGCTGAACCTGCATGGGAGGCAGTCTTTAGGCTGCCGAACGTGCCCCCGAAGGAGGGACTTTCGTTTCTGTCCTGGGGTTTCGGCCGCCGAACCTGCCGCCGAACCTACCCGAGTTTCGTCTCTGGAAGGGACTTTCGGCCGCCGAAGGTGCCGCCGAAAGTGCCCTGTCCAGCCGTTTCTTGGGTGTTTTCCATGCATGTTTAAGTGATGTTTAGAGGGGTTTTTGGGGGTATGTTTATGAGTTGTTAGAGTATGTTTGGCACCTCATTCGAGTCCACCTGTGTAGGATCGGACCCGAGAGACCGAGGAGGCCATTAGTGCTAGCAGGTGCAGAGTCAGTCGGCGTCTGCCAGGAGGTGAGTAGAACTAAACTTAATGTTTTATTTTAAGAAATTCTAATGCCTAAAGCATGAGCATGCATCATGATTATGTATAGTAGGTTGATTGCACTAGTTCACGAATATGTTGCATTGCATTATTTCATGTTGATGCTGAGGTAGGTTTGGACCAAGGCGACTTCAATAGCCCATATCTGTCATTGAGTCTTGGGTGAGTCTTTTGAGAGCCGGACAAGTACATATAGGAAAGTCCTTGTGAGCTCTCTGTGGACTAGGCACCCTGTCATGTATGTGAAAGTCCTGTGTGAGCTCCTTTGGGGGAGCCGGGCACCGACAGAGGGATTTTTGAGGTCATGTCCGATCCTTGAGAGTAAAGATGCTAGCAATTCAAAGGAACTCTCTAAAAACACTCCGTGGGGAATATTTATCTGCATGAGCCCCGAGACGGACAAAGTGATGTGATTTACTTGTGTTATGACGCATTTCATGAAAGCATGTAATTAATGAATGGTTTTTTCTGTTTCTACTCACTGGGCTTTTTAGCTCACCCCTTTCCCCTAACCCCAGTTTTGCAGGTTTAAGTCAGAGTCCAGAGGCTGCAGGGTAAAGTCAAGGTTAAGATATACATGTTGTAATAGCTTAGATTGTGTTAATGTTTAGTAGTTTTAGAAGTGGACATGTAATATAAGCTGATGTAATGTAATTTGAGATAATGTATGTAACTGATAGTAGAGTTTATGTTTATGGATTAGAGTTGTGCTTGGCCCTATAGACTGGTTAGTCCCTGTTAATGCATGGTTATGTTTATGTTTTATGTTGAGTTGAGAACCAAACTTGAGGCATGTAATGTTACCCCATTGGAGTATATGATGAGGACTCCAGTGGAGGTTTTATGATTTTATGATGTATGTTTCATGTCAGGATACATGCACAGGTCAGGTTTGGGTTCAGCAGATCTTCAGTTTTAATCATGTATGGGATTTGACCAGGTAATAGTATGTAAGTTTGGCTTGCTACGGGTCCCGGCGGCCTTAAGCCGATCTGGATCCTAGCGCCGGTGGCGGTTCGGGCCGTTACAGAGGGGTATCGGTTTCCGGGCTGTTACAGAAATGGTATCAGAGCTTTGGGCCTCGAGAGTACGGTGTGTTGCACATCGGAAAGAGGTTGGCTTAGAGGTCATAGTAGGGCAAGCACATTAAGAAAGATTAAGAGTAAAATCATGTCCACTAGGATAGGATGTTGAGTCCTGTCTTGATTGATGATGTGATATGCCATGATTTTATGCATGTGCATTAATATTATGTATGTATGATATGTATGCAGGTTCATGAGTTTTCATATGAACCGTATGATGATGCTAATGATTGATTGTATGCTTGTGTGTTGTTCTTCAGAGGAGCCAGAATGCGAGGTGCTCGTCGATCTGTGGAATCGACTGGAGTTCCGTCTGAGAGGGAAGGTATGGACACCTTTCCCCCTACTCTGCCAAGAGCACAGTCGTGGGGAGTTAGCAGATGGGGAACATCAAGGGACCCTGGAAGGTCTTTTGATGTAAGCAGAGAAGCAATGGCTCCAAGAAGGATGTCAGCTAGTATGAGGGAAGTAGAGATGGATGTTCAGAGAAGAGATTTCAGTTTGGGAATCAGAGTGCCAGAAGAAGGTATGGGAGATTCTCAGGAGGATGCTCAGACTCAGGATTCTAGGATTTCAGGTTCAGGAGGGATTGATCCCTCCACTTTGAGTACAGCCTCCACGAAGAGTAAGAAGTGGGGCAGAGGCCTCAGAAGGTCGAAGAAGAAGTTTTGGCAGAATTTGAAGGCTAGTTTGGGTTTTGGTGGTTCGAGCTCTGGCACAGGCAGTTCAAGGTGCTTGAGGTGCGGAAGGCCGCACAAGGGAGTCTGCCGTTATGGGACGTCAGCTTGTTTTCGGTGTGGACAGGAAGGACACATAGCACGTGAGTGTCCTACTGTGCCCCGTTTAGTACAGTCTCAGCCAGTAGCTCCAGCCGTGTTTCAGGTTAGTGGTCGAGGCAGAGGAAGAGGGTCAGCCCCTCATTCCTCAGGTTTCCGTGAAGAAGGTCCGTCAGCTTCAGCTCGGATCTTCACCCAAGCTCAGCAGGAGGCAGGCACATCAAACATGGTGGTGTCAGGTACGCTCACTTTTGAATGTTCTGATGTGTGTGTTTTTGTGAACCCTGGAGTTTCTCTTTCTTTAGTTGCTCTAGGAGCCGTCGAGAGGTTGAGTTGATAGCTTCTGGGCTAGAGTGTTCTCTTTGGGTCAGTGGACCCGAGTGTGATTCATCTGTGGCAGAGTCAGTCTGCCGGTACAGTTCTGTGTCAGTTGAGAGTAGATGCCTTCCACTCGATTTTGAGGTCCTAGACTTGATTGTCTGGACGTCAGTTTAGGGTTGGACTGGGTTTTTCTACTCGTGGTGCTATCTTGGTCTGCAGAGACGAGGTAGTCAAGTTCAGAGGACAGGATGGGTCAGAGGTAGTTTGTTGAGGGAACACAGTAGGGATGCCTGGAGGTTTGAGGTCAGCCTGTCAGGTTCATAGGGTACATAGGAGGGGTTGTCAGAGGGTTCGAGCTCTTGTTGAAAGGTTTAGCCGTCAGGTCAGGGAACCAGCCTCAGTGTTAGTTGGTAGAGAGAGTTCTTAGATGTATTCCCAGGCGAGTTGTCAGGTTTACCATCTGTCAGGGAGTTAGAGTTTGGTATAGGAGTGGTGTCTGGACGCAGAACCATTTCTATCCTTCCCTATAGGATGGCACCTGTAGTTGAGAGTTGTCAGAATAGAGGCGAGGCTTGGTAGACAAGGGTTTTATCCGACCTAGTACCTCACCCTGGATTGCTCCAGTATGGTTGTGGGAAACGAAGGATGAATTCTTGAGACTTTGTAACGACTGTAAGCGGTTAAACAAGGTCACTACCAAGGGCAGGTATTCCCTTGTAGGATGGATGATCTATTGGGACAACTAGTAGGAGCTGTTTGTTTTCCCAGATAGATCGGAAATTCGGGTACTACCTGTGAGAGTTAGAGTTAGTTTGAGTTAGCAGTGAGAAGGAGCCAGTTAGTGAAGATGAGAAGAGAAGAGTAAGAGCAGAGAAGGAGGAAGATAGAGAAGGATCAGAGTAGCGCAGCAGAAGCTCGTGGAGTTAGGAACCTGGGAGTTCGTACTCCAGCGTTTGGTGTCTCTCTTTGGAGAGAAGCTTTAGGATTCGCTTGCTTGCTTGCATGCTTGTGTTTGTTGTTTTAACATTCGGGGACAAATGTTTTTGTAAGGGGGGTAGAATGTAATACCCGGCTAGAATCCGGCATCGGGATTCCTGCCTTCCGGCGGAATCTAGGGTGTTGGATCTCTCTAGAAGGGGTAAAATGCGTTTTCTAAAATGTTTTTACATGAGTTCATGGTTTTAAAGGGAAATGAATTGAGTTTGAAAAGAAAAAGACCAAGAAGGCGTTTGCCAGGTTCGGCCGCCGAAAATGAAGTTCGGCCGCCGAACATGGAAAGGCTTCGGGAGCGCCTTTGGCCTCCGAAAGTCTTGTTTGAACGAGCCAAGGTTCGGCCGCCGAAAGTCAAGTTCGGCCGCCGAACATGCATGAGTTTAGGGGGCACGTTAGGCTGCCGAAGGTCTCTGACCAGGCCACCTATAAAGGGCCCTCAGATCGGAAATGGGTGAGTTTTCTCCCCATTCTCCAGTTCAGGTGAGTTTATGCCTTCCTTTGGTCGTTTTCGTGTTTTCTCTACCCATCTCTCAAGTTTTTCATGATTTCTACCCTTGTGTTTGAAGATTTAAAGCTTAAAAGGAGTTTTGGGAGCTTGGAGCTTTTGGAGCTTGGATTCTCCACTCCTCCGAGTTAGGGGTCACACCACCCTCGATCTTCAAGAGGTAAGTGTAGATCCTTGCTTCCCTAGTGTTTTCATGAAGTTTTAAGTAAGTTTTATAGAGTTTGATGGTTAAGTTTGGGTAGAAATGCATGTTTAAGGTTTATGTGGGTTTTATACCCAATGTATGTTATGTGATATTTGTGTTGAGGAGTTTATGTTAGTTTATGCTCCTTTATGCTTGTGGGAGTGAGTATGCATGATTGGGAGAGAGTATGTGAGGATTTGGGTATATTTGAGTTTGGTTTTTGGCTTGGCAGAATCGGACCTGTCGTCCGGAGGGGACCAGGTTCGGCCGCCGAAAGGAGTTTCGGCCGCCGAACCTGCATGGGAGGCAGTCTTTAGGCTGCCGAACGTGCCCCCGAAGGAGGGACTTTCGTTTCTGTCCTGGGGTTTCGGCCGCCGAACCTGCCGCCGAACCTACCCGAGTTTCGTCTCTGGAAGGGACTTTCGGCCGCCGAAGGTGCCGCCGAAAGTGCCCTGTCCAGCCGTTTCTTGGGTGTTTTCCATGCATGTTTAAGTGATGTTTAGAGGGGTTTTTGGGGGTATGTTTATGAGTTGTTAGAGTATGTTTGGCACCTCATTCGAGTCCACCTGTGTAGGATCGGACCCGAGAGACCGAGGAGGCCATTAGTGCTAGCAGGTGCAGAGTCAGTCGGCGTCTGCCAGGAGGTGAGTAGAACTAAACTTAATGTTTTATTTTAAGAAATTCTAATGCCTAAAGCATGAGCATGCATCATGATTATGTATAGTAGGTTGATTGCACTAGTTCACGAATATGTTGCATTGCATTATTTCATGTTGATGCTGAGGTAGGTTTGGACCAAGGCGACTTCAATAGCCCATATCTGTCATTGAGTCTTGGGTGAGTCTTTTGAGAGCCGGACAAGTACATATAGGAAAGTCCTTGTGAGCTCTCTGTGGACTAGGCACCCTGTCATGTATGTGAAAGTCCTGTGTGAGCTCCTTTGGGGGAGCCGGGCACCGACAGAGGGATTTTTGAGGTCATGTCCGATCCTTGAGAGTAAAGATGCTAGCAATTCAAAGGAACTCTCTAAAAACACTCCGTGGGGAATATTTATCTGCATGAGCCCCGAGACGGACAAAGTGATGTGATTTACTTGTGTTATGACGCATTTCATGAAAGCATGTAATTAATGAATGGTTTTTTCTGTTTCTACTCACTGGGCTTTTTAGCTCACCCCTTTCCCCTAACCCCAGTTTTGCAGGTTTAAGTCAGAGTCCAGAGGCTGCAGGGTAAAGTCAAGGTTAAGATATACATGTTGTAATAGCTTAGATTGTGTTAATGTTTAGTAGTTTTAGAAGTGGACATGTAATATAAGCTGATGTAATGTAATTTGAGATAATGTATGTAACTGATAGTAGAGTTTATGTTTATGGATTAGAGTTGTGCTTGGCCCTATAGACTGGTTAGTCCCTGTTAATGCATGGTTATGTTTATGTTTTATGTTGAGTTGAGAACCAAACTTGAGGCATGTAATGTTACCCCATTGGAGTATATGATGAGGACTCCAGTGGAGGTTTTATGATTTTATGATGTATGTTTCATGTCAGGATACATGCACAGGTCAGGTTTGGGTTCAGCAGATCTTCAGTTTTAATCATGTATGGGATTTGACCAGGTAATAGTATGTAAGTTTGGCTTGCTACGGGTCCCGGCGGCCTTAAGCCGATCTGGATCCTAGCGCCGGTGGCGGTTCGGGCCGTTACAGAGGGGTATCGGTTTCCGGGCTGTTACAGTTTTACTTTCAATGTGTCTAAGTGGTTATGATTATGCAAGTGATGAGTTTGATTGCCTAAGTTAGTTCAGTTATTTTCTCCTGTTTATTTGCTACTATGGTTGTTTTTCTACTTATTTAAAGCTGTGTAATTTAGCTCATTGATATACTGAGCTACATTCAATTATAATAAAATACATTTCTTTATAATTTCCTTTAGTACTGCTACCGATACATGATCTATATTTGAGGTTACATATCAGATACCTCATAAGCACGGCCACAGAGCCCTGCTATCACAGTTTTGGCCTCTGAGCCTACCGTTTGGCACCCTGTGCCTACTGTTATAACTCCTTATCTACCTAGTCGACCCTATTATGTATTTATAAGGGCTGAGAACTTAATTAAGATTGATACTTGATTTTGTGAAATTATCAGTGAACGTTAATATGTCTGCATCTATTACATACACTAAGCTATGGTGATTTGCTATAAATAGAAAATGTGCAATAAAGGCAAAAGAAGATGTTTTTATTGAATATGAAGGAAATTATTATCATGTACAAGGATACATATGGTACTCATATTTTATACCAAGAAGTTAACAAGTATGCTTTGTATCATGTTAACTACATTTGACAGCTTGTAATTGTTTACTTAATTATCTATATACGTGAACATGTTTGCTCTCTTTTGTTATTTGTTGTAATCACCCACTGAGCATTAGCTCAGCATGTTGGTTTTTACCTCACGCAGGTTGTAGATAAAGTAGGCACAGTAAAGGTTATCAGAGATATGCATCAGATATCAAAGTCAAAATTTTGGTTTGACATCTCACATTTACTTTAATCACTTTATAAAATTTATTTGAACTACCTAATAACTTGGTAATTACAGATAAAGGAAATTGTTTAGTCTTGATATATCAAAAAGGTATAGTTTGTGACAGTCCTTACTCTGTCTACACTTTGATAGGGTAAGGGGTGTTACAGAGTCGCTATTGGACAGTCTCTTGGTTACATTTTGCTGCTGAAGAGAAGATCAAAAAGGTTATTTTGATTCGTTTCGTTTTAGTCTAGTCTTGCAAACAATTCAGCAAATGTAACTCTTGCACCTTTAGTACCATTGTTGCATGTATCGGCTCTTGTTTATTTTTTATGGCTTAAAATAATTTTATTTTTCGCTATACCAATATAATCTTAAGCTCATAAGATTCCCAACATTTCACTCTTTCTCTTATTTGAGAATTTTTTGCATTTTTCTTGATACTCAGCGGCAGCCCAAGTGGATTGCCATGCATCCATTATTCTTTCTGACAATGATATCCTCTTCTCCTTCCCATTCCTTATGCTTGATGAGTTGCAAAACTCACATTTTTTTTCCTCATTTAATTCATTGATTTTACTGTAATTTTGATATAAATATTTAATTTTAATTTGAATTTAATTTTGTACAGGTTTATGAGCAGAAATTGAGAAAAGAAAGAAAAAAGGCTGAATTAAAGGATTTTTTATACTGGGAGGCTACAATCTTGACCAAACCTGTAACTCAATGCGATGGGGAGATAAGATAGATTTTGCCACCTAAGCAAGGATAAGATCAGCTTCAAGTGGAGTCAAATCGAATCAAACTCAATCAGATGAAGATAAAGATCATATTAGGATAGAGATAAGATGAGGATAGAGATAAGATAGGGATAATAGATTTTATTTTAAATTTTATCTTTTTGTGCCTATATAAAGGCTCATAGCATTCAACCTGGAGAATCATATTCTACCTCTCACTCTCATTTTCTCTCTCGTTGCCCTCACCTTCTCCATCTTCTTTTCTTTTTCTTCTTCTTTTACTTAGTTGTTATAATTTTATTATGGCCATGAGTGGCTAAACAATTTATTTTCAGTTGAAGGTTAAATTAATTTGAGGTTTGTTCAAGTTGTGAGGTTATGTACTACAACTCTCTTCATCTTATTTTTATTTTCTATTAATTTCTGAATTTGAGGAACACCACCTCCATTGTTGTTTTCTTGAGAATTCAAAGGGCCCATTGAATCTCTTGGAAAACAACATATTGCTAATTAATCTAATTAAATCCGTAATTGTTTAATTGGATTAATAACAAGTAACAATTAATATATTAGTTTATATTAAGAAATTAGTAGATTTGATTTAAATAAAACATGTATTTTTATTTCGTTCAGCAGTGCTCGTATTGTTCTTATCCCTAAGGTGGATAATCCGGATTCGTTCAGCAAATTTAGGCCAATTTGTCTTGCTACCTTCATTAGTAAGGTTTGTACCAGAATTCTAGCTAACAGGTTATCTTCTTTCTTAGGTGAGCTTATTTCGCCTGAACAAGCTGGATTTATGAAGGGAAGGTCCATTCATTCTCATATTCTTTTAGCTAATGAGATGGTTTATGAGATTGATAGGACGACAAGAGGTCACAATTTGGCGATTAAATTAGATATGGCAAAGGCATTTGATCGAGTCTCTTGGGAGTATATCAAAGCTGTGCTACCTAAATTCGGTTTCTCTAATCAGGTGGTGGAATTAATCATGTCTAATTTGGCAGCTACTCGGTTATCGATAATGGTTAATGGCATCAATTATGGATTCTTTCAACCATTGCGCGGAGTGAAACAAGGTGACCCGCTTTCTCCTCTTCTCTTTATCCTAGCCTCAGAATGCTTTACTAGAGGTCTTAAACAGCTTATTCATCAAGGGAAAATATTGCCTCATAAGCTTGGCAGGAATTGTCCAATTGTGTCTCAGCTATCTATTGCTGATGATCTTCTTATCTTTATAAATGGAGATGTCAAAAGCATTCGTAATTTCAGGAACTTTTTGCTTGATTATCAGACAGCTTCGGGCCAATTAATTAATTTTGAAAAGTGTTCCTTTTATTGTACCAAAAAGGCGACTCCAGCCACTGTTTCAAAATTTGAACAATTGTTGGGTATCAAGAGAAAATCGTTACCTTTTATCTACCTTGGGGCTCCTATTTACCAAGGGATAAATCGGGCAATTTATTGCAAGGAGCTGCTTCAGAAAGTTGATGCTAAATTGATGGGGTGGACAAAAAAATTTCTTTCTCCTGGGGGTCGATTAATTTTGATCAAGCATGTTTTAAACTCTATCCCTATACACACCATGGGATCTATGCTCTTGCCGAAATCTATTATGAACTCTCTGGAGGGCAAATTTGCAGATTTTTTCTGGAACTCAACATCGGCGCAACCAAAGCATCATTGGGTAAGGTACTCAGAATTCTGCCTGCCTAAGGAGGTGGGGGGTCTTGGATTACGCTCCCTACTCTCTCTACAAGAAGCTTATTCTCTGAAAATGTGGTGGTTGTACCTTTCGAAAGATTCTCTTTGGTCTGCTTAAATGCACAGTAAGTATCATCGGCAAGGAGAGATGATATATAAATCACCGAATTCTTGTTCTTGGAAGCGCATCTGCCATGCAAGTTCAATTGGTGCTGAGTTAATTGAAATTGAAAATGGAACGGTGAGATGGAAAAATAGTCATATGGGTAATTTCACGTTAGCTGCAGCATATAGCGAAGTTCGACAGCGTCGAGGAGCTTCTTTATCTCATCGAATGATTTGGGACAATAGTATACCACTGAAGTTCTCAATCCTGGTTTGGAAAATATTGAGAAATGCCATTCCTTTGCCATCTCAACTGCAAAAACTTGGTATACAGACCGCATCAGCTTGCCCCTTTTGTCAATCGGCAGAAGCTTCGGTCAACCATGTTTTTTATCTCTGTAACCCTGTTCAGCAGATTTGGAAAGTGTTTGGTTCTTATGTGCTGCTTGATATATCGACTAAAGGTACCCTGAGCCAGGGGCTCATGACTTGGTGGCTATCTTTTTCACAAAATTCTTTTGCAGGCCGAATTTGTAGATTGGTACCAGTGGTAATTTTGTTCTATATTTGGCAAGCTTACTGCGACATAACCTGGGGAGATACTGCTATTTTCTTTCCAACAATTAAGCATCAGATTGCCACTTTTATACTTAATTGGGGAATAGCTAATTCAACGAAGAAGTTTGCTCGACCATTTCCACAATTGTCAGATATTCTTCCTGATGGATTCGGTTTGCAGAATTTGAAGCCCATGCTGGTTTATTGGAAAAAACTAGCAACTGGTTTTTTGAAACTTAATATCGATGCTTCCTTCACTCCATCTTTCTCGTCAGGAGGTGCAATTATAAGAGATAAATTTGGTTCCTTTGTTGCAGCTATCTCCTTTCCTTTAGAGGCAACTAACGCTCTTGCTACAGAGATGTGTGCTTTGAAAGTTAGTTTGGAGTGGTGTCATAGCCAACAATTATTTAATTTGCAAGTGGAAACGGACTCAATGGCCTTAATATCAGCTCTGAACTGCTCATCCTCAACAACGAACAAGACGATTGAAGATATTAGACTGCTTATTAATTCTTCTTCGGTCCATCATAATTTTAGAGAGGGCAACAAGGCGGCTCATTATTTGGCTCTTTTGAGCAGATTATCCAGGAGATCTATTTGTTTTTTTTCCTTTAAATCTCTGCCTCAGTTGTTGAAAGGCATTGTACTTTCTGACTGTATGGGTACGCCCTACATTCATTTCAAATAAATAAAAAATAATGGTGGCCTGCCCACCTTCACAAAAAAAAAAAAAAAACGCGTGTTTTTATTGATCAAGTTTGGGTTCTTCTCTCTTAATGCAGTTGACTAATTAAATTTACACGCGTGTTGGGATTGTTAGTTAACTAGGAATTAATTTAAGCGCGAAGCGGATTAATTTATTCATAAGGAATAATTGGTAGGATTCGCGTGTTTGACCACTATAACCAACCAATAGATAATAATATGAAATATTTTGTTTCTAACCAATGATCAACTGCAAAATACCTCAATTTGATTACCTTCAGCTGAAAGTTTTTTAACTATTTGTTTCTTCAATTTCAATTGCATTATTTATTATTTTTCTTTTCAGTTTATTTTTATTGGCTTGCCCAAGGCAAAACCCCTCTCCTCAAAAAATTCTCTTCTTCTCACTTTTTAAATTAAACTATTCTCTATTTCAAATTGGCCATCTAAATTAAACAAGATTAAGGTCTCTGTGGGATCGATACTCACTTACCCTGTCTACAAGTTCTTGTCAATTGAGAAAAGGGAAGTAAATTTTAAATTGACGGATTCGACACCCGTCAAATTTTGGCACCGTTGCTGGGGACCTCTAACAATTTGTTTTTATTTTTATGACCAGATCTGAGAATAGCAGGATTCAATTTGATCCAGAAATTGAGAAGACTGCAAAAAGGTTGAGAAAAGCAATCAAGTTGCAAAAACAGGCCAATTCGGGAGCCTCTAAACCATCTGCCCGATCCCCTCTGCGCACCAAAGAGACCTCATCTTCAACACCAACTGAGCCTCCAGTTGACACAAACCAAAGAGACAATATGGCCGCAGCTGCTGCCGCTGAAGAGCAACCCCTTTGCATCACATACCCAATACTGAATGCACCCTTGGAATTACGAACATGTATGATTCATATGTTACCAAAATTCCAAGGCTTGGAGAATGAAGACCCTCATCGTCATCTAAAAGAGTTTTATGTGGTTTGTTCAAGTATGAGATTTTTGGCTAGCCCAAGGCAAAATCACTTTCACAAAAAAAACTCTCTTCTTCTCACTTTTTGTATTAAACTACTCTTCTATTTTAAATTGATCATCTAAATTAAACAGGATTAAGGTCTCTGTGGGATCGATACTCACTTACCCTATCTACAAGTTCTTATCAATCAAGAAAAGGGAAGTAAATTTTAAATTGATGGATTCGGCATCCGTCACCAAGGCAAAAACCAATATCATAA
This sequence comes from Manihot esculenta, assembly GCF_001659605.2. NCBI lineage: Eukaryota > Viridiplantae > Streptophyta > Magnoliopsida > Malpighiales > Euphorbiaceae > Manihot > Manihot esculenta. Next base: position 12,146,470 of record NC_035171.2, read on the forward strand.
AAAACTCTCTTATTCTCATTTTTTTTTTGTATTAAACTACTATTCTATTTCAACTAGTCATCTAAATTAAATAGAGTTAAGGTCTCTGTGGGATTGATACTCACTTACCCTATTTACAAGTTATTATTAAATGAAGGAAAGGGAAGTAAATTTTAATTGATGGATTCAACACCCATCACTTAATAACAGATACATTCTTCCTAAAAATATTTTGTTTATTCTAAAAGAATAGCTAGTAGGTAAAAATTTGTGATGATTTTCAAACCATGATTGCTTACCTCATCTTGTCAATGTGAACGCATCATTATCTTCCATGCAATTAGGACAAGTAATCCGTCCTGCAGTGCTCCATCCAAATAACATTACATAAGCAGAAAAATCACTTATAGTCCACATTAAAGTAGCTCGCAAGTTGAAATTTTTTTTATTGGATGCATCTTATGTTTCAACTCTATTCTCCCATAAATCTTTAAAATCAGTTACTAGGGGTTGCAAACACACTTCCAACATATCTTTTGGATTTCTAGGTCTTGGGACAAGTATAATGAGAAACATATACTCACCTTTTATGCACAACCATGGGGATAAGTTGTACGGTGTCAATATGACAGGCCACGATGAATATTGCTGATCAGATTATCCGAACGGTTGAAAACCATTAGTAGATAGTCTTAGACGGACATTACGTTTCTCAACACTAAAATGAGGCCAATTGTAATCAAAAGCTTTTTATGCATGTGAATTAGATGGATGATGTATTAAATCGTCATTAGTCCCATGATTGGCATGCCAAGTCATATTTTTAGCTGTAGTATTAGATGCATATAACCTTTGTAGTCTAGGTGTAATTGGCATGTAATACATTTTACTCTAAGTAACTTAGGTTTTACTATAGCTTTGGCTATCTCGCAATAATTTGTACCTCAGATGATAACACACCTTGCACCTGAGCAATTCATTATCCTCACCCCAATAAATCATACAACCATTTAAGCAACTATGAATCTTCTGAATGGTAATCCCAAGCCTTAAAGCAATTTCTTTGTAAAGTAGAAATTATCAGTAAATAGATTATTAGTAGGTAAAATTTCTTAGATGAATTGGAAAATATTGTCAAAACACCGTTCAAACAAATGATGTTCAATATCCTTGCCACAGCTGACAGTTGTGAATATTTTCACAACCTGGCTACAATACTGGATTACTTGTTGTTGGAGAGAAACTAGGTTCTGCTGCATCTACAACAAGTTGTACATAAGCACTAGAGAACTCATCATGTTGATCTTCCACATTGCAAGTGTTGTAAGTGGAATCATTACTTCTCCCGTAGGCTGCATAGTAGGTTTGAATTTTTCTATGCAAATACCATATATAATAGTCTCTAATGAACCAATATTTCATAAGATAAAACCTAAATGTACTCTCATCTTCAAAATTGTGATTTTAGCACTTAAATCGATTACATTGACACCTAATGAGTTCTCCATTCAAACAGTCTGGACACTGTTTGGCAGTTGTTATAAATTCATTTAATCCTTCAAGGAATAAAAGATTTAGTAGAATATCTTTTAGTCTTGTATACATCCAACCTCTATCAGAATGCATATTGTACCTATTTATAAAATCGATGAAAATTTACTAGAATATATAACACTAAATAAAGAGTAGATCAGAACAATATTCTCACCTAAAAAAACTAAATTGAAATCTAGTTGTGCTTAAGTAATATGGTTTGAGCAATTATTAACTTGAATACTATTCTACAGAAGAAACTAGTCTGCAGATGAAACCAACTGCTTGCAAACAACAAAACAAATTCTAAAATCAAAACAGGAACTAACTACTTGCAAACAACAAAAAGGATTCTATAGAAACTAACTGCTTGCAAACCAGTCTACAGAAGAAACCAACTGGAAAGAAAACCCAACTGCTTACAAACAAAAAAAAAAAAAAGAAACTAAACCAATATAAGCTCAAATTAAACCCAAATTCCACATATTCTAAATCCAAATTCCACATATTCATACCTTCTTCAATGATCTCTCTATTAATTTTTCCCAATCTGTGAGAAGAAGAAAATAGGAAGGAAGCTAGCAGAAGTGATAATGACGACGATGTATCGAGGGGAGGGGAGAAAGAGACTACAATAACTTCGAGCAACGACGATGGCAGCAATAGGAAGGAAGCTGGGATCGATGGAGAGAAAGCTATGGATTTTGTTTGGATGGCTTGGAAATTATGTGAATCACGAGAGGGGAGAAAGAGAGAAATCTTTAAGTTAGAAATTTAACTTTAATAATGGATGTAATTCATTACTAACTTAAAAGTTAGCAATGAATATTATAATATGTTATTAAAATAAGTTAACAAATTGCATTGTAGTAACATATTTAGATATCCATTACTATATAATGAAAATTAAAACTTTTTAGTAATTGATGTGTATCCGTTATAAAAATTGGTAATTGAATTGACAAGGAGCAACTAGTCTTGGATTTTACGGTAGAATTGAACCGAATCTAACTTTTACTGCCAACGTCCGATCGAGACCCGCGATAACTTTTCAGAAATAAAATTTCAAGACACACGACTTTCAAAAGTGTGTCAAAGGTCAAAGGCCTGTCACAAAGTTCGATATGAAATTTCCATCGTTTAGGAGATCAATTTTGTATTTTAATTATTTTTTTGGATATTTTTATAATTTTTCATATTAGGTTTTTTTTATTATAAATAGTCTTGCTTCGCTATTAGAGACTTACTTTTTAATATTTGAAGAATTTCAATAAGATTTTTCATCTTTTAACCTATCTTTTCTATTATATCGTCTTAACTAAATGATATTGGTTAAAACCCCTGATAGAATCTAATCAGTTTTTTTTATCAAGAATATTAACGGATTTGGTAATCTATTACTAAGTTATTTCTTAAACTAGTATATGTTCTTATTCAGTAATCAATATTATTCATTACTAATTTCCGTTACTGATTCATTTTTATTTTGTAGTGTTAATTTATTTATTAATCAATATGTATATATTTAGATATGTACGAAAATTTCTCAAATTCTACAATGAATTAGTATTTTTTTGAATTGTTTATATTTATATTTCAAATTTTAAATAATAAAATTAAAACGTTTTAATTAGTTACCGAGATAATTAAATTTAAAAAAATAATGATAAATTACAATATAATATGTAAAGTTTTATTTGATTAATAATATAGTAGTTTAATTTAAATTTATTTAAATTTAAATATATTTTATATTTGTTAGCGCATAATAAATTTTATTAAATATTTTGTTAGTACATGATAAATTTTATTAAATATTTTTACGCAATACTATTGCAAATCATATCTATAAATTTCAGGAGATAAAATAAAGTTTTAAAGACTCGTAAAAATAATTCAAATACATTATTTTAATATTTTACTATTTTTTTAATTGAAGTTAAAATATGTTAAAAGTTAATTTATAATTAATTTTTAAAAATCTTTAATTATTGAGAGTAAAAAATAAAATAATTGGCAAATAAAAACATAATCGAATATAGTAATTATATATAAAGACATAGTTAAAATTAAAATGATTATTTTATGAACCAAATAAAAATTAAAATCGTATTGAAATTTATAGTTAACTTTTTTAAATTAGCTATAATTATGATTAATTAAAAAAATTAAATTTATTATGAAATATTTATTTTTAAGTTATATATATAAACTAGAATATAAACTGCGTTATACGGCTGGATCAAAATATAAAGTTTATCAATATGAGATATTACTTATCTCTCAAAATACAGAGTTTAATTAATATTAAATGCTATTTATTCTCTTTTTTTATCTTCTTTCTGCATATAATAGAAATAACAAAAGAACTTGAAAGGAAAAAAGTACCTCGAAAAAGTAGGAGCTCTTTCAACTACATAAGAAAAAAGATAGAAAATAGAAAAAAAAAAAAGAAGGAAAAAATTGTGTGCTTTGAGAAACCTTGTATGATAAAACTTGACAATTAAAAAGTTCATATAACAAAAACAATTAGTAAATAAGCGAATTGCAAGTGAACAAAAAATAAAAAGAAAGTAAACTGAATGCCTGTTTGAATTAATATTTTCTTCATATGTATTTTGGAGCTATATACTCCAAGAAAGGTATAAAAAACCTTACCCACAGTGAGAGCAATTTTAATAGATTTTTTTTTTTGTATTTCCACATCTAAATTTAAGTAAATCGACCAAATACAAAACATACCATAAACTTCTTTTTACTAAGAGACTATAAGTACATAAAAAGTAGATAAAAAAAAAAAAAGAACAAAAAACTACAGGGTTCTATTAAGTATCCCGTCCACAACACTGAGAGCCACAGCAAAAAATAACCAAATCTTTTCAAAGTTCAAAGCATATACATAACAAAGAAGCCCTCCAAAACAACACATAGAAAGCCCTTTAAAACAACTCATCACTTATCATATCACTAACAAAAACCTTAATTTTCTTCAATACTTTTGACAATCGTTGGCAATTTTTCTTTAATTTCTTGAACCTAGAGGTGAATGAGGCATAGGAGGCGTGTAGAGACTGAAGTTGGCTTTAGCTCTTCGTATTTGTTGTGGAGGTCACCAAAGGCTTGCGCATAACTTCCTTGAATAATGTCAAATCCCTGAAGCTATAATCCTGGACTTCAAATTCATAAATAGCTTTTAGAGCATTTAAGGCAAAAAAATTAGCAATGAACTTGGCATCATCAAGGCTAGTATCATTAACTCCAATTTTATCAGAAATCATTCTAGTCCCTTTAGTTTCACCGTGTAAGAAAATGACTTTGACATTAAACAACCCGTCATCCGTAGATTCAAGTTGGTAACATTGAGGTGGGAGACCCAACTCATTCAGAACTTCCAGCATTATATTCTTTATGGGAATCTTAAGGATCATTTTCTAGCAAAAAGAAATACAAAATCCTTAAATAAGAGGTGGAAAAAAAGGACACAAAGAAGCACCAATTTAATAAGACAAAACCACATGTGTACTGGACTGTTTCTAAGTTTAGATATGATAAAAAAATTCAATCGCCTACTTGCAGTCTTTGGACATCTAAAACTTTCCATAGAAATCTAAAAGTTAAATTTGTAGAATAAAGGAAGAAGAAGGAAAAACGAAAAAATAATTAATAAAACAAAGTACATTAGTTTCCTCACTAATATATACTAAATTACTTTATTTCATCACTTGTTACAACTGTGTATATAAGATGCATATTAAGTATTTTTATAAAGTGGCCAAATATATTTTTCACAGACAACAAAAGTAATTTTCATAATTTATATAATATACTGAAAATATATACTTCTCATAATCTTAAAGATCATGCTTTAGGAAAAAGGAAGACAAAATTCTTAAATAATAGGGGAGAAAAAAAGGACCGAAAGAAGCACCAATTTAATAAGACAAAACACACGTGTAGTGGATTTTTTGCTAAGTTTAAAGCTAAAGTTAAAATTCAAACAACTGCTTGCAATCACTTATTAAATGCATATTAAGCATTTTAACAAAGTGGTCAAATATATTATTCACACATAGGAAAAGTAATGTCCATCATTTATATAACATATTAAAAATATATGCTTCTCATAAAGTCAAAGATTGACTTTATTATTAAAATCACATAAGAGAAAAGAAACAGTAAAAGGTATGGACAAACCCTATAAAGAGGATAAACCTAAAGCAAATGAAACAAAGGCAATATGGAAAAAATGGAACAGGAAAGAGTGAGCAAGCTAACATTTAAGAAAGGCATTAACAAAGAAGATAAAATAAGCTTTAATAGCAATCCATGGCAATTGGAAAATATTAAAGAAGGCAATAAATAAGGCAAGAAGAAGAGGTACATGGATAGTTGGAGGAAAAACATATTGCCATAAAGAAATATACCATAAAAGGACACAAAGAAAATAGAACAATTGAAAAAGAAAAAGGGAAAAGAACAAAAGGAAAAAAAGGAAGAAATTAACCTTAAACAAAATGTTGTAAATTCAAGTGCATTAAAGATAAATGGTCTACTTATAAAAAGATGAAGAGAAGAAGTCAAAAGAGGAAAGAAGAGTTGTACACCCAAAAGATATGATTATCTAAAAAGTGAAGACTACAAATTCAGTCATGATATGATAGAATTACGACTGCCATAATTGGAATATTGAGAATCAAAATTGTGAAGTCCAGTGTGGAGCCCAAAAAGGTTTGTGATTGTTTTTTTTTTGTTGCTCTATATATATATATATATATATACTTATTTACTTATTTATATATTTTATAAGTTGTTCGAGTGTATGAGTTGCATAAGAAATGCATATTTTTGTTTTGACTACTATACTCCCGCGTATGCGTGCACACACACATATATACATATTATGGAGCCCAAAAAGGTCTGTGATTAGTTTTTTTTTTTTTGTCGCTTTATATGTATATATTTTATGTGTCGTTCGAATGTACGAACGGTATGAGAAATGCATATTTTTCACACACATATATATATTGAACTAAATCACTTAGTCTTGCAATGGTGATATACTAAATGTAACGACCCGAAATCGGACCGCTACCGGCGCTAGGATCCAGATCGACTTAAGGTCGTCGGGACCCGTAGCAAGCCTAACATACAACCTGTCATACCTGATAATCCCATACATGATCATACATTTACATAGAAATTTTAAACTTTTTCATCTACCAAGCTTGACTTGTGCATGCACCATACATTAATCATAAAACCCCACACTAGAGCCCTCATCAAATGCTCTAGTGGGGCAACATAACATACATCAAGCTTGGTTTCCATCACATTAAAACATCATTAAAACATTATATAAAAATCATGTACAAGAGGGATTAACCATACATTAGGGCCAAGCACAATACTAAACCTCAATACCATTATTACATTACATTACATTATCTTTCATGTCCACAACTAACTATTATATACATAAAATTTTACTCTTGATGGCTTCCTAGTCTATCCCGAACCTGCAAACCTAGGGGTAAGGGAAAGGGGTGAGCTACTAGAGTCCAGTGAGCAGAATAGTAAAACAGTTTAATAGTTTCATGCTTTTATGAAATGCATCACACCACAAACAAATCACATCAAGGATGGACTTGTCACCAATAGCCCTCTACACATTCCAATGGTGCCAGGGCCGTAGAATGGGCCTCACTGGTCTTTCTCTTAACATAACATAATATAACATTCCAATGTGCCAGGGGCGTAGAATGGGCCTCACTGGTCTTTCTCTTACATCGTGCCAGGGGCGTAGAATGGGCCTCACTGGTCTTCCATACCGTATCATCGTCATCATATCATATCAAGGGCTATTGGGTCATCCAACATCCATCCACATCAACATCAAAGTATGCAATGCAACATATTCATGAATTCTAATGCAAGCATCCTAGTATATATCATGGCATTCGTGATGTATGAATATGCTGAAAATTTTATTTACTTTAAAAAATAAAGATCCATTCTACTCACCTCAAGCTGACTCTGAAACGACTCTGAAGCAGCTATCTCACTGCTGGGGTCCTCGGTTCCTCGGGTTTGAACCTACACAGGTGGACTCAAATGAGGGACCAAACATACTCTAATATAACTCTAAACATCTCCCCAAAAATCCCCCAAAACATCATAAAACAATCATAGAAAACATGTAAAGGAAGGCTGAACAGGGCACTTTCAGCGGCAGGTTCGGCGGCCGAAAGTCCCTCCAGAGCCGAAAGTCAGGCAGGTTCGGCGGCACCTTCGGCGGTCGAAACTCCCTCCAGAGCCGAAACTCATGCACTTTCGGCGGCACCTTCGGCGGCCGAAACTCCCCTCCAGAGCCGAAAGTCCAACTTTCGGGGGCAGGGTTCGGTAGCCAAAGCATGCCTCCACAGGCACGTTCAGCGGCCGAACATGGCTTCGGCTGCCGAACCTGAGTTCTTCCAGAATGGCACAACTCAAGCCTGTAATACCCGGCTAGACTCCGGTACCGGAATTCCTACCGTCCGGTGGAATCTCGGATGTCGGAGACCTCTAGAAGGGTAGAATCATGTTTTATAAAAATGTTTTCATGTTTTTAATGGTTTTAAAGTATGAAACTAAATGAGTTTTTGCATGAAAAGTCTTTGGAGGAAAACCCAGGTTCGGCCGCCGAAAGTCAAGTTCGGCCGCCGAACGTGCATGCGTTTTGGAGGCACGTTAGGCCCCCGAAAGCATGAGTGAGGGCAGTCCAGGTTCGGCCGCCGAAAGTCAAGTTCGGCCGCCGAACATTGCATGGATGCGGAGGCACATTCGGCCCCCGAACGTGGCCTGGCCAGCCACCTATAAATGGGGCACTTAGCCGAAATGGGCGAGCTTTCTCCCATTTTCGGCCACAGCAAGCTTCCGACCTTTTCTTTGCAAATCTAGTGTTCTTCCTCCAAATCTCTTCCATTTTTCTTGAGCTTTAAACTCACATTGCAAGTTTTGAACATTTAAACCAAGTTTTGGAGCTTTGGGAACTCAGGAGCTCATTTTCGTGGATCTCCAAGTTTAGGTCGTCTCCCTCTCGATCTTCAAGAGGTAAGAGCCGATCTTAAGCTCCTCATGTGTTTTAAGTAAGTTTTAAGTGATTTTATGGGTAGAATGGCATGTATAGGGTTGTATGAGTTTTTAAGCAAATGTTAGGTTTTATGTGATTCTTGAACAATGTGGCATGTTTGAGTATGTTTGAAGTGTTGTAGTTGGGGTATTTGATGTTTTGAGGCCCCTAGGAACTTGTATGCATGTTTTAACTGAGGTATATGCATGATTGGTGAGTTTGGAGGCGAAAATGCACAAAGGAGCCAAGTTTCTGCTCTTTGGCAGAAACCAGGTTCGGCAGCCGAAGGCACGTTCGGCCGCCGAACATGGCTGGGGAGGCAGGCCTTTCGGCTGCCGAAGTTGCCCCCGAAAAGAGACCTTCGTCTCTGTCTGGCACTTTCGGCCGCCGAAGGTGCCGCCGAACCTACCTGAGTTTCGTCTCTGTCTGGGACTTTCGGCCGCCGAAGGTGCCGCCGAAAGTGCCCTATTCAGCCACTTCATGCATATCTCTATGTGATATTTTCAGGATGCTTTAGGGGGTTTTTGGGGAATATATTAGAGTTATGTTTGTGTATGTTTGGTCCCTCATTGGAGTCCACCTGTGTAGGTTCGGACCCGAGGAACCAAGGACCCCAGCAGTGAGCCAGCTGCTATAGAGTTTGTCAGAGTCAGCCAGAGGTGAGTGGAATTAAACTTAACTTTTTTTTAAATTTAGAAATGAAATGCTTTTATCATGCTTCATGCATCATGATCATATTATAGGTTGTTTGCATTAGAATTCACGACTATGCCGCATTGTATTGTTGTGATAGATGATAGTGGATGGACATTAGGATGATTCATTAGCCTTCTGAATACGAAGTCCTGTGGTGCCCATAATAGGGCCGGGCAATACGAAGTCCTGTGGTGCCCATAATAGGGCCGGGCAATAACTCCGAGTATGAAGTCCTGTGGTGCCCATAATAGGGCCGGGCAATACGAAGTCCTGTGGTGCCCATAATAGGGCCGGGCATGGAGTTGAGGGATTTTTGAATCAGTCCATCCGTGGTGTGATTTGTTTGTGCAGTGGCGCATTTCATGATAGCATGTTTTAAATATTCTTTTTATAGTTCTACTCACTGGGCATCTAGCTCACCCCTCTCCCCTAACCCCCAAGTTTGCAGGTACGGGATAGATAGAGAAGGCAAGAAGAGAAAAAGTCATATGTATGTAATAGTTAGATTGTGGACATGACAGCTGTATTATGATGAAATGTCAAAATATTCAGTATGTTATGTAAAGAGGTTATTGAGGATAGAGTTGTGCTTGACCACAGTATATTGTTAATCCCTTTTGTATGAACATGATCTTATGTTATGATGTTTGTGTAAACTAACTCAACACAGGTTGTTTTGCCTTTGAGGCTTGATGAGATCCCACAGAGGGACTATGTTATGTATATGTTCAGAGTATGCACAGGTTGAGTTAGTTGATGACAGTATGTATGAAGAAAAGTTTTATCTTTTTATGTATATGGTTGATCATGTATGGGATTAAACATGTTTACAGGTTATGTTAGGCTTGCTACGGGTCCCGGCGGCCTTATGCCGATCTGGATCCTAGCGCCGGTAGCGGTCCGGATTTTCGGGGCGTTACAGAATGGTATCAGAGCCCTAGGTTCACATGGTCGGACCTAGAGTGTCGGGCTCATAGATGTTATAGAAGGTCAAGCACAATAGGAAGGTCATGTCCACTAGGATAGGATGTTGAGTCCTGTCTTGTATGATGATGTGAAATGCCATGATTTTGTACATGTGCATTGATGATATGCTATGCTATATGATGTATGTGATGAGGGTTCATGTGTGTCCACATGAACCATATGATGCTAATGTTTGCTTGTTATGAGCTGTTTTTCAGAGAATAGGATGAGAGGAACTCGTCGATCTGCGCGATTGACTGGAGTGCCACCTGAGGATGAGGGCACGAGCGCCCGTCCTCCTACATTGCCTAGGGCAATGTCTTGTAGAGCCAACAGAGAGAGAGTGTCAAGGGACCCTAGAAGGTCTTTTGATGCTAGCAGAAGGGGGACTGATAGAGGAGGAAGTTCTTCAGAGGTGAGGGAGGTTATGGAAGAAGATCAGAGGAGGGATGGGAACCTGGATGTGAGCATGCAGGAAGAAGGGACAGGGGAGTCACAGGGAGGCGTTCAGGCCTCGGGGTATGGTTTTCCACCCCATTATCCACCCTTCCCACAGGATTCAGGGTATCCGATGGGAGGTACATCGGATTACTCCAGCTTTAACCCCTACCCTACCTACATGCCTTATCCACCTTTCTATCCACCCTATACACAGTACCCAGCTTATCCACCCTCATCCTTCCATCCTCACCCAGCAAACCCCACCTCGGGGAATGCTGCACCTCCACCTCCACCACCTACAGAACCAGCAGCCCCAGTTACTCAACCTCCTAGACCTAGCTCAGTCGATGGGAGCAAGGTAAAGATGATAGATTACCTCAAGCTAGATGCTCCCAAATACAAGTCAGGGGATGACCCCTTTGAGTATCTGAGAGTAGTGAAGACAATAACTGATGAGCTAGGGGCAAGTGACAGCAGGGCCATTCAGATGGTAGGGTTCACTTTAAAGTGCAAGAAGGCACGGGAATGGTTCAAGTGTTATGTGGACCCGAGACTAGACGGTATGACATGGGAAGAATTTGCGAATGAGTTCGCTGGATGGGCTTTTCCAGACAGTTCTAGAGAACTGAAAATGATTGAGTTTGAGCAACTGAGGCAGTCAGAGCACATGAGTGTAGAGGAGTTCACGGATAAATTCTTGGAGCTATTGCCTTTTTCAGGGCAAGCTCTAGATTCAGATACGAAGAAAGCCAAGAAATATGTTATGAAGCTGCATTCCAGGTACTCCTCGTTGGTTCAGTCAGCTGAGAGAGAAAGTTTCCACACTGTGGTGGATATGGCTCGAAGAATGGAGGCAAGTGCTATAGTTGAAGGGTCAGTGAAGCAGTCAGTGACCCAATCTTCAGGGGTTAAGACCCCAAGCAGAGGAGGACCAGGGTTCTCTTCTCAGAGCTCAGGTAAGAAGAGGTGGGATAGCACCACCAAGAAGCCGAAGAAGAATAAGTTTTGGAACAAGTTGAAATCCGGTCTGGGATTCGGCGGTGGCTCGAGCTCAGGCTCAGATGGTACAGAATGCCAGAGATGTGGAAGACCGCACAGGGGAGTGTGTCGAGCTGGGACTAATGCATGTTTCAGATGTGGACAGGAGGGACACATAGCTCGGGATTGTCCTAGAGCGCCTTTTATGGGCCAGCCCCAGCAGACAGCTTCTGGTAGTGTGGCACAGCCAGCAGTTCCAGCCACAACTCAGGGCAGTGGCAGAGGTAGAGGGAGAGGGGCAGCCTCTTCTTCTGGTTCCCGAGGTGAAGGTCCATCAGCTCCAGCCAGGATCTTCACCATGACACAGCAGGAGGCTAACACATCCAACACCGTGGTGTCAGGTAATCTCGTCATTGGGTGTTCTGGTGTGTATGCATTAATGGACCCGGGTGCATCTCATTCATTTATTGCTCCGAGAGCCGTTGAGAGGTTGGGTCTGATAGTCTCTGGGTTAGAGTGTCCCCTATGGGTCAGTGGACCCAAGTGTGACCCGTCGGTGGCAGTGTCAGTCTGCCAGTACAGTCCAGTTTTTATTGAGGGAAGATGCCTCTCCGCCGACCTTGTAGTTCTAGATTTGACAGACTTTGATGTCATTCTAGAGATGGATTGGCTATCTACCCATGGTGCTACCTTGGACTGCAGGGACAAGGTAGTCAGGTTCAGAGATCAGAACGGGTCAGAGGTAGTCTTCAGGGGAGACAAGAGGGGCACACCTAGAGGTCTGATATCAGCTCTTCAGGCTCATAGGTTGCTTAGGAAGGGATGTCAGGGGTACTTAGCTCATGTGAGAGAGCTAGACAGTCAGGTCAGGGAGCCGGCCTCGGTGCCAGTTGTCAGAGAGTTTCAGGATGTCTTTCCTGATGAGCTTCCAGGTTTACCACCTGCTAGGGAGATAGAGTTCGAGATAGAGTTGGTGCCTGGAACTAGACCGATCTCTATCCCTCCCTACAGGATGGCTCCAGCCGAGTTAAAGGAGTTGAAAGAGCAATTGCAAGAGCTGGTAGAAAAGGGTTTCATCCGACAGAGTACCTCGCCTTGGGGTGCTCCAGTCTTGTTCGTGAGAAAGAAGGATGGATCCCTTAGACTTTGTATCGACTACAGGCAGTTGAACAAAGTCACTACCAAGAATAGGTACCCATTGCCTAGGATCGATGATCTATTCGACCAGCTAGCCGGAGCGGGTTGTTTCTCCAAAATAGATCTAAGATCGGGGTACCATCAGCTAAGGATAAGGGATGAGGATGTGCCGAAGACAGCCTTCAGGACCAAATATGGGCATTTTGAGTTCCTTGTAATGCCGTTCGGGTTAACCAACGCCCCTGCAGCATTCATGGATCTCATGAACAGAGTGTTTAGCCAGTACCTGGATCACTTCGTTATTGTCTTCATAGATGATATCTTGGTGTATTCCAGGAATGCAGAGGAGCATGCCCATCATCTGCGGTTGGTCTTGCAGACTTTGAGGGAACATGGCTTGTATGCCAAGTTCTCTAAATGTGAGTTCTGGCTGAGGAGCATTTCGTTCTTGGGGCATGTAGTATCAGAGAATGGTATTGAGGTAGATCCCAAGAAGACAGAAACTGTAGCTAACTGGCCTAGACCCACTTCAGTGATAGAGATTAGAAGTTTCTTGGGTTTGGCAGGTTACTACAGGAGGTTCGTTCAGGACTTCTCGAAAATAGCAGCTCCTCTGACCAGACTGACCAGGAAGAATCAGAAGTTTCTGTGGACCGACCAGTGCGAAGAGAGTTTTAAAGAGCTTAAGAAGAGGTTGACTTCAGCACCAGTGTTAGCTCTGCCATCTAGTGATGAGGACTTTACAGTCTTTTGTGATGCGTCCCGTGTGGGACTGGGTTGTGTACTGATGCAGAATGAGAGGGTGATCGCTTATGCTTCTAGGCAGCTGAAGAAGCATGAGTTGAATTACCCCACACATGACCTTGAGATGGCAGCAGTAATCTTTGCACTCAAGATGTGGAGGCACTACCTCTATGGGGTAAAATGTGAGATCTTTACAGATCATAAGAGCCTGCAGTACATCTTGAGTCAGAGGGATCTGAATCTGAGGCAGAGGAGGTGGGTAGAACTGCTGAGTGACTATGATTGCAAGATTCAGTACCATCCGGGTAAGGCGAATGTTGTGGCAGACGCCTTAAGCCGGAAATCACTCGGTAGTCTATCCCACATCGCGGCAGAGAGGAGACCAGTGGTGAAGGAGTTCTACAAGCTTATTGAGGAAGGTCTACAGATGGAGTTGTCTGGTACAGGTGCCTTGGTAGCCCAGATGAGAGTGGCACCCGTGTTTTTGGAGCAGGTGGCTCAGAAACAGCATGAGGACCCGGAGTTAGTGAAAATTGCCAGGACTGTTCAGTCGGGCAATGATAGTGAGTTCAGATTCGACAGCAAGGGGATCCTCCGCTATGGGAGCAGAATATGTGTACCAGATGACATTGGGCTAAAAGGAGACATTATGAGAGAGGCTCATAATGCAAGATACAGCATTCACCCCGGAGCCACCAAGATGTATCAAGATTTGAAGAAAGTTTATTGGTGGCCAGCGATGAAGAAAGAAGTGGCACAGTTTGTGTCCGCCTGCGAAGTATGTCAGAGGGTGAAGCTGGAACATCAGAAGCCGGCTGGAATGCTTAACCCGCTACCTATTCCAGAGTGGAAATGGGAGAATATAGCTATGGATTTCGTAGTGGGGTTACCGGCGGCGTCCAACAGAGTGGACTCCATATGGGTGATTGTGGACAGACTCACCAAATCTGCTCACTTCATTCCTGTCAGGAGTGGCTACTCTGTGGACAAGTTGGCGCAGGTATATGTGGATGAGATCGTCAGGCTGCATGGGGTTCCTGTTTCTATAGTGTCAGATAGAGGGCCCCAGTTCACCTCCAGGTTTTGGCGGAGTCTGCAGAATGCCATGGGTACTAGGTTGGACTTCAGTACTGCCTTCCACCCCCAGACTGATGGACAGTCAGAAAGGACCATCCAGACCATCGAAGATATGCTCAGAATGTGTGTGCTGGACTTTGGCGGTTCTTGGAGGCAGCATCTACCTTTGGTGGAGTTTGCCTACAACAACAGCCATCATGCTAGCATCGGGATGGCTCCATATGAAGCTTTATATGGGAGGAAGTGCAGGTCACCTGTTTGCTGGGAGGAAGTTGGAGAAAAGGCCTTGGCAGGGCCTGAGCTAGTAGAGATTACCAGCAGGGTGGTACCCATAATCAGAGAGAGAATCAAGACTGCTACCAGCAGACAGAAGAGCTATGCAGACGTCCGCAGAAGACAGTTAGAGTTTCAGGAGGGGGATCTGGTATTGCTCAAGGTGTCTCCAATGAAGGGAGTGGTTCGCTTTGGGAAGAAAGGTAAACTAGCCCCACGATACATCGGACCCTTTGAAATCTTGCAAAAGATTGGGAATGTGTCGTACAAGCTGGATTTACCTGCTTCGATGGAAAGAATCCATCCGGTTTTCCATGTTTCAATGTTGAGGAAGTTTGTGTCAGATCCGAGCAAGGTTCTTAGTGAGCCTAATGTGGAGGTCCAAGAGGATCTCACCTATGTTGAACAGCCAGTGCGGATCATAGACACCCAGATCAGAAAGTTAAGAAACAAGGAAATCCCGATGGTGAAAGTCCTGTGGAACCACCACAATTTAGAGGAATGCACTTGGGAGACACGGGAGTCTATGCTCCAGCAGTACCCTCATCTCTTTTAAGGTTAGATCCCTATGTGTTGATGTGTTTATGTGTTATGTTTTATGCCATGTTATGTGTGCTAGTGAGGAACATTCGGGGACGAATGTTCTTAAGGGGGGAGAATGTAATACCCGGCTAGACTCCGGTACCGGAATTCCTACCGTCCGGTGGAATCTCGGATGTCGGAGACCTCTAGAAGGGTAGAATCATGTTTTATAAAAATGTTTTCATGTTTTTAATGGTTTTAAAGTATGAAACTAAATGAGTTTTTGCATGAAAAGTCATTGGAGGAAAACCCAGGTACGGCCGCCGAAAGTCAAGTTCGACCGCCGAACGTGCATGCGTTTTGGAGGCACGTTAGGCCCCCGAAAGCATGAGTGAGGGCAGTCTAGGTTCGGCCGCCGAACATTGCATGGATGCGGAGGCACATTCGGCCCCCGAACGTGGCCTGGCCAGCCACCTATAAATGGGGCACTTAGCCGAAATGGGCAAGCTTTCTCCCATTTTCGGCCACAACAAGCTTCCGACCTTTCCTTTGCAAATCTAGTGTTCTTCATCCAAATCTCTTCCATTTTTCTTGAGCTTTAAACTCACATTGCAAGTTTTGAACATTTAAACCAAGTTTTGGAGCTTTGGGAACTCAGGAGCTCATTTTCGTGGATCTCCAAGTTTAGGTCGTCTCCCTCTCGATCTTCAAGAGGTAAGAGCCAATCTTAAGCTCCTCATGTGTTTTAAGTAAGTTTTAAGTGATTTTATGGGGTAGAATGGCATGTATAGGGTTGTATGAGTTTTTAAGCAAATGTTAGGTTTTATGTGATTCTTGAACAATGTGGCATGTTTGAGTATGTTTGAAGTGTTGTAGTTGGGGTATTTGATGTTTTGAGGCCCCTAGGAACTTGTATGCATGTTTTAACTGAGGTATATGCATGATTGGTGAGTTTGGAGGCGAAAATGCACAAAGGAGCCAAGTTTCTGCCCTTTGGCAGAAACCAGGTTCGGCAGCCGAAGGCACGTTCGGCCGCCGAACATGGCTGGGGAGGCAGGCCTTTCGGCTGCCGAAGTTGCCCCCGAAAAGAGACCTTCGTCTCTGTCTGGCACTTTCGGCCACCGAAGGTGCCGCCGAACCTACCTGAGTTTCGTCTCTGTCTGGGACTTTCGGCCGCCGAAGGTGCCGCCGAAAGTGCCCTATTCAGCCACTTCATGCATATCTCTATGTGATATTTTCAGGATGCTTTAGGGGGTTTTTGGGGAATATATTAGAGTTATGTTTGTGTATGTTTGGTCCCTCATTGGAGTCCACCTGTGTAGGTTCGGACCCGAGGAACCAAGGACCCCAGCAGTGAGCCAGCTGCTACAGAGTTTGTCAGAGTCAGCCAGAGGTGAGTGGAATTAAACTTAACTTTTTTTTAAATTTAGAAATGAAATGCTTTTATCATGCTTCATGCATCATGATCATATTATAGGTTGTTTGCATTAGAATTCACGACTATGCCGCATTGTATTGTTGTGATAGATGATAGTGGATGGACATTAGGATGATTCATTAGCCTTCTGAATACGAAGTCCTGTGGTGCCCATAATAGGGCCGGGCAATACGAAGTCCTGTGGTGCCCATAATAGGGCCGGGCAATAACTCCGAGTACGAAGTCCTGTGGTGCCCATAATAGGGCCGGACAATACGAAGTCCTGTGGTGCCCACAATAGGGCCGGGCATGGAGTTGAGGGATTTTTGAATCAGTCCATCCGTGGTGTGCTTTGTTTGTGCAGTGGCGCATTTCATGATAGCATATTTTAAATATTCTTTTTATAGTTCTACTCACTGGGCATCTAGCTCACCCCTCTCCCCTAACCCCCAGGTTTGCAGGTACGGGATAGATAGAGAAGGCAAGAAGAGAAAAAGTCATATGTATGTAATAGTTAGATTGTGGACATGACAGCTATATTATGATGAAATGTCAAAATATTCAGTATGTTATGTAAAGAGGTTATTGAGGATAGAGTTGTGCTTGACCACAGTATATTGTTAATCCCTTTTGTATGAACATGATCTTATGTTATGATGTTTGTGTAAACTAACTCAACACAGGTTGTTTTGCCTTTGAGGCTTGATGAGATCCCACAGAGGGACTATGTTATGTATATGTTCAGAGTATGCACAGGTTGAGTTAGTTGATGACAGTATGTATGAAGAAAAGTTTTATCTTTTTATGTATATGGTTGATCATGTATGGGATTAAACATGTTTACAGGTTATGTTAGGCTTGCTACGGGTCCCGGCGGCCTTATGCCGATCTGGATCCTAGCGCCGGTAGCGGTCCGGATTTTCGGGGCGTTACAAAGCCTCTCATGCACATTTGCCTTCCAAACCTTTCAAACTCATGCACAACACTCCCAAACATGCATAAACACATTCATAAGCATTTAGGGGCTCAAAACTAACCTATTCCCCAACAAAAATCACATGGAAAACACATTTGACATAAATTTCACCCTTAAACACCCATAAACCCTAACATTTCACAACTAACCAAAACATGCATCAAAACTTTCTAAAACCCCTCAAAGCTTACTAAAATCATCAAAGACGTGAGGATCGACGCTTACCTCTTGAAGATCGAGAGAAGGCGTGACCCAACTTGGAGATTTGGGGAAAATGAGTTTCGGAGGTCTCCAAGCTTCACAACTTCGATTTGAGCTTAAAAACTTCAAAACAAGATGAAATCTTGTCAAAAGCTTGAAAGATTTGAAGGAAAACATCAAAACTAACCATGGAAGGGTTTGGACTCACCTTTGCCCGAAAATGGAGGAAAAAACTCGACCATTTTCGGACATGGGGCCTTTTATAGGTGGCTAGCCAGACCACCTTCGGGGGCCAAAGGTGTCTCCAAAACTTCACCATGTTCGGCGGCCGAACATGAGGTTCGGCGGCCGAACATGAGGTTCGACGGCCGAACCTGGATTTCCTTCCTTGGTGCTTTTCTTTCAAAAACTCAATTTCTTTCATACTTAAAACCTTAAAACACTTGAAAACATTTTAGAAAAACATATTTTACCCCTTCTAGAGGTTTCTGACATCCGAGATTCCACCGGAAAATAGGAATTCCGATGCCGGAGTCTAGTCGGGTATTACACTAAATCTGTTCATTCCATGTAAACAATAAAAGAGAAAGCTAAACTATGGATGGTTATATAACACACAAAAGCAAGCACGCGATTGTATACTAAAATAACTCACACGATATTAATGAACTGTTGAACAATTGAAATTTGTATTGAGTATTTACTGCTATATTTATACAGCAGAGAGTGGTTACAAAGGATAAGATTTACAGATACAAAATACTATATGTATATCAAAATACAACTGAATAACAAACTATGACTTATTTGTAATTTGTGCTTCAACACTCCCCTGCAAGATGGAGGGTCCTCGGCACACTCCAATCTTGAACCGATTAGCACTGAAAGCAGTTTTAGCCAATGGTTTAGTAAGAAGATTAGCAAGCTGACCCTTGGTAGACACATGAGCAACCCGTAGCTTATGCTGCTGTATGAGCTCTCGAATAAAATGTATATCGATCTCGATATGCTTCATTTTTGAATGATAAACTGGGTTCTTGCAGGCATACGTCGCAGAAATATTGTCGCAGTAAATAACTGGTGAGGAAACTGTCACACCAAGTTCTTGGAGTAAAGAACCTATCCACACAACTTCAGCCGCAGTGCTAGCCACCGCTCTGTACTCAGCTTCGGTGGAAGACCGAGCAATTGTCTTCTGTTTCTTCGAAGCCCACGAGATTGGGATATCTCCAAAATACACAACATACCCAGAAGTTGAATGTCTATCAGTCGGGTCTCCAGCCCAATCTACATCCGAATACGCATGGAAAACAAATCGAGATTGCGGTTTGATCATAACGCCATAATCATATGTAGACTTGAGATAACGCAGAAGACGTTTTAGAGCATCCCAATGTTGAGCCGTGGGACTCTGCATAAACTGAGAAAGCTTATTAACAGAAAAACTTATATTTGGTCTAGTCCACGTAAGATATTGCAAAGCACCAACCAGCCGTCTATATAACGTTGAATCAACCTCATGGTTGTGAACAATATTTTTAGATAACACTATGGTAGTAGCAAAAGATGTGGAAATTGGTTTTGCACCATCCATCCCAGATTGTTCCAGAATTTTCCGAACATAATGGTGCTGAGATAAGAATAAACCGTCACTAAAATGATGAACATCAATGCCCAAGAACAAACTTAATTATTGTGGTTCTTTCAATGAAAACCGGGCTGCTAGCTCTGCAATAAACCGCTGAATAAAATCTGAACTACTGCCAGTAAGCAATAAATTATCCACATAAATAAGAAAATAGCACACAACATCATCTTTGCGAAAAATAAACAGAGAGTGATCACTCCTTGACTGTTTAAAACCAAATTCAAGAGCACATGTTGTCAACGCCTGATACCAGGCTCTAGGTGCTTGACGTAGCCCATATAGTGCTTTAACCAGCTTACAAACATATGTTGGTTGTTCAAAATCAACAAAACCAGGAGGTTGGAGCATATAAACCTGTTCTTGCAGAGGCCCATGCAAAAAAGCATTGTTTACATCTAGCTGATAAATTCTCCAGCGATTTGAAACCCCTAATGCCAAAACCAAACGAATCGTAGCAGGCTTCAAAATCGGACTAAACGTCTCTCCAAAATCGACTCCAGGCCGTTGATTGTAACCCTTGGCAACCAGCCGTGCTTTATATTTGGCTATAGTCCCATCTGCATTCCTTTTGACCCTGAAAATCCACTTATAACCAATCAAATTAGTAGCATCAGAAGGAGGAACAAGCTCCCAAGTCCTATTAAACAGCAACGCATTAAACTCAGAGGACATAGCCTCTCTCCATTCTTTAATTTTAAGAGCTTGGGACACACATGTTGGTTCTATAGTGGGTGCTAGTGGATGTTTGGAAACATAGTGAAGAATCTTTGGTTTAAAGATGTTGTTTTGAGATCGGGTAACCATGGTATGAGTACGAGTAGGTTGAGGTGGTTCAATTTCAGCTGATGACGCAGAAGAATTGACAGTCGAATGACCAGATTGTTGAGAAGAAGACTGAGAAGGGATCGAACTAGAGGACGACAATAATGGAGAAGACGCAGCCAACATAGGCGATACAGGAGAGACTGAATCTTGGGGACAACTCGAAGAAGACAAAGAAGACGAAGAAGATGGAGTTGGCGAACCAGGTGATCAATCCGACAATCGTGAAGACTCGAGAGAACCAGAGGGAGATAAATTGGATAAATCCCTAGAATTGAAAGAAATAAAATCAGACCCCTTTGCAGAAAACGGCAATGTTGCATGGTCTGTGGACAACTCCAAATTTGGTTGAGGAATATTATACCAACCACTAAAACTCAGATTCTCTGATTTAAAGTTTATTCTTGGAAAGCTAGTCTCCACAAAGATAACGTGACGAGAGACATAAACCCTTTGACTTTTTATCTCATAACAAATATAAGCACTCTGATTTAAGGAATACCCAAAAAATAAACATGGTTTCGATTTGACCTCAAATTTCCCATTGGTATACGGCCGAAGAAAGGGATAGCACAAGCAACCAAATATCTTAAGTCGATTATAATTATGATCTTTATTAAACAATTTAAGAAAATGTGATTGCATTTGAAGCACAGGTGTTGGTAACCTATTAATAAGAAAGGCGGCTGTTTGAAAAGCATAACTCCAAAATTGATGAGGTAAAGAAGCAAAGTGTAACAAAGTGAGTCCAGTTTCCACTAAATGCCTATGCCGCCGTTCAGCAGCACCATTGTGCTGTGGAGTGTGAGGAGGTGTTTGTAGATGAGTAATTCCAAAATCTTGAAAAATTTTCCTTAAGGCAACATATTCCCCTCCCCCATCTGTATAAATACTAACAATCTGAGTATCAAACATATTCTCAACTAATTTCTTAAACACAGGAAAAATAACGGCAACATCAGACTTAAGTTTCAAAGGGTAAAACCAAATGTATTTGGTAAAATGATCAATAAAAATAATATAATATTTAAAACCATCAATAGATGGAACTGAAGCTGGCCCCCATAAATTAGAATACACCAATTCTAAAGGATGAGAACTAGTAAGAGATAAAACTCCAAAAGCGAGCCGATAACTCTTATGACAAAGACACGAATCACAATCAAAACCAGAAGATGACTCAGGTAAATTAAATTTGGACACAACATAACGACGGACTCTAGTGGCAGGATGACCGAGGCGTTGATGCCAGACATAGGAAGAACCATGAACAGAGGAATATGCAACAAATGGAGATCGAGCTTTTGGAACTGTAGAAAGACGATAAAGAGAGTCTTTAATTCTGCCCTTTGTGAGTATCTCCCTCGTGACCAGATCCTTAACAAGAAAACAATCAAAAAAGAATTCAATCGAGACATTATTGACAAGACAAAATGCAGAAACAGAGATCAAATTCTCAGTAGCACGAGGAACACACAAGACATTATCCAAAAAACAAGTTTTTGAAGGAAAAGAAATGAATTTAGAACCAACATGTGTTATACGTAAACCTGTACCGTCAGTGAGATGAAGCTCATCAAGACCCTCATAAGGAGCATGTATGGACAAGTTCTACAAATCATGAGTGACATGGTGAGAAGCTCCTGTATCTAATATCCAATTCTGTGGTTCAGCAGCAGTGAGTTGATTAGCACGCGGCTGATGAAAATTGTCTTTGAAAAACTCTTTAGCACGAAAACATAGCTTCGCACCATGGCCAGGAAGTTCACATATTTGACATAAAATCGAGGAACCACCAGAACCTCTTTTATTTGTTGTTTGTCTAGAATACTGCCGAGAACTATTTTGAGCGGATGAGTACTCCTGCCTACCACCGCGATTATTAGAAAAATTCTGGCGATTATTAGAATTCTTTTGCACATTATGAGCAACAACTGGTGCAGGATCATCAATAGAATTAATCCGTTTCAAATATAACTCATGAGATAGAAGCTTTTCCTGAAGTGCTTCAAACGAAATTATTGTGTCTCTACCTCGAACCGCAGCAGCAATATCCCTGAAATCAGACCCCACACCATTCAACACATGAATAACAAGATCAATCTCAGAAATCGGACTCCCAGAAATAGCCAAATCTTCTGAAATTGCCTTAACCGTCTGTAAATAGTCAAATACATATCGATTCTCACGTTTCATATTAGCAAGCTTCTCACGAAGCGACAATATTCTCGTAGCATTCCTATTAGCACACGATGATTTGATTTTATTCCATGCCTCCGCTGAAGTCTCTGCAGAAGAGACTACATGCATAAAAGAGAAACTAGTGGAAGCAATAATCGTTGCCAGTATCAACTGATCTTGGCAGACCCAAAACTCATGATCAGAATTAGGTACCTCTTTCCCTTCCTTTTGAACACCTTGAGACGGACAGGGAAAGCTTCCATCAACATAACCCATTAGATTATGCCCATGCAACACCGGCACGATCTGAGCGCTCCAAGCAGGATAATTTTCTCTCGTAAGCTTCAATGGAAACTGTGATGCAGCATTAAGAAAGACTAGCATCTTTCCAGAAGAATGAATAGCACCGATTGTATTCGAAGCAAAAGCCATTAAAACAGAATGGATTCGCAGAGGAAGAAAACTAGATCTGTAGTGGAAAACTCAAGAGTTTTCTAGCTCTGATACCATAAAATAACTCACACAATATTAATGAACTGTTGAACAATTGATATTTATATTGAGTATTTACTGCTATATTTATACAGCAGAGAGTGGTTACAAAGGATAAGATTTACAGATACAAAATACTACATGTATATCAAAATACAACAGAATAACAAACTATGACTTATCTGTAATTTGTGCTTCAACATATACACACATACATATAAAATCACTAAGGGCTATGATTGCTAGCATATTGTGAACAATGACTAAATCAACTACTTTCTTAACAAAAAAATAGCTAAGTTTATGCATAAGTGTGTTGCATAGTTGATTACTATAAATCCTAAGACCTATACCAATAAAATAACTCCAAAAGACACTGAGGTTTGTAATGATACACACTTCCTCTCATTAAGTTATCATACACCTATTTACAATTGTCCATCCTCATTTCCCTCCACTTGATTTTCACTTTAGGTGAAAAAAAAAACAAAAGAGGAAAGCCCCATATGAGCAAAAACACCTTATACAAATCACAGCTCTTATAAGTCACACCTATTTCTATAGAAAATAAAGTGTAGCCCACAAAAACTTTATCTCCTCTATTATTGGTGCCTAAAAAAATAACACAATGGAGCCCACCAACAATTATCAAAGCAAAAGAAAAAAAAATATCTTCTGCCGCTCTTCTTTCTCCACATTGTTTTTGAACTTATTTTGCTTGACTTCATAAGTGAGTTACAATTATCAGAATAAAAAAAAGACTTCCACACCACTTCTTCCTCTATACAAATTTAATATATTAAGGATAATGCCATCAGATCAAGAGATTTTTTTTTCTTATCATTCAGGGAAGATAAGAAAATCTGTGTACTTCTTTACTTCACTTTATAAATAATTTTAAGAAAAATTTTAAAAAAATATAAATTAATTCAAATTAACTTTTTAGATACTCTTGCATATCACCTGCAATTTGCTATTCATTTTTTACACTTTTAAAATTCCTTTTTATTAAATCATCTTTAGTGCTTTTTGCTTTTTCGTCTCAATAGATTAAATATTTTTTACCATTATAAGTTGAGCTTATTTGTTTTTATACTGAAATACATATAGAAACTCCACACATTATCAATGGACAAAGGTTGTCTTATAGAAAATGAATTAACTCTATATAAATCAACTAATCTTTTCTTCATCAGTCTTTCCCGGGCACGGATGTATCAATTTGCCAATTTGTTAACTTATTTCAGGTATAATTAGCCACTCTCTATCATTCCTATAAAAGGGAACAAATATCAAAATAGACCAATTTGAATCAAGTCCACTAGAAATAGGTACGACCTGTTTATAAATTTAAAATACTTTATAATGTATTCCTCCTTTTCATAGTACACTATTTCTTAGCAGGAAAAAAATGGTAATAAAGAAAAAGAGATTCCTTAGTAGAAGAACAACGGTGATAAATTAGAGAGGAAGAAAAAGCAACAAATGACATTCTTGCATAATATACAAAGATTTTTCACAGGATAAAAAGAAGAAAAAGAAAATAAAAAGACTCCAAAGAAGAATAGAGAGAAGAAAAAGCAAGCAATTAGCTTATCAACAATGGAATGGTTTTATAGGCATAAAGGAGGATGAAAAGACTGAAGAAGGCAAAGGAAGAGAATAGGAAAAGGAGAAGGAAACGACACCATTTTAGCAAAGGGAGAAGAGCAAGGAAGATATTCTTGCATCCAAAGCTAAAAAATCAAATGGGCTACAAGAAAAGAAATGCAAGGCAAATTTGTACTTCAACATTCTAAATCAATTGAAATTGATTTGGAATTCAACAGTGAACGGAGAATTACACTTTATATTATGGAGAATTAGTATATGAAATTTTAAATTTGAATTTTATTTAAAATCAATCATTAAACACAAGGATTCGTATATGTATATACATATATATATTAATTAGAATTAAGTTATTGAATATCTAAATTAAAAGTTAATTTATTCAATACTTAAATTTACAAAAATTTTAACAATTAAATATAAATTAGTCATATCATCAATAATTTTTTTAAAAAAAGTAAAAATCGATCATACAATTTTAAATTTTGTTAACTATACCTTAAAATTTTTATAAATTAACAAATTAAATAAGTATAATTTTATTATTTTATAAAAGTTTAGAGTTTAATTAATAAAGTTAACAATAAATCAAACTACTTGTAACTTCTTTTTATAAATGACAAATGATATAGTTAATTTGTATTTAATTGTTATAATTTTTATAAATTTAGGTATTCAATAAAAATTTTAATTTAAATATTTAATAAATTAATATAAAATAGTATAGAAATGTAAATATATGTTTGACCTATACGAAAGTTAAGTAAAAAAAGAGTTGATGAATGATGAGTACTCTCTCCCAACATTGAGGACTTCCTCTATTTTTTTAATTCTTTATTTTTTTTTTATCAAAATTAGAATACACAGAATTAAAATATATAAGTCAAAATCATAATAATTTTAATAAGATTTCTTAATTTTATTTTTTATTTAGTCAATTTTCCGTGCTATGAATTTCAAAAAAAAAAAAAAAGAAAAGAAAACAGCGTCATATATTGCATGGTCCTTTACATATATAGGAGACAATCACAAAGAAAAAGGAAAATGAAAGGGCTATCGATAGGGTCAAAAAAAGGGCATTCCTTGAAGAAAGCCTAAGGGACAGATACGTTTCAATGATACCCATCCCATTTTCAAACATCAAAGCCGCCCTTTTCAAGTGTTGACCCTCCAGGCTTATATATATAATTTGAGATGCTATTGAATTATTACTTGTTTGTCCAAATTCTCTTATATTTAATTACTAGTATTGTTGCTTCTTTTTATGATTGATTTTTTTAGGCATATTGTTGTCATAAGTCCGTTAATTAAAGAAAATGGAGGTCGTATTACTTTCCAACAACAATATATATATCTAAAGAAGAGAATTTATATGAAAAAAATATTAGATAAACATAAGATACCATATTAATAAACTGATAGATGGATGCTACATCTAATTAATAATATTAAAGCACATCAATAATTTAATTAAAAAATAAAATTAAGAAATTTTAATTTATCTTTTGGTGGGGGTATTATGGATTTTGATGTTTAGTTTTAGCTTATGTACGTTTATCTATTGTATTGTTAGCAATTTTGAAAGGAGACATTGATGATGCAGCTGCTATTAATGAAAAATAAAAGGGTTAAGAATCTCCAACAAACAAGGAACAACTCCAAGGAAAAACATGTATTTTCATTTTTGATTGACCAAAAAAGAAATTAAAAAGGGAGTAAAGGTAAGTGGATGAAAGATTGCTGCCTGCCTAGAAAATGATGATGATCATACAGCTTTTGGAATCAATTTAGCAGTGCTTTCATGAGTAGGTGAAGAAGCATGAGTCATGCAAGCTGTTCCATTGAGAATGTTTTTCATTTTTAAAGATCCACCTCTCTGCAACACATTCTTAAGTCCACGTGTTGATCCCATTTGCATGGCGCTCCTTAACCCTCTCCCCAACCTCCCTCTTCTCGCCTGCGGCATCTCTCCCTTGTCTGACGACCCACTGTTTGATTTGTTCTCTTCTCGTTCTTCTTCACTATCTGCAAAATACAACTTTATTAATCCTGCTAATTGTTAAGAGATTAATCAATGCGAAAAAATGAAAGTCACCTTCGTAGGAAGAAGCCGTGAAGTCATTTTCACAATATACTCTGAAACTAGGAGATCCTGGACAGCGTAATATGCTTCCTCCACAATCCTCTGCATTGCTTGGCCTGAGATTTTCTTCCACATTGTTATCAATCTGAGACTTTTTCTCCTTTGGAGCGTCTTTCACCATTATTTCAACTTGGGGCTGCTTGAAACAAGGGATACTGATAATATCCTTTCGTGGGGAACAAGTGCCTCTTTCTTTCTCATTTGAACCCACGACCCTTTTCAAAAATCCACTGCCACCTTCACCGGCCGCGGAAGAAACACTCTTTCCAGAATCGGTTTCATCCTCTTTGTCATCATTTCTCCGATGAAGGGTTGTGATCTGAGAGCCTTGACCTGAGGGATCAAGGTCCAACTTGGAAATGCCACAGCCCATGAAGGAGGCAGGGCGCGGAAAGGGGGGATCGAAATGAGAAGAATCAGAGGTGAAGAAGAAGAACACACATGGAGAAGAGACTAAAAGGAAGGAAATGAAAAGGGTTGAGAGATTAACCGCAGAGGAATGGTGATAAGAATAGGCATTGTATAGATAAGAGATTGAACGAGGGTTACGGAGTTTGTTTTTTCTGATTCATTTAAAGTCTGTATGACTTGGAATTACAGTTAAAACCGTTATCAATTGACAGGTTGTGGGTGTTTAATTTTCTTTTTATTCATTGGTCAAGAAATCCCTATTGTTTGCACCAAAATATTTGAATGGCAAATTCTTACACCCGACACGTGTAAGTTGAGTTTAAAATCAAATTAAATTAAATAAACTGAAAATTAAAATTTTTATATTTATAAAATTTGAACCGAATTAATTTTAGTCAGAAATCAAATCAAATCGAATTGTTTTAATTCAATTTGATTCTGTTTGATTTGAATGATTTAAATTTTTAATAAATTTTTTATTTTTTACATTTTATTTTTAATATTTTAAATTTTGATTGGAATATTTTAACCTTTATATAATTTAATCTCTATATTATTGAAAATAATATACTATTTTCACTAATCGATTCAGTTTAATTTTTAAAATTTTTTCTGATCAAAATCGAATCAAATTGAAATAATCAAAATTTTTAAAATTAAAAATCAAACCAAATCAAAATGAATAAAAAATCAAACTGTATTTTTAAATTAATTCAATTCGATCAATTTTTTTATTTGAACCGAATACTGCTCGCCTCTACCTATATCCATTTTATACATAAATGATAAATGAGAAAAACTTGTAACTTTTCCATCTAATAATATTTTATTAATCGGATATATATATACTAAATGCCTGTAGAATATTAATTTCCTTATTCGAATGGAGTGAGTCTATTATGAGCTTCAATGAACAAATTTAATAATCATAGTGAAATGATTATTGATTAAAACTAATTTTGATAAATTTTAGTTAAAACAGTGAAATGAGAATTGATTAAAGATACTATCAATCATAGAAGGAATTAAATCAGCAGAATTAGTTTGACGGTAAATGCATTTAAATAAATTTAAAAAGTTTCAAATTCTAATTTTCAATTCTTAATTTCTATTTAAAAAAAAAATTTATCAAGATTATATACATAAAATAGTACTAGTTTTCATTCCACCTCATTTTAGATTACAAGTTTGACGATTAATTTTAGAGTAAATTATATTTTAGTTTCTGAGGTACATAATATAATTAAAAAATCGATAATTTTATTTTTAAAATTAAATACTTAAATACTTCTATATTCATATCATGTAACAAGTAGTTTTTTTATTCAATTTTTCAAAAAAATTATGATTATATGAAATAAAATTTTTTTTATTAACGTTGTTTAATTTTGATATATTAAAAAAATATGATTTACAATCCACATAATCACATTCAACAAATTTTAGATACTTTGATCCTCCTTTTATCATTTTAACCAAACCTACCACTTCTCTTACATATTCCCTATTTATCATTCAATCTCCAACCTTGTAAGAAGCCTCTTCTAACCCACCATCACCCTCACTCTCACCATTATTCCTCTCTCTAAATTCCCTACACTCCATCATTTCTTCACCGCCCAATAAAATCACTATATTTTTCTATTTCAATAGTAGCTAAATCTGTTGTCTTTTCATTTCTCCACTATTTTAATAATCTTTAATGTTTATTTGATTTCTAGATCTAGATTTAACATTTCTCTTTACTCTGACTAAAACAGTTAAACACTTCAAGCAAATACAATGAAAAATATTCAGGTCTTAACTGCAAATTTAATAATATAATAAAAGCATGACTGAAAAATATAAATTAGAAAATATAATAAAAAATTAAATGAAAATAATTAAATTAAATTTAAATATTACATTTAAAATAATAACAAAGTAAAAAATATCTAACTAATTTTATAAATTATACACTTTTAAATTTTATAAATTAAAAAAACTTAATTTCAAAATAAAAATTTTAAAAATAAATAATAAATTAAAATAATTCTTGCATATTATTTTAATTATTTTCAAAAATATGTGTAGAAATTAAAAAATAAAATATATCTTGCATATTATTTTAAATCTTTTTTAGAATGCCGACTACTTTTAAATTTTACACGAATTAAAAATTAAAATAATTTATACATATTAATTTAATTTTTTTCATAAATATGATTAATTTTAATTTTATAGAAATTAAAAAATTATTTCATCTGAAATAATTGCAGAAAGTAAAATAATATATCTGCAAAATATATTGCAAGTGTAAAAATATGACTAATTTTTTAATTTTTTAAAAAATTAAAAGTAAAAGTTTTTTAAAAGAAATTAAAGTAATTAAATTGAGATATTAAATTTCTAATAATAATGGAGATGAAAAAAAATCTAATTAGTATTATATTCAAATTAAATATAAAAACTAAACAAGAAAAGGTAAAATTAGGATTTTTATGAACATATGTTTGATAATAACATTTAACTATAATTTGAAAAAGAAAAGGTGCTTATATCACTTTTTATCACCTCATGTATGTGTTAATTTGAATATACTGAAATTGAAAATCAATTTAAAATTTATTTATACACAATTAATTTGATTTAATTTTAAATAATTTATTATTTGAATATACTGATATTTTATTTTTCTTATTCTCTTTCCAATAACACTATTTATTTCAAATTAACATAGTTTATATAATTTGCTCTTCATGCAACTATTTTTTATATTTAATAATTAAAAATTATCATAATATAATGATTTTTTATATTATAGTAATTAAGTAATAAAATATTTAATAAATAAAATTATAAAAAAAATTAATTAGTAAATATTTTAAAATTTTAAGAATGTTATAATATATTTTTTAAAATTAAACAATTAATTAATGAGTTTATGGATTAAATAATAAAAATTTTCTGAAAAGAAAGAAAAACTAAATTGAAAGTACAAGCAAACTTGAAACGACATAGCTTGAGTTGAATTAAGCCTCACCAAAGGAACGGCAACGTTTTAACGAGGGCAGAGGCAGATCCTTCCCCTTAGTTCTGCCTTCAGTTCTCTTCCTGTGGCAAGAGCCGACGCTATCACTTCAGCAGACTCCATAGCTGAAGGGAACATAGCACACACACAGAAGGGATCATGGTAGGGGCATTTTGGGGGACAAGAATAATGGAGATAGTAAAGAAGCATGATTCAGGAGGTCTAGTCTGGAAGAGAATAAAACTCACCACTACCCGTAAAGCCAACGCCAAGAAGCGACTCCTCAGGGTTTGGCAGGTGCCTATTACTCTGCCTCTCAATCAGATTATATTTGGTTCTTTAAGATTTTATGCATTAAATTTGAATCTTTATTTGTCTAATGCTAGGATTTAATATGAACTGGTTGATGTTCAAATTTCACAAATTTGATTGAATTGCTCTTTTAATGTAGCCGTAACGTTTATGCAATTATATGTTGGCAAATCTTTCAACAGTTCTGATCAAGGGTGATTTCTTTTTGCTGGAGAGATTCTCCTGTTGAAGCATCTGTTCAAATATTGTTATTTTGTTAGTAATATTCAAGTTGGAAGTGGAAGTGCTGGACTCTTTGTTTGGGTAAAGATTTTTCTCATTGTTAGCCCTTTGGAAATGTGTTTCATGGTTATTTTAAGGCTGGGATAGATTGTTAGCTCTTATATGGGTTCTCCTGATGGACTAGTGTGTTGCAATGTGCATTTTTATGGGGAGTCGAGAGTATTTTCAATCTTTTGGTCTAGAAGCCCTCCTCAGGCTGATTCCTCCTGTTTTTCCTCAGCGTATTAGCAGCCTGTTTTCAGCTGTTGTTCCCCTCCCAAGAGCACGTTGTTACGAATTACCCGTCTGCCAGTAGAAGGGTTTGGTTTGAAGTGACATAAACCTTGTTGAATCTAATTATCTAATTCTAATATGGTGATCCTTCATCCTTGGAGGGCTATACGTAGTGAATTTGCTTAAGAAAAATTATTTTCCTAAGTTTAGTTTTCATGTTGGATTAGGAGGACACCTTTTGTGTTTCCTTAGTAGGCTCGTTTGTTTTTATTCTTTTATAAAAGAAAAAAGGAAAAAGTTGTTTGAGAAGGGGGAACAAAAACAATTGAGAGGTCATGTGAGAGAGATTGTTTTCTATTAACACTAATCCGTGTTTTTGCATTGTGAGTGAACTAGAATATTATGGGACTGCAATGCATACTCTTTTGCAGGTTTAGCTGAGAATAAGTTGTGGGCTCATAAATGTTTTCGGACTGCATCCTCATAAAGATAACAGGAAAATTTTGCTTTGATCTGTTGCTATATTTTCGCTTTTGAAGGGAGAGAAACAGAAGGGCGGGGTTAAAAATGCCTCTGTATTTTTATATGTAGGTGGATTACTACGTTTGTACTAAGTCTATATAAGACATTTTTTTTCCAATGTCTATTCTTTTTAAGATTTTCCGGACTCCATGTTTTGTGGTTGTAGCTGCTTGGTGTCATTCAATTAATTTTCTTAATTTGAAAAAAAAAAAAGGAAAAGAAGTGGTTATGTATGGAGGACCTGGAGTTGCAAAAGGGATTATGAACTATGAAGCTCATGGTATTTTGGATCATTTGGACTCCTTATTTTGCATTTGTAGCTGTTCTCCTGCATTTTGGTTGTGCCCATAACCCATGTGGTGCCTTTTAATGAAATTTTATTTAAAAGAAATAAAGAGATTATCCATGGAAGACCTCGAGTCTGAAAGGGACTGGTTTCTTGTCTTTACAGATGTTATACTTTCACATTCAAGCACATCATTTCTATACATCTGTTTGAATCTTGTTTTATTTTTAAAGGAGTCAAATATTGCATGCACGTAACGTATGGCCATCCTTAGCTGTTTTGAAGCTGCATTGAGTTTATTATAACTGTGGTGGATCAAAGTGAAATTGAACAATTGTATTTGTCATTTATGGTTAAAGGGAAAGAAATTGCATTTATTGATTTAGTGTTCCTAAAAGTTAAAACTATGTTGTAAAGCATACTTGCTGCATTTATCTGTGATTTATCTGAGCTCTTCTTGAATTTTCTGTCTCAAGTTTTAAGCTTAAGGGTGACACGTTTTGTTAATATGTTTTTAGTTTTCCTCAAAGCTGTTTTCCTTTAGCTTTTAACCGGTGATGCTTATTTGTTCTTTTGGACCCAAAAAATGAAAAAATTGACAGCACCGCGAAAATTTATACTATTTGTTTAGTTTAAATATGAATGTATTCTAATGATTTTTGTAAGTATTATTCATATATTGTTCCTCTTTTCATTCTTACAGAATGAAGCTGTGTTGAAGGCATGTGCTGAGCCACCACCTTCAAAAACTTCTATGGCTGATACCGTTGGTGCTGCAGAGAAAGATAGCACCAACAGCGTATCTTAACTTGCGAATGAGTAAGAATACATGTCACTGGCAAGGATGTCATGCAGTTGCCAATTTGTTGAAGACAGTTTTTGTTGCCTGTTTGTCTGGGATTATTAGCGTGTTTGTCTGTGATTTTATTCACGTAGATAGAACTTGGGTTTGGTTACTTCTCAATTATCTATACAAGCAAAAGATGTTTTCTTCAGGAGCATGGCATACTATGATCTCATCTTGTGTAGGTATTGGTTTTAGTGGAGAAAATGAAAATTAGTGTATTTGAAAGATTTTTTCTTTTTCTTTTTTTGAGAACTGAATTTTCAAATTTGCTGAATGTAGCTTGATGAAAAACTTTTTGGGAACATTGAATGGCTCATTAGTAAAAAATGTTTGAGAGATGATTATCTCTTGGATGACATTTCTCAAGACCATCCTTGTGGCATTCTTGTATTCACTTTTACCCTTTGATTTACAGATGAAGTTGTAATGATCAATATGGTCATAACTTGTATTACAGTTTAACTAACTAATGGTTCAGTTGCATTATTTGCTAGTGATCAATATGTGTAATCTTGAGATTGTTAGTTTTCTAAGAGAATGGATATTCTTATGTAGTTCCCAGATCTAAACAATTGTTCGAGCATTGTGCTCGAACTATTGGTTTGTATTTTCCGGAATTTTATAATACAATTATTTAGGTTTTGTTTGTTTGTGAAAATTAAATTATGTTTAGAAAAATTTTTCATATAAAATATTTTATGCGAAAAATATTTTTTAATAAAATAATTTATTTTTTATTATTTAATTTTAATTTTAAAAATAAAATATATTAACAAATTTATTATAAAAATTTTAATAAAATCATTAAAATAGAAAATAATTTTTTTATTTGATAAAAAATATTTTTTATTAACTAAATTTTATAAATATTTTCAATGTCAAAAATATGAAAAATATTTTCTTCTATGAAACAAATGATGTCTTAATTGTTAATTCTTTCCATTATTTACCCATTTACATCTCTCCATTTCTCCATTGCGTTAACTTCATCATGGATACAAAGGCAACAGGTCAAGAGAACGAAGAGGGAGAGGAGGGATGAAAGCTATTGTTTCAAGACGAAAAAGAAAAGAAAATGTACGGGTGGACTAAAATTTATTAGATAATTAATTTTTTTAATTTTAAAAAATATATTAAAATGTTTTTAATATTTTAAAAAAAATTTATTAATTAATTATTTTATTATTTTTAATTATTAAATATTTTATTATTTAATCTATATAACTTGAAAAAAAATATTAATTGATTTTTAAATTTTGTAAAACGTGTATTAATCAGTTCTAATATATTAAGGATATTTTAGATTTTTTTATAATATTTAATATTAATATTAATTAATAGACTAATTAATAGATTTTTAAAATTTTAATAACGTTTTAATGTATTTTTTTTTAATTTTTTTAATGTATATTAAAAAATGCTTCGAGGCGAAATAGTAAATTTTCCCACTCAAAACCACTGACCGTAAGAATCCTTTAGGCCTAACCAGAAAATGTTGGCCTTTGTCCTTAAACCATTTTTAAGTTTGGAGAACTACGGACTCTCAAACCAATGACCTCAAAATTTTTCAGATATTAGACAACGCATTAATTGATTTTTTATTTTTAAAAAATATATTAAAATATTTTTAATATTTTAAAAAGTCTATTAATTAATTTTTTTATTAATTTTAATAGTTAAATATTATAAAAATATTTAAAATATCTATAATATGGAGAGACTAAATAATATTTTTTTTAAAAATTAAAGGATTCATTAATAAATTTTTTAAAATTATAAAGAATAAATAATAAATTATTTAACTTTTAAAATTAATGAAAAATTAATTAGTAAATTTTTTAAAATTTTGAAAATATTTTAATATATTTTCAAAATTAAATAATAAATTTTCAAATCATAAAAGTTAAATTGTAATTTTTATTTCTCTTATTTATCCTCTTTGGCTAAGACTTAAGCTCATTATTCTTTCCTGCAATTATCTGTAGGAGTGCAATTTTATTTTTATCAATTGTTTTTTCATGTAAAATATTAAATTAATTATGTTATCATTTAAGGGATATACTAAAATATTATTATTATTATTATAATTAATTAGATAAACAAAATATTATTATCTACACTCTATTATGGACAAAGACAAAATAAAATAAGTCTCTCATCTATGGATTTCAGATGTGAAACCAACAATTTTCTCCGCCAACAGCAAATTGCTTGGAGTGCAAAAGATATTAGTTTTTTTTTTCTTTATAAAAATTTAAAGAAGCACTTTATCCTCAGAACCTATATTAGAAACTATTGATATGATTGAGCTGATGAGGAAAGCCTAAAAATAAATAATTTTATGAATTAATTATATCTTATTAGAGATAGCTACCGATACACTTTTTTAATGATCTGGTAAGTGTATTTAAATAAATTTAAAAAATATAAAAAAATTATAATAATTTTAAATAAACATAAAAATATAACTCACACCCACGAATAGTTTTATATGATTTTTTAATAATAATTTAAATTGAAAATGAAATTTAATATTTTATAATTTAAGGGTAAAATTGACTTTTTGCATAAACAAAACACTTGCCACTAAAAGTCAGAAATCTACACTCCAGAACAAGTTCAAAAACTTGTCTGGTTGTAAAACTGAAGGGTGACGTGCAGAATATAAATTGGTTTAATGGGTTGATGATTCTAAAACCTGTGCTGCAAGTAACCTTTGGTCGGCAGTTTCCTACTTACCTTCTTCCGCCAATTCTCATTCCACCACACACCAAATTGACTTTTGCCTTTCACATATAAAAACACTCAGGACAAAATCATAAGAACACAATTAATTCTACTTTACAAAATGAGACCAACTTTTGAGGCAGAATCATATCTTCACTTCATTTTCATTTCCACCAAAGTTGATATTGTTTGATATTTTTTTTTCTCATCTAATTTTCTCAATTTCAGCTTCAATATATATTTATTTTTTTTAATTCACTTCTATTCTTCTAAAAAAATTAGCCATATCTTCTTGATGGTTTTGAAAAAGATGGATTCTTTCTCAATAATTTTCATTACTCCAATAATTGAAAACTCTTATAATTAGTCATATAATTTTAAAAATAATCTTGAATGCAATCTTGTGAGTATACATTGCATGTGAAGTGTCTTTGACCTAACTTTAACTTGATGTTAATTAATAACAAAGGTGACATAATCCCAGATTTGCAAGCTTTTGAAAAATCGAGTTTAGATGAGTTTTTCTTTTTTTTTTTTTTCACCCTGGATTGAATGCATAATCTCTGAGTTGCTCTTTCTTTAGCCAACTATGTTTTTCAAGATACCCTTGATTGAGTTGGCTCTTGCAGGATATTTGAGAGCTGGTATAGATTTTCCTCTCTTTTTGTAACAGAAAGAAAAATTGATTCCTCCTTTTGTAGATCACACGCTTGTTATAACTTTGTTGATCCTTATTCTCTCTACTCTTACACGGGTTGTGCTCCTCTAGTGAGTTATTATTATTATTATTTTTTCTCTCTATCTACCTTAGCTTTGCTACACGGGCGTGACCTAAAGAAGAGGCATGGAATTTCACAGCTTCTTTCTCTCTATGGGTCTCTTTCCTGTGGCTCATTGGTTGACAGAAGGAATCTTATTCTGATCAACCCCATGAGAGGTTGAGATATCAAAGCTTGGAAGCATATAGAAAACTCCTTTGTGTCTTGTTCAGTTGTTCTCTTTCTCAAACAAAAACAAATGCCATTTTTTAACGATTAATATTAATATATTTGGAATCATTTTCAACGCAATTTGAAGACATGAAACAGTGAGAGAATCTTTTTGTTTTTTTTTTATTTCCTTATTTTTTTAAATAAATTATTGAAGTCTAGCTAACTAGCGGTGTTAAAGAGAAACTAAAGTCATAAAGATTCCACTAACAGAATTCTGTTTTTAAAAATTAGGGTATAGTATTAAGTTCTTGTAAGAAGGTCACAAACCCCATATGCAGATGCCCTTAATTTCCCCACCATAAATTTTATTTATTTATTTATTTATTCTTTTCATGTTTATATGATTGTGCCCGCCCAAGGGATCTGCTTTTCCTGCAAAGTAGTGGTTAGATAATTTCGAACATCTTTTCTGCTTTCCTTGGATGCCTCTCTCTTTGATATATTCTACTTTCACAATCTGCAGGTTGCCCCAAAAATCACTTGCCT
Organism: Manihot esculenta; assembly: GCF_001659605.2. Lineage (NCBI taxonomy): Eukaryota > Viridiplantae > Streptophyta > Magnoliopsida > Malpighiales > Euphorbiaceae > Manihot > Manihot esculenta. The sequence goes on from NC_035171.2 coordinate 12,183,503, forward strand.
TTTGATCATAATAAGGAATAATAATAATAATAATTGAAAAAAGATTAAATTACTAGTAGGCAAAGATGGGTGCCAACTATTTCTCTCCCACTATCTGCATGATTGATTCAGAATATATTACATTATTTTCAAAAAGCAAGTATATAGAGGAGACGGCACTATATTATTAATTCTTTAATTGCCATGAATTTGCTTAATTGCCCTTGAAAGAGAATTAAATTTTTTTCTTTTTTTTTTTCCCGTTCTAAATTTAACTTGTTGCATAATTCTCAGATACAATTAAATTTCCTTAAGAGACTCATGTTTCAAGTCTTCTTCATACATGAATGACAAGAAAAGCTAATGGAAGAGCTGATTTCTTCCTCATACACCCCATTAGAAGAGACCTCAGTGACTCCACTGCAACATGGTGAAGAAGGTTCCGTTCTAATTCCCATGAAACTTGATCTGATCATCTCATGAGTATTTTGAATGTTCTTGGTGTTTGGGGACTTGGAAAGGTTCCCTTGTTTTCTCGGTCTCCTTTTCCTCTGAAATACTCGGTAGACAACCCAATCTCCTAATTTCATCTTAGCTACCTGAACATAAAATTTTCAAGGGCAAATCCATTCATTAGACCTAAAAATAAAATGGGTATTATTCAGAACATGAGAGGAACTTTAAGGATTGTTGTTTGTCTGAACTGTTTAATCTTATATTATACCTGGGTTATGTTGGGGATTGTTCCTGAACCTACAAGGTGATATTCATGCATGATCCACTGAGTTGTAGAGTCATTAGAATTCTTCCCCTCGCAGAAAATGAGAGATTTCTTAATCCCAATTAAATGGTTGCTAATAGAAGCTACAATTTGCCTGCCTTTGCCAATAGGCTTCCAGTAACCAGAACCAGCAGCTCTCTTGCATCTATTTTCACTGTCATTTCCCCATTTTCTGCTAAAGAAATACCTCTTTTCCTTCAAATCACCTAGAACCAGAAGAAAATGGATACAAAGACTGTAAACAAAAGCTTCGAAACACTGAAGCTGGTACAATGTGGCCAGGGTTTCACGTACAATCTATATTTATAGTCATAATATCCGAGTTTTTCACAATTTTAAGAACTAAATCTCCTGGCATTAATTACAAGTTTACCAAGAAAGAAAGAAAGAAAAGAAAAGAAATAATTTTCACTAACCTGGCAAACTCCATGGATCAGCTTGAAATACATCAAGCTCAGGAATAACAGAAGCAGGCAATGGAACTCCAAAGACCTTCCGTCTCAAGTAATGAAGAAGAAGCTCCTCATCTGTTGGATGAAACCTGTACCCAACAGGCAATTTGATCCCACCATGAGCAACAAAATTTGATTTCTCCATATACCTTATTAATAATAGTAATAATATATCAGCTCTGAAGTAATCAACCCAGTTGAGATAGAGAAGCAAATATATAGGGGATCTCTATTAATGAATTGAGAAGAAAGCTAACAAGCCATGATGGAAAGAAAGAAAATGAAGAGAACCCAGAAAGAAAGCAAAGGAAAAGAGAAGACTTTGTCTTTGGTAGAGGGTGATAAGCCAAGGAAACTCAAAGTTTGTTTACATGTTTATATAGGTAGAGAAGGAAAGAAATTCCAAAAGTTGATTCCATTTCCCACTTCTGGATTAAAGAAAATGTAGAGAAGAGCAGAGAGAGAGAGAGAGAGAGAGAGGGCCTTCCTTGACTTGGAAAGCCCTATTCCTTTAATTTGACGAGTCATTTCTTCTCTCGGAATTTACAAACGTGTAAATATTATTAGGCTCAGGCTCAGACTCAGACATCGTGAAAAACCCGAGAAGGAACAAGGATTTAAGTTTTCTTTAAGACACAGAGGACAAGAAAGGAAACGACACCAATGAGTTTTTTTTTTTTTTAATGGGGTTTGAGATTTTATTATTTTGATAATGATTTTATATTATTTAAATAAGATATACTCACTAAAATTTTAATTTTAAATTAATTTACGCTAATTATAATAAAAATGATTTACTATTATTAAATTTATTTTTAACGTAGTAAAATGAATTAAATTTTTTAAAAAAAAAAAAAGAAAGTGAGAGGAGAGAGGAAAATGCTTGTCCTTTCCGTCAAAGAACAGGCGCTTCTTTACTCTCTTGGAGACCCACGTGTGCCACGAGTTTGTGCTGTCGTCGCTAATGGAGAATCAACGGTCTGTGTCAGCCGTTGGATCCATTAATTGCTTGTTCTTCTACGTCTTAATAAAGGGGTGAGCATTCGGTCGGTTCGGTTTAAAATCGAATCGAACTGAATAAATCGAAAATCAAAATTTTAGTATTTATAAAAATCGAATCAAATCGATTTTAATTAGAAATCAAATTGAATCGAACCGGTCTGATTCGGTTCGGTTCGATTTGATCAATTTTAATTTTTAATAATTTTTTTTATTTTTTACACTTTATTTTTAATATTTTAAAATTTAATTAAAATATTTTAATTTTAATATAATTTAATTTCTCTATATTATTAAAAAAATATATTATTATCACTAATCGGTTCGATTCGATTTTTTCAGTTTTTTCTGATCAAAATCAAACCGAACCGAAATAAATGAAATTTTTAAAATTAAAAATCGAATCGAACCGAAATATATAAAAAACCGAACTAAATTTTTAAATTGATTCAGTTCGATCGATTTTTTCAATTTAAACCGAATACTGCTCACCCCTACGTTTCATATGTTATGTTACTAAAATTATATTTTTAAGAGAATTATAAAAAGTAATATATATTTTTATTTTAAAATATGTAAAAATAATATTTTATAATATTATATTATTAAAAATAATAATTTTTAAATATTATTAAAAAATATTAATATAATAAATAAAATATAATTATTAATAAAAAATACCATATAATTTTATTTATTTTTACTTTAAAATTTTTTTTTGAAGTCACTTTAAAATTTATAATTTATTTTATATTAAATTAATAATTTTTAATATATTTTTCCATCAATATTTTTATAATATTAAAAATTATTAATATTTATTAATAATATGATATCATATATATTATTTTAATATAAATTAAATTACATACATCAAATAATATTTAAGGATTATTTCAAATATTCAAAATATATAATTAAATATATAAATAAGTTTTAATGTAATGATACTAGAAACAAAATTAAATTATAATCTAAGCCAATTATATTACTAAATCTACGTAATATTATTAAAATAGTAAATCTTATTTAATCTTCTTTAATATATCTTTCATTCATATGTTACATTAAAAATTAAATAATTCAGTTATTTATTTATTCTTGCAACCTAATAAATTTAATTTTGTAATATATATTAAATAAAAAAATAATAAAATGTTAACGATTTCTTTTAATTTTTTAAAATAGCAAAATAGCCATATAACATCTATAATTAATAATCTTAATATAAAAAATTATAAATATAACTTTACATATATAATATAATTAAATAACTTAAAATATTATTCATAATACATATAACAAAATAGCCATATAACATCTATACACTATTATTCATAATAAATATATTAAATCTCCGTTTAAAATTAAAAATTTCATAAAAATTTGATCTAATTCTATCAATTTTTTTATTTAAATGAAAAATTAAATTAAAAATATCTTAAAATAAGTTAAAATTATACCTAATTTTATTAAATTATAAAATAAGATTCGTGTATTTTTTTAATATACAAAAATAAAGGTTATTGTTAATTTATAGCTGTAATTTAAAATAAACTTAAGATTAAAATTATTCTAAAATAAATTATGAGAGAAATAAAAAGGGTTTGCACTCTAATTCCTAACAAATCCAGAAATTGCTTTGTGCTTTACAAATGAGGACTTGAAGATTATTTGATTATGAGTTGGTTATTTGCGATGAGTTGAGAGAAATGGTAAAAACCTTTTTAATATTATAGTTTTAAATTAAAATTGTTAAAAATTAAAAATATATATTTAAAATAAAATTACCAAATATTCTAAATTGGTGATTAAAAATTTAAACATTAAAATTTCATTCTCAACTACACAATAGCCGAACAAAATACAATTAAGCTTATGAAATCTCGAAGAAGAGGGACACAAAGCACACACAGTGGATGAATGAAATTGAGAAAGAGAAGAACTAATAAAAATATCACTCTACTGAAATTGTCAAAAATCAAAACTCATACGATGCTATAGTAGCATAGGATCAGAACTACATAGTCCAAAGCACAACTATTTTTCCTATTTAAAATATGACACAGTAAAAATTATAAAAGTTAGAAGTAAAGGACCATCAGCATTTACATGGGACTTGGCCACCGTAACTTCCCACTATAATCGATTCGCAGTGGAGAGAAAACTCACAACTAAGATATAGGAAAATTAGTCCTTAATCAAAAGAGTAAAGGAAAGTCAACTAGCGTGATAGAAATTGATGGAGCCGAAAGTAGAACTGTGCTATAATTGGTCAATCCTGCAAGAAAAAGAATGTGAGGTAGTGGGTGTCCACAGCAGTTACTCCGACACTCAAATCAGTAAACTGGAAAATAGAGTCAAAGTAAGAAATTGTTTAAAATTTAAGTGTAGTTGTGTAAAAATTGCGTACCTTTATCTTTATGATCATTAACTTTTATATTATTAGAAGATATAGCATGAATATGATATTTCCTAAAGATCCAGCAATGATGTGGCCGACTATTTGATGAGAGATCTCACCAGCTAATTGATCGGAGATCCCATGATTATAGGTATAATGGGATCTACTATATTACCTCCACTTATGGTAATTTAAAGTGAAGACTCGACTTGCTCAGGAGTGAACGAGTCTTGATGAAGAGTCAGGCTCCACGGTCGTCTGTGCCTTCCTTTCCACGAGTGTGACTGCGTTATCAAATCCTTGTCACGTGCCTCTATCTTATGGTGATAACTCATGACATACTTTCAGCGATTGGTATGTAACATCAGAGGTTCCCCTGGTAGTCTTTGATTTCTTTAGATTCGTAGGTAATAGTTGTTATCATGATATAAGGCACGTGGCTTGTTTAGGCTGGCATTCCATGCGTTCATCACTTTACCTGCTCCTGCTCATAAATGACAATTACCTTGTGGCTAAATTAAAAATAATAAGCCAAATTTAATATTTAGTCATGATAACGACTTGAAAATTTTATTAATCGAGACTAACATCCAGTCATTAGCCTGACAGATACCCTTTCTAGTAGCCTAATCATGAAATGTGTCACAGTCCTAGAGTGTAAATCATACCAACTGTCTCGAGTGGAACCTTGCGGTCTTAGTTCAATCTGTCGAACTAAGTTAGTCTCTATCTGGGCTGAGCGCATAATGTCCTTACTTTCTTCTTACTTGCTCTACTGACTAGTCCAGTCCAAGATCTTGTTTGGCCAAAAATTGATCCGAGTGATACAGTAATATCTTGACGAATTTCTGGGTTTTCTCTTACCCCAACCAGCCTTGACGATCTTCTAGGCATTTTCCAGCTTTGGCGAGTTTTCGGACATTTTTTTGCCCCGACCTACCCTAATGAGTTCCCGAGCACTTTTTTGCCCCAACCAGCCATGATGAGCTTCCGGGCATTTTTCAGCGCTGGTGAGCTTCTGGGCATTCTCTAGCCCTGGCATGTTTCCGGAAATTCTCCAGGCCTTACGAGCTTCCGAGTATTTTCATGTCCCAACTAGCCTTGACGAGCTTCCGATTGTTTTCCATCCCTATTGAGCTTTTGGTCATTTTCCTCCTTGCAGCCTTCACTCGCTCGCTTAGCACCTTATCATGCCTTCGTCAATTGTCAAAAAGTCTCGCCAGCCTATAATGGACCTTATTTCTTCGCAAAAAGTTTTGGATTTTCAGGAGTAATTGTAAGAGTAGTGTCAAATGCCTAGGAGACTTCTTGTGAAACGGGGCTAACACCCTATTGGTCAGCTTGGTGTATACTTGCCTTGTGGCCTTGCATATACTTGCCTTGTGGCTTGGCGTATATGCCTTAGAAACTTCTTGGGACTAACACCCAGTTGGTCGGCCTAGCGTATAGCTTCCTTGTGGCCTGACATCAAATGTCTTAGAAACTTCTTGGGACTAACACCCAGTTGGTCGCATCAAACGCCTTAGAAGCTTATTGAGACTAACACTCGATTAGTCGGCCTGGCGTATACCTGCCTTGTGGCTTGGCATCAAATGCCTTAAAAACTTATTGAGACTAACACCCGATTGGTCAATCCGATGTATACTCGCATTGTAGCCTGACATCAAATGCCTTAAAAACTTCTTGGAACTAACACTCGGTTGACCTGACAGATTTTTGCCTTACGGCCTGGCATGAGATGTTTTGTTATGCAGGACCGATGCCTGGATGGCCTTATGGCCTTTTAGTGGGAATAACACCCGGATGGCCTAGCAAGTTCCTGCCTTATGGCCTAGCATGAGATGCATTATTATGCGAGACGACACTCGGATGGCCTTGTGGCCTTCTAGTGGGACTAACACCCAAATGACCTGACAGATTCTTGCCTTCCTGGCATGAGATGCCTTGTTATGCAGGACCGACGCTCAGATGGCTTTGTGACCTTTTAGTGAGACTAACACCCGGATGGCCTAGTGGGTTCCCGCTTTGCAGTCTGGCATAAGATGCATTGGTATGCGAGACCAACGCCCGAATAGCCTTATGGCCTTTGTAACGATCCGAAAATCGGACCGCTACCGGCGCTAGGATCCGGGTCGACTTAAGGCCGCCGGGACCCGTAGCAAGCCTGACATGTAACCTGTAAACCTGTTCAATCCCATACATGGTCAACAATCATACATAAAAATTAAAACTTTTCCTCATACATACTGTCATCAACTAACTCAACCTGTGCATACCCTGAACATATACATAACATAGTCCCTCTGTGGGATCTCATCAAGCCTTAAAGGCAAACAGCCTGTGTTGAGTTAGTTTACATAAACATCATAACATAAAATCATGTATAGACAAAAGGGATTAACAATACATTATGGTCAAGTACAACTCTATCCTCAATAACCTCATTACATAACATTCTGAATATTTTTACATTTCATCAATTGTCATGTCCACATACTAACTATTACATACATAAGACATACTTCAAAACTCTGGCTAACCTTCTGATCTACCCTGTACCTGCACATCTGGGGTTAGGGGAGAGGGGTGAGCTACAAAGCCCAGTGAGCAGAATAGTATAAAACAATATATTAAAATTTCATGCTTTCATGGAATGCAACACATCACAACAAATCACATCTCGGATGGTATTGTCACCTATAGTCCTCTACATAGGTCCAACTGTGCCGGGACGTAGAATGGGTCAACCGGTCTTTCCCTTATCATAACATATCATATGGACCAACTGTGCCAGGGACGTAGAATGGGTACAACCTGGACTTTCTCTTACATCGTGCCAGGGACGTAGAATGGGTACAACCTGGACTTCCATACCATAACATGCCATAACATCAATCATATCATAGGAGGACTAAAGGATCATCCAATAACCAATCCACATCAACATAGACATCATAAATGCAATGCAACATATTCGTGAATACTAATGCAAGCAACCTATTATATCTCATGGCATTCATGATGCATGGATCATGCTCAAAATTCATCTTTCATTTATTTAAAACTTAAGGTTTATTCCACTCACCTCTGGCTAGCTCTGACAAACTCTGTAGCAGCTGGCTCACTGCTGGGGTCCTCGGTTCCTCGGGTCCGAACCTATACAGGTGGACTCCAATGAGGGACCAAACATACATAAACATAACTCTAATATACTCCCCAAAAACCCCCTAAAACATCATGAAACAACTACATAAAAACATGCAAGAAATGGCTGGACAGGGCACTTTCGGCGGCAGGTTCGGCGGCCGAAAGTCCCTCCAGAGCCGAAAGTCAGGCAGGTTCGGCGGCACCTTCGGCGGCCGAAACTCCCAGACAGAGGCGAAACTCATGCATGTTCGGCGGCACCTTCGGCGGCCGAAAGTCCCAGACAGAGACGAAAGTCTCTTTTCGGGGGCAACTTCGGCAGCCGAAAGGCCTGCCTCCCCAGCCATGTTCGGCGGCCGAAAGCTCCTTCGGCTGCCGAACCTGGTTTCTGCCAAAGGGCAGAAACTTGGCTCCTAAATGCACATTTGCCTCCCAACTCTCAAATCATGCATAAATCTCAACCAAAACATGCATACAAGTTCCTAGGGGTCTCAACAAGCATATACCCCAACTACAACACTTCAAGCATACTCAAACATGCCACATTGTTCAAAAATCACATAAAACCTAACATTTGCTTAAAAACTCATACAACCCTATACATGCCATTCTACCCCATAAAATCACTTAAAACTTACTTAAAACATGCATTGAGCTTAAGATCGGCTCTTACCTCTTGAAGATCGAGAGAGAGACGACCTAAACTTGGAGATCCACGAAAATGAGCTCTTGAGTTCCCAAAGCTCCAAAACTTGTTTCAAAAGTTCAAAACCTTCAATGCGAGCTTAAAACTCAAGAAAAATGGTGGGGATTTGGAGGAAGAACACTAGGTTTGCAAAGGGAAAGTCGGAAGCTTGCTGTGGCCGAAAATGGGAGAAAGCTCGCCCATTTCGGCTAAGTGCCCCTTATATAGTGGCTGGCCAGGCCACGTTCGGGGGCCGAATGTGCCTCCGCATCCATGCAAATGTTCGGCGGCCGAACTTGACTTTCGGCGGCCGAACCTGAACTTCCTTAACTCATGCTTTCGGGGGCCTAACGTGCCTCCAAAACGCATGCATGTTCGGCGGCCGAACTTGACTTTCGGCGGCCGAACCTGGGTTTTCCTCCAATGCTATTTTCATGCAAAAACTCATTTAGTTTCATACTTTAAAACATTAAAATTCATGAAAACATTTTATAAAACATGATTCTACCCTTCTAGAGGTCTCCGACATCCGAGATTCCACCGGACGGTAGGAATTCCGATACCGGAGTCTAGCCGGGTATTACAGCCTTTTAGTGGGACTAACACCCGGATGACCTAGCGAATTCCTGCCTTGTGGCCTAGCATGAGATGTCTTGTTATGTATAAATGATGTCTGGATGGCCTTGTGGCCTTTTAGTGGGACTAACACTAGGATAGCCTGGCGGGTTCCCACCTTGTAGTCTGGCATAAGATACATTGTTATGCAGGACCGACATCGGGATGGAGTTGTAGCCTTTTAGTGAGATTAACACCCACATGGTCTAGCGAATTCCCGCCTTGTGGCCTGACATGAAATGCCTTGTTATGCAGGATCGATATCCGGATGGCCTTGTAGCCTTTTAGTGGGACTAATACCCGGCTAGCCTAACGGATTCTCATCTTGTGGCCTAGCATAAGATGCCTTGTTATGCGGGACTGATGTCCGGATGGCTTAACGAATTCCTGCCTTATGGCCTGGCATGAGATGCCTTATGATGCGGGGCTGACACTTGGATGGCCTGGCATAAGTTATCTTATGGCTTTGTTTAGTGGGTCTAATGCCCGAATTGCCTGGCAGAAGTTGCCTTGTGACTTTTTAGTGGGACTAACACTCAAATGGCTTGGTGGATTCCTGCCTTATAGCCTTTAATAAATGCTCTTTCATCCTTTTGAGGAGGTCAACCCCATTATTCCTTGTCACTAAATAGCACAATACATGAAAAATACATTATTAACTATTATTATTAAAATTTTCTTAGATTGCAAAGATTCCAGGAGTAGGGAATGACTTGACCATCTAACTTGGCCAGCTTATAAGATCCTAAATGAATAACCTTCGGGACCTTGAATAGTATTTTTCAATTTTCGCCCAACTTACCAGACTTGGCATTTGTTACCTCTGCTCTTTTAAGGACTGAGTCTCCTATATTAAAGACATGTGACTTGTCTCTACCGTTAAACATTTAGGACATCTTCTACGACTCCTTTAATTTTTTCCTTATAATAGTTGGATCCTTCTGTAGTTACATGAATAATCCTACATGTTCTCTATCATGGGTGGTTTCAGGGGTTGTTACCTCAAGTTCAGCCCTCCTCTCTTTCCTACTCTTTCTAGCAAACTTTTGAAGCGTATCATCCTCTATTAACCTCTTGATCTCGTCTTTCAATTACCGACTCCTCCATTATATGTCTGTGGTCTTCATGGAAATGACAGTACCTGGTCTTGTCTCTTTTGGCTTTCTTATGGTTGAGCTTGGGAGGCCACTTGATCTTTTTGTTATTTTTCCTAATCCAAATTAGAATATGTGTTCGTGAGTTATTCAATGGGATATAATTCACATACTTACCTTGGTCATTCCTTCCTCGGGAGAATGGGTAAATTTTGTGGTTTTTCTCATATCCTTACTTCTTCGGCTTTTGGTCTTTGACTCGCGGTTGTCGAAGCCGGTCAAAAATAACTTTTCCGGTTATCAACAATATTACTACTGTATGAATATTGAATAACCAAAAGACAAACAATATGTGTTCAGATCTCACAATCCTTTAAACAACCTTAGTTTCAACCAATCTTCAACTAGAATAAAAGGTTTCAGCCACTCATGGCTGAATCAAAAACCAAAAAATAAAGAAAGGAAGAAGAAGAGATGGTATCAATTGCAATCCCGTAGGTGTGTCCAAGTGAGAGTGTAAAAGTTGTGTGGAGGCTCCTTATGTGTCCTTTTATAGTTGAAAGTACTGCCCTAGGTCTCCCTTGCTTCCTAATTAGTGAAGAGGCTGCGCAAAGTGCTGCCCAAGTGGTGTCAGAAGAGGAAAGGGTGCGGAAGCTTGCACAAGAGAAGGAGAGGCGCGCGACTTGATCTCAGAAAGGGAAGGAGGCGCAGATTGTGCTTCCTAATTAAGTTTAGATGCTGACCTTGCTGCCCAAGAGGTACTTGCTGCCCAAGTTGTGTCTGAAAAGGAAAGATTCGCATTGCAAAATTATTTGGAAGGAAAGAAGCGTGCACATCTTCTTCAGAGGGAAAGTGGCGTGCGGATTGGCTTTCAGAAGGCAAGTGGGCGCGTGGTCATTGAATGCAGAAGGGAAAGTGAATCTGTCTAGTCTTTCCTTTTTAGGTGGAGCCTTCATTTGAATTTTGAATGCTGAATGCTGAAGAGGCAAGTGCGACTTTTTGAGATCTTGCTGCCTAAATAGGAAGATATGACTGCTGCAGTGTGTGCACATCTTTGAACAAGAAAAGAAAGATCTGCAATTTGAATTTCAAATAATCTTCTGACTGAGCTTTCCTTATTTGCTTTTGCTTCTGCACTTCCCTTATTTGAAAACTTTCATTTTCTGAAAACTTTCCTTATTTGAAAACTTTCCTTATTTGAAAACTTTCCATATTTAGCACTTTTTGGCAGTTTTAAGAGCATTTTCACCAGATTGTCTCTTTACACCTATTATATGCAAAACATGATTAAAACCACAAAATTAGGCAGAAAGGATGCAAATAAACATCAAGAACATAATGATAAAGTGGACTAAAATATGCTCTATCAGTCTTGCTTTTGCCTCGTATCTTCCTGTCCTTTCTGGTACTTTTGAGTCTTAGAGGTATCAACGGAGGCTTCCTCCCTTCTCCTGCGAGTTATGAGTGACGCCTCATCCTAAGCATTATATTGATCGAAAATAACCTGCAACCTTCTGACGTAGTGGAGTATTTGCTCAATGCTCATATTGTTGGGATATGCTTTGTTGACCATAGAGGGTGTATTTTGTCTATTGCCAAGAGTGAAAGAAATAATAGCATCCCCATTGACAGCAGCTTTAGCAGCAGCTCGTGAATTGTCGGTCATTTCAAAAAAGAAAAGAAAGATTTCTTTTTAAGAGAAAAGAGAATAAGAGACCGGTTTTAATCCCTATGAACAGATAAAATTCAATGGATCTTCTCAGCAACGGAACCAAATGATGCGGCCAAAAGTAGAGCTGTACTGTGATTGGTCAATCCTGTAAAAAAGAGAACGTGAAGTAGTGAGTACCTACGGCAGCCATTCCGACGCTTAAATCAGTAAACTAGAGAATAGGGTGAAAGTAAGGAATTGCTTAAAATTCAAGTGTAGTTGTGTAAGAATTGCATATTTTTTATCTTTGTAATCGTTAATTTTTATATTATAAAAAAATAGAGTTGATTATGGTATTTTCTGAAAATTCGATAATAATGTGACTGATTATTTAACGAGGGATCCCACCGGTGGAGATCACATGATTATTCGTGTAACGAGGAACTCCTATATTACCTCTGCTAACGGTAATTTAAATTGAAGACTTGACCTGGTTAGAAATGGGCGAAACGTGATAAAGAGTTAGGTACCACGATCCTCTAAACCTTTCTTTTTTACAATTGGAATTGCATATTAATTTATATGATACTTGCCCACGTGTTTATCATATATAACTTTAGAAAGTTTATAATTAATTAGTTAGTGGGCAATTGAGTGTTGGAAGGGTTCGACCAATTCATGAAAATTGAAAATTTATGGGTTTGAGGAAAAAATGTCTAAATAATATTTATGATGTTACTTATATAAAAAAATCTGCAATATTTTTACATAAAAAATTGTTACTTCTATTTTTACATAAATAAAAAAATATATTTAAAATGATTAAAAGTAATAAATTTTAATATATTTTTTATTAAAAAATTTATTAATTTAAATTAATAAATTATTTTTTAAAAATTAAAAAAATTTATATATACACTTAGGTGTATACACCGTATAATAAATAAATGAATAATAGCCAACATCATAATAATATTTATATTCAATTTTTTTATATTAAAAAAGTATAAAGACCAAGATTATATAATAAGAGACAGCCTTTTCCTTTTTCACCATTAAATATTTTAGATAAATGATAAAACTCATACTCAAAGATTTTATTCATTCTCTATATTTTAAATATTTAAATTTAAATTATATATATATATATATATAGATAGTTTTATATTTAAATTTAAATTAATAATATTTTATTAGCGGAATGAATGACCATTAGCCAAAATTATAATAGTATTTATATTTAATTTTTTTAATATTAAGAGGTGTAAAATTGGATAGAATTAATAGGCTAAATAACTAGAAAAATGAATATCTCAGAAATAGAGATATTTAAATTCAAAATCTCACCTATTTTGCATATTTAAATTTAAATTAAATAGCTATAAAAATGAATATCTCAAATAAATAGAGATATTTAAATTTGAAATCTCACTTATTTTTCATATCTAAATTTAAATTAATAATATTTTATTGGGGAAATTAAAGTAATTTTCTTGTATCAATTAATTATTAATTATGAGTCTTAAGAAATGAGTTAAGAGTGTGCCATTTGTAGAGTAATGATGCTTCGGGGGGTGTTTTAGTCAATACAACAAGATTTAAGAACAATCTACCGTCAATGTTTGAATTATCAAACGTACGTCGTGTCGTGTCGTGTCGTGTCTGTCGTGTCTTGTCTTGTGGTTTACGCTTTTCATTTTGAAATAAAATTGCATTTCTAACGACTTTTCAAATCCTTAAATTAAATGTAATTATCATCACTTAATCAATCATCAATCTTGACGAACAAGAATTTAGTCATCTCAGTATGGCTGGAAATTGCTAGGCACTAACCAATTTGGCACATTTTTTCAATGTGATTTACTGTGTAATTGCTGGCTGCGTGACTCATTGATGCTTACATTTCAAACACAGGTTTCTTTCTTAAAATCACCACTACCCCCTTAGTCAACATCAAATAAGTATTCTTGATAGTTAGGATAATTTACATAATCGTACATTGATTTAAAGATTATAACGGTAAAATATATAAATTTTATTTTATAATATAATTTTTTTTTAATTTTTATTAAAATAATATAAAATTATATTTTATCTATAATAAAAGATTTACTGATTATTTTACCAATACAATTTTTTTTAATTTTTTTGACCTTTTAATTTTATAGGAGAAATAAAATAAATTGAGAAATAAAATCATTTGATTTAATTCGTTCTTAATAGCAATGAAATAATCATCTCAGAGAAGTCCTTCTGTCGATGAATGTTCCTGTTACACTCTGTCTCTGGAAAATGAGAACTAACTAACTATATATATATATATATACTCATCTTTAATATAAGTTAATATTTAAATATTTTAAAGAAAACATTAAAATTTATTTGATTGATTTTTAAAAATAATTAATTAATTAAATAAATATTATATATATATATATATATATATATATATATATATAATCTCTGTCTATTTATAAAAATAACTTGTTTTTTAAAATATTTTTTATAATTTGTTTTTTAGAAAATACTCTTCAACAATATAACTTATTTTTCATTATTTAATTTTAATTTAAAAAATATAATAATTAATAAATTCATAGATATGATACTAAACCATAAAAAATGAAATTCTCTTTTAAAAATATACAGGTAATTTTTTAAAATTATTTTTTTTTTCATTAGAAAAATATTTAACTCCGCAACGTGAAGATTAATTTACGGTGCGGTCCAACCATATACAAGAAGATTCTAATTCAAAACCACTTAATCAAATCAAATGAAATCAAACTAACCAAAATCCAGAAATCAACTGAAAGACCAGACACTTCTACAATCTTTTAAAATCTTCTAGAAACTTCTAGAAACAGTAGCCCAAATATTATCACTCCATTGATGATGCACCACCGCTTCCACCACCACGATTCTAGATTAAAAAATTAAAAGCAAAATGTTCAAAGCCTTCAACGAAAGAGATAAATAAAAAACGTAAGTAGAGCTAAAACTTTCATGCATGCAGTCATACTCAGATGAAGAAGAAGATCAACAGCACTGGAGACCTTATCGGTATCTCAATATCCTATAGCTTGAGGGCAGTTAAATCACCTAAAAGCATGGTGTTGATATTCTTGAAGCAAACCATCACCGAATGATAACTACATCTCCACCAACTATCGTCTTTATCAGAACCACACAAACAACATATTGATAGGAGCCCTCACACATGCAAGTCCAATCTGAAAGAAAATAAAAAAAAAAAGTAAAAGCAAACAAAACCAATCCGAGAAAAAAGGCAAAACTAGCCATGGTGAGGGAGACATCTCCAGAAAGTCATAAAAAAAAAAACAAAATCAGGCCAAATTTTTAAAAAATAAAACAAAGAAAAAATCAAAACACGATCGCCAAAAACTCCTCAAATCGATACCAACACCGAATATTGAAAGCCCTCGATGACCCATGCACACTCTATTTCCTCCTCTTCTCCCTTCTCTCTTCTCTTCTGTCTTCTCTTCTCACATTACCCTTTATCACATACCACATGAATTGTGTTTAGTTTTAATTTAATTAATTCATAATAAAATTTTTATAGTAGTCTCCGCATACAAAATCAAGTTTATCCGTTTGCTATAAAAAATAAATAAGTTTTTTTTCCCTTTTAAATAATTTTTTTTTCATTTTTAATCTATTAAAAATAAATTTACATGTCTATTTTTTAAAAAATAATTCCTTAATTGTGTCTATATATTTTAATTCCGTTGAACTAAACGTCTCTTGTACATATTTAAAATTATATATTTTTTTAGTTTTATAAAATTAAAATAGAAAGAATGAACTATTTATTTTCAAAATATTAAAGAAAATAAGCTTTAAATTTCACATAATGAAACTACAAAAAAATAGTAAGTGTTTTGATAATTTTTCTCATATAATTAACAACTAAAAATTGAAAGAAAATCAAATGGATGAACAATTAATTTAACAGAGTTAATTAAGATATTGATTTTTTTGAAAAAAAGGAGTTTGGTATAACTTAAAATAAAAAATTAATTTATTATTTCCTTTTTGTTTTTCTCAAATCGTAGACCATTTTATTTTTTGAGATAATAATTTATTTATTAATTTCATAATATACTTTTTTTGGACATAATATGTTACTATTTAATATGTATTAGAAAATAAAATTTATTTGTTTAAAAATAATTTAGTAGTAGATCAATCTAAGTATAAAATATATTAAAAACAATATGAAAAATTCATTGTTTTAACTATATTAATTATATCTTATTAATTCATATAAAAATAACTACAAATCTAATTTTTAAAATAAGAACTTTTTGATGTTATACGACAATAGTCCAAAGTAGGCAGTAAATTGTTACTATAACACATGATTACATGACAATGATTTGATAAACTAATATGTGGTGTCACCAATAGAAAGGTAAGCCGGACAATTATGGTGTTGGGAACTAAGAGAAAAAAAGAACCGTACGCTTCAGGTCGATCTCAGGACAGGTTGGACAGACTCGCTCTCTAAACTTCAGAGTGAAACTCTATAAGGAAGTTACTATTAACAGCTACAATCCAGCAAGTCCCCTTTATGTCTGCAATTACGGAATTCCCGACCAATTAGCTGGTGAAAATCCCTTACCAACGAGCCGGACACATCATTGTTGGATTATCAGAAAATGTTATATTTATTATCACCCTCTTACAGTATAAAAGGGGAACAATCACAGTAGCAAAGGTATGCAATTCTCTTACACAAATACTCTCAATTTCTTCATTCATCCTATTCTCTAGTTTATTGACTTGAGCATCAGAATGGGTGCCCATCTCACGTTCTCTATCTTGCAGGATCAACATATCATATCACAGCTCTATTTTCCAGTTACATCATTTTGTTTCGCTATCAAGAGCTATCCATTGAATCCTTTCTATTCATTTAAATTTAAAACCGGTCTCTTACTCCTTTTCTCTTAGAAAAAAAAGCTCTCTTCTTTTTCGCGAAATGGCCAATAATTCACGAGCTACTGCTAAGGTTGCTACCAATGAGGATGCTATCATTTCTTCTACTCCTGACAGTGGACAAAATACCTCCTCTATAGTCAATGCAGCAGATCTTAATAATATTAGCATTGAGAAAATACTCCAAAACATCAGAAGGTTGCAGGTTACTTTCGAGCAATGCAAAACTCAGAGGCTGTGTCATTTATGATACCTCAAGGACTTTGACAAGGGCAATCCAGACGTGGTCTAATCAAACCAAAATTAGGCCCATTTTTCATGTTATTATTGAGGTTAAATTACACATTTTCTATCTAATTTTGTGGTTTTGATCTTATTTTGCAGAAAATGGTATAAAATGGTAAAATGGTGAAAAATGGCCTAAAAACACTCAAAAGATGGTTTGGCTGAAGTTGTTTGGCCAAATGACCCTCAAGAAATGGCTAAAGGAAGCTGCCCAAAGAGAATGGAAGAGAAATCCAAAAGATCAAGTTTGGTGTCCCAAGATCAGTTTGCCCAAACAACAGTCCAAACCAAGTTACAGCAGAAATCAGAGAAGGATAAAGAGTAGTGCAGACTTGTTGTTTGGCTAGTTGTTTGCCCAAACAGTTGCCCAAACAATTTCTATAGAGCAGAGACAGAAAAACAGACAGCACAGAATTGACTGTTTGACCGGCTATTTGCCCAAACAGTCGTCCAAACAGATTTTTGCAGCAAGAAAACAGCAGAAACGTTGAAAACCCAGAATTTCAAATTTTCAGAAGTCTATCCTATCCCAAACACTTCAGCACACCTCAACAGCACTCCAGGCACCTCAGAAACAGAATTTCACCCCACCAAGGAGTCCAAATCATAAGGAAACTAAATTGTAAAAGGAATTAAAATCCGAATTGGAAAAGAATTCCAATTAATCAAGGGATAACCTAGGGCTCCACATTCAGCTACAAATAGACAGCCTTCCAGCAACCATGGAAGACTGACTTTTGGGGATATCATCACCCTTAGCAGTTCGCCACACCACCAGCAGCCGCCTAGTTGGCCGATTTGCTTCTTCTTGCTTTTTTCTTTATTTTTGATGATAGTTTCAACCATGAGTGGCTGAAACTTTATTTTCTAGTTGAAGATTAGGTGAAATTTCAGTTTGTTAATGGATTGGGAGATCTGAACCTATCATGTTCATCTTTTATTTATCAATATTTATGCAATTTCATGCTTAATTCTATTGTTACCTTGCTGTTTAGATCAATAGGGCCCATTGATTCTTGATTGCAAAGTGATAATTTGTTAGTTTGGGTAGTCTAAGTCCGTAATTGCTTGAATTATTCAAACACAAGTAACTCTTGGTGTAAAAACTAAGGAGATTGCATAATCTTGCTCAAGATCACCATACGATTGGTTAACTAGAATTAGGTCTCTCTATTTCTTAATGCAATTAACAGTTGTATGAATCTAAAGCCCCAAAGGCATTCCTTGGCAACTTATTGACTAGTGATTAATTAGCGAACGTTTTCTAGTTAATCTATGCTTAAGGAGAGATATGATGGTGAGAAGCGTCTTCCACTCCCATAACTGATTTATTGAGTCAAATAAAAGAACCTAAGTGTCAATGATCAATCCCAACAACTAAAATGGATCCAATACTTCAACTAGAATCTCTCCATTATTAAATTTCATTTACTTTATTATCTGCTTTATTTTATTGCTTTTAATTCTAGTCTAGTTCATCAAACCTCAAAAACCCCCTTTTTATTTTTATTTTCAATTTCTTTACTTGGTCATTGATAGAAAAATAGGTAAGTATGTGGATTCGATCATTTTACCACTATCTACAGTTATAAAATTGTGGATAACTAAAAAGGTTATTTTTGACCGGCTTAGACAACCGCACAGTCAAAAATTGGCGTCGTTGCCGAGAAATTGATTTAACTAACTTATTTTTCTTTCATGACTAGGGTTGGATGTAAAGAAAATCTACTCTACCATCTAGAAATTAAGCGCACATTAAGACAAGCCAATCCGAGGAACCAAGCCTCAAAACAGTCTTCATTAACAGCAGCCACCAACCTGGAAGCTGCAATTCAATCTGCTGCACAACACATTCAGATAAATTTTACTGCGGAATCACCTTCTGCACCTACTGTCAAGACTACTGAAACAGCTCTTGTCCAAGAAAACAGCACCGGCTGTCAAAACAGCCACTGTAGAAATAGAGCAGCCTGCATACCCTACTGCTGAACCAGAATTTGCTGAATCAGCTGAACCAGCAACACCTTCTACATTAACTGAACAGCACACTGCTGAAATAGAGACCAACATTGCTGAAACTATCAAAACAGTTGCTGAACCAATTGCAACAGCTGCTGAAATTGCTGCCGCAATAGAATTAAACTTGCAACCTGCTGCACCTATCCGAAGACTTGCTGCACCTATGATGAGTTGCAAAACTCACAATTTATTTCTCATTTAATTCCTTGATTTTACTGTAATTTTGATATAAATATTTAATTTTAATTTGAATTTAATTTTGGACAGGTTTGTGAGCAGAGGTTGAGAAAAGGAAGAAAAAAAAGGCTGAATTAAAGGATTTTTTATACCAGGAGGCTACAACCTTGACCAAACCTGTAATCCGAGGTGATGGGGACATAAGATAGATTTTGCCACCTAAGCAAGGATAAGATCAGTTTCAAGTGGAGTCAAATTGAATCAAACTCAATCAGATGAGGATGAAGATCATATTAGGATAGAGATAAGATAGGAATAATAGATTTTATTTTCAATTTTATCTTTTTGTGCCTATATAAAGACTCCTAGCATTCAACATGGAGAATCATATTCTATCTCTCACTCTCATTTCCTCTCTTACTGCCTCCACCTTCTTCTCCATCTTCTTTTCTTCTTTTTCTCCTTTTGCTTAATTTTTATAATTTTATTATGGCCATGAGTGGCTAAACAATCTATTTTCAGTTGAAGGTGAATTTAAATTGAGGTTTGTTTAAGTTGTGAGGTTATGCACTTAATTCTCTTCATCTTATTTCTATTTTTTGTCAATTTTTGATTTCGAAGAACACCACCTCCATTGTTGTTTTCTTGAGAATTCAAGAGGCCTATTGAATCTATTGGAAAAATAACTTATCGCTAATTAATCTGATTAAATTCATAATTTTTTAATTGGATTAATAACAAGTAGTAATTAACATATTAGTTTATGTTAAGAAATTGACAGATTTGATTTAAATAAAACGCATCTTTTTATTGATCAAGTTTGGATTCTTCTCTCTTAATGCAGTTGACTAATGAAATTTAGACGCGTGTTGGGATTATTAGTTAACTAGGAATTAATTTAAGCGCGAAACGGATTAATTTATTCATAAGGAAGAATTGGTGGGATTCGCGTGTTTGACCACTATAACCAAACAATATATAATAATATGAAATATTTTTTTCTAACCTATCAATCGCAAAATATCTCAATTTGATTACCTTCAGCTGAAAGTTTTAATTAATTATTTGTTTCTCAATTTTCAATTACATTATTTTTTTTCTTTTAAGTTTATTTTTATTGGCTTGCCCAAGACAAAACCCCTCTCATCAAACAATTCTCTTCTTCTCACTTTTTGTATTAAACTACTCTTCTATTTCAAATTGGTCATTTAAATTAAACAGGATTAAGGTCCCTGTGGGATCAATACTCACTTACCCTATCTACAAGTTTTTATCAATCAAGAAAATGGAAGTAAATTTTAAATTGACGGATTCGACACCCGTCAAATTTTGGCGCCGTTACCGGGGACCTCTAACAATTTATTTTTGTTTTTATGACCAGATCTGAGAATAATAGAATTCAGTTTGATCTAGAAATCGAGAAGACTGCAAAAAGGTTGAAAAAAGCAACCAAGTTGCAAAAACAGGCCAATTCGGGAGCCTCTCAACCATCTGCCTGATCCCCTTTGCGCACCGAAGAGACCTCATCTTCAACACCAACTGAGTCTTCAATTGACACAAATCAAAGAGACAATATGGCCGCAGCTGCTGTCGCTGAAGAACAACCCCTTTGCATCACATACCCAATACTGAATGCACCCTTGGAATTACGAACAGGTATGATTCATATGTTACCAAAATTCCAAGGCTTGGAGAATGAAGACCCTCATCGTCATCTAAAGGGGTTTTATGTGGTTTGTTCAAGTATGAAAACACAAGGTATAACTGACGAACAAATAAGGTTGGTAGCTTTCCCTTTCACTTTAATTGAATCCGCTAAGGATTGGCTCTACTATTTGCCCCCAGGTTCAATCACCACTTGGGTGCAAATTAGAGACTTATTCTTAGAAATTTTTTTTTCAGCGACTAAAGCATCATCAATAAGAAAGGAAATAAGTGGAATTAAACAAAGAAAAAATGAAACTTTACATGAATATTGGGAAAGGTATAAGAAATTAATTGCAAGTTGTCCAAAACATGAAATCACTCCAAAACAGCTTAACCTTCACTTCTACAAAGGACTTTTGCCATTAGAACGAAGGATGATTGATGCTGCTAGTGGAGGTGCCATTTCAGAAATGGAACCTGAAGAAGATAAAACCTTAATCTCTAAAATGGCCGCCAATTCTAGACAATATGGCCAAGAAGAGGACATTCCAAGAAATGCCAATGAAGTAAGTGTTGCATCTTTAGATTCTAAAATCTCACAACTAACAGCTACAATTCAACAATTGGCTGCAGAGAATAATGCATGAACTTGTGGTATTTGCAAACAATCTGACCATCCCACATATTTGTGTCATATCCTTCAAGAAGGAGAGCAACAGGTAAACGCCATTGGAGGGTTCAATGGATAACAATTCAATGGACAACAAAGGAAGTATGACCCATTTTCAAGCACTTACAATCCAGGGTGGAGAGATCATCCAAACCTTAGCTATGGGAATAGACAACAAAACTACCAACCAAGAACCAACTATCAAGCTGCAAAATCAGGTATGTCTCTAGAAGACATTGTTCAATCCCTTGCTAATAGCACTCTTGCTTTTCAACAGGAAATAAAGTCAAGCATCTAGAATTTGGAGAATCAAATGAGCCAACTTGCTACATCAGTAAGCAAGCTAGAATCACAAAGAAAACTGCCCTCCCAAACCGTGCTAAATCCAAAATAGAATGCAAGTGCAATTATGTTGCGAAGTGGGAAGGAGTTAGAGTCTGCCAGCTCGAAAAGGCCTGCCCAAGGTAGTACGGTAGACCAGAAGGTAGAAGCAGAAATAAAGATTCCAGAAGAGAAACAACCCCAGGAATCTGAGGAAGAACAAACCTCAATGCAGGTAATTCGTCCACCTTTTCTCGAAAGACTTGAACAAACAAAGAGGGAAAAGGAAGAGAAAGATATCTTAGAGATCTTTCATAAAGTCCAGGTAAACATACCCCTTATTGAGACCATAAAGCAAATACCCAGGTACGCGAAATTTATAAAAGACCTTTGCACTAATAAAAGAAAATTGTATGGTCACGAAAAGATTAAAGTAGGGGAGAATGTGTCAGCTGTACCCCAAAGAAAAATTGCACAAAAATGTAAAGACAAAGGTATGTTTGCTATATCATGTAAAGTAGGAAACCTTGAAGTCAAAAAGGCAATGTGTGACTTAGGAGCTTCCATAAATGTTATGCCTCTATCAGTTTATTTGTCTTTGGATGCAGGCCAGTTGAAACAAACAGGAATCACACTCCAACTCGCCGATAGATCAATAGTCTATCCTAAGGGCGTATTGGAAGATGTTTTGGTCCAAGTGGGAAAATTAATCTTCCCAGCCAACTTCTTAGTCCTAGACATGGAGGACAATAATTCATCCAACTCTACAAATTTGTTGCTAGGAAGACCATTCCTTAGCACATCTAGAACGAAGATTGATGTGCATGAAGACACGCTCACAATGGAGTTTGATGGAGAAGAGGTAAAGTTTAATGTCTATGATGCAATGAAGTATCCTAATGAAAACTTTTCTGTTTGCAGCATAGATGTAATTGAACCTCTCGCTCAAGAAGCATTTGAACTAAGCAAGGAAGACAAGTTGGAGGTAGTTCTAACAGCAAACTTGACATTAGATTACCTTGACGAGTGCACAACCTAGTTCGATGAAAAGATCATAGAGACCATCCACTCATTGGATACACCAGAGCAGAAGATAAGTACCTCTAATTTACTTTCAATACCCAAGTCTCACCACAAACTTCTCCCTTCAATTCTTCAGGCATCGGAGATTGAGCTAAAGGCTCTTCTCACGCACTTGAATTATGTCTTCCTAGGGAAAGAAAACACCCTTTCGGTCATAGTCTCTAATAAACTGAGTAAAGGTGAGGAAGATAAGCTTGTTCAGGTACTGAAGAAGTATAAGGAAGCAGTTGGGTGGACAATCGCAGATCTTAAGGGGTTAAGCCCTTCTACGTGCATGCACAAGATCCTACTTGAAGAAAATAGTAAGCCAAAAAGGGAAGCACAAAGAAGATTGAACCCACTTATGATGAAAGTTGTAAAAAAGGATATACTAAAATTGCTCGATGCTGGAATAATATATCCAATTTCAGAGAGTAGATGGGTAAGTCCAATCCAAGTCGTGCCAAAGAAAACAAGAATAACAGTAAAAACCAACTCAGAAGGAGAATCAGTTCCCACTCGTGTTCAAAACGGGTGGAGGGTTTGTATAGACTATCACAAGTTGAATTCAGTAATTAGGAAGGATCATTTTCCTTTACCTTTTATCGATCAAATGTTAGAAAGATTGGCAGGAAAATCTCATTTTTGTTGTTTGGATGGCTTTTCAGGTTTTTACCAGATACCAGTGGCCCCAGAAGACCAAGAGAAAACGACTTTCACATGTCCGTTTGGCACTCTTGCCTACAGAAGGATGCCTTTTGGGCTTTGCATCGCACCAACAAATTTCCAAAGATGTATGATCAGTATATTTTTGGAATTTGTTGAGAAGATAATCGAGGTATTCATGGACGACTTTACAGTTTATGGTAATTCATTTGATGAATGTTTAATTAACTTCACACACATCTTAAAACGATGTTTAGAGTCTTTTAGTCTTAAATTATGAAAAATGCCAATTCATGGTGGATCAAGGCTTAATTTTAGGACATATAGTCTTTAAACGAGGAATTGAGGTTGATAAGGCCAAGGTTGATGTAATTAAGGATTTACCATATCCTACGTATATACGAGATATTAGATCTTTTCTTGGTCATGTAGGATTTTACAGGAGATTTATCAAAGACTTCTCAAGGATTGCTCAACTATTGTGCAAACTTTTGCAAAAGAATGTACCATTTAATTTTGATAATGAGTGTAGAGAAGCTTTCGATACTCTTAAACAAAAGCTAGTTGCTGCCCCCATTATGCAAGCACCAAATTGGCAATATCCATTTGAAATAATGTGTGACGCAAGTAATTATGCTTTAGGAGATGTTCTTGGTCAACAAATTGATAAAAAACCCCATGTAATATGTTATGCATCCAGAACTTTAGATAAGGCCCAAAGCAATTATACTAATACTGAAAAAGAACTTTTAGCAATTGTCAGTGCAAACTTTTGCAAAAGAATGTACCATTTAATTTTGATAATGAGTGTAGAGAAGCTTTCGATACTCTTAAACAAAAGCTAGTTGCTGCCCCCATTATGCAAGCACCAAATTGGCAATATCCATTTGAAATAATGTGTGACGCAAGTAATTATGCTTTAGGAGATGTTCTTGGTCAACGAATTGATAAAAAACCCCATGTAATATGTTATGCATCCAGAACTTTAGATAAGGCCCAAAGCAATTATACTAATACTGAAAAAGAACTTTTAGCAATTGTCTTTGCCTTAGAAAGATTTAGATTATATTTGTTGGATATTAAAGTAATTGTGTTTTCTGACCATGCAGCTTTGAGATACCTTTTAAAGAAGAAAGAAGCGAAACCACGACTAATTCATTGGATTTTATTATTGCAAGAATTTGACCTTGAAATTAAGGATAAAAAGGGATCAGAAAACTTGGTTGCCGATCACCTCAGTCGTTTATTTCAATCCCAAGATGAATTCCCTTTAAAAGATGAATTTCCTGACGAACAATTATTTTTTGCGCAGGTGACAAGCCCTTGGTACGCTGATTTGGTAAACTATATGGTGACCAAAAGTTTTCTTGCAGGAATTTCAAGAAGCCGGAAAGAGAAAATAAAACATGATGCGCGACAGTACGTTTGGGATGAGCCGTACTTATGGAAATTTTGTGCTGACCAAATAGTAAGGAGATGTATCCCAGAAAATGAAATAGAGTCTATTCTTCATTTCTGCCACTCAGGAGCCTGTGGAGGGCACTTTGGACCAAAGAGGACAGCAAGGAAAGTGTTAGAATGTGGACTCTACTGGCCCAATATATTCAAAGACTCTTATATGTTTTGTAAGGCATACTCCAATTGTCAAAGAACAGGTAACCTAGGATATCGAGACTAGATGCCTCTTGCACCTATACTGGTAATTGAAATTTTCGATGTATGGGCATAGATTTCATGGGTCCATTTCCCTCTTCATTTTGAAATCAATACATTTTGCTTGCTGTTGATTATGTCTCAAAGTGGGTGGAGGCTAAGGCCACCAGGACTAATGATTCAAAAGTTATTTCTATTTTTTTGAAAACTCATATATTTATCAGGTTTGGAGTTCCACGACTACTAGTGAGTGATCGAGGAACCCACTTTTGCAATAAGGTGATCGAATCATTGTTGAGAAAATATGGAATAACTCATCGTACTTCTACAGCATACCATCCACAGACAAACAGTCAAGCAGAGGTTTCTAACAGGGAAATTAAATTTATCCTAGAGAAAACTGTCAATATTAATAGGAAAGACTGGAGCAATTGCCTTGATGATGCGCTATGGGGTTATAGGACAGCCTATAAGACCCCAATAGGCATGTCACCATTCCGGCTAGTTTATGGCAAGTCTTGCCATTTGCCAGTTGAGCTCGAGCATAAAGCCTTTTAGGCAATAAAGCAATGGAACAACAACTTAATAGAGGCAAGTTCTAACCAAAAGTTGCAATTGCAGGAACTGGAGGAAATAAGGAATGAAGCCTACAAGAGTGCTAGAATTTACAAAGAGAAAACCAAAACTTTTCATGATGAATCAATTTCTCGGAAAAATTTTCAGGTGGGCCAAAAAGTTTTACTTTTTCATTCTCGGTTAAAATTTTTTTCAGGAAAATTGAGGACACGATGGATTGGTCCGTTTGTTGTAATTAAGACTTTTAACCATGGAGTCGTGCAAATTCAAAGTCTTGAAACTAGTAAAATTTTTAAAGTGAATGGCCATAGACTCAAACCCTTTTATGAGGGATTCAAGCCCAAATATGAAGAAATTATGGTTCTGGGAGTACCACAGATTGCAACTTGAAGGAAGGAAAGTCCAGCCTAGGACAATAAACAAGGGCGCTGCTTGGGAGGCAACCCAAGATTACAGGCTTACCCAAGCCTGTAGAGTCACAAGTAAGTTTTCTTTTAATTTTTAATTTTAAATTAATTTATTTGTTATTTTTGGAGCATATTGGATCTTCTAGGCAATTCAGGACTTTAGGGAACCTTTGTGGAGGTAAGTTATTATTTTTAAAATTGCTTCCAAAGGAAGGTAGATTCTATTCTACTTCATCTTATTTTCTACTTAAAAAAAAAATATAAAAAATTTGACGAGTGTCGAATCCGTCAATTTAAAATTTACTTCCCTTTTCTTAATTGATAAGAACTTGTAGTTAGGGTAACTGAGTATCGATCCCACAGAGACCTTAATCCATTTTAATTTAAATGACCAATTTGAAATAGAAGAGTAGTTTAATACAAAAAGTGAGAAGAAGAGAATTTTTTGATGAGAGGGGTTTTGCCTTGGGCAAGCCAATAAAAATAAACTTAAAAGAAAAAAAATGTAATTGAAAATTGAGAAATAAATAATTAATTAAAACTTTCAGCTGAAAGTAATCAAATTGAGATATTTTGCAGTTGATCATTGGTTAGAAAAAATATTTTCATATTATTATATATTGTTTGGTTATAGTGGTCAAACACGTGAATCCCACCAATTCTTCCTTATGAATAAATTAATCCACTTTGCGCTTAAATTAATTCCTAGTTAACTAACAATCCCAACACGCGTGTAGATTTAATTAGTCAGCTGCATTAAGAGAGAAGAACCCAAACTTGATAAATAAAAACACGCGTTTTATTTAAATCAAATCTGTCAATTTCTTAACATAAACTAATATGTTAATTACTATTTGTTATTAACCCAATTAAACAATTACGGATTTAATCAAATTAGTTAGCGATAAATTATTTTCCCAAGAGATTCAATAGACCTTTTAAATTTTCAAGAAAACAACAATAGAGGTGGTGTTCCTCGAAATCAGAAATTGACAAAAAATAGAAATAAGATGAAGAGAATTAAGTGCATACCAAAGGTTGGTTGTTCTATTTACCACCCGGATCCATCACTTCATGGGCTGGTATGGTGAGAGCCTTCTTGAGCAAATACTTCCCAACCTCAAAAGTTATAGGCATCAGAAGAGAGATCAGTTGCATCAAGCAATAAGATTATAAGAGCTATATGAATATTAGAAAATATTCAATCGATTGTGCACAAGCTGCCATCAACATAACATCTATGATAAATCCCTTGTTGAATATTTCTATGAAGGCTTGTTACCTTTAGAAAGGAGATTGATTGATGTAGCGTGTGGAGGATCAATTGAGAACAAGACACCTCAGGCGGCCATAAGAGACATAATCTCCACCATGGCAGCAACCTCAAAACAATATGGAGATCAAAGAGAATTGCCAAGGAGATTTAATGAGGTAAGTACATCTTCCTTAGCCTCACAAATTTCTAATTTAACTTCTATTGTTCGTAGTTTGGTTGCAGGTCAGGTTCAATAAATTCATCAAGAACAGCAAGTCAATGGTAATGGAGGATTTAATGGACAGCAGAGATACGATCCCTACTCTAGCACCTACAATCTAGGTTAGAGGGAGCACCCGAACTTCAGTTATGCTAGGGCAAATCAATATCAAAATCTAGCCCAAGCAGCACCTCAGGAATCTAGTGTGCCCCTTGAAGAGATCGTAAAATCTTTAGCAAATACGGTACAAAACCTTCAAGAGCAAATGAGTCAAATGGCTACTTCCATGAGTAAGCTAGAATCTCAAGGGAAATCACCTTCCCAAACAGAGGTTAATCTAAAGCAAAATGTTAGTGCCATCACGTTGAGAAGTGGGAGAGAGCTTCAGAATGATAGGCTGATGATAGGGCTGCACAATTGCAAAAACAGGTTGCTGAAGAAAATCTGCCAGAAAGTGATCCAGAAAATCTATTTGCCCAAACAACAGGCCAAATAGACAGGTAGACTGCATAGCAGGGCAGAAACTGTTTGCCCAAATAGACAAATAAGGTAGAAGTCGGTTTGCCCAAACAGACTGGACAGACAGATTTAGTTCAGAAGACAGAATGTTGTTTGCCCAAATAGGTTATGCAGGTAACACAAGCAGAAAAGTGTTTGCCCAAAAAGACAGCAGAGAAAAAACAGCCAGATAGTAGTCTGCCCAAACTAGTTCAGCAGGCAGTCCATACAGAATGTAGTTTGCCCAAACTGCAGAACAAGGCAGAATTTGATTTGCCCAAAATCAATACCAGATTGCAGCCACCTATGGAGAAATATAAATTGGAGTTCGAAGTGCTGCCCAATCACCTCAAAAATGCAAACATAAGAGTTAGAGGCACACCTCACTTGAAAGAGGAGAAACTAATCATGTTACTTCATGAGTACATGAAAAAAATAGGATGGGTTATGACAAAAATAAAAGGCGTGCTGCACTTCTTACTTAATTTAGTTGGGACCTTTTTCCCTCTCCCAATTACTTGAGCCTTGATCGAGTCGAGAAGGTCTAGCCTGCGACTTAAAACTAGGGCGCTACTGGGAGGCAACCCAGCGGAGGCAATCTTCCCAATGGAAGGCATGCTGCAGTTGTAGGTGCAGCACCTGCTGCCAGCTAAACACAGAGGCACTTAGTTTGGCCAACTGTTTGCCCAAACAGCTGGTCAAACAGCCACACCAAGGGATTCACTTTTCTCTTTTGCTTTTATAATTACATTGCATTGAGGACAATGCATGAATTAGGTGTGAGATGCATATCTCTAAATTTTAATGCTTCATGTGTTCTTTTTTATTTCTTTTATTTCCATTTAACTTTAATTTTTAAATTAGCATACATAGGTCAAAATTTTTTCATTTTTTCTTTCAATTCACACACACACACACATGTTCATAAAGCCACAGTTTTTACTTTTTTGTATGCTTTACTTAAACACTATAGGCTGTGTTGAATGAGCTTTCTTTCCATGATCCCATTGATGTGATAACTCTTTAAACCTAAGTTGAATCAATTGCAGTAAGTTGTATTCATTTTTAGAAATTTCTTTTTGAATTGAATCTTTGAGCTTGTTATGGTGAAAGATGTATGTCATTACTCATTAGAGAGAACAATGAAAAATGAAAAATGTGTGAATAAAGGAAATATGACTTATTTTAGCAATTGGTATTTGATTTGCCCAAATCATTATGAAAAAGAAAAAGAAAAAATTCAGCAAAGAGCAAGAAAAAATTTAGCAAAGAGCACAAAAATACAAATTAAAAACCTGTTCCAATGGTCAAAGACTATGAACAGAGCTAGTAGCCACTTGAATAGGTGACTAACTGAGTAACCCGGGGTGGGTATCACAAATATGCACCTTCGCGTCAAAAGGTTGGTGACTTTTTCAGACAAGGATAAAAGTGCAAAAAGCTGAAAAGAAAAGAAAAAGTATCAAAAGATCAAGTCACTCCAAGGGCTAGAAAAGTCTAAATAAACAGAATATATGCATGTATAAGTAAATCTCTCTCTTGAAAAAAGCAACTCTCAACCATGGTAGGTAAAAGGAAATGAGGAGAGAAGGAAGTAACCTTGATGCATACACACTTCATTGCAATGTTTCAAATTAGAGATCTAGGGTAAGAACTTAAGTGGAAATAAGGATCAAGTAGTGAAGAAAGCTTGTTTGACTAAGTTTATTTGCTTGAGGACAAGCAAAAGGCTGGGTGTAGATGTATATGATCAAACCAAAATTAGGCCCATTTTTCATGTTATTATTGAGGTTAAATTACACATTTTCTATCTAATTTTATAGTTTTGATCTTATTTTGCAGAAAATAGTGTAAAATGGTAAAATGGTGAAAAATGGCCTATAAACACTAAAAAGATGGTTTGGCCAAAATTGTTTGACCAAACGACCCTCAAGAAATGGCTAAAGGAAGCTGCCCAAAGAGAATGGAAGAGAAATCCAAGAGATCAAGTTTGGTGTGCCAATATCAATTTACCTAAATAACAGCCCAAACCAAGTTATAACAAAAAACGGAGAAGGATAAAGAGTAGTGCAGACTTGTTGTTTGGCCAGCTGTTTGCCCAAACAGTTGCCCAAACAATTCCCACAGAGCAAAGACAGAAAAATAGACAGTATAGAACTGACTGTTTGACCGACTGTTTGCCCAAATAGTCGCCCAAATAGATTTTTACAGCAAGAAAATAGCAAAAACGCAGGAAATCTAGAATTTCAAATTTTCAAAAGTCTATCCTATCCCAAACACTTCAAGACACCTCAGCAGCACTCCAGACACCTCAGCAACAGAATTTTGCCCCACCAAAGAGTCCAAATCACAAGGAAACTCAATTACAAAAGGAATTAAATCCAAATTGGAAAAGAATTCCAATTAGTCAAGGTATAACCTAGGGCTCCACATTCAGCTATAAATAGACAGCCTTCCAGCAGCCAAGGAAGACTGACTTTTGGGGAGATCATCACCCTCAGCAGTTCGCCACACCACCAGCAGCCGCCTAGTCGGCCGATTTGCTTCTTCTTGCTTTCTTTCTTTATTTTTTATGATAGTTTCAGCCATAAGTGGCTGAAACCTTATTTTCTAATTGAAGATTAGGTAAAATTTTAGTTTGTTAATGGATTGGGAGATCTGAACCTATCATGTTCATCTTTTATTTATCAATATTTATGAAATTTCATGCTTAATTCTATTGTTACCTTGTTGTTTAGATTAATAGGGCCTATTGATTCTTGATTGCAAAATGATAATTTGTTAGTTTGTGTGGTTTAAGTCCGTAATTGCTTGAATTATTCAAACACAAGTAACTCTTGGTGTAAAAACTAAGGAGATTGCATAATCTAGCTCAAGATCACCATACGTTTGGTTAGTTAGAATTAGGTCTCTATATTTCTTAATGCAATTAACAGTTGTATGAATCTAAAGCCCCAAAGGCATTCCTTGGCAACTTGTTGATTAGTGATTAATTAGCGAACGTTTTCTAGTTAATCTATACTTAAGGAAGGATATGGTAGTGAGAAGCGTCTTCCACCCCATAACTAATTTATTGAGTCAAATAAAAGAACCTAAGTGTCAATGATCAATCCCAACAACTGAAATGAATCCAATACTTCAACTAGAATCTCTCCATTATTGAATTTCCTTTACTTTATTATCTGCTTTATTTTATTGCTTTTAATTCTAGTCTAGTTCATCAAACCTCAAAACCCCCTTTTTATTTTTATTTTCAATTTCTTTACTTGGTTATTGATAGAAAAATAGGTAAATATCAATTCACTGTGGATTCGATCCTTTTATCACTATCTACAGTTGTAAAATTGTGGATAACCAAAAAGGTTATTTTTGACCGGTCTCGACAACCACACAGTCACTGTCCAAAGAGAAAGGAGAGCCATCAGACGACACTCTAAAGGACGTCAACTGGAAGCTGGTATGGGCTGCTCAAAGATACCGGAAAAAACTGAAAGAGGACAAAAGGATGAGTAATAAACAAGACCAAAAGCTGAAGAAGCAAAGATATAAGGGAGAACACAAAAGTTACCTAGTCTCCCGAGGAAGGAATGACCGAGGTAAGTATAAGAGTTATACTCTACTGAATGACTTACGGGTATATATTTTAGTGTAGATTAGGAAAAATGATAAGGAAGTTAGATGGCCTCCTAAACTCAACACTAAAAAAGCCGGAAGGCAAGACAGGATCTGGTACTACCATTTTCATAAAGACCACAAACATACAACGGAGGAGTACCGACAACTGAAAGACTAGATTGAGAGGTTAATAAGAGATGACACACTTTGAAAATTCATCAGAAAAAATAGAAAAGATAGGAGTCTTGAATCTAAGAAAACCATCCTTGACAGAGAACCTGTAAAGGTTATTTATGTAACTAAAAAGGACCCAGCAATGGAGACTTAGTCCTTAAAAGAACAAGATATACATATGTCAAGTTTGGTAAGTTGGGCAAAAACTGAAAAGGACCATTTTAAGGTACCGAAGGTTATTCTTCCATGGTCTTATAAGCTGGCCAAGTAAGATGGCCGAGTCATTCCCTACTCCTTGAATATTTGCAATCTAAGAAAATTTTATTAAAAACAATTAACGATGTATTTTTTCATATGTTTGTGCTCTTTAGTGATAAGGAAAGTTGAGATTTCCTTATTCAGAAAAGATTAAGGAGCATTCACTAAAAGGGCACCATGCCATCCAAGCATGGTTCTCGCAAAACAAGGCCATAAGACCATCCGAACATGGGTCCCCTATAATAAGACCACAATGCCATCCGAACATAGGTCCCGCATAACAAGACCACAAGTACATCCATACGTCGGTCCTGCATAAAAAGGCTACAAGGTCATCCGGGCATAGGTCCCGCATAACAAGGCCACAAGGCCATCCAGGCATCGATATGCATAACAAGGCCACAAGGCCACCCAGGCATGAGTCCTGTACAACAAGGCATTTGATGCTAGGCCACAAGGCGCACGAATACACCATGATAACCAACCAGATGTTAGTCCTAAAAAGTCTCCAAGGCATTTGACACTACTCTTACAATCACTTTCGGAAAGCGAAAACTTTTTGGAAGAAAAAGACCCATTGTAGACTGGTAAGACTTTTTGAAAATCAGCGAGGCAGACTGCTAAACGAGCAAGTGAAGTTTGAAAGGTAGAAAATACCCAGAAACTCATCAGAGCTAGAAAAGGTCAAGGAGTTAACATGGGATAGAGAATGCCTGAAAGCTCGTCAGGATTGGAAAAGGCCAAGCAGTTCGCACGGGCTAAAGAATTCTCGAAAGCTCATCAGGGCTAGAGAATGACCATAAACTCGTCAGGGTTAGAGAATGCTCAAAAACTCAACAGGGTTGGAGAATGCCCGTAAACTCGATGGGGCTGAAAAATACTTGGAAGCTCGTTAAAGCCAAAGAATGCCCGAAAGGTCAATGGGGCTGGAAAATGCTCAGAAGCTCGAGTAAAGTCCGCAAGGAGGAAAATGGCCAGAAGCTTATCAAGGCTGGTTGGGGTAAGAAAATGCTTGGAAGTACGCCAGGGCTGAAAAATACTCAGAACCTCAGTAAGGCTAAAAAAGGCAAAGGAGCTCACAAGGGTAGAAGATACTCGAATGATCCCTAAGACTGGTTGGTGAAAACTCATCAAGGCATTACTATATCACTCGAATCAATTTCGTTTGGACTTGACTGGTCAGTAGGGCAAGTAAGAAGAAAGCAATACGGGGTCCCACCCATAGAAAGAAAGGCCCGAATGACTATGGTGTTCGGAACCAAGAGAAAAAAAGACTCGAGCACTTCAGATCGGCCTCAGGCCGGATAGACCCGGTCTCTCAACTTTAGAATGAGACTCCATAAGAAAGTTATCATTAACAACTACAATCCAACAGATCTCTTTTATGCTTGTAATTACGGGATTCTCGATCAATTAGCCAGTGAAAATTTATTACCAATGAGTCGGCCACATTCTTGTCGAATTATCAGAAAATGCTATATTTATACACTCTCTTACAGTATAAAAGGGGCACGATCACAAAGGTAAAGGTACACAATTCTCTTGCACAAATACTCTCAGTTCTTTATTCATTCTATTCTCCAGTTTACTGGATTGAGCATTGGAGTGGCTGTTGTGAGCACCCACCACCTCACTTTCTCTATCTTGCAGGATCAACCAATCACAGCACAACTCTGTTTTTTAGTTACATAACTTTTTAATTAGCTTTTTGGTTACATCACTTTTCTTATAATTAAAAGTTCATTAATTTGAAGACTAATTTTAGTAATATAAATTAGTTAATTTTTGATTGAATAATATTAGCAAAAGTAATGTATAGTAAACAAAAATTTATTATTTTACCCCTATTAGCTAATTTTTAAATCATATAAATACAAAAATAAATATATTTTTAAGATACAATAAGAGTATTATCAATCAAATTTTAATTTTTAAAATCGAATATAATAGACATTAGACCACACACGTATACAGAATGCCATTCAATTTAGATCGGATATGGTAAAAAAATAAATATGAATACCGATTTACTTTAATAATGTGGAGAAGTTGAATTTCACATTCATTTGGTACATGGATAATATGTCCCTTATAAGAGTTTTAGGTACTCCTCTTTAATTTAGATTTGATTTAAATTTAATATGATATCAGAGTCTTTTCATCGATATTGGGTCTCCCGTAAATGTTTTATGCTCTAATATAGTTTTGGGCGTAAAGAATGTGTGTTGAATTCCACATCAATTTGGGTATCGGAGCGTGAAAAATGTGTGTTGAATCTCACATCAGTTTGAAATAAAAAGTAATTTTAAATTAATTTTTAATGTGAGTTAGATCTATTCTAAATTTAAATGATCAAACTCGGGTTTGATTAGAATGGCAACAAATTAAAACTTGTTATGTAGGTTGAAATTTTTAATTTTGGAATTAAGTAAGCTGAATAAATCTGTGACCCATTAATTATTTATTTCCCTTCTTTACAAAAATCAAAATTTTCTCCATTTTGAAGTGTGCAACTTTTGAAAAACACAACATCGATTTTTAAAAGATGTGTGTTGGAACACATTAAATTTTTGGTTCATATCTCAAAGAACATCAACTTTATATATAGAGAGAGAGATTATTCATTAGGCAAGGGTAGGTGTTCCCTGAAGTTGGACAAATTCAGACCATGAGATTCGTTGTAATGAAGGACCACCCATTATTAATTATAAATTTAGAAGATGGGTAGCTACCCATTTCAATTTTAATATATATTACATAGGAGTATTCAACATTAGTTACTAGTTTTGTATACCAATTTTAATATTTTATATTAGTAGTTGTTAATTGCTATTAGTCCATAAGGATGTTTTCCTTAAACCTTTCTGGGGAGGAAATTAAGAAAATATTCATTACTATTGGTACTGGAAAGTGCATCTCATTTCCCAAGTTTTTGCAAATTAAACCAGTCTGATTCGATTCGGTTTGATTTAATCGATTTAAATTTTTAATAATTTTTTATTTTTTATATTTTATTTTTAGTATTTTAAAATTTAATTAGAATATTTTTAACTTGATTTGATCTAATCTCTCTATAGTATTGAAAATAATATATTATTATCACTAATCGGTTTGATTCATTTTTATTTTTATTTTTTCTAATCAAAATCGAACCGAACTGAAATAACCGAAATTTTTAAAATTAAAAATCAAATCGAATCGAAATAAATAAAAAATCAAACCGAATTTTCAAATTAATTTAATTCGATCAATTTTTTCGATTTGAACCGAATACTGCTCGCCGCTAATTAGTTGGGGTTGCCGCTAGTTTTGGGTTTGGGCTCTTATGAGGCTTCTAAGTAATTGGTGCTTTTTTAATCCATGAGCCTTCTTGTTGCTTGTTGAATTACTTCTTATTTTTTCTAATTTAATTGTCCATTTATGACTATAGTTTTCAAATATATCCTTATTAATATTAGTCATGCTTTTTAACATTTTATGAAAGGGTATTTTAGTAAATATCAGCCTATTAGTTTATTCTGATTATTGCCTTAATTCTAGTGAAATTATCAAAAAGGACACATATTAAGAAATTGAGGGAGTAGCCACTGCTAAAAAATAGGTAATTCTCATGCAATAATATTTTCTTTTACTTTTCAAAAAGAAAATAAAAATGGTGGTCCTCTTGGAATTTATCCATCTTCTTTGCTTGGCTGTATTGCATTGTAATGCCATGAAGTTGATGGAGGAGTAGGAGATTGGTGTTGAAAAAATAAAGAATTTAGCTATATTTTTGTAAAATCATATATAATTTAAATTATTTTTAAAATTTTAAAAAATAAATTATCTTATTTTAAATATAAAAAATTAAAAAATTAATTTAATTAAATTTTTATAAAATTTTTAATTTCAAATGAAAAAAAGAATTTAAGGTAATTAATAACTTGCCCCTCAAAATAAGTTTATGCGGCTTATAGCTGAGAAAACTTAGATTCCAATTTTCACCATATCCATAGAAGAGAAAAGTTAATTTTAGAGTTTTTTTTTTTAAATTATGTAAAATTAAAAAAGAATTAAAAATCATACAAACTTGAAAAAATTTTTCAAATTCAAAATGGTCTAAAGTTTGTTTAATGTATAATTGTCGAACAAATATTTTAGATACTTTGAATGTTGAACAAACTAATTATTCGATATTTGAAGTGTCTAATAAGCAGATTCCATAATACATTCGTGTACTAAAGCTAATATAGTATTATTTGACACTTTAAATGTCGAACATTATCACACGCAATTCAATAGTAAAATTATAAAATACAGCATGGTAGGTGCCACATAAGAACCTGCATGCAATGGGTGCATGTAGAGCTCCGCATGCACACTACCCCTCCCTTATAACCTACTTGATCAACTATAGCTTTACAAGCCCTTTCCTCACTTCTTTTCGTTTCCTCCCCATTATCTTCATCTACTCTCTCCGTTAATATATTTTTATACAAACGTATTTAATATTTCCTTCAAAATAAAATTTGCTCAAAAGTATATAAATAGAATGGATCAATTTGATATCATTATTTAAACCACTGAAACATATAATTTCAAAAAAAAAAAAAAATTTAAATCAAGTCTCTTTTAAATTTGAAACTTTTATACATAGTATCAAATTTCAGTTTTATATGAAAAAAGTGAATAAATATTGATGGGACAAATATAGTAATTACGGAAAATAAAGATAAGGTTTATTTTTTAGTTTTTAGTGTTGATCTTTCGGCAACACTATATACATGAACATTATTGAATTAAGGCCTTTTCCTACTAAAATTTTAGCAGGCTAATTATAAACTCATCTACCTCCTATACTTTTTACTTATCCAAATAAATAGGAAGAATGATATCTTTTTTTTATTTGAATATTAGAGAGAAATTTTAATTTTATTTTTAGAAATTTTAAAGAAGTCAAGACTCTAGATTTCATTCTCATAGCTCTAAAAAAGCCGGAAGGCGAGACAGGATGAGTGCCGACAATTGAAAAACTAGATCGAGAGGTTAATAAGAGATGACATAATATGAAAGTTCATCAGAAAGAATAGAAAAAATAGGAGACCTGAACCCAAGAAAACCATCCTTGACAGAGAACCTGTAGGGGTTATTCATGTAACTACAAAAGGACCCAGCAATGGAGACTTAGTCCTTAAAAAAACAAGATATAACAGATGCCAAGTTTGGTAAGTTGGGCGAAGACTAAAAAGGATCATTTAAAATACCGAAAGTTATTTGTCCATGGTCTTATAAACCAGCTAAGCTAGATGACCGAGTCATTCCCTACTCATGGAATATTTCCAATCTAAAAAAAATTCTATTAATAACAGTTAACGATATTTTTTTTTTTCATATGTTTGTGCTCTTTAGTGACAAGGAATGCTGAGATTACCTTCTTCAGAAAAGATTAAGGAGCATTCACTACAAGGACAACATGCCATCCAAGCATGGGTCCCGCATAACAAGGCCACAAGGGCATCTAGGCGTCAGTCTCGCATAAAAAGGCTACAAGGTCATTCGGGCACAGGTCCCGCATAACAAGGCTACAAGGTCATTCGGGCATGGGTCCTACACAACAAAGCATTTTATGCCGGTCACAAGGCACGGGAATACACCATGTTGACCAACCAGATGTTAGTCCTAAAAAGTCTCCAAGGCATTTAACACTGCTCTTACAATCACTTTCGGAAAGCAAAATTTTTTTGGAAGAAGAAGGCCCATTGTACTCGGGCAAGACTTTTTGACAATCGACGAGACGGACTACTAAACGAGCGAGTGAAGTCCGCAAGGTAGAAAATACCGAGAAACTCATGAGGGCTAGAAAAGGTTAAAGAGTTAACACGGGATAGAGAATGCCTGAAAGCTTATCAGGGTTGGAAAATGCCAAGGAGTTCGCACGGGCTAGAGAATTCCTGAAAGCTCGTCAGGGCTAGAGAATGATCGTAAGCTCATCAGGGTTAGAGAATGCTCGAAAGCTCGATAGGGCTGAAAAATACTCGAAAGCTCATTAAAGCCAAAGCATGCCTGAAAGGTCAATAGGGCTAGAAAATGCTCAAAAGCTCGAGTAAAGTCCACAAGGAGGAAAATGACCAAAGCTTGTCAAGGTTGGTCGGAGCAAGAAAATGCATGGAAGTACGCTAGGGCTGAAAAATGTCTGAAAGCTCGGTAAGGCTGAAAAAGGCTAAGGAGCTCGCAAGGATAAAAGATGCTCGAATGATCTCCAAGGCTAGTTGGTGCTAGAAAAAGCCCAAAAACTCATCAAGGCATTACTATATCACTCGAATCAATTTTTACCATACCTTAGACCTGATGGGTCAGTAGGGCAAGTAAGAAGAAAGCAAGGACATCGTGCGCTTAACCAGGACAAACAAGAAACATGCCCCAGGTCATGAAGACAACTGTCACTTTCAAATCTAAAGAATCGAAGACCAATGGAAGGACCTCTGATATTACACAACAATTGCCCAAAATAGGCAATGAGTTATTTCTAAAAGATAGGATCACGTGGTAAGGATCTAATAAACTAATACGGGGTTCCACCCATAGAAAGAAAGTCCGGACGACCATGGTATCCGGAACCAAGAGAAAAAAATATTCGAACGCTTCAAGTCGACCTCAGGTTGGACAAACTCGCTCTCTCAACTTCAGGTCGAGGCTCCATAAAGAAGTTACCATTAACAACTATAATACAAATCCCTTTTATGCCTGAAATTACGTGATTTTCGACCAATTAGTCGGTAAAAATCTCTTACCAATCAGCCGGCCACATCCTTATCGGATTATTAGAAAATGTCATATTTATCCATACTCTTTTACAATAGAAAAGGGGTACGTTCACAAAGGTAAAGATACACAATCCTCTTGCAAAAATATTCTCAAGTTCTTCATTCATCCTATTCTCCAGTTTACTTATTTGAGCGTCGGAGTGGCTGCCATGAATTCCCACCACCTCACTTTCTCTGTCTTGCAAGATCAACAAATCACAGCACAACTCTATTTTTTGGTTACATAACTTTTTAAATAGCTTTTTGGTTACATCACTTTTCCTATAATTAGAAGTTCATTAATTTGAAAAATAATTTTACTAATATAAATTAGTTAATTTTTAATTGAATAATATTAGCAAAAGTAATGTATAGTAAACAAAAATTTATTATTTTACCCCTATTAGCTATTTTTTAAATCATATAATATAAAAATGAATATATTTTTAAGATATAGTAAGAGTATTATCAAACAAATTTTAATTTTTAAAATTGAATATAATAGACATTAGACAACACACACGTATATAAAAGGGTATTTTAGTAAATTGATGCCTATTAGTTTATTCTAATTATTACCTTAATTCTAGTGAAATTATCAAAAAGGACACATATTAAGAAAATGAGGGAGTAGCCACTACTAAAAAATAGGTAATTCTCATGCAATAATATTTTCTTTTACTTTTCAAAAACAAAATAAAAATGGTGGTCCTCTTGGAATTTATCCATCTTCTTTGCTTGGTTGTATAGCATTGTAATGCCACGAAGTTGATGGAGGAGTAGGAGATGCTATTGTCAATGTCTCTGCTTATTAAATATAAACCGTTTGTCGGTAAGGTGTTGAAAAAAAATAAAGAATTTAGCTATATTTTTATAAAATCATATATAATTTAAATTATTTTTTTAAATTAAAAAAAATAAATTATTTTGTTTTAAATATGAAAAATTAAAAAAATTAATTAAATTAAATTTTTGTAAAATTTTTAATTTCAAATGGAAAAAAGAATTTAAGGTAATTAATAACTTGCCTCTCAAAATAAGCTTATGTGAGTTATAGCTAAGAAAACCTAGATTCCAATTTTCACCATATCTATAGAAGAGAGAGGTTAATTTTAGAGTTTTTTTTTTTTTAAATCATGTAAAATTTAAAAAAATTAAAAATCATACAAACTTTGAAAAAAAATTTCAAATTCAAGGTGGTCTAAAGTTTGTTTGATGGTATGATTGTGAAACAAGTACTTTAGGTACTTTGAAAGTTGAACAAATTAGAGGTGCGCATTCGGTTGGTTCGGTTTTAATTGTTCTATATACTCAGAGTGTCTAACAAATAGCTTCCATACTACATTCGCATACGAAAGCTGATATGGTATTATTTGATATTTTAGGTGTCAAACATTATTACAAGTTAATACTCGTCAATCAACAGGATAGAGGTACAGAGAATCTTTATATCGCTAATTGATGTGTCGATGAATAGATCCAAGAGTGTGTTGTATTTGACAGTAAAACGAGTTCTGCATGCACCTTATCCCCCTCCCTTAAAACCTACTAATCAACTATGGCTTTAAAAGCCCTTTCCCCACTTTTTTTCATTTCCTCTCCATTATCTTCATCTTCTCTCTGTTAATCTTGTAGCATCTAATGTATTTTTATATAAATTTATTTAATATTTTCTTCAGAATAAAATTTGCTCAAAAGTAAATAAATAGACCGGATCAATTTAATATCATTATTTAAACTACTGAAATATATAATTTTGAAAAAATATAATTTTAAATCAACTCTTTTTTAAATTTGAAACTTTTATTCAATATATCAAATTTCAGTTTTATATAAAAGAGTGAATAAATATTGATGGGATAAATATAGTAATTATAAAAAATAAAGATAAGGCGAGGTTTATTTTATAGTTTTTAGTGTTTCTCGAACAAGTCTTTTAGCAATACTATATACATGAACATTATTGGATTGAGACCTTTCCCTACTAAAATTTAGTAGGTTGATTATAAACCCATCTACCTTCCATACTTTTCACTTATCCAAATCAATAGGAAGAATCAAGAATAATGTCTTTTTTTTTTTTATTTGATTGTTAGGGAGAAAATTTAATCTCATTCTTAGAAATTTTAAAGAAGTCAAGACTCTAGCTTTCATTTTCATAACTCTAAAAATAGAATTTAAGATAAATTAAATTAAATCCAAAATTAGACATATAAATAATATAAAAAAGTACCGCTAATTAATATGAGGGCAAACTAATTCGAAACAAATACAAATCTTATTTATTATATTACCTATCACCGGTAATTGCATAAATAATTATTGCAAATTTCATGTTTGTCAACAATTTGCTACGGAACCAAGTCGTAGGTAATATTTTTAATACCTTTTTACTAAATAAATATACTTACAACACATAGGTAGTGGGTAAGTTGCTATGATACTATATTGTATGCAAAATTTTTAATATTTTTAATTTCATCTATTATATTAGTTACGTCCCAAACGTACGTAGGTACTTATTTCAACATTTTTTACAAAGCAATAGTACCTGCAACCTCTTTACAGTTGATACTTTGCTACCACATAATATTATAGGTGATATTTTCAATATTTTCATATCTTACTTATTATATTACCTATCATCGGTAATTGCATGAATAATTATTTCAATTTCCTTTCACAAACAAAATGTGCCTACCACCCCTCTGTAGTTGGTAATTTACTATCGAACCATATTGTAGGTAATATTTTTAATATCTTTTTACTAAATAAATGTACCTATA
This sequence comes from Manihot esculenta, assembly GCF_001659605.2. Taxonomy (NCBI): domain Eukaryota; kingdom Viridiplantae; phylum Streptophyta; class Magnoliopsida; order Malpighiales; family Euphorbiaceae; genus Manihot; species Manihot esculenta. The sequence continues at coordinate 12,225,343 of NC_035171.2, forward strand.
ATACATAGATAGTGGGTAAGTTGCTATGATACTATGTCATAGGCAAAATTTTTAATATTTTTAATTTAATCTATTATATTAGTTGCACCCCAAACTTACGTAGGTACTTATTTTAATATTTTTTACAAAGCAATATTACTTACGACCTCTTTGCAGTTAGTACTTTGCTACCATACAATATTGTAGGTGATATTTTCTATATCTTCATATCTTACTTATTATATTACCTTCCACCAGTAATTGCATGAGTAATTATTTTAATTTTCTTTTACAAAGAAAATGTGTCTATCACCCCTTTGTAGTTAACAATTTGCTACTGAACCATATCGTATGTAATATTTTTAATATCTTTCGGCTAAATAAATGTACCTACAATACATAGGTAGTGGGTAAATTGCTACGATACTGTGTCGTAGGTAAGATTTTTAATATTTTTAATTTCATCTATTATATTAGCTACACCCTAAACGTACATACGTAGGTACTTATTTCAATATATGTTTACAAAGCAATATTACCTACGACCTCTTTGCAGTTGGTACTTTGCCACCACACAATATTATAGGTGATATTTTTAATATTTTTATATCGTATTTATTATATTACCTACCACCGATAATTGCATGGATAATTATTTCAATTTCCTTTTATAAAGAAAACGTGCCTGCTACCCCTTTGTTGTTGATAATTTGCTACCGAATCATATCGCATGTAATATTTTAAATATATTTCTACTAAATAAATGTACCTACAACACATAGGTAGTGGGCAAGTTGCTATGATACTATATCGTAGGTAAGATTTTTAATATTTTTAATTTTATCTATTATATTAGCTACACCCCAAACGTATATAGGTACCTATTTCAACATTTTTTATAAAAAAATATTACCCACGACCTCTTTGTTGTTGCTACTTTGCTGCCACACAATATTGTAGATGATATTTTCAATATTTCCATATCTTACTTATTATATACCTACCATCGGTAATTGCGTAGGTAATTATTTCAATTTCCTTTTACAAAGAAAACGTGTCTAGCACTCCTCTGTCATGGACAATTTGCTATTGAATCATGTAATAGGTAATATTTTTAATATCTTTTTGCCAAATAAATGTACCTACAATACATAGGTAGTGGGTAAGTTGCTATGATACTGTAATATCCGGCTAGACCCCGGCATCGGAATTCCTACCTTCCGGCGGAATTTCCGTTGGAATCCGAAATTCTCGGATATCGGAGCCTTCTAGAAGGGTAAAATAAAGGTTTTCTAAAATATTTTTATATGTTTTATGGTTTTAACGAAGAAAGAAAATTGAGTTTTGAAAGAAAATGCTTTGGAGGAGAAACCCAGGTTCGGCTGCCGAACCTCATGTTCGGCCGCCAAACATGGTGGAGTTGCGGAGGCACTTTTGGCCCCCGGAGGTGGTCTGGCCAACCACCTATAAAAGGTCCTCTGTCCGAAAAGTGTGAGTTTTCTCTCTCCATTTCCGGGCAAGGTGAGTCTCTGCCACCCCCTTGATGATCTTGTGTTTTCTCCTCAAATCCTTCAAGATTTTTATGAGTTTTTACCATGTTTTGAAGATTTTTGAGCTTAGATAAAAGTTTTGGAGCTTGGAGACTTTCGGAGCTCGTTTTCTCCTCATCTCCAAGTTGGGTCACGCCTACCTTTGATCTTCAAGAGGTAAGTGTAGATCCATACCCTTTTACATGTTTTAAGTAAGTTTTAAAAGGGGTTAAGGGTATATAACGAATGTTTTGGTTAGATCTAAAATGTTAGGGTTTATGTTAGTTTAATGATAAATGTATGTTAAATGTGATGTTTGTTGGGGTTTAGGCTAGTTTTATGCCCCTATGTGCTTGAAAATGTGTTTATGCATGTTTTAGAATAGTTGAATGTGTGCTGGAAGTTTAGATGGCTGGATGTGGGATGGCAGAATCGGGTTCTGCTACCCAGAAGGATCTAGGTTCGGCCGCCGAACCTGCCAGAGGAGGCAGTTTTGGCCACCTAAGCTCGCCCCCGAAAGTTTAGACTTTCGGCTCTAGAGGGGAGTTTCAGCCGCAGAACCTACCCCCGAAGGTTTGGACTTTCGGATCTGGAGGAAGTTTCGGCCGCCGAACCTTGCCCTCGAAAGTGCCTGACTTTCGAATCTGGGAGGGACCTTCGGCCGCCGAACCTATCGTCGAAAGTCCCCTGCCCAGCCTTCCTTTGCCTTTTTTCTATGCATGTTTTATGATGTTTTAGGGGGTTTTTGGGGAGTTGTTTAGAGTCATGTTAGATTATGTTTGGTCCCTCATTTGAGTCCACCAGTGTAGGATCGGACCTGAGGAACCGAGGTGATCAGCAGTGAGATAGCTGCTTCAGAGTTAGTTCAGAGTCAGTCAGATGTGAGTAGAACTAAACTAATCTTTATTGCGAGAAATCAAACGTTTTAAGCATGTTCATGCATCATGTATATGTAATAGGTTGGTTGCACTAGACCTCACGAATATGACGCATTGCATTATTTATTGTGGGTGTGGATGGACAACAGGACGACCCATTAGCCCTCTAGATGTTATGTTATGTAATAGAAGTCCTGAGGAGCTCCACCGAGGGTCGGGCACAGAGTACAGGAAAGACCAGGTATGGCCTGCACTACGCCCCTGGCACACAGCTTATGTTATGTAATAGAAGTCCTGAGGAGCTCCACCGAGGGCCGGGCACAGAGTAGAGGGATTTTTGGGTCAGTCCATCCGTGATGTGAATTGTTTGTGTTGTGACGCATTTCATGAAAGCATATGTTTAATTAAACTGTTTGTACTATTCTGCTCACTGGGCTTTTGTAGCTCACCCCTTTCCCCTAACCCCCAGGTTGCAGGGCCAGAGATAACTCAGGAAGTCAGAAAGGGTAATGGCTATGTTTATGTATTAGATTAGTAGTGGACATGAAATGAAATGTAATGTAATGTAATATATTGTAATGAGGATTAGTATTGTGCTTGGCCCTATTGATAGATTATAATCCCTTTTTATACATGATCTTTATGTTAATGTTTTAATGATGAGATATGGTGAACCAAGCTTGATGTATGAAATGTTGACTCTATTAGAGCATTTGATGAGGGCTCTAATACGGGGTTTTTATGTTTACAGATATGATGTACGCACAGGTTAAGCTTGGTAAAAGAAAAGTTTAAATTTTTTATGAAAATGTTTGATCATGTATGGGATTTTATCAGGTACACAGGATGTATAGTAGGCTTGCTACGGGTTCCGACGACCTTAAGTTGATCTGGATCCTAGCGCCGGTAGCGGTCCGGTTTCCGGGTCGTTACAGATACTATGTTGTAAGTACGATTTTAATATTTTTAATTTTATCTATTATATTAGCTACACCCCAAAATCACGTAAGTACTTATTTTAACATTCTTTTATAAAGCAATATTACATATGACCTTTTTGCAGTTAGATTGTAGGTAATACTTTCAATATTTCCGTATCTTACTTATTATTTTCTATACTTTAAATTACCTACCACTATAGAAGTGGTCGATAATTCGCATCTACACTTAATTTCGGTCTTTATTTTAATATGCCATTAAATGGCGCTATATTTAGCGATGAAAATGTAAATGTTGGTGAATTATATGGTAGGTACCTCATTGGTATAGTTTTTTTAATTTTTAATTTCTATTATGACCAGAAATTCGTCAGTACTTACCAACATAATAGACGCCATCAATAAGTTTTGTAGTTATTTTAAACTTTTCTTATAGTGTTCTGTAGTAAGCTTTCTATTGTAATTTACTGTATTTATTTAATTTTTTTGATATAGTATACTTATAATTTTTATTTATTGTGATCAGTTAGTAATAATTTTATTTATTGTCATTTAGTATAGTTAATTATTTTTTATAAATAGCTATAGTGGGACGACGCTATTGTGGTGATCGACATGATTATATTTTTCTAGTCCTAATGACCTATCGTTTCTATATGTGCAATTAGAACATTAATCTGAGATTATATGACAAAAAATCATAGAAACATGAGCAATAGGTTGTAGATGAACGGAACCATTCTGTATATGGATGAAATTCTAGAGCTAATTATTCCTCATCTACGGTGTACATATTTTTATAATATTACATGCCTAGATTTTTTTGTTCTAGATTGGCACCTATTACTACCCTTGTTAAGCGGTGGCGACTAGAGAGCCATACATTAATGTTTCTAAAGAGGATATTACTATTACCCTTCAGGATATAGGGTTACTGAGTTGCCGATTGATGATGCAGCCATTATAGGTCGATTGTGAGATGCTATCGGGTGTTGTTCCACCTAATAACGTGATTAGGGGATGCTATTTGAAGATGCAGTGGCTAGCTGAGGAGTTTAGTTAACTTTCAGATGATGCTGATAAGTAGATTGTACATAAATTCACACGAGATAGGTTGAGGAATGTCCCATCGATTGAGATTGCAGGTCGATATATTTAAATCCTTCAATCGATTGCTTAAAAGCCCAAAGTATTCGGTCAAATACATGATATATCGGATTTAATCTTTCTTATCTAATGTGAATTATTTTTAATCATGTGTACTGTTTTTGTAATACCCGGCTAGACTCCGGTATCGGAATTCCTACCGTCCGGTGGAATCTCGGATGTCGGAGATCTCTAGAAGGGTAGAATCATGTTTTATAAAAATGTTTTCATGTTTTAATAGTTTTAAGTATGAAATTAAATGAGTTTTTGCATGAAAAGTCTTTGGAGGAAAACCCAGGTTCGGCCGCCGAAAGTCAAGTTCGGCCGCCGAACGTGCATGCGTTTTGGAGGCACGTTAGGCCCCCGAAAGCATGAGTGAGGGCAGTCCAGGTTCGGCCGCCGAAAGTCAAGTTCGGCCGCCGAACATTTCATGGATGCAGAGGCACATTCGGCCCCCGAACGTGGCCTGGCCAGCCGCCTATAAAAGGGGCACTTAGCCGAAATGGGCGAGCTTTCTCCCATTTTCGGCCACAGCAAGCTTCCGACCTTCCCTTTGCAAATCTAGTGTTTTTCCTCCAAATCCCCACCATTTTTCTTGAGTTTTAAGCTTGCATTGAAGGTTTTGAACTGTTGAAACAAGTTTTGGAGCTTTGGGAACTCAGGAGCTCATTTTCGTGGATCTCCAAGTTTAGGTCGTCTCCCTCTCGATCTTCAAGAGGTAAGAGCCGATCTTAAGCTCCTCATGTGTTTTAAGTAAGTTTTAAGGGTTTTTATGGGGTAGAATGGCATGTATAGGGTTGTATGAGTTTTTAAGCAAATGTTAGGTTTTATGTGATTCTTGAACAATGTGGCATGTTTGAGTATGCTTGAAGTATTGTAGTTGGGGCATTTGTTTGTTTGAGGCCCCTAGGAACTTGTATGCATGATTTAACTGAGGTATATGCATGATTGGTGAGTTTGGAGGCGAAAATGCACAAAGGAGCCATGTTTCTGCCCTTTGGCAGAAACCAGGTTCGGCAGCCGAAGGCACTTTCGGCCGCCGAACATGGCTGGTGAGGCAGGCCTTTCGGCTGCTGAAGTTGCCCCCGAAAAGAGACTTTCGTCTCTGTCTGGGACTTTCGGCCGCCGAAGGTGCCGCCGAATATGCATGAGTTTTGCCTCTGTCTGGGAGTTTCGGCCGCCGAAGGTGCCGCCGAACCTGCCTGACTTTCGGCTCTGGAGGGACTTTCGGCCGCCGAAGCTGCCGCCAAAAGTGCCCTGTCCAGCCATTTCTTGCATGTTTTTATGAAGTTGTTTCTTGATGTTTTTAGGGGGTTTTTGGGGAGTTTATTAGAGTTATGTTTATGTATGATTGGTCCCTCATTGGAGTCCACCTGTGTAGGTTCGGACCCGAGGAACCGAGGACCTCAGCAGTGAGATAGCTGCTTCAGAGTCTGTAGAGCTTCAGCCAGAGGTGAGTGGAATAACTATTATGCTTTTAAATAAATAAATCAGTTTAGCATGATTCACGCATCATAAATGCCATGAGATAATAGGGTGTTGCATTAGACTCACGAATATGTGCATTGCATATTATGTTAGATGATGTGGATGAATGTTGAATGATCCATTAGTCCCCCTATGCTATGATGATGATGATATGATACGGAAGACCAGTGAGGCCCATTCTACGCCCCTGGCACTATGTGAGAGAAAGACCAGTGAGGCCCATTCTACGCCCCTGGCACAGTTGGACCATGTTATGTTATGTTATGTAAGAGAAAGACCAGTGAGGCCCATTCTACGCCCCTGGCACAGTTGGTCCATGTAGGGGACTATTGGTGACAAATCCATCCTTGATGTGATTAGCTGTGATGTGATGCATTTCATGTTATCATACGTTTTAAATGTTTTACTATTCTGCTCACTGGGCTTTATAGCTCACCCCTCTCCCCTAACCCCAGATGTGCAGGTACAGGGTAGACCAGGAGGTTAGCCAGAGTTTTGAAGCATGTTTTTTTGTAATAGTTAGATTGTGGACATGACAATTGTACTATGATGTAATGTAAGAGATTTCAGTATGTTATGTAATGAGGAATATTGAGGTTATAGATGTGCTTGACCCTATGAGTATTGTTATCCCTTTTGATACATGATTTATAGAAATGTTTTATAATGTTCATGGAAGCCAACTCATCTCATGTTGTATCGCCCGTTGGGGCATTGATGAGATCCCACAGAGGGATCATGATTATGACCAGGACTATGTACATGTATGTTCAGGTTGAGTTGGATGTTTAAAAAGAAAAGTTTTAAATTTTTATACATGTTGTTGATCATGTATGGGATTATACAGGTTTACAGGTTATATGTCAGGCTTGCTACGGGTCCCGACGGCCTTAAGCCGATCTGGATCCTAGCGCCGGTAGCGGTCCGATTTTCGGGTCGTTACAGTTTTAAAATTGAAATGATGAAGAGCTATCATAAATCTATGGAACCGACTATGTGATTCATTTCATCCCCCATAAAACTTTGCAATTTTCTTCTACTTTGCTTGCTATGTTTTTTTATAAGACGGCTCGTATTCAAATTTATCTCTCATTTTTTCTTATAGGGTCGTAATTTTTAAATCATGTTGTTGCTCACATTTGAAATTTTCATCCAATTAGCTATGGTTTTTGAATAACTGAGGATTTGTCCAGGTGTGTGGTCCATTATATTTGGTATTTTCCATATATCGTTCTCCTTTTATTTTTTATACTCAAAGTTTTCATGCACAATCACTGTCTTTATTTTTATATTTTATAGGATATGTTCTGCTCCTATAGCAAAATTGATGTTGACTTTTAAAGTGATAGTTTTTTGTAGTCACAACCTCTGAATCTTTTGAATGAAATATCATCCCAACTGAAAATTTTTTAGTTGAATTTCAAAAGGAACAACCTTCTAGCTTATCATAAGGATCTATCTTTAGTAAATTAAAATCTGATGAACAATAGGCACAATAAGTTGAGAAAAGTGTGTTGTAGTATTGACGCATACTCAAACTATCTTTCTCGCCGCCATCATCATCCTCAGCAGATATCCATGAATCATTGTTCTCCTCCTCCTGCTCCTCGGCTTTATCCTCCAACTCAACATCACCAATATTATTTGACCTTCCTTCAACACTATTAGATAAATTATAATTATCGCTCTATATATTGTTCAACATTTGATTGAAGAGCATTTTCAAAGGAATCAACATTGGCATCCTCATTCATCACATTAGCACTAAAAATTATCTTAACACATATTTCTATACTATTATACTACTAATTTATGATATGTAATCAAACATAAAAGATATATTATTTTCACCCCATATTTCCATGCACTCAAATTTTATTAGTCCATATAAAATTATAAGTTTTATAAAATTAATCTCCTCTATATATTCATTGTTATCAGCTAATTTAATTGTACAGACAATTTTTTTGATTAAAACTTATCATTTTACCATTTGGAATAATATTTGAAAAATCTCCATCATAATTATATCCATGTGAACTATTTATAATATTTCTGTTACAGTGAATATTAATATATGCAGGATTGTCATTTTTTGATAAAAAATAAAATGAATATATAACTTTATGTACTATATATGAATATTAAATAAAAATTCAATGATATTTTTCCTGAATTTTTTGTTAATATTTTCATATAAATTATAATGTACTTTAATTGTCACGAGTGAAAAAAATCATCAAATAAGTTCATACTAAATAAATTATAATGTACTTTAACAAAATTTCATTCATAATTTTTTTTATTAACTAAATAATATATTTTTTAATAATAATATCTAATTTAAAGTTTTCACTTTTTAAAAATTAAAGCAATTTATAAATCTAAATAAAAATTATTAATATTTATATAAAATTTGATTATAAATATTTAAAATATCATTATAGGTTTTGCTCAATTTATACTCTAATCTCATCAAATTATTTTTTTATAATAAAATTTTATAAATTATTTTCTAAATAAATCAATCAATTTGAGTATAACATATATGTAATTGAATTTAAATATATATAAAAATCATGCAAACATAACTAAATTAAAATTAATCACAGTAAATAAGATATATGTATATTTAAATAAAAATTTATAATTTTTAATATATTTACTTTTCAGATAAATCACTAAATAGCTTTTTCATTAGATTTGATCAATGAAATGAAACCTTTTACATTCTAAAAATAATTAATTTAATATTAAATATTTATTTTTTAATAACTAAACTTAATTATTACATAAAATGTAAAATAAATTTTATTTAAAAAAATACATGAAACTTATTAGTATATTACTTTAATTGCAGTTGAAACAATAATATTAATTAGAATCAAGTGATTTTCTTCTGGAATGTCTTTCAAAATTTCTCCTCTTTTTATAAAATTTCTCTCGATCCAAAATAAATGAAATAAATTTAAAAAAATTTTTTTGTGAGTTTAAATTGGAGCAGGCATGAAGGTGACTGTTGTACCTGTTGCCCGTCACTCACAGATTTTCATGAGTGAACAGTGTCGAAAAAGTCGCTTCTACTCGCGGATTAGCGTAAGTGAACAAAACTTGTTCGCTTTGTTATAAAATCTTATGATCGTTATTGTAAAATAAAATTTTAAAACCGTAAACGCAAGTTTTAACCATTAGATTATTATTTTTTTAAAAATTAAATATATTAATTAATTATATTTAAATATAAATTAAGATTATTTTTATATATAAAATTAATTTATGTTTAAAAATAATAAAATATTACACATAATATACTACTTGAACTCTCATATTTTATTATTAAAAATTAATCAAAATTAAAATCAAATGAAAACGTTAGTTTAATTTATTTAAAATTTAAACATCTAGATTAAAATGCAAAATAATATAAATATTAAATTTTTTTAATTAAATAATCTTAGAAGTTATATTTTATTAAATATGTCAAATATTTATTAGCACTTGATATTATTTTAACCAAGTATATAATCATTTAAAATTTAAAATGTTCAAGTCAAAAATATCTAGTAAGGTAATTTTATTAATTTAAACCAAACATTCTCTTAAAACTGAATTTAAAACTAAAAAGAAAAAAAAGGGAAAACAAAAGTGTCTTATATAATTTATTAATTTTTTTATAAAAATTTATATCCTGTTTGATTCAAACGTCTTACTTTCTAAGAAGTTAACTAGCTTAGGTGAAGGTCTACCACTCATTAAATGAGCTGGTAAGGCATATATGAGAATTTTCTAGTTATTAAGATTCGATTCCCCACCCCCTCTCCCTCACCCAAATGAAGAAAATAAGAGATTTGACTCTTCAGAAAATATAAAAAAAGACCAACTAAACAAATAGAATTTTAACACTTCTTGCTAGTTGAGTTATCTCAATCAAACAAGTTCTAAAAATGGTTGCTCTTCTTCCTGTTCACGTTGTGGGGACGTATGTATGCATGTTGAGCTCCCAAGAGGATATACATCATGTACAAGCTATCAAAAGGGAGCCTAAATTGAGAAACTGTAGTGTATAACAAAGGAGCATTTTGCATCACTCCTGTATCAACTGTGGAATCAGCTTCAGAAGAAATGTGAGCTCCTTCTGTGAGAACTGAGGATTTGATTTTACCTCCTCCTCCTCTTCCTCATCCACCTTAGATGGCTTTATCATATCAGATACAGCCTCAGTTATCTCTTTAACCTGATCAACTATCACTCCATTTATGCCCATTAAGTGTTGCATATAAACAGCTTCAGGCACATTACTGCAAATCAAAAATAATTTTTCAGTGCGTAAAATTTCAAATAATACACAAAATATTCGATATTCAATTTAATAACTTCAAGGATCTTTTCAATATTTAGATTGGGACTTGACCACTTTATTCTAACACTAGAGATTGACATTGCAGGCAAGCTTTGAAACTTGACAATTCTATAGTATCAAAATCGCATGAAATGAGAAAGTTTATGTATATTAAAGAGCTTACTGAGCATTTTTTTCAATTCATGCATAATAAAAAAAGTAATTATCAATTCACGTAGAATCCGAAAATATTTTCGGATTCTGTGTGTCAGCAGAGCGTGTTCAGCAGTGTGTCGAACAATAGAGGGTTCGACACCATGGGTGTCGAACTGCCAGCTTATTCGACACTATGGGTGTCGAACAAGCTGTTCCTTGCCACGGGAGTAGTTCAAACTGCTCCCGTGACTGCATGCAGCTCCCGTGGCTGCATGCGTGGCGTGCTCGGCACCCAAGATGCCAAACACGGATCACAGGTAGATTAAAAGAAGAGTGTTCGACACTTATAGTGCCGAACACTCTTCTTTTGCAGAGCCACGGCATATGCATTAAAAGAAAAGTGTTCAACACTATAAATGCCAAACACTTTTCTTTTGCATGTAGGTCCGTAGCCCTGCATGCATGCATTGTCACGGACCTGCATTAAAAACAAAGTGTTCGATACTTATAGTGCTGAACACTTTTCTTTTACATGTAGATCTGCGTGGCTCTGCATGCATGCAGGTACGCAGATCTGCATGCATGCAGGTACGCGTGCTGCATGCGCGTACCTGCATGCATGCAGAGCCACGCGGATCTGCATGCAGGTATGCGGCACTTATAGTGCTGAACACTTTTCTTTTACATGCAGATCCGCGTGACTCTGCATGCATGCAGGTATGCGTGCTGCATGCAGAGCCACGCGGACCTGCAAGCACATGCATTTGTTCGGCACCATCATTGCCGAATTAGCCAATGGCTAGTTCCCCAGCTCCCTATAAATTACCCCACCCACCACTCTGTAAATTACCCAAAATCTGCACTATATCTCAGCAAATTGCATTCTATAAACTGTTTATTTTCCTTCACAAATTTCACAAAATTATTGTATCTACTTGTTTCGATTCGACTATAGAAAAAGAAACGCCGGTAAGTTTTAAATATTTTATATTTTAAATTTTAAATTTTTTTTATTTATATAGTAGATTGAGTAAAGGAAAATAAATTCTCAAGACAAATTATTTTTTATTCGCAAGAATTGAGTAAATTGATTTCAATGATCGATTCAGTGAAAACGTGATACAGTAATTCATTCTTAAAAGGTAAGTATATAAAAATTATAATTTTTTTAAATGAATATCTTATATTTATTGTGTTTAATTTTAATTTATTGAAATATTTAAGAATTTTTTTTTTATCAGAGAAATGGCAGTTCCTGCATATGCTAATATTCATTAGGATGGAAATATTATAAATAGTTCTCATGGTTACGATTATGATGGAGGTTTTTCAAAAATTATTTCAATGTGTAAATGGATAAGTTTTAATCAATTGGTTGAAAAAATTGCTCGTGCAATTGGACTATCTGAGAATAATGAATTTATAGAGACAATTAGCTTTAAAAAACCTATAATTGTGAATGGATCCTTAAAATTTAAATGTATGGAGATATGGGGTGAAGATGATGTACTAAAATGTTTAATTACTTGTATCAAATTGGTGGTATACCTAGTATAGAAATATATGTTAAGATACTTCGTTCTGTTGATGCGACAAATGAGGATGTTGATATAGGTCCATTTGAAACTGCTGTGGAATCAAATGATGAACAATGTGATGAGCAAAATGTAGTGAATGATTATGGTTTATCTGATAGTCTTGGAGGGCCTTCAAATAATTTATCTGATAGAGTAGAGGACGAGGATGAGGACGAGGATGAGGACGAGGATGAGGATGAGGATGAGGACGAGGACGAGGACGAGAATGAAGATGATGATGACGATGATTCATGGATGTCTACTGAGATGATAATGATGATAATGGTCAGGAGAATAGTGGGAGTGAGTCTCGATATTACGACACTCAATTTGTAATACCCGACTAGAGTCCGGCATCGGAAGTCCTGTTGTCCGATGGAATTTCTGATGTCGGAATCCTCTGGAAGGGTACGGATTATGTTTTCCTATGTTTTGAAAGCGTTTTCATGTTTTAAAGTGTTAAAGAAGTATAAGGTTTTGCAAGAAAAGCACCAAGGCAGAAAAACCAAGGTTCGGCCGCCGAAGGTGACTTTCGGCCGCTGAACGTGCATGGCATTCGGGTTCTCATTCGGCCGCCGTAGTTGGTCTGGCCAGCCAACTATAAAAGGCCCTAGGTCGGTCAAATGGATAAGATTTTCTTTCTATTTGCACGAGCTGAGGTGAGACTTGATCTTCCTTGAGTGATTTATGTGTTTTCTCAAATCTTTCATGGTTTTGATGGATTTTCATGTATTTTTGAAGTTTTTGAGCAAAAGAGCAAGTTTGGAAGCTTGGAGAGTTTGAGCACGGTTTTCTCCATATCTCCACGTAGGGATCGTTCAATCTCTTATTTGGAAGAGGTAAGTGAAGATCCTGAACTTCCTTTCTTGAGTTTTGAAGGTTTTATGAGAGTTGTATGGATAGTTATGCATGTTTAGGTTAAGGGAGGTTTTGGATGATCTTTGGTGTATATGCATGATGAAGTGTTGTTTGTTATGTTTGTTGAGGTTATAGGTTAGTGTTAGACCCTTTTTATGCATGGTCTATGGTATATGCTAGTTGGGAGTAGTTGTTATGCATGTTGGCTAGGTTTTGGGTGAAGTTTGCATGAAACAGAGCAGGTTTCTGCCCAACGGGCAAAACCAGGTTCGGCCGCCGAACCCCTTGTGGAGGCAGTTTCGGCTGCCAAAGCTTGCCTCCGAACATTTGGACTTTCATCTCTGGAGGCAAGGTTCGGCCGCCGAAATTGCTGCCGAAGGTTGAGTTTCGTCTCTGGACGAGACGTTCGGCTGCCGAAGGTGCCGCCGAACATGCATGAGTTTCGTCTCTGGAGGGGAGTTTCGGCCGCCGAACCTGCTGCCGAAAGTGCCCTATCCAGCTTTCTTTTGCATGTTTTATGTGATTGTTCTAGGATGTTTTAGAGGGTTTTTGGGGAGTTTCTTAGAGATGTTCTTGCGAGAGTTGGTTCCTCATTTCAGTCCACCTGTGTAGGAACGGACCAGAGGAACCAAGGAGTTCAACAGTGAGCACTGCTTCAGAACCTGCAGAGTCAGTACAGAGTCAGCCAGAGGTGAGTGGAACTGAACTAAAGCTTTGAATATGAGAACTCACATTTTTAGCATGTTTCATGAATCATTTATGCCATATGTATAGTATTGCATTAGTGAGTACGAAGATGTTGCATTAATCAGTGCATGTACAAATCGGGCGTAGCTTGGATTCATTAGCCCCCTAAATGAAGACCTGAGGAGCCCTGAAAGGGCCAGGCACACGGTACCATAGGGTGCTGAATGAAGACCTGATTAATCCGTCTGAGATTATGTGATTTACTTGTGTTGTGATGCACTCCATGAGATCATATTTTATAACATGTTTTATATGTACTACTCACTGGGCTAGTATAGCTCACCCTCTCCCTTAACCCCAGTCTTGCAGGTTCAGAGTCTAGAGAAGTCAGCAGAGTACAGATAAAGAGAAGAGTTATGTAATAGCTAGTGTGGACATATAATTGTAAAAGATAGTTTATGTTGTTTAGATGATGCTTGACCATATGAGTTGTAATCCCTTTTGTATATACATGGTCGGTTATGCAAATGATTTTATTGTATATGAAAAACCAGGCTTAACATTCTATGAGTTGACCTGCCTAGAGCAAAGATGAGAGCTCTAGCAGGGGTTTTACAGACCAGAGATAGAGTATGCACAGGTTAAGCCTTGGAACATAGAAAAGTTTTAATGTTTACTGAAAATGTATGATCATGTATGGGATTTCACAGGTACACAGAGTTCACAGCAGGCTTGCTACGGGTCCCGGCGGCCTCAAGCCGATCTGGATCCTAGCGCCGGTAGCAGTTCGGTTTCCGGGCTGTTACACAATTTCCTATCTTATTGTGCCTGTTGTTCATCCTCCCCCATATGCAGAAATAGACTTCTATTTGCTTAGGGTGGATCCTTATGATAAGCCAAAATGTCGTTCCTTTTGGAATCCTTCTATATGTGACAGGATGGGGCACAATAAGAAAACTTTTATGGGTGGGGAATCAAATAGATAAATATTGATCATTTTTATTATTATAAATGTATAAAATATTGCAAAGAATTCAGATAATTTTTTTTTTTTTTTAAAATAGGGGTTGGGGGAGTCGAACCTTAGACCTTTCAAGACTACAGGATGCACTTTCCACCAGGCTAAGCCTTGGAGTGCAAAGAATTCAGTTAATTATTAAGTTATTTTTAATAAATTAGTTTATTTTTATAACATAAGAATTAATTATGAATTTGTAACATAATTAAATATTAAGAGTAATAATTGAGATTATTTTTATCATTCTTTATGTTGTCTACAATTTCATTAAAATTATTTTATAATTCAGACAATACTTTTTTGTAGTTATCGATTGATTAAAAAATAATTGATTAAAAAATAATTATTAAAATTTAAGTGAAATTTAAGTTTTATTTTATTAGTTATCTTAATAAGCTGTATGCATTGAGACTATATTTCATTAGTGAACAAATGACTACAGGTTCATTAGTGAAAGTAAAATAATTTCATTTTGAACCAAAATTTATGTGAATTAAAAAACAAAACAATAAAAATATGCTAAAACATAATTGAGATTTTAATCTATTTCCCCACAAAGAATATGCAACTACAACACCAAGAAAGTCTGCAATTTTTTGATTGATCAATCTAAACAATTAACACTACTCATATCCACATGCAAGGAAGTCTGCAATTTTCTGATTTATCAATCTAAACAATTAACAAACTCATATCCACATGCAAGGAAGTCTGCAATTTTCTAATTTATCAATCTAAACAATTAACAAACTTATATCTACATACAAAGAAGTCTGCAATTTTCTGATTTATCAATCTAAACAATTAATAAACTCATATCCACATGCAAGAAAGTCTGCAAGGCTACCAGTCATTCAAAAATATCCCTACCAGTCATTCAAAAATATCCAAACATAAAGCCTAACAGAAATAATAGTGAAGCATAAGGTTGCAAATATTAATTTATTAATTGTATCATTTATGGGCGATTTTAATTTTTAAAAAATTTTACTCTTTAATATCTTATATACAAATATTAATTTATTAATTTATTACAAATTTAAAAATTAATTAATAAATTTTTATTAATTAATTAAATTTTAGAATAAAAATTATTATACTTAAATTTCCAATACATATCATAATTAAAATTACGATTATATACAAAATCATCATTTCTATTTTTAATTTTACATGTAAAAGAAAATATTCATATTCAAAAAAAAATTTGAGTAGAAGAAGAACCTGATGATGATGGTGGAGATGTTGAAAAGAGATGAAGGAGATCTGCTGGGGAGAGAGGTGGAGAGAGAGAAGAAACTGCTTAAGAGATTGGAGAAGAAAATGCTGAGAAGATGAGAAGAAAAAGCTGAGGAGAAAAGATTTCAGAAGAGAAAATGGAGAATGGGAAGATGGAGGAAGGAGACTTAAGTCCCCTTCCCTCTGTGCATGCAGGTCTGCAGGGCTGTGCATGTACAGCGCCGCGCAGGCCTACATTTTCTTCACCTAGGGGTGCAGAGATGCAGAGATTCTTTGCACCTCTAGGCGTGTTAGGCACTCAAAGTCCCGAACACGCCATATCAGCCACGGGAGCAGTTTGAACTGCTCCCATGGCAAGGGGCATCGTTGTTCGATACCATGGTATCGAACAACGACGCCACATGGCAATTTGATACCGGTATCGAACAACAACGCCACATGGCAGTTCGATACCAGTATCGAACAACGACGCCACGTGGCAGTTCGACACCCATGGGTGTTGAATAAGTGTGTTCGGCAGTATGACTACCGAATACATCCCTTCAACACGCATAATCTGAAAATATTTTTAAATTTTGCGTAATTTGAAAATTATTTTTATTATAATGCATGAATTAAAAAAAAAGCTTTGAGCTTACTTCAAGTTTCCATAGGTTAGAAGGGAGAGGTTGGCGTCCTTGATTTTGGACACTGCCCCAGGATTTCTGAAAATCCCTTTGACTTCAGAAACAACCCCATCTAGATCACCTTCTATGCACACCTTCATAGCCTCCTCTAGAGAGTTCCTCCTCACATCATAGAAAATTTCAGTTCCTCCCTCCGTCAGAAAGAAAACCTGTAAAACAAGCATCAGTTAGAAGAAAAAAAATAACATAACAGATGGTAAATAACAAGAGAACATCAAATCCTGAGGGGATGGCTTACAGGATATGTACTTTGCATTTTCCTGACAAGCAGTATTGCATCAGGATGGAAGGATGAGAAGATTATGGGTCTATCATGAACATTTTCAAACACCACCTAGACCACAAGAATGATAAGAAACTTAAGGAAACTCAATACAACTTGAATCAAGCTGAAGCTGAAGGGTGATCTATGTCCAGAAAGAGAGAGGCGAGTTATTAGTATACCTTCAAGATGGCTTGAAGGACATGGACGAGATGGTCTTCTTGGTAGACAATGTGATCATCGATCTTTAATTCTATGTTGAAGCCCACAGAAGGGTCCACTTGTTGAAATGCATCTTTCAATGTGCAAAGAGAGTCATCTTTCTCTACATTCCAGTTGACAATTTTCCCATCTTTTGTTTTTCTTAGAAGAGACTTGCCAATCTTCCCTGCTTCATTTTGGGGGCCATAGCACAGGAATTCAGATAAGCATAGCTCTGTCACTCTCTTTTCAAAAATAACACCCTGAAAATTACCAAAAAATAAAATCAACATCCACATTCCAAGATTTTATCAAAGATAAGAATGGAACGTTTGAGAGTACAAAAATGAATTTTTCTTTTCCCTCATAAGTAGTGGAGGAACTTACATTCTCTTCAGAGATGATGAAGTCGTCATGGAAAATGACAGGACAGTCATCATTGGTAACCTACAAAAAAAAGTCTGCCTCATTCAGCTCCATACTACGTTTCAATTCATTTTTTTTATCAAAAAAAAGGAAAATTCAAAAACTCCCAACCAAAATAAACATAATCAGTTCAGTATCCTCCCAAAAGAACACAATATTCTGAAACATAGCACAGAAAATTCGCATCCTCGTTTGTGGACTGAAACAGAGTATTTGCTCTGTCAACGTAGTGGAATCCTCTACCTCACTAGAAAAGTGTAAAATCACCAATCGCAGTCCTTTTTAACTTGCTCGAATGTTACTAAAAATAAAAAGAAAGCTAAAAACCAAGATAATTTAAACGACATCGTCCCAATCCAAAGATTTATACTTTTGAACTATTTTGACTCAGTTCACTATTGACTTTTTAATTAGATTTTTGAAAACCAAAATTATCAAGACTAGCGTTCTATGCATGCTGTGGACAAAGAAAAAAGCAACCAGAAGCGGCGATCGACGCCGCCCACAAACTGTGACGCGATTTCTCAATTCAAGATCAAAACCCAGTTCCGGTTTTGATATGGAACAAAAAATATTGATGGACGAGATTTACAAGAGTGGGGAAACAGGAGCTAACCTGAACGTCGAATTCGATGAAATCAATAGGGAATTTAGCAGCAGAATCGAAGGACATTATAGAGTTCTCTTTGATAGCTTTCATTCTTTGGTCCATCGAAGTCAATACATTCATTCCATTCCCTCTATGTCCAACCACTAGAAACTTTGGTATCTTATACGGTACCCTATTTAATTCCACCCCTGAAAAACCATCACCACCTAAAATTAATAAATCTTCATCCTGAAACGAACAAAACATTGAAATATCCGACGAGAAACAATCACAAATATGATACCTTTGGAGAAGCTGGCGGTGCAGAGAGCAAGAGAAGCACTCTCAGGGACCTGGTCGAGGTTAGGCACGTCGGAGACATGGACGGCTTTAAGAGCCATTATTTTATGGATTGCAGAGTGATGGAGGAGAAGGGGATACAAAAGGGATTTTATAGATTTGTTATTGTAATAAACAGTTTGGAGGAGATGGGTATACATGGGAGACCATGAGAGAAATAGAACAGGGTTGAATCTCGGCGTAGAATATTCCTCTCCCCCATTGGTATACGCTTTTGGATATTCTTCCAAGTTTTCAGTTCTACATAGTCCTTCTTCCTCAAGTCTCGGCTTTTTCCTTTTTTTTTTTTCTTTTTAATTATTTTGTTAGTGACCTGACAACGGACGTTCGTTAGTCCCGTTGTTTTCCGTTTAGTAAGATTCGGTGCGTTCTCGACCACAGTAAGCCATCGTTTTACTTCGTTTTTGCACTTCTTCCCTGAAATCTCGTGTGTAATTAACACTGAACAGAGAGGAAATCCTGATAAAAAAAAGCCTTGGAGAAGTTATTTACACATATATATGAGGTGTTTTAGATTAGTAGAAATTTAAAATATAGAAAAATGCCAGTAATATATTATCCATTTTATTAAATAAAAAATATTTATTATATTTATTTCTTTAATTAATTATTAATTATTGTACTTTTCAACTGACAAAATAAAAAACAGTATATATTCACTTAAAAAGTAACTATTACGAAAGTCATTTTTTTTAAAATATATTAATATATCTTTTGAGTAATATCCTACTCATTCGAGCATTAAAAGAAAAAAAAAAAAAAAAAAAAAAAAAAAAAAGTAGGGTTTTGAAACTTTAGCTGATTTAGGTAGGATCGAAACTGCTTAACTGCGTCCGCGCTATTTTTCATGTGTAGGGTAGGGAGAGAATATGATAATATTAATGAGTTGGTGGAATGACAAGGCGCCAGCACGGACGAGATAAGACCGGTTTTTGGTAGGAACGAATATACATGATGTGTACCCACCCCGGTCCTTACCTGTCTCCAAGTTTTACGTCAAACTAACTATACATTTTTAATAAGGAAAAAAGAAAATTTAACTTAAAGTGAATAAAATTTTTTACCACATAATTAAAGACATCTTTTATAATATATAATTAATATAATTAAATTAATAAATAAATAATATAGATTTAAGATCCACAAATTTAATTAAATAATAAATATATATAAATAACTATTTTTCCGATTTCAATTATCATTAAAACAAAATAAACCTGTAACTGTTAATTTTATAGCAAAAAATTAATCAACATGGATGTTGTGTCTCATTAACATTTGCTTTACTTTTATTATTTATAATTATTATCATAACATATTAGATTCATGCACCCAATAATTTATCGCTTATAAAAAAATAGCCCGTAAATTATACACTTTTTTATAATGGTACTTTTAACTTTTTTTTTAATAAAAATCAGTATATTAATAATGTTTTTATAATTATTTTTCATTTATATTTTTATTAAATATAAATGAAAAAAATTATTTTTAATATAAATGAAAAAAATTATTTTTAATATAAAAAATTTTTTAATTAATGAAAAAAATCTTAATTAAAATAATATTTAAACTTAAAAGTAGATATAGAGATAAAAAAATATTTTTTTATTTTGTAATTAAATTTCCAGCGGTCGGTCCATAGTAAGTACTAGAAATATAAATGAGTAAAATAATTCTATTTAGAATTTTTATTTGTTAATTGAAAGTTTCATATATTGAGTTGATTTTTTCGATTAATTTTAATAAAAATATAAATAGAAGATGCAATTGTTAAAAAATCGTTAATATAGAATATTTTTGATAATTTAATTATAAATAAATATAAAATTTAAGATGTTTATGTATATTTTCTCTAGAATAAAAAAAAAACAAAAAACTATTGACATTTACAAGTCACGTGCGTTTGTGTGATGGTTTTTGTTCAATCATAGAAAATTACAATTAAATATACATGAAAATAATTTAAATAATTTTTTATAAAATATTTATTTTCTCCTTCCTATTATTTTTATTCATTTTATTTTTTAAAAAATATTTATTATTCATTTTTATTTTTTATAATATATAAATTGACGATTATAATTATATTTAATTTTATTAATTATTTTTTATATGAGTATTTAAAATATTTTTTAATATTTAATAAAATTTAATATTTTTAAAATGAATATAATTAAAAATGTTTTTTTAATATGTGTAAAAAAATAAAATAAATAAAAAATGATAAAATAGAAAAAGTATAATATTAAATTAAATTTTATTAACAACTTGTACTAAAATTAAATTTAAATCTTCAATTTTAAATGTGAACATCTAAACATAGCATTTTATTTTTGAGTTTAGTGTCTGAACCAAAATTTTATCAGAATACCCAGAAAATAAATAAAAATCTCATATAGTTAATGACTTCAAAATCACATAATTATTTTTTAGATTACCATAATAAACAACCTCATTTTTTCCTAAATGTTTTTTAAATTTTAACCACTAAAATATTGTCTCATAGAAAAAAATATTTTTTAAACGTCTTCTTACTATATATATATATATTAAGAATTATAAAAAATTTAAGACATTATAAAATTTTTTTTATCATATTATATATTCATAAAAATCAACCTTTTTAATAAAAATTTTTGGTTATATGTATTGGTCTAATGTTTGTAATAAGAGTGTTCATAGATGGGATCTGACTATTAAATTCAACCAATTCAATTCAATTTCAACTAATCTCTATACTCTTTTGTTGGTTAACCAACAAATTACTATTTTACATCTAATTATATATTATAACCTTAACTTTATCTTTAGTTTGGATATAATATTAATTAATTTTTTTATATTTTTATTGGTATTAGGAATGTAATATCACAAAATTTAATTATCTTTATTTTATTTTTATTTTTTGATTTTAAAAAATTAAAATTAGTCATATTTTTACATATGTAATGTGTTTGGCAGACACATTATTTTATTATTCTATAATTATTTCAGGTGCAATAATTTTTTTAATTTTTATAAAATTAAAATTACTCATATTTTTTAAAAAATAATTATTTTAACTTTTTAATTCGTGTAAAATTAAAATTAAATATATTTCTAAAAAAAGTTAAAATGATATACGAAAATTATTTTATTTTTTAATTTATGTAAATTTAAAGTTAGTCACATTTTTTAAAAAGTAATATAATATGCAAATTCTTTTAACATTTTATTTTCTGTAAAATTAAAATTAAAGTTATAATTTTTATTTGAAATTAACTCTTTTGTTTGTATTTTGATTATCAGAACGTAGTTTGCAAGATTTAAAAGGTCTATAATTTATAAAATTAATTATATGTTTTTTATTTTTTATTATTTAAATTTAATTATTTAATTTAATTTTTATAATACTTTTTAATTTGTATTTTTTTATTGTGTTTTTATAATTTTAACAAAATATAAATAAATGAGTGATTTGCTTTTCAACTACGAAGGGATGATACTACGTTTGTATTTTGATAGTTAGTATAATATTAATTAGGTAAAATTTATTTTGATCGTCGTTGGTATGACGTTATTAAATTATTTAAATGGTTAATTAATAAATAAAATATATTTTATTGGAATTCAACTAACTAGTAACTAGTTTTATGATGGATGAAAATGGTTTGAATTAAAACCAACCTTTAAATAACTCTAATTTGTAGTTTAATCAAAAATTAAACTAAACTAAATTAATCAGTTCGATTTTTTAGTCTATTTAATTTGGTTCAATTAATAATTTCAAAAAATATTAATTTTAAATTTGATTCAATTAATTTAATAATATAATTGAACTAATCTAACCAATTGATTTAATAAACCATGGCGTTTTAGACCTTTATATATTTATATCAAAAAAATTGAAAACTATTCTCCAAGCCGACCCTTCCTCTGCCTCTTAAACCCTTCACTAAAGCCATTCATGTGGATTCCAAATTATATTGCCATTCTAGTATGGAATCTACATATTAGTCTTGCAATCTACGGCTTGTCGATTTTAATTTTTCATTAAATTTACTGATTTACTATTTTTATTGAATATGTTGATTGAATATTAAAATATTCACAACTATGCTAAAGATTTTAAGTTTGTTGATTTCAATTTATTTTAGATCGATTCAAATTAAATTTTATTAATTTCATTTGATTTGATTATACTTTAATATTTAATTTAGTTTGATTTTTAATTTTTTGGTTTGTTTTAAAATTGAACCGATTAAGGGTGAGCATTCGATCGGTTTGATTCAAAATCAAATCAAACCGAATAAACCACAAACTGAAATTTTGGTATTTATGAAAATCAAACTGAATTAATTGTGGTTAAAAATCAAATCGAATCAATCTGATTCAATTGGATTCGATTTGATTGGTTTAAATTTTTAATAAATTTTTTATTTTTTATCCTTTATTTTTAATATTTAAATTTTAATTAGAATATTTTAACTTGATTTAACTTCTCTATATTATTAAAAATAATATATTATTATCACTAATCCGCTCGATTCAATTTTTTTGATTTTTTATCAAAATCGAATCGAATTGAAATAATCAAAATTTTTAAAATTAAAAATCAAACAGAACCAAACCGAAATGAATAAAAAACTGAATTAAATTTATAAATTAATTTAATTCAATTAATTTTTTTAATTTGAATTGAATACGACGTATCTAGAACCGACTAATTGCACAACTCTTATAGTATTTATTATAAATTCAAATATAATTTACATTTTAAAGTTATATTAATATATATTAAAATAATTATTCAAAAAATTATTTATAAAATTTAATTTACTTTTAATAACATCTATTTTATTTAAAATTTAAGAATTTTATTAATTGTATTTAAAAAAAAAAGGCCACATAGCTAGCATATTTGCCCATTCGTTTCTACTTATCCTTATTGGTATATATCAAATAATTTTAAAAAAATAAAAAATATAATAATCAACTTATTTTTAGAATTTAAAGTTGAATTGTTTATATTTTATACCTTTATTAAATATAAAATTAAATATCATAGTTATAATTTATTTAAATGAGTATCAAATAACTTTAAAAAATAAAAAATATAATCAACTTTATTTTAGAATTTAAAGTCAAATTATTTATATTTTATATCTTTATTAAATATAAAATTAAATCTAGTAGTTATAATTTATTTAAACGAGATTATAAATAATTTGGACAATGAACTCACAAATTTAGTATAATAATAAATATATCTAAATAAATTTAAAAAATTTTAAATTTTATTTTTTCAATCTCTAATTTTTATTTTAAAATAAAAAAAAAAAATTCGAGCAATCGCCCTTAATTCAACTAGTTTATTACTGAAGTGGGGAAAGAAACGGGAGGATCGCAGTTTGTTGCGAATTTTTCTCTGCCATACATTAATAATTATATATTATTATTTTAATTTATAATTTATTTTATATATTTAAATATATAAATATTTTTAAATTTTATAAATAATATATATAAGATTAAAGTTGTACAAAAGTCGTTTTATGAATTTTAGCCTTAAAATTATTCAGATTTCAGTACCGATCTGATTCATAAGGTTAAGAATAATATATAAAGAAGATCCTCTTTGAATTTGAAGTTGGAGCGGGTGATTGAAGAGTTAAAAATGTATTTTTTTAAAAAAACATATTTTAAATATAATTAAAGTGTTTAATTTTTTTTTAAATATTTATAACTAAACTATATTAATTTAAAAACGTTTAAATTATTTTAATAATCTGTATTCATTTAAATAGACAATATTTCCAATGACAAGTTCAAGAAGAGAAATACATGAAAGTGTCATTTATTTGTAAACATAATTTAAATTTTGATACCCAAAATGTATGAAGTAATGATAGATGTTTCAGATTTTACAATTTTACATGTGTATTTCCTGCTGATTTATAGGTCTTTAAATTAAATTTTTTACAAACTTTTATTTTGTAATCACTGAGTTAAAGGACTAAGAATGTCTTATTTTTAAAATATTTAAGTACATGAAAAAGTTCTAAGAAAGAAAAATACACAATGAAAACTAAAGAAGAGGAACTCTAGATCTAGATGCAAGTTTCCATTCGAAAGGATTAGACTCGATTTAATAAGACTTTCTCCTATCCTCTCCATAGAGCTTTTGGTCATTTGAGGAAGAAAAGACGCTATTTAGGCTTGATCGGACCTCTAGAAGTAGCTTTTTAAGCTCATGAAAACATACTGAAGCATTGGAGAAAATAAAAAAAATACAAGTAATCAACAAACCCAGCGGAAGAGGAAGCACATGAATTCCATTTATGCATATACAAAAATAGATATGAGAGTTGCCTACCACCATCAGAGAGAAAATTAACTTTTCAAGATATCGATAGTGACAAATCCTTTCTGGTTCAGAAAACAAGAAATGTAATACCCGGCTAGACCTCGGTATCGGAATTTCAACCTTCCGGCGGAATCTCCGTTGGAATCTGGAATTTCTCGGACGTCGGAACCTTCTAGAAGGGTAAAATAAGGTTTTCATAAAATGTTTTTAATGCTTTTATGGTTTTAGTGAAGAAAGAAAATTGAGTTTTAAAAGAAAAAGTCATGGAGGAAAAACCCAGGTTCGGCCGCCGAACCTCAAGTTCAGCCGCCGAACATGGGGAGTTTACGGAAGCTCTTTTGGCCCCCGAAGGTGGTCTGGCCAGCCACCTATAAAAGGCCCCTTGTCCGAAAATGGGCGAGTTTTCTCTCTTTATTTTCAGGCATAGGTGAGATTTCGCCCTCCTTTGGTTGATTTTATGTTTTCCTTCAAATCCTTCAAGTTTTTGATGAGTTTTTACCTTTGTTTTGAAGATTTTAAGCTAAGATCAAAGTTTTGAAGCTTGGAGACCCCCGGAGCTCGTTCCTCCATATCTCCAAGTTTGGGATCACATCTCCTCTCGATCTTCAAGAGGTAAGTGTAGATCCTCCTCTTCTTTTAGGTTTTAAGTGAGTTTTAAGGGGTTTTAAGGGTGTTTAATGCATGACTAGAGTAGATCTAGAATGTTAGGGTTTATGTTAGTTTAATGAGAAATATGATGTTAAATGTAATGTTTATTGGGGTATAGGCTAGTTTTATGCCCCTATATTCTTGATGACGTGTTTATGCATGCTTTTGAGTGTTGAGTATGAGTTTGGAGGGTTTTGGGAGGCTAGATGAGAGAGGCGAATCGGGTTCTGTCATTCTGGAGAACCCAGGTTCGGCTACCGAAGCCATGTTCGGTCGTCGAACCTGCCTGTGGAGGCAGCTTTAGGCCGCCTAAACTCGCCCCTGAAAGTTGAAATTTCGGCTCTGGAGGGGAGTTTCGACTGCCGAACCTGCCCCCGAAGGTTAGTGACTTTCGGATTTGGAGGGAGTTCCGGCCGCCGAACCTGCCCCCGAAAGTGCTTGACTTTCGAATCTGGAGGGACCTTCGGCCGTCGAATGCATGTTTCATGATGTTTTAGGGGGTTTTTGGGGAGTTGTTTAGAGTCATGTTAGAGTATGTTTGGTCCCTCATTTGAGTCCACCTGGTAGGATCGGACCTGAGGAACCGAGGTGATCAGCAGTGAGATAGCTGCTTCAGAGTTAGTTCAGAGTCAGTCAGAGGTGAGTAGAACTAAGCTAATCTTTTATTTTAAGAAATCAAATGTTTTAAGCATGTTTATGCATCATGTATATGAAATAGGTTGGATGCATTAGATTTCACGAATATGCCACATAGCATAATTGGTTGTTGATGTGGATGGACAACAGGACGACCCATTAGCCCTCTAGATATTATGTTATGTAATGAAAGACCAGGGCTGCCATTCTACGTCCCTAGCACAGAGTACAGGAAAGACTAGGTGTGGCCTACACTACGCCCTTGGCACACAGCTTATGTTATGTAATAGAAGTCCTGAGGAGCTCCACCGAGGGCCGGGCACAGAGTAGAGGGATTTTTGGGTCAGTCCATCCGTGATGTGAATTGTTTGTGTTGTGATGCATTCCATGAAAGCATATGTTTATTAAATTGTTTTCACTGTTCTGCTCACTGGACTTTTGTAGCTCACCCCTCTCCCCTAACCCCCAGGTTTGCAGGAGCACAGGTAGCTATGGGAACGTCAGCAAGGTTATGGTACAATCTATATAATAGATTAGTAGTGGACATGTAACGTAATATAAGGTATTGTTCAGTAATGTAATGAGGATTAGTTTTGTGCTTGGCCCTAATGTATGGTTAATCCCTTTTATACATGATCTTTATGTAAATATTTTAATGATAAGTTATGTTGAACCAAGCTTGATGTATGAGATGTTGACCCAACTGGAGCATTTGATGACGGCTCCAGTAAGGGGTTTTATGTATACAGTTTTAGTACATGCACAGATCAAGTTTGGTATATGAAAAGTTTAAAGTTTTTATGAAAATGTATGATCATGTATGGGATTTTATCAGATGTATAGGATGTATGTTAGGCTTGCTACGGGTTTTGGCGACCTTAAGTTGATCTGAATTCTAGCGCCGGTACCGGTCCGGTTTTCGGGTCGTTACAGAGTGGTATCAGAGCCCTAGGTTCATATGGTCGAACCTAGAGTGTGTCGGGCTCATAGATATTATAGAAGGGCAAGCACAATAGGAAAAATCATGTCCACTAGGATAGGATGTAGAGTCCTGTCTTGATGATGATGTGAAATGTAATGACCCGGAAACCAGACCGCTACCGGCGCTAGGATCCAGATCGGCTTAAGGCCGCCGGGACCCATAGCAAGCCTAACATACATCCTGTATACCTGTTAAATCCCATACATGATCATACATATACATAAAAACTTTAAACTTTTTCCTTCATTCACCAAGGTTAACCTGTGCATGCACGAACTCATAAACATAAAACCCCACACTGGAGCCCTCATCAAATGCTCCAATGGGGTAACATATCATACATTAAGCTTGGTTTACATAAACATCATTAAAACATTTCATTAAAAAGATCATGTACCAAAAAGGGATTAACATACACTAGGGCCAAGCACAATTCTATCCTCAATATAATTCTTTACATTACATCACATTATAACATTTTACAATACATGTCCACATCTAACTATTATATACATAAACCTCTAGTCCTGGTGACTTCTTGGTCTATCCCGTACCTGCAAACCTGGGGGATTAAGGGAATGGGGTGAGCTACTAGAGCCCAGTGAGCAGAATAGTAAAACATTATATTAAAATTCATGCTTTCATGAAATGCATCACATCACAAATAAATCACATTAAGGATGAACTTGTCACCAATAGCCCTCTACATATCCAATAGTGCCAGAACATAGACTGGATCCTGGTCTTTCCCTTACATAACATATCATAATATTCCAATGTGCCAGGGACGTAGAATGGGTCTTCCTGGACTTTCTCTTACATTGTGCCAGAGACGTAGAATGGGTTTTCCTGGACTTCCATACCGTATCATCATCATATCATATCATACCATACGAGGGCTAATGGATCATCCAATGTTCACCCGCATCAACATCATATTATGCAATGCAACATATTCGTGAATTCTAATGCAGGCAACCTAATATATCTCATGGTATTCGTGATGCATGAACATGCTCAAAATTTATTTATTTACTTTGCAATATAAAGAGTCATTCTACTCACCTTAGGCTAGCTCTGAAAAGACTCTGAAGCAGCTATCTCACTGCTGGGGTCCTTGGTTCCTCGGGTCCGAACCTACACAGGTGGACTTAAATGAGGGACCAAACATAGACTAACATGACTCTAAAAAACTCCCCAAAAACCCCCTAAAACACCTTAAAACAATCATAGAAATCATGCAAAGCAAGGCTGAATAGGGTGCAAAGCAAGGCTGAAAAGGGCACTTTCGGTGGCAGGTTCGGCTGCCGAAAGTCCCTCCAGAGCCGAAACTCAGCCACTTTCGGCGGCACCTTCGGCTGCCGAAAGTCCCTTCCAGAGACGAAACTCATGCATGTTCAGCGGCACATTCGGCGACCGAAACTCCCCTCCAGAGCCGAAAGTCCAACTTTCGGGGGCAGGGTTCGGCAGCCAAAAGCTTGCCTCCACAGGCAGGTTCGGCGGCCGAAAGTCCTTCAGCTGCCGAACCTGAGTTCTTCCAAAGTGGCAGAACTCAGCCTCCTCATGCACATTTTGCCTCCTAAACCTTTCAAACATGCATTTAGCTATTCTACAACATGCATACTCATGCAAACAAGCATATAGGGGTCTCACACTCTCCTAAACCCCAACAACAACACATATAGCAACTCATACAACATACATTACACATTTTCAACAAAACTCACATAAACCCTAACATTAAACAACTAGCTTAAACATGCATTTCTACCCCATAAACTTTCATAAAACTTGCTTAGAATATCGAAGAAGGTGAGGATCGACCTTACCTCTTGAAGATCGAGAGAAAACGTGACCCAACTTGGAGATTTGGGGAAAATGGGTTCCGGAGGTCTCCAAGCTTCCAAACTTCGCTATTTGCTCAAAAACTTCAAAAACAAGTTAAAGCTTGTTAAAAACTTGAAAGATTTGAGAAAAATCATCAAAACCAACCATGGGAGGGCATGGACTCACCGTTGACCGAAAATAGGGGAGAAAACTCGCCCATTTTCGGCCATGGGGCTTTTTATAGGTGGCTGGCCAGACCACCTTCGGAAGCCAAAGGTGACTCCAAAACTCCACCATATTCGGCGGCCGAACCTGGATTTTCCTCTATGGTCATTTGCATTCAAAACTCAGTTTCTTTCTTACTTGAAACCTTAAAATACATGAAAACATTTTATAAAAATATTATTTTACCCTTCTAGAGGTTTTCGACATCCGAGATTCCACCGGACGGTAGGAATTCCGATACCGAAGTCTAGCCGGGTATTACATGAAATGCCATGACTATATGCATGCGCATTAATGATATGTGATGTATGTGATGCGGGTTCATGTGTTTCCACATGAACCATATGATGCTAATGTTTATGTGTATATGTTGTTTTTCAGAAAACAGAATGAGAGGCACTCGTCGATATGCACGATTGACTGGAGTCCCACCTGAGAATGAGGGCATGGATGCCCTTCCCCCTGCTTTGCCAAGGGCAATGTCTAGTAGGTCCAGCAGGGAAGAGACATCAAGGGACCCTAGAAGGTCTTTTGATGTAAACAGGAGGAGAACAGATCCGGGTAGAATGTCAACTGATGTGAGGGAGGCAGAGGAGGATGAACAGAGAAGAGATGGTAGTCTGGGCATGAGTATGTCAGAAGAGGATATGGGAGAGTCCCAAGGAGGCGCTCAGGCCTCGGGTTTTGTTCAACCACCCCAGTACCAACCCTTTCCACAGGGCCCAGGGTATCCGATGGGGGTACATCGGATTACTCCAGTTATAATCCATATCCTACCTTCATGCCCTATCCTCCCTTTTACCCACTATATCCACAGTACCCCATGTTTCCACCCTCACCCTTCTATCCAAATCCAGCAAACCCTAACCCAGGGAATGCTGCACCTCCTCCACCACCAGCAGAACCTATGGTCCCTGATATCCAAACACCCAAACCTAGCTCATCTGTGGGGAGCAAAGTAAAGATGACAGATTACCTGAAGCTGGATGCTCCCAAGTTCAAGACAGGTGATGATCCGTTTGAGTACCTCAAGACGGTAAAGATGATAATGGATAAGCTAGGAGCCAGTGACAGTAGAGCCATTCAAATGGCGGGGTTCACATTGAAATGTAAGAAAGCTCGGGAATGGTTTAAAAATTATGTGGACCCAAGGTTGGATAGCCTATCCTGGGAAGAGTTTGCCGACGAGTTTATTGGATGGGCTTTTCCGAATAGTTCAAGGGAGCTAAAGGTTGTTGAGTTTGAGCAGCTGAGGCAGACAGATGATATGAGTGTCGATGAGTACACGAATAAGTTTCTGGAGTTGCTGCAGTATGTGGGACAGGCATATGACACGGATCAGAAGAAAGCCAGGAGGTATACCATGAGGCTCCACTCTAGGTACTCCTCCCTGATCCTAGCAGCAGAGAGGGAGAGCTTCCACACCATAGTGGATGCGGCCAGAAAGATGGAGGCTAGTGCCATCATTCAAGGAACAGTGAAACAGCAAGTGGCACAGCCCTCGGGTTCCAAGACCCCAGGTTCAGGGAAGTTCGACCTCTCTTCTTTGAGTACAGCAGCTTCGGGTAGCAAAAAGTGGGACAGAGGCTCTAAAAAGCCGAAGAAGAATAAGTTCTGGAGCCGGTTGAAGATGGGTCTGGGATTAGGTGGTGGTTCGAACTCTGGTTCAGATGGCTCCAAATGCTTGAGGTGCGGTAAATCGCACAAGGGAGTCTGTCGGTTTGGGACATCAGCATGTTATAGATGTGGGCAGGAGGGACACATAGCACGGGAGTGTCCTAGAGTAGCCTTTATGGCACCGTCCCAGCAGATAGCTTCAGGCAGTGTGGCTAAGCCAGTAGCTCCAGCCACGACACAGGGCAGTGGTAGAGGCAGAGGGAGAGGGACAGCCTCTTCTTCAGCAGGTTCTCGGGGTGAAGGTCCATCAGCTCCAGCTCGGATCTTCACTATGACACAGCAGGAGGCTAACACGTCAAACACCATGGTGTCAGGTAATCTCATCATTGGATGTTCTGATGTGTATGCTTTAATGGACCCTGGTGCATCTCATTCTTTTTGTTGCTCCGAGAGCCGTAGATAGAGTGGGTTTGATAGTCTCTGGGTTAGAGTGTCCCCTTTGGGTCAGTGGACCCAAGTGTGATCCATCTGTGGCAGAGTCAGTCTGCCGGTTCAGTCCAGTTTTTGTTGAGGGTAGATGCCTTCCAGCCGACCTTGTGGTTCTAGATTTGACTGATTTTGATGTCATTCTAGGGATGGATTGGCTATCTGCTCATGGTGCTACCTTAGATCGCAGAGACAAGGTAGTCAGGTTCAGAGATCAGGATGGGTCAGAGGTTGTCTTCAGGGGAGACAGGAGGGGTACACCTAGAGGTTTGATATCAGCCCTACAGGCTCGTAGGTTGCTCAAGAGAGGTTATCAGGGGTTTCTAGCTCATGTTAGAGAGCTTGATAGTCAGGTCAGGGAGCCCGCCTCAGTGCTCGTAGTCAGAGAGTTTCTAGATGTCTTCCCAGACGAGCTTCCAGGACTACCACCTGCTAGGGAGATAGAGTTTGAAATAGAAGTGATGCCTGGAACTAGACTGATCTCTATCCCTCCCTACAGGATGGCACCTGTAGAGTTGAAAGATCAGCTGCAAGAGTTGGTAGATAAGGGTTTCATCCGACCGAGTACCTCACCTTGGGGTGCTCTAATGCTGTTTGTAAAGAAGAAGGATGGATCCCTAAGACTTTGTATCGACTACAGACAATTGAACAAAATCACTACCAAGAACAAGTATCCTCTACCTAGGATCGACGATCTATTTGACCAGCTAGCAGGAGCAGGTTGTTTTTCCAAGATAGATCTGAGATCTGGGTACCACCAGCTAAGAATCAGAGAGGAAGATATGCCGAAGACGGCATTCAGGACCTGATATGGGCATTATGAGTTCCTAGTGATGCCGTTTGGGCTGACCAATGCCCCTGCAGCATTCATGGACCTCATAAACAGAGTTTTTAGCCAGTATCTAGATCACTTTGTTATCTTTTTCATTGACGATATCTTAGTGTATTCCAGAAATGCAGAAGAACATGCCCATCATCTGAGGATAATTTTTCAGACCCTGAGGGAGCACGGCTTGTATGCCAAGTTCTCCAAGTGTGAATTCTGGTTGAGGAGCATTTCTTTCTTGGGACATGTTGTGTCAGAAAAAGGAATTGAAGTGGATCCCAAGAAGGTAGAAGCTATAGCTAACTGGCCTAGACCCACTACAGTAACTGAGATTAAGAGCTCTTTGGATTTGGTAGGTTACTACAGGAGGTTCGTTTAGGACTTCTCCAAAATTGCCGCTCCTATGACCAGGTTGACCAAGAAAAATCAGAGGTTTGTGTGGTCTGAACAGTGTGAGAAAAGCTTTGAAGAGCTGAAGAAAATGTTAATATCAGCACCGGTGTTAGCTCTGCCTACCAGTAATGAAGACTTCACAGTGTTTTGTGATGCATCCCGTGTGGGACTAGGTTGTGTGTTGATGCAGAATGAGAGGGTAATTGCTTATGCTTCTAGGCAGCTGAAGAAGCATGAGTTGAATTATCCTACACATGACCTAGAGATGGCAGCTGTGATCTTTGCACTCAAGATGTGGAGGCATTACCTTTATGGGGTTAAATGTGAGATCTTTACAGATCATAAGAGTTTGCAGTACATCTTGAGTTAGAGAGAGTTGAACCTGAGGCAGAGAAGATGGGTAGAACTGCTTAGTGACTATGATTGCAAGATTCAGTACCATCCGGGAAAGGCAAATGTTGTGGCAAATGCCCTAAGCCGGAAATCACTTGGCAGTTTATACCATGTTATAGCAGAGAGAAGACCGGTGGTGAAGGAATTCTATAAGCTCATTGATGAAGGGCTGCAGTTGGTGTTGTCTGGTACAGGTGCTTTGATAGCTCAGATGAGAGTGACACCCGTGTTTCTGGAGCAGATGGCTCAGAAACAGCACGAGGACCCCGAGTTGGTGAAGATAGCCAGAGCAGTTCAAGCAGGCAAGAATGAGGAGTTCAGATTCGACGATAAGGGGATCCTCCATTACGGGAACAGGTTATTTATACCAGATGACATGAGTCTGAAGGGAGACATTATGAGGGAAGCTCATAATGCCAGGTACAGCGTTCACCCTGGGGCCACCAAAATGTACCAGGATCTGAAAAGAGTCTATTGGTGGCCAGCTATGAAAAGAGAAGTGGCACAGTTCGTGTCCGCCTGCGAAGTATGTTAGAGGGTGAAGCTGGAACATTAGAAGCCGGCTAGAATGCTTAACCCACTGCCGATTCCAGAGTGGAAATGAGAGAATATAGCTATGGATTTCATGGTGGGGTTACCGGTAACGTCCAACAAACTAGACTCCATATGGGTGATTGTGGACAGACTGACCAAATCTGCTCACTTCATCCCTATCAGGAGTGGCTATTCTGTGGACAAATTGGCGCAGGTGTATGTTGATGAAGTTGTTAGGTTGCATGGGGCTCCCGTTTCAATAGTGTCAAATAGGGGACCCTAGTTCACCTCTAGGTTTTGGCGGAGTCTGCAGAATGCTATGGGTACCAGGCTGGACTTTAGCACTGCTTTCCATCCATAGACGGATGGACAGTCAGAGAGGACCATCCAGACTATAGAAGATATGCTCAGAATGTGCGTGCTAGATTTTGGCGGTTCTTGGAGGCAACATCTACCCTTGGTGGAGTTTGCCTACAATAACAGCTATCATGCTAGCATAGGGATGGCTCCTTATGAAGCTCTTTATGGGAGGAAGTGCAGGTCACCTGTTTGCTGGAAAGAAGTGGGAGAAAGGGCCTTAGCAGGGCCTGAGATAGTAGAGATCACCAGCAGGGTAGTGCCCATTATCAGAGAAAGGATCAGAACTGCTGTGAGCCGGCAGAAAAGCTATGCAGATGTCCGCAGGAAGCATGTAGAGTTTCAAGAGGGAGATATGGTGTTGCTCAAGGTGTCTCCTATGAAAGGGGTGATTCGTTTTGGGAAGAAAGGTAAGCTAGCTCCACGGTACATCGGACCCTTTGAAATCTTGCAGAAGATTGGGAATGTATCGTACAAGTTGGACTTACCTGCTTCAATGGAGAGAATCCATCCGGTTTTCCATGTTTCCATATTACAGAAGTTCGTGTTAGATCCGGGCAAGGTTCTTAATGAGCCTGATGTGGAGATCCTAGGAGATCTCACCTATATTGAGCAGCCAGTGCGGATCCAAGACATGCAGATCAGAAAGCTGAGAAACAAGGAAATCCCAATGGTGAAAGTCCTTTGGAATCACCACAACATAGAAGAATGTACCTGGGAGACACAGGAGTCTATGCTCCAGCAATACCCTTATCTCTTTTAAGGTTAGTGTCTATGTGTTTTTATGTGTTTATGTTTATGCCATGCTGTGTTTGTTTGTTGAACATTCGGGGACGAATGTTCTTAAAGGGGGGAAGAATGTAATACCCGGCTAGACCCTGGCATCGGAATTCCGGCGGAATCTCCGTTGGAATCCGGTATTTCTCGGACGTCGGAGCCTTCTAGAAGGGTAAAATAAGGTTTTCATAAAATGTTTTTAATGCTTTTATGGTTTTAATGAAGAAAGAAAATTGAGTTTTGAAAAAAAAAAGCCATGGAGGAAAAACCCAGGTTCGGCCGCCGAACATGGGGAGTTTGCGGAAGCTCTTTTGGCCCCCGAAGGTGGTCTGGCCAGCCACCTATAAAAGGCCCCTTGTCCGAAAATGGGCGAGTTTTCTCTCTCTATTTTCGGGTATAAATGAGATTTCGCCCTCCTTTGGTTGATTTTATATTTTCCTTCAAATCCTTCAAGTTTTTGATGAGTTTTTACCTTTGTTTTGAAGATTTTAAGCTAAGATCAAAGTTTTGAAGTTTGGAGACCCCCAGAGCTCGTTCCTCCATATCTCCAAGTTTGGGATCGCATCTCCTCTCGATCTTCAAGAGGTAAGTGTAGATCCTCCTCTTCTTTTAGGTTTTAAGTGAGTTTTAAGGGGCTTTAAGGGTGTTTAATGCATGACTAGAGTAGATCTAGAATGTTAGGGTTTATGTTAGTTTAATGAGAAATGTGATGTTAAATGTAATGTTTGTTGGGGTATATGCTAGTTTTATGCCCCTATATGCTTGATAACGTGATTATGCATGCTTTTGAGTGTTGAGTATGAGTTTGGAGGGTTTTGCGAGGCTAGATGAGAGAGGCGAATCGGGTTCTGCCATTCTGGAGAACCCATGTTCGGCTGCCGAAGCCATGTTCGGCCGCCAAACCTGCTTGTGGAGGCAGCTTTAGGCCGCCTAAACTCGCCCCCGAAAGTTGGAATTTCGGCTTTGGAGGGGAGTTTCGGCCGCCGAATCTGCCCCCGAAGGTTAGTGACTTTCGGATCTGGAGGGAGTTTCGGCCGCCGAACCTGCCCCCGAAAGTGCTTGACTTTCGGATCTGCAGAGACCTTCGGCCGCCGAACCTGCTGTAACGACCCGAAAATCGGACCGCTACCGGCGCTAGGATCCGGGTCGACTTAAGGCCGCCGGGACCCGTAGCAAGCCAAACATACATCCTGGAAACCTGTATAATCCCATACATGATCAACAACATGCATAAAAATTGAAACTTTTCTTTCAACCATCCAACTCAACCTGAACATAGACTGTGCATAGTCATAATCATAATCATAATCCCTCTGTGGGATCTCAACAATGCCCCAATGGGCGATACATCATGAGATGAGTTGGCTTTCATAAACAAAATAAAACATAACTATAGATCATGTATCAAAAGGGATAACAATACTCATAGGGTCAAGCACAACTATAACCTCAATATACCTCATTACATAACATACTGTAATCTCTTACATCATCTTACAATTTATCATAGTACAATTGTCATGTCCACAATCTAACTATTACATCAGCATATGCCGAAACTCTGGCTAACCTCCTGGTCTACCTTGTACCTGCACATCTGGGGTTAGGGGAGAGGGGTGAGCTACAAAGCCCAGTGAGCAGAATAGTGAAATCATATATATAAAAATCTCATGCTTTCATGAAATGCAACACATCACAACAAATCACATCTCGGATGGTATTGTCACCAATAGTCCTCTACATAGTCCAACTGTGCCGGGACGTAGAATGGGTACAACCGGTCTTTCCCTTATCATAACATATCATAACATACCAATGTGCCAGGGACGTAGAATGGGTACAACCTGGACTTTCTCTTACATCGTGCCAGGGACGTAGAATGGGTACAACCTGGACTTCCATACCATCTCATGCCGTAGCATCATCATATCATATGAGGACTAAAGGATCATTCAATAACCAATCCACATCAACATCATAAATGCAATGCAACATATTCGTGAATACTAATGCAAACAACCTACTACATCTCATGGCATTCATGATGCATGGATCATGCTCAAAATTCATATTTCATTTATTTTTAAAACTTAAGGTTTATTCCACTCACCTCTGGCTAGCTCTGACAAACTCTGTAGCAGCTGGCTCACTGCTGGGGTCCTCGGTTCCTCGGGTCCGAACCTACACAGGTGGACTCCAATGAGGGACCAAACATACATAAACATAACTCTAATATACTCCCCAAAAACCCCCTAAAACATCATAAAACAACTACATAAAAACATGCAAGAAATGGCTGAACAGGGCACTTTCGGCGGCAGGTTCGGCGGCCGAAAGTCCCTCCAGAGCCGAAAGTCAGGCAGGTTCGGCGGCACCTTCGGCGGCCGAAACTCCCAGACAGAGGCGAAACTCATGCATGTTCGGCGGCACCTTTGGTGGCCGAAAGTCCCAGACAGAGATGAAAGTCTCTTTTCGGGGGCAACTTCGGCAGCCGAAAGGCCTGCCTCCACAAGGGGGTTCGGCGGCCGAAACTCCCTTCGGCTGCCGAACCTGGTTTCTCCCAAAAGGGCAGAAACTTGGTTCACATGAGCCTCTTGCCTCCCAAAACCTCAAATCATGCATATAGTTCAACTAAAACATGCATACAAGTTCCTAGGGGTCTCAAACAATCATATACCCCAACTACAATACTTCAAACACACACAATCAACACACATTTCTTAAAACATCAATATTAACCCATAACTCAACATATATCCTAACATGCATTCTACCCCATAAAACAACTTAAAACTTACTTAAAATACATAAGGAGCTTAAGATCGGCTCTTACCTCTTGAAGATCGAGAGGGAGACGACCTAAACTTGGAGATCCACGAAAATGAGCTCTTGAGTTCCCAAAGCTCCAAAACTTGTTTCAAAAGTTCAAAACCTTCAATGCAAGCTTAAAACTCAAGAAAAATGGTGGGGATTTGAAGGAAGAACACTAGATTTGGAAGAGGGAGGTCGGAAGCTAGCTATGGCCGAAAATGGGAGAAAGCTCGCCCATTTCGGCTAAGTGACCCTTTTATAGGTGGCTGGCCAGGCCACGTTCGGGGGCCGAAAGTGCTTCCGCATGCATGCCATGTTCGGCGGCCGAACTTGACTTTCGGCGGCCGAACCTGAACTTCCCTCACTTATGCTTTCGGGGGCCTAACGTGCCTCCAAAACGCATGCATGTTCGGCGGCCGAACTTGAGGTTCGGCGGCCGAACCTGAGTTTTCCTCCAAAGACTTTTCATGCAAAAACTCATTTAATTTTCATACTTAAAACCATGAAATACCTTAAAAAATTTTAAGAAAACATGTTTCTACCCTACTAGAGGCTTCCGATATCCGAGATTCCACCGGACGGTAGGAATTCCGATACCGGAGTCTAGCCGGGTATTACATTCTCCCCCCTTAAGAACATTCGTCCCCGAATGTTCCTCAACTAGCACATAACAAGGCATAAAACATAACATACATATATACACATAGAGTTCTAACCTTAAAAGAGATGAGGGTACTGCTGGAGCATAGACTCCCGTGTCTCCCAAGTGCATTCTTCCATATTGTGGTGGTTCCATAGGACTTTCACCATCGGGATTTTCTTGTTCCTTAACTTTCTGATCTGGGTGTCTATGATCCGTACTGGCTGTTCAACATAGGTGAGATCCTCTTGGACCTCCACATCAGGCTCACTAAGAACCTTGCTCGGATCTGACACAAACTTCCTCAACATTGAAACATGGAAAACCGGATGGATTCTTTCCATTGAAGCAGGTAAATCCAACTTGTACGACACATTCCCAATCTTTTGCAAGATTTCAAAGGGTCCGATGTATCGTGGGGCTAGTTTACCTTTCTTCCCGAAGCGAACCACTCCTTTCATTGGAGACACCTTGAGCAATACCAGATCCCCCTCCTAAAACTCTAACTATCTTCTGCGGACGTCTGCATAACTCTTTTGTCTGCTGGCAGCAGTCTTGATTCTCTCTCTGATTATGGGTACCACCCTGCTGGTGATCTCTACTAGCTCAGGCCCTGCTAAGGCCTTTTCTCCTACTTCCTCCCAGCAAACAGGTGATCTGCACTTCCTTCCGTACAAAGCTTCATATGGAGCCATCCCGATGCTAACATGATGGCTGTTGTTGTAGGCAAACTCCACCAAAGGTAGATGCTGCCTCCAAGAACCGCCAAAGTCCAGCACACACATTCTGAGCATATCCTCTATGGTCTGGATGGTCCTTTCGGACTGTCCGTCCGTCTGGGGGTGGAAGGCAGTACTGAAATCCAACCTAGTACCCATGGCATTCTGCAGACTCCGCCAAAATCTGGAGGTGAACTGGGGCCCTCTATCTGACACTATCGAAACAGGAACCCCATGCAACCTGACGATCTCATCCACATACACCTGCGCCAACTTGTCCACAGAATAGCCACTCCTGACAGGAATGAAGTGAGCAGATTTGGTGAGTCTGTCCACAATCACCCATATGGAGTCCAATCTGTTGGACGTCGCCGGTAACCCCACTACGAAGTCCATAGCTATGTTCTCCCATTTTCACTCTGGAATAGGTAGCGGGTTAAGCATTCCAGCTGGCTTCTGATGTTCCAGCTTCACCCTCTGACACACTTCGCAGGCTGACACAAACTGTGCCACTTCTTTCTTCATAGCTGGCCACCAATAAACCTTCTTTAGATCTTGATACATCTTAGTGGCTCCGGGGTGAATGCTGTATCTTGCATTATGAGCCTCTCTCATAATGTCTCCTTTTAGCCCAATGTCATCTGGTACGCATAGTCTGCTCCCATAGCGGAGGATCCCCTTGCTGTCGAATCTGAACTCATTACCATTGCCTGACTGAACAGTCCTGGCAATCTTCACTAACTCCGGGTCCTCATGCTGTTTCTGAGCCACCTGCTCCAGAAACACGGGTGCTACTCTCATCTGGGCCACCAAGGCACCTGTACCAGACAACTCCATCTGTAGACCTTCCTCAATGAGCTTGTAAAATTCCTTCACCACTGGCCTCCTCTCTGCCGATATGTGGGATAAACTGCCTAGTGACTTCCGGCTTAGGGCGTCTGCCACGACATTCGCCTTACCCGGATGATACTGAATCTTGCAATCATAGTCACTCAGCAGCTCCACCCATCTCCTCTGTCTCAAGTTCAAATCTCTTTGACTCAGGATGTACTGCAGGCTTTTATGATCTGTGAAGATCTCACATTTTACCCCGTAGAGGTAGTGCCTCCATATCTTGAGTGCAAAGATTACTGCTGCCATCTCCAGGTCGTGTGTGGGGTAATTCAACTCATGCTTCTTCAGCTGCCTAGAAGCATAAGCAATCACCCTCTCATTCTGCATCAGTACACAACCCAGTCCCATACGGGATGCATCACAAAAGACCGTAAAGTCTTCATTACTAGATGGCAGAGCTAAAACTGGTGCTGAAGTCAACCTCTTCTTAAGCTCTTCAAAACTTTCTTCGCACTGGTCGGTCCACAGAAATTTCTGATTCTTCCTGGTTAACCTGGTCAGAGGAGCTGCTATCTTTGAGAAGTCCTGAACGAACCTCCTGTAGTAACCTGCCAAACCCAAGAAACTTCTAATCTCTGTCACTGAAGTGGGTCTAGGCCAGTTAGCCACAGTTTCTGTCTTCTTGGGGTCTACCTCAATCCCATTCTCTGACACTACATGCCCCAAGAACGAAATGCTCCTCAGCCAGAATTCACATTTAGAGAACTTGGCATACAAGCCGTGTTCCCTCAAGGTCTGCAAGACCAACCGCAGATGATGGGCATGCTCCTCTGCATTCCTGGAATACACTAAGATATCATCTATAAAGACAATAACAAAGTGATCCAGGTACTGACTAAACACTCTGTTCATGAGATCCATGAATGCTGCAGGGGCGTTAGTTAACCCGAACGGCATTACAAGGAACTCAAAATGCCCATATCTGGTCCTGAAAGCTGTCTTCGGCACATCCTCATCCCTTATCCTTAGCTGATGGTACCCCGATCTCAGATCTATTTTGGAGAAACAACCCGCTCCTGCTAGCTGGTCGAATAGATCATCGATCCTTGGCAGAGGGTACCTATTTTCGGTAGTGACTTTGTTCAACTGCCTGTAGTCGATACAAAGTCTGAGGGATCCATCCTTCTTCCTCACAAACAAGACCGGAGCACCCCAAGGTGAGGTACTCTGTCGGATGAAACCCTTTTCTACCAGCCCTTGCAACTGCTCTTTCAACTCCTTCAACTCGGCTGGGGCCATCCTGTAGGGAGGGATAGAGATCGGTCTAGCTCCAGGCACCAACTCTATTTCGAACTCTATCTCCCTAGCAGGTGGTAAACCTGGAAGCTCATCCGGAAAAACATCTTGAAACTCTCTGACAACTGGCACCGAGGCCGGTTCCCTGACCTGACTGTCTAGCTCTCTCACATGAGCTAAGTACCCCTGACATCCCTTCCTAAGCAACCTACGAGCCTGAAGAGCTGATATCAGACCTCTAGGTGTACCCCTCTTGTCTCCTCTGAAGACGACCTCTGACCCGTTCTGATCTCTGAACCTGACTACCTTGTCCCTGCAGTCCAAGGTAGCACCATGGGTAGATAGCCAATCCATCCCTAGAATGACGTCAAAGTCTGTCAAATCTAGAACCACAAGGTCGGCGGAGAGGCATCTTCCCTCAACAAAAACTGGACTGTACTGGCAGACTGACACTGCCACCGACGGGTCACACTTGGGTCCACTGACCCATAGGGGACACTCTAACCCAGAGACTATCAGACCCAACCTCTCAACGGCTCTCGGAGCAATAAATGAATGAGATGCACCCGGGTCCATTAATGCATACACATCAGAACACCCAATGACGAGATTACCTGACACCACGGTGTTGGATGTGTTAGCCTCCTGCTGAGTCATGGTGAAGATCCTGGCTGGAGCTGATGGACCTTCACCTCGGGAACCAGAAGAAGAGGCTGCCCCTCTCCCTCTACCTCTGCCACTGCCCTGAGTTGTGGCTGGAACTGCTGGCTGTGCCACACTACCAGAAGCTGTCTGCTGGGGCTGGCCCATAAAAGGCGCTCTAGGACACTCCCGAGCTATGTGTCCCTCCTGTCCACATCTGAAACATGTATTTGTCCCAGCTCGACACACTCCCCTGTGCGGTCTTCCACATCTCTGGCATTCTGTACCATCTGAGCCTGAGCTCGAGCCACCGCCAAATCCCAGACCGGATTTCAACTTGTTCCAAAACTTATTCTTCTTCGGCTTCCTGGTGGTGTTATCCCACCTCTTCTTACTTGAGCTCTGAGAAGAGAAACCTGGTCCTCCTCTGCCTGGGTTCTTAACCCCTGAAGACTGGGTCACTGACTGCTTCACTGACCCCTCAACTACAGCACTTGCTTCCATTCTTCGAGCCATATCCACCACAGTGTGGAAACTTTCTCTCTCAGCTGACTGAATCAACGAGGAGTACCTGGAATGCAGCTTCATAACATACCTCTTGGCTTTCTTCGTATCTGTATCTAGAGCTTGCCCTGAAAAAGGCAATAGCTCTAAGAATTTATCCGTGAACTCCTCTACACCCATGTGCTCTGACTGCCTCAGTTGCTCAAACTCAATCATCTTCAGTTCTCTAGAATTGTCTGGAAAAGCCCATCCAGCGAACTCATTCGCAAATTCTTCCCATGTCATACCGTCTAGTCTCGGGTCCGCATAACATTTGAACCATTTCCGTGCCTTCTTGCACTTTAAAGTGAACCCTGCCATCTGAATGGCCCTGCTGTCACTTGCCCCTAGCTCATCAGTTATTGTCTTCACCGCTCTCAGATACTCAAAGGGGTCATCCCCTGACTTATATTTGGGAGCATCTAGCTTGAGGTAATCTGTCATCTTTACCTTGCTCCCATCGGCTGAGCTAGGTCTAGGAGGTTGAGTAACTGGGGCTGCTGGTTCTGTAGGTGGTGGAGGTGGAGGTGCAGCATTCCCCGAGGTGGGGTTTGCTGGGTTTGGATAGAAGGGTGAGGGTGGATAAGCTGGGTACTGTGTGTAAGGTGGATAGAAAGGTGGATAAGGCATGTAGGTAGGGTAGGGGTTAAAGCTGGAGTAATTCGATGTACCTCCCATCGGATACCCTGAACCCTGTGGGAAGGGTGGATAATGGGGTGGAAAACCATACCCCGAGGCCTGAACGCCTCCTTGAGACTCCCCTGTCCCTTCTTCCTCTATGCTCACATCCAGGTTCCCATCCCTCCTCTGCTCCTCTTCCATAACCTCCCTCACATCTGAAGAACTTCCTCCTCTATCTGTCCCCCTTCTGCTAGCATCAAAAGACCGTCTAGGGTCCCTTGACACTCTTTCTCTGTTGGCTCTACAAGACATTGCCCTAGGCAATGTGGGAGGACGGGCGCTCGTGCCCTCATCCTCAGGTGGCACTCTAGTCAATCGTGCAGATCGACGAGTTCCTCTCATCCTGTTTTCTGAAAAACAGCACACATCATACAAGCATTAGCATCATATGGTTCATGTGGGCACACATGAACCCTCATCACATACATCACATAGTATAGCATATCATTAATGCACATGCACAAAATCATGGCATTTCACATCATCAAACAAGACAGGACTCCACATCCTATCCTAGAGGACATGATCTTCCTATTGTGCTTGACCTTCTAGAACATCTATGAGCCCGACACTCTAGGTCCGATCCTATGAACCTAGGGCTCTGATACCATTCTGTAACGACCCGAAAATCGGACCGCTATCGGCGCTAGGATCCGGGTCGACTTAAGGCCGCCGGGACCCGTAGCAAGCCAAACATACATCCTGGAAACCTGTATAATCCCATACATGATCAACAACATGCATAAAAATTGAAACTTTTCTTTCAACCATCCAACTCAACCTGAACATAGACTGTGCATAGTCATAATCATAATCATAATCCCTCTGTGGGATCTCAACAATGCCCCAATGGGCGATACATCATGAGATGAGTTGGCTTTCATAAACAAAATAAAACATAACTATAGATCATGTATCAAAAGGGATAACAATACTCATAGGGTCAAGCACAACTATAACCTCAATATACCTCATTACATAACATACTGTAATCTCTTACATCATCTTACAATTTATCATAGTACAATTGTCATGTCCACAATCTAACTATTACATCAGCATATGCCGAAACTCTGGCTAACCTCCTGGTCTACCCTGTACCTGCACATCTGAGGTTAGGGGAGAGGGGTGAGCTACAAAGCCCAGTGAGCAGAATAGTGAAATCATATATATAAAAATCTCATGCTTTCATGAAATGCAACACATCACAACAAATCACATCTCGGATGGTATTGTCACCAATAGTCCTCTACATAGTCCAACTGTGCCGGGACGTAGAATGGGTACAACCGGTCTTTCCCTTATCATAACATATCATAACATACCAATGTGCCAGGGACGTAGAATGGGTACAACCTGGACTTTCTCTTACATCGTGCCAGGGACGTAGAATGGGTACAACCTGGACTTCCATACCATCTCATGCCGTAGCATCATCATATCATATGAGGACTAAAGGATCATTCAATAACCAATCCACATCAACATCATAAAATGCAATGCAACATATTCGTGAATACTAATGCAAACAACCTACTACATCTCATGGCATTCATGATGCATGGATCATGCTCAAAATTCATATTTCATTTATTTTTAAAACTTAAGGTTTATTCCACTCACCTCTGGCTAGCTCTGACAAACTCTGTAGCAGCTGGCTCACTGCTGGGGTCCTCGGTTCCTCGGGTCCGAACCTACACAGGTGGACTCCAATGAGGGACCAAACATACATAAACATAACTCTAATATACTCCCCAAAAACCCCCTAAAACATCATAAAACAACTACATAAAAACATGCAAGAAATGGCTGAACAGGGCACTTTCGGCGGCAGGTTCGGCGGCCGAAAGTCCCTCCAGAGCCGAAAGTCATGCAGGTTCGGCGGCACCTTCGGCGGCCGAAACTCCCAGACAGAGGCGAAACTCATGCATGTTCGGCGGCACCTTCGGCGGCCGAAAGTCCCAGACAGAGACGAAAGTCTCTTTTCGGGGGCAACTTCGGCAGCCGAAAGGCCTGCCTCCACAAGGGGGTTCGGCGGCCGAAACTCCCTTCGGCTGCCGAACCTGGTTTCTCCCAAAAGGGCAGAAACTTGGTTCACATGAGCCTC
Source organism: Manihot esculenta (assembly GCF_001659605.2). Classification (NCBI taxonomy): domain Eukaryota; kingdom Viridiplantae; phylum Streptophyta; class Magnoliopsida; order Malpighiales; family Euphorbiaceae; genus Manihot; species Manihot esculenta. Next base: position 12,270,022 of record NC_035171.2, read on the forward strand.
TTGCCTCCCAAAACCTCAAATCATGCATATAGTTCAACTAAAACATGCATACAAGTTCCTAGGGGTCTCAAACAATCATATACCCCAACTACAACACTTCAAACACACACAATCAACACACATTGCTTAAAACATCAATATTAACCCATAACTCAACATATATCCTAACATGCATTCTACCCCATAAAACAACTTAAAACTTACTTAAAACACATAAGGAGCTTAAGATCGACTCTTACCTCTTGAAGATCGAGAGGGAGACGACCTAAACTTGGAGATCCACGAAAATGAGCTCCTGAGTTCCCAAAGCTCCAAAACTTGTTTCAAAAGTTCAAAACCTTCAATGCAAGCTTAAAACTCAAGAAAAATGGTGGGGATTTGAAGGAAGAACACTAGATTTGGAAGAGGGAGGTCGGAAGCTAGCTATGGCCGAAAATGGGAGAAAGCTCGCCCATTTCGGCTAAGTGACCCTTTTATAGGTGGCTGGCCAGGCCACGTTCGGGGGCCGAAAGTGCTTCCGCATGCATGCCATGTTCGGCGGCCGAACTTGACTTTCGGCGGCCGAACCTGAACTTCCCTCACTTATGCTTTCGGGGGCCTAACGTGCCTCCAAAACGCATGCATGTTCGGCGGCCGAACTTGAGGTTCGGCGGCCGAACCTGAGTTTTCCTCCAAAGACTTTTCATGCAAAAACTCATTTAATTTTCATACTTAAAACCATGAAATACCTTAAAACATTTTAAGAAAACATGTTTCTACCCTACTAGAGGCTTCCGATATCCGAGATTCCACCGGACGGTAGGAATTCCGATACCGGAGTCTAGCCGGGTATTACACCTGCCGCCGAAAGTCCCCTGCCCAGCCTTCCTTTGCTTGTTTTGCATGCATGTTTCATGATGTTTTAGGGGTTTTGGGGAGTTGTTTAGAGTCATGTTAGAGTATGTTTGGTCCCTCATTTGAGTCCACCTGTGTAAGATCGGACCTGAGGAACCGAGGTGATCAGCAATGAGATAGCTGCTTCAGAGTTAGTTCAAAGTCAGCCAGAGGTGAGTAGAACTAAGCTAATCTTTTATTTCAAGAAATCAAATGTTTTAAGCATGTTCATGCATCATGTATATGAAATAGGTTGTATGCATTAGATTTCACGAATATGCCGCATTGCATAATTAGTTGTTGATGTGACGACCCATTAGCCCTCTAGATATTATGTTATGTAATGAAAGACCAGGGCTGCCATTCTACGCCCCTGGCATAGAGTACAGGAAATCTTTGAGACCAGAGTACAGGAAATTTTTAGATGTGGTTCTCAAGCATTATGGAGGCGAGCTAAGAGAGGACCACTTAATAAGTCTCAACAAAAAAACAAATCTTTGAGACCAGAGCAACATAGCGGAGGGACATCGTGAGTTTCACTGAGATAACTAATTGTTGCTCGTAGAAGGAGAAGATTAATATGCAAAATATATAACAGAGCACCAACCATAGAGCACACACAACCAAAAAAAGCATAACTATATATATATATAAAAAAAAAACTTCTTTCGATCACCACTGCTGCGTTCAACTATAAAAATAAAAATATTTATAACCCGTCCTAGATAGGAGAGTGTAAACCCACGTCTGGATGGAGAAAGGAGTAGTATTTCCCTGTCCAAGAAATATAAAAAAATTGATCAGTGAACAAGAAGAAGAGAAAAAGGAGAAGAGTACCTCTATCTAGATAAAACTAGAGAGAGAAAAATTTGGAATGCATAAAATAAATATCTACAAATAAATTATAAATGATGTGTGCGGTATCACTATAGGATTTCTGTTTTTTATTTTCTCAAAATTAAAAACAGTTTTTTTATTTTTATTATTTACTTTTTAAAAATGGTTTTTAAAACGGTTTTAATAAAAATAAGTATAAATTTTTATATAAAAGTAAGAAATAAAAATATTATTTAAAATATAATATTTAATAATAAAATAAAAATATAAATAATTTTATAAATAGTTATATATAAAAATAATAACCATTTATGCTTACATGATATATAATATTATAATAAAAAAATTATTATTTGATATCTATAATATAGAAAAATTTATTTGTTAGTCTTTTAATTTTAAAAAATATATTAAAATGTCTCTGAAATTTTAAAAAATATACCAATTAATCTTTCCGATAATTTTAGCAGTAAAGTATTATAAAATTAAAAATTACTATTTAATTTCTATTATATAGAAAAATTTACCAATTAATCCATTAATTTTAAAAAATATATTAAAACGTCACTAAAATTTTAAAAAATCTATCAATTAATCTTTCCTTCAATTTTAACGGTTAAATATTACAAAAAAGTTTTAAATATTCTTAATACAAAAAAATTAATTAGTAGACATTTTTATAAAATTGAGAGACAATTAATGAATTAGCAAAATATTTAATAGTTAAAACTAATGAAAGGACTAATTAATATATTTTTAATATTTTACAGATACTTTAATATATTTTTTCAAAATAAAAAGATAAATAAATAAATTTTTTCATATTATAAAAATTAAATAGTAATTTTTTTAAAAAAAAATTAAAATACTTTTAATATAAAAAAACTAATTAGTATGCATTTTTACAATATTAAAAATTAATTAATAAATTTTTCATATTATAAAAATTAAATAATAAAATATTTAACGACTAAAATTAGTGAAAGAATTAATTAGTATATTTTTTAAATTTTTAAAATATTTTAATTTATTTTTTAAAATTGAAAATTAATTAATAAATTTTTGTATATCACAGAGATTATATAATAAATTTTTTTATAATAATAAAATAAAAATATATTTCATAAATTAAGTAAAATATATTTAAAAATATGAATTGAATTGATTAGATAAAATTTTGAAAATTTTAATGATAATTTAATAAAAATGGTAAAAAAAACAATGATTTGATAATATGTAACTAAAAACTAATATTTGTAATTTTTATTTTTTATTTTTTTATTTTTTATTTTCAAAAATATTTTTAACAAATAGTAAAAATAAAAATGCAACATCATCAAACTAACAAATTTTATATATTTTTATAAATAAAAAAAATAACCGCAATGATAACTCACACACCTAAAATGTTTTAGTGATTTCCAAATATTTATGTCAAATTTACCAACTCATTAAATAGTCAGTTAATAATTTGTGAAATTAAAATTTTATTCTCAAATTTATCGGAAGATTTTAAAGTCTGTTGAAAATTTACCAAAGAATTCTGAAAATTTATGGCAAATTTAAGAGGAAAAATCTCGCCTTCTTTTTTAAAGCCCTTTTTTTTTTTAATTTACCAATGAATTTTAAAATATATTAATAAATTTAAGAGCAAAAAAAATTGTCATTTATTTTGAAGCCAACTTTTCTTTTTTTTTTTTTTTGATTTAACAGTGATTTTTTGAATATTATTAGTAAATTATCGATAGATTTTAAAATTCATTAGTAACTAATAGAAAAGCTAGCTTTTTAAAAAATTTACCAACCAGTTTGCAATATATTGGTAAATTAATTGCTAATCCCACATATTTATATCCAAAAATGGCTATTTTCTCTCAAATTGATTATTTTCTTTCCAGCCCTTTTGACGTCTCCCTTTTCTTTTATTTACCTTCATTTCCTCTTACTTTTATCAGTTTTTTTTATTTTACTCTTTATTTTTTTTCTCCCATTTTCCTGATCATGTTCTTCTCCTTTCTCTAACTTTCTTATTATTTCTAATTATTTTTCATGGCTTCTTTTCTTTTTCTCTTCCGTTTTCTCTTATTTTATTTTTCTTTCTCCTCATTTCTTAACATTTATATTATTTTCTTTAGTTTTCCTTTTCTATTTTTCTTACTCTATTTCTCTCATTTCACATTTTTTCTTTTTATTACTCCACATTTCTATTATTTCCTACTCTTTTGACTATAACATACAACCAGATTAATAATTGAAATTTCCATTACTAATCACAAAAAAATATGTTAATAAAAGAATATAGGAATGGATTTGTAACGACAGTTTTCTATTTGCATGAACATCAATTTGTAACAAAGATTTTCTTGCTTAATGGCAGTATTTCAATCATATAATTTTAGTAACAAAATAGGTTCAGCAACAAATATTCATTATAAAAATTGTTACAGAATTTATGAATACAGACATGAGTTTCATACAAGTAGCAAGTAGAGTTGCTTGGGTTACGGTAATTTAGTAATGGATTTTCTGTTACTAATTTGGACAACCATATTTAAAAATTTTATTACATATAACGAAAACTAAATAACCAGTCAAAGAATATATATACTCCAACATAAATGAATAACAAATCAAACCTCCAACAAAGCAAATCTTTTCGCTTTGGCTCTTAGCATTTTGGTTTCATGTCTTTTTTATCAAATTAACTCACCGTCCACATCTCGTTCATCAACCTCTGAGCCTCCTCTGCTTTACACATTAAACATGTGCCCAGAAAAGCAATCTAAGCATTTGATTTGCTAACATAGTAAGGTCTTCATTGCAGGGAAAAAAATTATATCCTTGCTTGTTACATTGCTTACGTTTTATTCCTGAGCTTGGTTGGCTTGTTTTGCTGGTTATGGATCTGTTTGTGTGTTTTTGGATATCGAGTTTAGGGTTTCTAGGCATTTTCTCTTAGATTTTCATACCTAACTAAGTGGAGGCTTTGTTTTAGTTTTACTGTATGAGTTTAGTAGCACTATCTTATTAAATTTTCATGAATCCTTTAGTAATATTTTTCTTATGAAAAAAAAAACAATTTTATACTACAACCCCGTTATCTTTTCACATAGATAATTCATTAAAATCCAAGTATAAATGTTAGATAGCCAAATCAAACAAAATAAATATTAGACAGCCATAAAAAATATCTAGGAAATTTCAAATCTTTAATTTCATTGTTATTCTTGTCATCTCCATGGAGATTCTCTGAAGGCTAAGTAGAAGAACCAATATTACCTGTTGGAGCAGCAGTTTGGGATGACGGACTCTGAGCGATAACGCGACGCAGCAAATCCCTCATCTCCAGAATCTCTTTGGCACTCTGCTCATAACTTTGAGTGAGCTCCTCTATCTTCTCTTCTAGTTGTTGCTTTCTCTGCTCATACTCATCATGCTTAAATGTCGGTTTTGACGTTAAAGAATAAGAAGTAGCAGATGATGACGATTTAAAAGCAGATGTCTGAGAACCCACTCCGTGTACTATTCTTTCTTTCTTCCCACTGATTGCCTCCAGCTGCACATCATCTGGCTGCGTAGCCTCACTACACCCCTCCTCTTGTTGCTGTGTTGCATTTTCCTTAAGCTCAATGAAGTGCTCCTGCATGGAATTAAAATTACAAGCGATCACTTTAGAACTATTTTGGTAAATTAAAACTATGTATAAATATTTAATTTTCACATACATGGATAGCTTTAAGGCGTGCATGAATAAAATTTGAAGTACCCTTTTTTCCGGGAGTAGCCTAAAAAACTCATGTGGGTAAGGATCTTTGTCCAACCTTTCTCGCTATGATGGAAAAAATTTTAAATTATTTAGATACTTTACTCATTTAATTGCACTAATTCATACTAAATATGATATGAGTAAAAGTAGAATTAAACAATACCGTTTGTTGATGATGACGATACCGAGATGTGGAGTCCTTATAATAGCGTGAGATAGTTGCTCCGTCATTGCCGGTTTTCCTCCTCCTATTCCATGAGAATTTCTTGAATTTTCCTAGAGGCTCATAATCACTCCAAGTATATCTCCGCCACTCCACTACTCTGTTTGAGACTGACAACCTCTTATTCTTGCCATTCCACGATCTGATGCTATACATTCGTGCTTCTGCCTTCATGGATTCATGATAGAAGCAGTGATTGCTAAATAATACAAGACAAATATCTTCTGATGGTTATTATGAAGATACGAGCATTTGGTAGCTTAACAATTTCTCTGTTTTAGCCCTTTAATAACGAGCTTATAAGCTATAATTTGTCCTATAATGCAATTGTTGAGTTCCGAGTCAAAAAAGGTATATTTGTTTCTTATTTAATTTGTTGTATGTCTAACGTATAATCATGAAGAAAATTCAAAAACACCATGTGCAGAGGAATAATACCTTCAATAGTTAAGTATAAGAGACTTAACCCAATTTTCATCTACATTTCTATGATTGAATATAATTCTTAGACCCTGAAGATGACTGCTCCAAGATATTCAGATTCCAAAAGCTTTTCCAAACTGAACAAGCTAGAGCATCTATACAGCAACTTGCTGGATAAACAAGTTTTAAAGGTTTTGGGTAAATTCTCGGCCCTCACAGTAATTCTATGGCAGGTCAACCATCTGAGCTAGGTACGTGCATTTGCAAATTTAATTTCCTCTTTTTTTTTTTTTTATGCTTAGTTGCTAAGAAAATTGAGTTTAATAAGATTTGAATTAACCTAATTTGGTTTAAATCTTGCTGAACTTAGCAACTTGAAGTACTTAGTCTGCAATTCAATGACCCTGAATGGAACTCTGCCCATTCCTTGTTAAAAAAATTATTCTATCAAATTTCTATTCCTATTCACAAGTACATTTCCAAAATTTTATTAGCATGTTTTTCTTGGTAGATTTGGGCAATTTCAGGAGTTTGGAGATTTTGGACTGGAGAGAGAACCATTTCACTGGAAGCATTCCACCAAACATATGAACAAATCTGTACATTACCATAAAATTTAGAGATTTTGCCTGTTCACATGAAGCATATATGTATAGATGGACTTGATATTTTGTGAAATTATTATAAAGTTTCATATGTTCATAATTTCTTGAAATTATCTGGTAACATACTGATGGGCTGGTCCAAATATCCAATATATACTTCATATGAACAATGCACTGGGCATCTGTCATCTCTCAGAGCTTTAATTCCTGGGTAGCTAAAGTTTTAAATTTTATTTTTCCCTATTAATTTTTGTTGTGCAATCACAATCAGAGGGGAAAGGGAAGAGTGAACCAAAAACCATCAACAAATGAATCCAAACAAATAACAGACAATCAACAAATTTCAACAAAATAAATCTCTAAACTTCAACAAATGAACAACCCAGGAAGCAAGAACCAAAAATCAAAAGCAAATGATGCACTGAAGAAGAAGAAGCAAAGAACCTCTTGCAATGAACTGTCGAACTGAAGCAGGAAGCAGGAAACAAAACGCAGTCGATCTGCTTCCTACAAAAGTTACAAACGCAATTGAACTGAAGCAGGAATCAGGAAGCAAATGATGAATTGAGCGTTCCTCCAAAATCGAACATAAAGAGAGAGAGAGAGAGAGAGAGAGAGAGCGAGAGAGTTCCAGAGGGAGAGAGAGTTTCTAAGAGAGACAGAATTAGGATTGCTCTTCGCGCAGTGGCAGAAAGAGGAGGATATAAAAATTTAGGGTTAAGAAATCACTAACGGATTCCTATTTCGGTTACCGATTTGTGTTTACAGATTTTTAAGACTCTTATTTATTTAGACAGAAATATTTTATCATAATAACAGATTCATTTCCATTACAAACGTAGCATGCCGAGAGACTTCCATGCTCGCCATTGATCGAAGCTGATTCTCTGCTGTTTGTTCGAGCCATCAATCTTGATCACCCTTTGCTGCTCATACTTTAGCTTCTCAGACTGCTCGTGATACGAATTTTACATGCAATGCTACTGAATGTATGCACTTTTTTATTTATAATCCCTCAATTTAGAAATTCATCATTCAACTTTATTCAATATTAATTTAAATATTATTAAATTGAAAAATTATTATAAAATCCCTAAACTTTACAAAAATTCACTACTTAATCTTTATAATTCACAGAGAATTAAAATATACCTCACTTAAATTAAGTAGAACTAAGTAATCATTCTATCCATCTTTTCCTTAATCAAGGTAGAGAAGAATTAGTTAAAGAGGAGAGAAATCTTTATAATTTCAAAAATAACCCCAATATCTACCCCTTATATTACCCTAGTTTTAGGTACCAAAAATTTCACTTCCCACTTTTCTTTTTTTTTATTTTTGTTTTTCATTGTTTTTTTTTTTTAAAACACCAATCTTTGTGAAACACAAGTATATTTCCATTTCTTCTGTTTTGTGGTAGTAGGAGCATGTCTCAATTAAGCGGCACAATAGGAACATTTGAGATTAGGTTGAAGAACCATGACTGTCGCTATTGGATAAGAGCCAATGTAAGAGTCTCTAAAACTGCAGAAAATCCAAATCAGCCTTACTACTATTTTAGGGAAAATAAATGTGAAAGTTTCAGGGGATGGTGTGAAAGTTTTCCATCCTTCACTGCCACATCACCTGGAGATATCATAAATTTGGATACGAGGCAAATAGGTTGGCAAAGGTTGGTGGCTGAGTTGAAGGAAGAAGTTACCAAGCTGAAAGAAGATATTAGAATGGCTAAAATGCAGCTAGAAAAGATTGAAATCCATATTGGATATTTGAAGTCTATTTTGTTAATACTAATTGTTTTGTTTATTTTCATTAATATGAAAATAATGTGAATCCCTTTTGCTAAATTACAGATAACTGAGGTTGGTGTTGTTTAGTAAATGTTCCTTTGTAAATTTAATTATGTTCATTTTAGTTGATTAATGATATGTCTCGTAGACTTCTCATATTGCTCTATGTGTAGCTGAGTTCAAATAATGAAAAGTGAGGGAGCAAATAATTATTAAATGTAAATGTAAATGGCTCAATAATATTTATATTTGAAATGTGAGGGACCCAATAGTACAATAAATAGAAAGTGAGGGACTGCACAATTTGAAGTAAATGGTGATTGTTATTTCAACTACCTTGAAAAATTTATGGAAATGGATGTAACTCAATATATTAATCGAAGGAAATTCATTCATCAATCAAAATAATACAAATAATGTGAACTCAATAGCATATTTCCATTGCTTATTCATAGTCAAAAGCCCCACCGTTACATTAAACAAATATGTTTCTAAAATGATTAACACATTGTTAATCATTTGAGTGATCGAGTCTATTACATTCCTTCTATCAACCAAAAAATGACCTCAAAAAGTATCCTAACCACCCTGCATACAGCTCTAATCCAAAATAACATTTACAAACTTCCTAATGATAGTCAGGTCACATTCTTTTCATCCAAAATAAACATAATGACATTCTCGTCTCCAAAACAAAACATAACAAAATATATCCTAAAATAGACTTCATAACTAATCCTATATATCATAGTAACTAAATTTGGATTTAAGGATAACTGGAATTGATATCTTCCAATGTTTACCTTGAGAATAATTATGCAAAAATGTTAATGCTAGTTATGCACTTAGAAAATAAATAAATAAAAACAAATAAAAATCTATACAACTTACTGCAATTAGTAAACCCTGTCAGGTTTTAGTGTTGTATCCAAATTGCTTATATCTAGCACATATTACAGTGGCATTTCTCTTTCTTTTTGCTGCAGGTCCTAGCTCTCTTTCTTTCCTTCTCCTTGCTTTTCTAGGTTTGTCAGGTTGTCGTATTAATGGTGGAGATTTTATTGCTGGGAATTTTTCATTTGGATGTAAATTACTTTCTAAAATTGGATGAATAGAACCTTCATATACTTTGAGATATGTTTCCTTAGCAAAGTATTCATGGCAGTAGTCTTCAATATCCTATCTCTTATATCCAATGGTCTTGGCTGCATATTTACAAGGCAGACCTGTGAAATCCCACCATCTGCATGAGCAACTCTTCCTCTCAAGATTGATTGCAAATTTGCAGCTATCTTCTTCAACGCAATAACTTCACATATCTACTTTGAGTTATAATCTTGTTTAAGCTTTTTGTGATCCTTGGAATCAACTTCCCTTCCCATGTGCATGCCTTATATCTTTTGTGAAATATGACCATACACTTTCTTTTGATTGAATCAATAATTTGAATAATTGGCTACTCCCTCAATTTTCCTATCCAACTATTGAAGGATTCAGTCATGTTGTTAGTGTAATGATCTAACTTGGTTTCAGCCCAAAAAGCATGCCTAGCCCATTGTGGTGGGGGAATTTTTACCAACCAATCATAAGACTCTTGTTGTCTTCAACTTTTTAGAATATTCATATTCAACCAAAACTCTTTTACACGAGTTGCTTTGGCTAAATTTCAAAAGTATTCTTTCAATGAGAAGTTTGGAAATCTCTTTTTGAAGTTGTTAAAAAGATGTTTACAACAAAACTTGTGTCTAGCATTAGGAAAATAATTCCTAATAGTATCAACTATAGCCTGTTTAAAAATGAGAAGCCTGAACTGTTATCAATCCCTGAAATTTTCAATCAAATATTAAGGACACTAATGATAGTCAACTCAATCAAAATATTAATGAAACTGACCTTTTGTCTGTCATACATGAAGATGAATGGCTTATTGTTAGTTCTTCCACTAATATAGTCATATAGATTCTCCATAAAGAAATTTCAGCTATTAAGATACTCTAACTCAACAATACCAAATGCTAGAGGCAAAACTCCTCTATTACCATCAAGAACTACTGCATATAAAAGTATACCACCATATGACCCCTTCAAATGGCAGTCATCAACATCAATCAATAGTCTACAATCCTCTAAAACCCTTTTTTTAATTGCACCAAATATAATGTATATTCTCTTAAAAACTAGTGGATCACTATCTATTTCTCTTATCTCCAATTGAATCTTAACCACAATTCCAGGGTTATATATTATGAGATAATAAATATACTTATTCAAGTTCTTGTAACTCTCAGCATGCTCATCAAAATTGTATAGCTTTGCAATGCATCTTGCTCTATACAATTGCCAAATTGGAGCATCTACTCCCCCAATATTGCATTAAGTTATGGTTCATTAACTCATACCTCATTTTCGGATCAGCCTTGAGAGAATCCACAAGTTTGTATGCTATCCATTTTGTTGTTATGTAACTATTCTATTCTTAATAGGTCTAATGCATTATGCTCCTCATTTAATGTTTTAACCATAAAGGTTATTTTGTCTGCTAACCTATATACATACAACCTCCAAGGGCAACCCTTAAATGGGCATTTGATTGGAACTCTCAGATTATTATTTTTCAATCTCTTGATTTCATACCCTATTTTAACAATATAATCCTTAAGGGCAGCTCTAAGGACATTCACATCTCCAAATGTTTGGCCAATTCTAAAACTAGTTTCCTCTCCAACACCTTGAACATATGGCTCTGCATACATGCTAGTAAAGTGATCTTGATCACTTTCAGCTTCAGGAACCCCAATCACATGCACATCTTCTTCTTGACCACTTTCTATGTCAAACATGTTGTCATTTGACTCAACCTCAAACTCATCACCCTCTCTATCTCCATCTGATTCAGAACTAGAGCTTAACTACCAACTGGTGCAGCCATCTAATCATCATCATCAGATTTAGAAAATTTAAATTCACTATTAGTAAGTGTAATAGCCTCTTATGTATTTTCTAATCTGACCCTACCTCCCTTTATTCTACCTTTATAAATGTTTGAACCCTCCTTATTCACCTTTTTATGGACTGTTTCACTCCTAATATATCCCCTTCTAGCATACTCATAACCTATCATAGTAGACTCTGATCCAATTCCCACTAGCTTGAAATCCCATCCAGTAGCCTCACAACCCATCACATTAGCCTCAAAACTCCCTTTAATAATACCAAAATCCACCCCTACAGCATCATCATTAACCCTCCTAGCAATGACATAGCCCATCTCAACATCCTTAGCAACCATCCTACCAATCTCTGACCCACTCCCAATAGGTCAGAAAGTAACCTAGCAACTATAGAATCCCTCCTAACTACAGAACCCTTCTTACCTCCTCTTAAAGGCATTACACTGGACCTTCCCCTCCTCATTGATCTGCCTATATGAACATCACTGTTATCACTCTCCCTATCTAAAGGTGGGTGAACACTAATAGCAGCACAAGACTTACATTCAAAATGATCACATGACTATTCTTGTATAATTCCATAATCAACAACAAATCCAAATCATTTTCTATTATTAGCCTATTTGAAGCTTTTATACTTACAAAGTCTACCCCAATATCTAATAACTTATAAATATCACTTAGTAAGGCTATGTATGAGTACCTTTTTGCAAACACATGAAATAACTGACCATGTTGCCCTTCGTACTTTATAATCAAGGTATACCATTCTGCATATGACATATTGCTTACTCTCTGAAATCAAAAGCAGTAAGCTATCAAGAATGAGATGCACAAGCCATTATTAATAAATATCAACAAAACCTTAGAATATAAACAAATAAAATGCAGTACACATACAATAATATTAAACATTTATATATATCATCAATAAGGGACCACTGATAATATTGAACACGAGAAATATAAAATATATAATAACTCCACTTTGTCCCATAAATAAACAACAAAATAGATTAACTTTAAAAAATTAAAATCCTAACCCTTCGACAACAAGGGACCATCAATAATATTCAACACAAATCTTTGTCAACTGTCGAAACTCAGGGACCACTAACAGATTGAAGGAAAATGATAAAATCGAGCGCAAATTACTATTGATAGATTGTCGATAGTGACATGAGGCCAAAATATCCAAAGATTTAGTGAAATTAGAAGAGTGAAATTAGAAGAATGAAATGAGTAGAGTAAAATTAATTTTTCCTATAGTTAGGGATTTTAAAGTCTAACTTTATAGAGAGGTTACCTAATAATTAAACAAGGGCGATTTTGACTTTTTTTATGTAAACAAACAGAGAATCTGATAATCAAACTTCATGGAAAGATCACTTAGTTCTATTTAACTAAAGTGAGGTACATTTTATTTGCCTTTAAGAATTATAAGGATCAAGTAGTGAATTTCCCTGAAACTCAGGGACCTCATCATAATTTTTCCTATTAAATTCCTTCTAACATATTGTTATAGGTTTTCAAATTAATTCAATTAAAATATTATTTTTCATACTTTTTATATAATTTCATTTTTTATAATTAAAATTTAATAAATTTTAAATATTTATGCCAAAAATAATATATTTGCACATATCATATAAATTTATTATTTTTTAACTATTAAATATATTAATTCCTTTGAATAGAATAAAAAATTTTCTACTCTTTTTATCTATTTCATTTTTATAAAATTAAATATTAAAATAAATAAATATTCAATATTAATAAAATTGAAATAATTCATAAATATTTAAATATCATTAATTTTAATTCCAATTGTATTTTGTTAAATATTATTATTATTTTCATATCATAATTATTATATGCTAACATTATTAAGTATAATTTAAAAAAATTTTCTAGTTAGATATTTATTTCATATTAGTATTTAAAAATAAAATAATACAATAAATGAATAAAAGAATAACTAGTTTAGGTCCTAACTATTTTTTACTTTTCTTTGATTTATATTCTTTATTAAAATTTAGCAATTGACATGGTTATAGAATTTTTCACGAATTAAAATATATTGAAGTGTACTATCAATGTAATTAGATAACCATTAAAATAGTCAGAATGGCCAAATCTCATATAATAATAATAATAATAATAATAAAGAAAAGTTACTACTTAGTCCTTATAGTATAGGAAAATTTACTACTTAATTTCTGTATTTTTTAAAATAGAGGTGAGCATTCGGTCTGTTGGTGCTGATAAAAATAATAAGGAAACAAAAACAAAAGAGAGAAAGTGGATCTCTGTTATTCAGTCAAAGAAAAGAAAACAAAGCCTTTTATAGGCATTACAAAGTAAAGTAAACAAAACTAAATGGCCTAAAAATCTGCAATTAATCTACAGCAGATATGATTTTATTTGCCACTACTAACAATAACATAATATCAGGAATAGAAACTAAACACTTATGATTTTGTAATCAAATCTTAACATGCCCTCTTGATTCAAAATCACTGATACCCAATTGTTGACCAAAATAAGCATGTTTTGGCTGAGACAACGACTTAGTGAATAAGTCTGCAACTTGATCATTAGTACCACAAAATTCCAGCTCTATTTCTCCATTTGCAACCAACCTTCGAATAAAATGGTGCCGAATCTCAATGTGCTTTGTTCTGCTGTGGAAAGCTGGGTTTTTTGTCATTGCTATTGTACCTTTGTTATCACAATAAATTTTAGTTGTTGCCACTTGCTCTTGACCCAAGTCAGCCAGAACTCGCCTAAGCCACACAGCTTGACATGCTGCAGAAGTTGCAGCAATATATTCCGCTTCTGAAGATGACAAAGCGATAGTATCCTGCTTCTTTGAGCTCCATGAGATGGCACCTGAACCAAGATTGAAAGTGTAACCTGATGTACTCTTTCTATCATCTAAAGAACCTGCCCAATCACTATCAGTGTAGCCAAATAATTTGAAATTTGATACGGTGGTATACCAAATTCCAAAATTAACAGTTCCAGCAACATATCGCAATACCCTTTTTGCTGCTCCAAGATGATGCTTTGTTGGACTGTGCATGAACCTGGATAAGACACTAACAGAGAAGGCGATATCAGGTCGTGTATGAGACAAATAGTTCAGTCCACCAACCATCCTCTGAAAATAAGTTACATCAGCCTTCTCCGTCCCATCTTCAGCTTGTAATTTTTCATTCAAATTCATTGGAGTTGCAGCCACATTGCATTTTGCCATGCTAAATTTCTTAAGCAAATCATTTGTATATTTTTGTTGTCCAACAAATATCCCATCTGCATATTGTTTTACCTCAAGCCCAAGAAAATATTGCAATAACCCCAAATCTGTCATCTCAAAATTTCTCATCATAGAAGACTTAAAATCAGCAATAAGACAATTATTGGATCCAAAATAAATCATGTCATCAACGTAAATACACACAACCAGAAATCCAGCTTTGCCTTCTCTTTTTAGGTATAAAGTGGGCTCATTTTCACTTTTAACAAAATCATTTTCACCAAAATAGCTGTCAATTTTACTATACCAGGCTCGCGGTGCTTGCTTAAGCCCGTAGAGAGCTTTTCTCAATCTGAAAACTTTATCCTTATGATCTTTTTCAACAAAGCCCTCAGGTTGAGAAACATAAACTTCTTCCTCTAACTCTCCGTTCAAAAAGGCAGACTTCACATCAAATTGAAAGACAGGAAGAGATAATTGAGCAGCTAAAGCAAGCAATAATCTTACAGTTTCAAGACGAGCGACTGGTGAGAATGTTTCTTCATAGTCGATACCTCGTTGTTGGGCATATCCCTTTGCTACAAGTCGTGCTTTATGCTTTTGCACACTCCCATCAGCATGATACTTGGTTCTGAAAATCCATTTGAGACCAATAACATTCTTTCCTTTCGGTAAATCAACCAACTCCCAAGTTTGATTTTTCTGAATTGAAGCCATTTCTTCATTCATAGCAATTTTCCATTCTTCCATTGTTGCTGCCTCCTTATAGAAAATTGGATCTGAAACATTCAAAGCAAAAGAACAAGTTTCATATATTTCTTTTAAGGATCGGGTCTTTCTCGGAGAAGTTTCAGTTGATGATGAACTTGTGCTGATTGGACTGGAAGATTCTGTGCTGGCTGGACTTGATGAGTTGCTACTTGCTGAATTTGATGATGAAAAATCAGCAACATCATTTGATGGTGAAGAATCAGTAGGTTCACAAAAATCAGCAGCTTTATTCTCTATCACTGGAGCTTGGTCTGACTTCATATATTTTGTCCAATCCCATCTTGCATCTTCATTAAAAACCACATTTCTGCTAACAATAATTTTGCCACTTAAAGGGTTATATAGCCTATATGCTTTAGATTGAGTGCAATAGCCAACAAAAATGCATTTTTTAGATTTTTCATCAAGTTTATGGTGAGAATTAACTAAAGCATATGCTATACAACCAAAAATTCTTAAGTGACTTACACGTGGTTTTCTACCTCTCCATGCTTCATATGGTGTTTCATTCATGACAGCCCTTGTTGGAGAAATATTCAAAAGATATACTGCAGTTGCGACAGCTTCAGCCCAGAAAGAATTCGGAAGGCCTTTGACTTTGAGTAAGCTTCTGGCCATCTCCATAACAGTCCGATTCTTCCGCTCGACAATACCATTCTGCTCTGGTGTGTATGGTGCAGTAAGCTCCCTGTGAATGCCATTTTCTTCGCAAAAAACATTAAACTCAATAGAATTAAATTCACCACCTCTGTCAGTCCGGAGACATTTGATACTACTATCATGTTGATTTTCTACCAGGCTTTTAAATTTCTTGAAAGTGACAAGGGCTTCAGATTTACAATTCAAGAAATAAACCCAGTTCATACGGCTATAGTCATCAATCAGCAAAAAGAAATACCGACTACCACCAAAAGATTCAGTTTGCATGGGTCCACATAAATCCGCATGTATCAATTCAAGACAACCATCAGCTCTCCATGACTTTCCTACGGGAAATGACTTTTTACTTTGTTTACCCAAAACACATCCCTCACAAAAATCAATAGATCCAATATTGGGTAATCCATTAACCATATTTTGTTGACTCAACAACTTCAACCCTCTTTCATGCAAATGTCCATAACGTAAATGCCACAAAGTAGATTCAGCAATTGTATTGACAGCAAGAGCACCATTTTCAATGGAAGCATCTAATGGAAACATCTTGTTTTGAGCCATTGGAACATTAACAATGGTAAGACCCGTTTTCTTATCCATAATGCTACATGAGTTATCATCAAATACGATTTTATATCCACTAGTCATCAATTGCCCAATACTTAATAGATTATAAGCCAAACTAGGAGCATATTGCACATCATTTAAGAGTTTGGTTTTACCGTGACAAGTTTTGATGGCAACTGTACCTTTCCCTTCCACTTGAAGTACCTTGTCATCACCTAGCCGAACTGTTGATTTCTCTTTCTCATCAAGCTCTTTAAACAATTGCTTTGTACCTGACATGTGATTAGAACACCCACTATCCAAAAACCAAACAGCATTAGCATGGATAGCAATTTTATCAACAGCATGAGCCATAAACAGCATACTCTCTTCTGGTTCCTCTTCTTCTTCAGCAACATTGGCATGCTTTCCTTCATTCTTTTGCTTTTCTTCATCCCTTTTCTTGGCAAAACAATCAGCTTCTCTATGGCCTGGTATCAGAGCCACTATTTGAGCAAAGTGGAGAGAGAGGAAAAAAAAATTAGGGAAAAGAGTGGTTCACGCAAACCTTTCAAATGGCAGTAAATGGCACTGCTACTTCCACCCAACCTTTAATTCCTTCCTTCAACGGTGTCAATTATGAATTTTGGGCCATAAAAATGCGAACCATGTTTATTTCGCAGGAATTGTGGGAGCTGGTTGAGTCCGGGTACAGCGACTCAGATGATGAGAAAAAGCTAAAAGACAACAGAAAGAGAGATGCAAAAGCTCTGTTCTTCCTTCAACAAGCTGTATCAGAAGAGATCTTTTCGGGTATTTCAGCAGCAGAAACTTCTAAGGAAGCATGGCAGATTCTAAAAAATGAATTTCAAGGTTCCTCAAAGGTAATCACTGTGAAACTTCAATCTCTCCGTCGATCATTTGAAACGCTTCAAATGAGTGATTCTGAGTCTGTTTATGCATATTTATCAAGAGCTTCTAAAATTGTCTCTCAAATGAAAGCATATGGTGAAAAAATTACTGATGAGACTGTGGTTTTAAAATTGTTGAGGAGTCTGACTCCTAAATTTGATCATGTGGTTGCTGCAATAGAAGAGTCTAAAGACTTATCTTCTTATTCTTTTGATGATTTAATGGGTTCTTTACAAGCTCATGAAGGACGGATAAATAAATCATTAGTGAGAATTGAAGAAAAGGCATTTCAAGTGAAAGGAGAATCCTCTCACAGTGGTTATCATGCTAGTTATCATGGTCGAGGTCGCGGCAGCAGCAGCAGCCGTGGAAGAGGAGGTCGTTCTGGAGAACAGCGACAGTATGGAAGTTATGTAATCAAATGCTGCTATTGTGATAAACCAGGCTCTGATACCAAAATATGTTGGTGCTGATAAAAATAATAAGGAAACAAAAACAAAAGAGAGAAAGTGGATCTCTGTTATTCAGTCAAAGAAAAGAAAACAAAGCCTTTTATAGGCATTACAAAGTAAACTAAACAAAACTAAATGGCCTAAAAATATGCAATTAATCTACAGCAGATATGATTTTATTTGCCACTACTAACAATAACATAATATCAGGAATAGAAACTAAACACTTATGATTTTGTAATCAAATCTTAACATGGTCGGTTCGGTTCAAAACCGAACCGAACCGAATAAACCGAAAACCAAAATTTTAGTGTTTATGAAAATTGAACTGAACTGATTTTGGTCAGAAACCGAATCGAACCGAACCGGTCTGATTCGGTTCGATTCGGTTCGGTTTGATCGGTTTCAATTTTTAATAATTTATTTATTTTTTACACTTTATTTTTAATATTTTAAAATTTAATTAAAATATTTTAATTTTAATATGATTTAATTTCTCTATATTATTGAAAAAATATATTATTATCACTAATCGGTTCGGTTCGATTTTTTCGGTTTTTTTCTGATCAAAACCAAATCGAACTGAAATAACCGAAATTTCTGAAATTAAAAACTAAACCGAACCGAAATGTATAAAAAACTGAACCAAATTTTCAAATCGATTCGATTCGATCGGTTTTTTCGGTTTGAACCGAATACTGCTCATCCCTATTTAAAAATACATTAAAACATCTCTTACATTTTAATAATTCAATTAGTTAATTTCTACCATTAGTTTTTATGTTTGATACTGTTAGTTTTGATGAGAAATGATGAGAGAGAAAATTTATATTCCAAAAATAATATTTTTGTAATGTTTATAAGTAAAATTAAATAAGGAATTCAGAGAGAAAATTTAAAAATACATGTCAAAATCACGAAAAACTTCTATCAACCGGACTAAAATTACACACCTAAACACTCACGAGTCACAACCACAAACCGCATTAAGAATAAAGGCTTAAACTTTTGGGATGTCTCAAGACATTATCTATCAGAAAAAACAATCAGCTGAAGAGTCTTGTGGCCTTACAAAAAAAAAAATCATCATGCATGGAAAAAGAGAGAGACTCGGTGAGGTGGGGAGGCAGAGTGTGACATGTTGGGAGAGAGGGAAAAAGGGGAGAAGGATGTTGGTGGGCTGAGAAATAGCAGAGAGAGAAGACAAGAGAAGGGAAAGAGGAGAGAGGGAGAAAGAGGGAAATTGGGGGTTTAGGATTTTCTTTAATTCTTTAGGCTATTTAAGTTATTACAGTAAATTATTAAGGGTATTTTTATCTTTTCGTTTATCTTTAACGGAAAAAATAACAGAAATATTAACTAATTAAATTATTAAAATATTTATTAAAAATATTAACTTATTAAAATGTGAGAGATATTTTAATATATTTTTAAAATTTTAATAATTAAATAGTGAATTTTTTTATATTATAGAGACTAAATAATAATTTTTTTAATAATAATAATAATAATTCTTCAAAATTATCGTAATAATATTTAAGTTTAAATTTAAATTTTGAAAATTTTTAGTGTTAAACTTATTATTATGTATTTTTTAATAAAATAAAGAGAGAAAAAAAAAAAGAAAAAATAGATTTAAAGAGAGATAGTAAGAAAGAGAAAAGAATTAAATGTTTGTAAACCTGAAAAATTGAAATAACGAGTAAAAGAGAGTTTTCTGATAATCAAATTAAAGTTAAAAATTTTTTAAAGTTAAATTGAAATAAAGTGATATTAGGATAAAAATTAACTTATTATTATTTCTACAACATTTTATAGTTTTTTTCATATTTTTTTTCTTTTTTCTATCACAAAATTTTATTGATCTTTTCTTTCATTTTCTTTTTTTCCGCTTATTTCCTATCTTTTTCTAATTTTTTTTCCTTAAACCTCACAATTTTACCAAATATTATTTATTTTCATTATTATAATTTATTTAATTATCCTCATTTGCTTTTGTAATAATTAATTGTCATAAAGTAAAAACATATTTAAAATAATAACAAAAATTTTAATTTAAATTAATCAGTATAACAATAATATTTATAAAATTTTTTAGAAGTTTTATTTTACCAATATAATTACCCAACAGATTTGAAATTATTAGTAATTTTACTAACAAATTTAGTATTTAATACTTTTATATCCCAAAATAGGCTTATTATTATTTTTACATTAATTTTGTTCATAATTTTTGTTCATTTTATTTTTATTATTTTAAAATTATTAACCATATTAACTTTATTTTATTTTATTTTATTTCTAAAAAGACCTTTAAAAATATTTTTTAGTATTTGATAAAATTTAAAGTACTTAGTATAGGTATAATGAGAAAATTTAAAAAAATTATTTTTTTAATATATGTAAAATAGTAAAGTGAATAAAAATTATAAGATGGAGAAATAGTTAATAAGTAAAAGTTATAAATTTTATGTTATCATTCCTATTGTACTACTTATTTATATTCCTTCATTACTTAAATTATTCTTAAAATTAATATATTTTAATTTTTAATACATATTAAATAGAAATATATTAAAATTAATAAATAAATTACTATTTCAAACAAAATATTATCTATCTATACAATAAATAAAAGTGAAAATTGGGAGAATAATAGAATTTTCATAATGTCCTTAAATTTTTAAATTATTTATAATAATATTTAATTATTTAAATAGTTGATAATTTTATTTTTAAAATGTAATTTTTAAAATAGATGATAATTTTATTTTTTAAATTATTTTTAATTAATTAAAAATATTTTTAAAAAATCATTCGATTTAATATAATTATAATGAAGAACTAAATTTGATTGGCTATTAAAAGATTTTATTACAATTTTTAGATAATTTAAAATTCTATTCTTATTTCCACTTAAATTCTATATTATAATTTAAACTAAAAGTATAGAAGTCCTAACAAATTTAGGTGTATTAATATTTTAATTCTATATATATTTATATGTAAAAATTACTAGCACTAATTTTAATTTTTCAAAGGAATTTATATTTTAAATTTTATTGAAATACACAAAAAAAAAAGTTAACAAAAGACACTAAAATAATTAAATGGTAAAATATTGATAGGTGTTGAAACTATAAAAAATAATTTTTTACTTTTTCAAAACAAAATAAATTGTGACAGTGGTGAGTTGATCGATTCCACATAGATGAGAAAAAAATAATTCTATTGAGCGAATAAAAATAATAATAAAAATAAAATAGAAAGATTTTAACCGTAAAGAAATAAAAAATTAATTTAACAAAAAATAAATTAAATTAATTTAAAGTGGTAAGTAATTAAATTTAAGATAAAAAAATAATATGAGATGAATTTAGTCAAAGGATCAATATTAGTTTTAACTTCATTGCTTGATCACGGATGTAAAAATAATTCTAAATTATTTTTTGATAAATTAGTTATAAATATTGAAAACGTTTTAGATATCCTATATTTTTTTAATTTTTAAATTAGTTAAAAGATACTCGTTAACTTGTTCTCGTTATTGAATAATTATACAAGACGCTCTTAGAATTTAATCCAATTACTGCATTAAGAATTAGAAGAATATGATTTTAATTAACAAACACGAGACGCTCAATTTATTTAAGTTAGATTATATTATTTATTAGGAAGGTCTTACGCGACCTAATTCACCGCTTATTTCATATTAAACTAAATAATTACAGATTTAATCAATTTGAATAATAATATATTATTTTAACAATTGCACAATGTGCTCTTATTATAACAATTGATAAAATAATAATAGACACTAGTTATATGAATAATATAAGTACCAAAAGATAATAAAGAAATTATAAAGTCATTAGATCTTACGACCAATTGAACTAAAATTTTAATTATCCTTCAACTAAAAAAAGGATTTAGCTACAAATGTTCATGAAACACAATAAGAAGAAGTGTGTTTTCAACCTTCCAAAATTAATTCAGAGCAAAAGGTGATGTTATTCATCAAAATATGATCTTTATATAATACTAAAAGTCTTAGTTCATCCTAAAAACAAGTAATCAAAATCAGGTAGAAAGGTGTATTTGAGTGTATCCATGATTCCTCTTTCATTCAATGCTTTATTTTCCTTAAAATAATTGAGTTTGACATGTCTTGGTAGATAAGAATTTTCTTATCCCATATCAGATTTGAAATTGAACTCTGATTCTTCTCGTTAAATACGTTATACCCATAACATAGTTCATAACACAGTACGTCTGAGAGTTAAAATTCTCTTGTGAACTTGGTTATGCACATGACTCTTTTTAATTTCAGAATGTAGAGTCCAAAATATAATTTTTCTCTTGTTATTCTCCAATTCTTACTTAACCTACCAAGATATCAAAATTCAAACAAATCAACTTATTTTAAATAGAATCAAACTTAAAATCTAAGTATTTTAGAATATTAAAACTATACAAATATGTAGATTATCAATTCCCCAACACTTAGATCATGCTATCTCAAAAACTCAAAGGTGCTACCTACAATCCTTAGAATTAATGGCTCAAAGAGCTAAGCCAATTGACATTAAACAACTAGCATGCCACAACACGATCTACTAATGTATACAAATCATAAAAGAAATATCAACACAATCTTTAAAGCCAAAATGTAACAAACTCATTTTAATATGTAAGTACACAATTAAATTCAATAATTTTTAAGTTAATGCATAAAGAAACATATACCCAACCAAACAAGAAAGTCTCTAAAATTGTAATTTTTCACTAAAGAACAAAGTAATCCATTTTTTTTATTTGATGGTCTTGGTTCGAGATTTTTATTAGCTCCTATGAGGATGTATTCTCCTAATAATAATATTTTCCATTCACAAGAGATATCACTTATTTAAGAGGAATGGGCAGGAACCATCCAAACCAACCAATGATGGTGAACCATCTTATTAGTGGTATATTTCGAAATATTGACGGCCCTATAAGGTATAGTTCTCCAAATCATAGACTTTTCTTTATTTACAAAGGACATCTCTTACTTAAGGAGAATGAGTGTCATACCGCTTGAATCAACCAATTTTAGTGAACTACTTATTTATTTATTTATTCAACATATAAGGTTCCTTGGGGTATTATTCTTCATTGAAACTCACCAAAGCAAGTTGAACAAAGTTTCAGAATGCACTAACATGTCTTTTAATTAGCAATATCAATTTATTTAAATATGAGTTTGCACATTTTCCATAAAGACAAATGCTATAATTACTTATGATTTGCATAAAAAGATAAGCGGAAGTCATTTGTGCTAGTTACCTAAAGTAATTCAATCTAACTCTAAAAATCACAACTCTTTTTTTAACATAAAAAGAAAAGAAAAATAAATAAAATAGAACATAAAATAAATAAAACAATAAAACTAAAGAAAATAAAGATAAAATAAAATAATTAAATTAAAGAAATATAATGCAATGGACATCATGGATATGGACATTAGAATATGGTCTCTAAACTCTTCCCTCACACTTATGTAACGACCCGAAAATCGGACCGCTACTGGCGCTAGGATCCAGGTCGGCTTAAGGCCGCCGGAACCCGTAGCAAGCCTAACATGAGACCTGTAAACCTGTATAATCCCATACATGATCAACAAACTTGCATAAGAATTAAAACTTTTCTTTTCATATACATCAACCAAACTCAACCTGAGCATAACATAAACATAATCATGACCCCTCTGTGGGATCTCATCAATGCCCCAAAAGGGCGATACATTAAACGTTGAGTTGGTTTGCATAATCATCATTAAATATCTAAGATCATGTATTGAAAGGGATACTTCATACATAAAGTCAAGCACAATCTCTAATCCTCAATATCATTACATGACTGAAACTGTACTTTTACATAACATTAATACATTTACCATGTCCACATTATCTATTACATACACATAACTTCATTACTCTAATGGATCTCCTGGTCTACCCTGTACCTGCAATCCTGGGAAAAATGGGAGAGGGGTGAGCTACTAGAGCCCAGTGAGCAGAATGATAAAAACATTTAAATCATATGGATCATGGAATGCATCACATCACAGCTAATCACATCAAGGATGAACTTGTCACCAATAGCCCTCTACATGGTCCAACTGTGCCAGAACGTGGAATGGGTCCTGGTCTTTCCCTTACATATCATAACATAACAGTGTCCAACTGTGCCAGAACGTAGAATGGGTCCTGGTCTTTCCCTTACATAGTGCCAGCGAACGTAGAATGGGTCCCACTGGTCTTACGATCCGTACCGTACATATCACATCGTCATATCATAGGTCGAGGGCTATGGATCATCCAACATTCATCCACATCAACATTTAAAATGTGCAATGCAACATATTCATGAATTCTAATGCAAGCAACCTAATTCATCACATGGCATTCATGATGCGTGAAACATGCTGAAAAGTCCATTATTTGCTTTAAAACATAATAAGTTATTCCACTCACCTCTGGGTAGCTCTGACCAGACACTGGAGCAGCTGACTCACTGCTGGGGTCCTCGGTTCCTCGGGTCCGAACCTACACAGGTGGACTCAAATGAGGGACCAAACAAACAAGAACATAACTCTAAACTACTCCCCAAAAACCCCCTAAAACATCATGAAACAATCATAGAAAAACATGCAAGAAATGGCTGAACAGGGCACTTTCGGCGGCAGGTTCGGCGGCCGAAAGTCCCTCAAGAGCCGAAAGTCAGGCAGGTTCGGCGGCACCTTCGGCGGCCGAAACTCCCAGACAGAGGCGAAACTCATGCATGTTCGGCGGCACTTTCGGCGGTCGAAACTCCCAGACAGAGACGAAAGTCTCCTTTCGGGGGCAAGCTTTGGCAGCCGAAGGCTGCCTCCACAAGAGGGTTTGGCGGCCGAAAGTCCCTTCAGCTGCCAAACCTGGTTTCTCCCAAAGGGCAGAAACTCAGTTCAAACATGCACAATTGCCTCCAAACTCAAACCAACATGCATTTAGCTCAACCAAAATATGCATTCAAGCTCCTAGGGGTCTCAAACTACCTTAAACCCCAACTACAACACATCAAACACACATTACAAGCCACATTGTTCAAGAACATACATTTATACCCATAAACATAACTATGACCTAAACATGCATTCCATCCCCATGAACTTCATAAAACTTACTTAAAACATAATATAAGCTAGAGATCGACTCTTACCTCTTGAAGATAGAGAGTAGAGGCGACCAAACTTGGAGTTGGGAGAGATTTGAGTTCTTGAACCTCAAAGCTCCAAAACTTTGCTTAAAAGCTCAAATCTTCAAAACGAAGTTAAAACAAATGAAAAACTTGAAAGATCTAGAGGAAAAACATCAAAGATCGGTGAGGGGCGGCAGAAAGCTCACCTTGGCCGAAAATGGGGAAAAGCTCGCCCGTTTTCGGCTAAGGGACCCTTTTATAGTGGCTGGCCAGGCCACGTTCGGGGGCCGAATATGCCTCCGCATGCATGCCATGTTCGGCGGCCGAACTTGAGGTTTGGCGGCCGAACCTGGACTTCCTCACTTATGCTTTCGGGGGCCTAAAGGCGCTCCCGAAGGCATGCATGTTCGGCGGCCGAACCTGAGTTTTCCTCCAAGGTTGTTTTTATGCAAAAACTCATTTTCATTTTACTTAAAACCTTGAAATACCTTAAAACATTTTATGAAAACATGATTCTACCCTACTAGAGGCTTCCGACATCCGAGATTCCACCGGACGGTAGGAATTCCGATATCAGAGTCTAGCCGGGTATTACATTCTCCCCCCTTAAGAACATTCATCCCCGAATGTTCCTCAACTAGCACATAGCATGGCATAAAACATAACATACATACATAGCACATAAACACATAGAGATCTAACCTTAGAAGAGATGAGGGTACTGCTGGAGCATAGACTCCCGTGTCTCCCAAGTGCATTCCTCCAAATTGTGGTGGTTCCACAGGACTTTCACCATCGGGATTTCCTTGTTTCTTAGCTTTCTGATCTGGGTGTCTATGATCCGTACTGGCTGTTCAACATAGGTGAGATCCTCTTGGACCTCCACATCAGGCTCACTAAGAACCTTGCTCGGATCAGACACAAACTTCCTCAACATTGAAACATGGAAAACCGGATGGATTCTTTCTATTGAAGCAGGTAAATCCAGCTTGTACGACACATTCCCAATCTTTTGCAAGATTTCAAAGGGTCCGATGTATCGTGGGGCTAGTTTACCTTTCTTTCCGAAGCGAACCACTCCTTTCATAGGAGACACCTTGAGCAATACCAGATCCCCCTCCTGAAACTCGACCTGACTTCTGCGGATGTCTGCATAACTCTTCTGTCTGCTTGCAGCAGTCTTGATTCTTTCTCTGATTATGGGTACTACCCTGCTGGTAATCTCTACTAGCTCAGGCCCTACCAAGGCTTTTTCCCCAACTTCTTCCCAGCAAACAGGTGACCTGCACTTCCTCCCATATAAAGCTTCATATGGGGCCATCCCGATGCTAGCATGATGGCTGTTATTGTAGGCAAACTCCACCAAAGGTAGATGCTGCCTCCAAGAACCGCCAAAGTCCAGCACACACATTCTGAGCATATCCTCTATGGTCTGGATGGTCCTTTCTGATTGTCCGTCCGTCTGGGGGTGGAAGGCAGTACTGAAATCCAACCTGGTACCCATGGCGTTCTGCAGACTCCGCCAAAATCTAGAGGTGAACTGGGGCCCTCTATCTGACACTATCGAAACAGGAACCCCATGCAGCCTGACGATCTCATCCACATATACCTGCGCCAACTTGTCCACAGAGTAGCCACTCCTGACAGGAATGAAGTGAGCAGATTTGATGAGTCTGTCCACAATCACCCATATGGAGTCCACTCTGTTGGACGCCGCCGGTAACCCCATTACGAAGTCCATAGCTATATTTTCCCATTTCCATTCTGGAATAGGTAGCGGGTTAAGCATTCCAGCCGGCTTCTGATGTTCCAGCTTCACCCTCTAACACACTTCGCAGGCTGACACAAACTGTGCCACTTCTTTCTTCATCGCTGGCCACCAATAAACCTTCTTCAGATCTTGATACATCTTGGTGGCTTCGGGGTGAACGCTGTATCTTGCATTATGAGCCTCTCTCATAATGTCTCCTTTTAGCCCTATGTCGTCTGGTACACATAGTCGGCTCCCATAGCGGAGGATCCC
This sequence comes from Manihot esculenta, assembly GCF_001659605.2. NCBI lineage: Eukaryota > Viridiplantae > Streptophyta > Magnoliopsida > Malpighiales > Euphorbiaceae > Manihot > Manihot esculenta. The sequence continues at coordinate 12,297,328 of NC_035171.2, forward strand.
CTTGCTGTCGAATCTGAACTCACTATCTTTGCCTGACTGAACAGTCCTGGCAATCTTCACTAACTCCGGGTCCTCATGCTATTTCTGAGCCACCTGCTCCAGAAACACGGGTGCCACTCTCATCTGGGCCACCAAGGCACCTGTACCAGACAACTCCATCTGTAGACCTTCATCAATGAGCTTGTGAAACTCCTTCACCACTGGTCTCCTCTCTGCCGTGATATGGGATAAACTGCCGAGTGATTTCCGGCTTAAGGCGTCTGCCACAACGTTCGCCTTACCCGGATGGTACTGAATCTTGCAATCATAGTCACTCAGCAGCTCTACCCATCTCCTCTGTCTCAAGTTCAAATCTCTTTGACTCAGGATGTACTGTAGGCTCTTATGATTCGTAAAGATCTCACATTTAACCCCATAGAGGTAGTGCCTCCACATCTTGAGTGCAAAGATTATTGCTGCCATCTCCAGGTCATGTGTGGGGTAATTCAACTCATGCTTCTTCAGCTGCCTAGAAGCATAAGCAATCACCCTCTCATTCTGCATCAGTACACAACCCAGTCCCACACGGGACGCATCACAAAAGACTGTAAAGTCCTCATCACTAGATGGCAGAGCTAAAACTGGTGCTGAAGTCAACCTCTTCTTAAGCTCTTCAAAACTCTCTTCGCACTGGTCGGTCCACAGAAACTTCTGATTCTTCCTGGTTAGTCTGGTCAGAGGAGCTGCTATCTTTGAGAAGTCCTGAACGAACCTCCTGTAGTAACCTGCCAAACCCAAGAAACTTCTGATCTCCGTCACTGAAGTGGGTCTAGGCCAGTTAGCCACAGTTTCTGTCTTCTTGGGGTCCACCTCAATCCCATTCTCTGACACTACATGCCCCAAGAACGAAATGCTCCTCAGCCAGAACTCACATTTAGAGAACTTGGCATACAAGCCATGTTCCCTCAAGGTCTGCAAGACCAACCGTAGATGATGGGCATGCTCCTCTGCATTCCTGGAATACACTAAGATATCATCTATGAAGACAATAACGAAGTGATCCAGGTACTGGCTAAACACTCTGTTCATGAGATCCATGAATGCTGCAGGGGCGTTGGTTAACCCGAACGGCATTACAAGGAACTCAAAATGCCCATATCTGGTCCTGAAAGCTGTCTTCGGCACATCTTCATCCCTTATCCTTAGCTGATGGTACCCCGATCTCAGATCTATTTTGGAGAAACAACCTGCTCCAGCTAGCTGGTCGAATAGATCGTCGATCCTTGGCAATGGGTACTTATTCTTGGTAGTGACTTTGTTCAACTGCCTGTAGTCGATACAAAGTCTAAGGGATCCATCCTTCTTTCTCACAAACAAGACCGGAGCACCCCAAGGTGAGTTACTCTGTCGGATGAAGCCCCTTTCTACCAGCTCCTGCAATTTCTCTTTCAACTCCTTCAACTCGGCTGGGGCCATCTTGTAGGGAGGGATAGAGATCGGTCTAGTTTCAGGCATCAACTCTATCTCGAACTCTATCTCCCTAGCAGGTGGTAAACCTGGAAGCTCATCTGCAAAGACATCCTGAAACTCTCTGACAACTGGCACCGAGGCTGGCTCCCTGACCTGACTGTCTAGCTCTCTCACATGAGCTAAGTACCCCTGACATCCCTTCCTAAGCAACCTACGAGCCTGAAGAGCTGATATCAGACCTCTAGGTGTGCCCCTTTTGTCTCCTCTGAAGACGACCTCTGACCCGTTCTGATCTCTGAACCTGACTACCTTGTCCCTGCAGTCCAAGGTATCACCATGGGTAGATAGCCAATCCATCCCTAGAATGACGTCAAAGTCTGTCAAATCTAGAACCACAAGGTCGGCGGAGAGGCATCTTCCCTCAACAAAAACTGGACTGAACTGGCAGACTGACTCTGCCACTAACGGGTCACACTTGGGTCCACTGACCCATAGGAGACACTCTAACCCAGAGACTATCAGACCCAACCTCTCAACGGCTCTCAGAGCAATAAATGAATGAGATGCACCCGGGTCCATTAAAGCATACACATCAGAACACCCAATGACGAGATTACCTGACACCACAGTGTTGGATGTGTTAGCCTCCTGCTGAGTCATGGTGAAGATCCTGGCTGGAGCTGATGTGTAATACCCGGCTATACTCCGGTATCGGAATTCCTACCGTCCGGTGGGATCTCGAATGTCGGAGACCTCTAGAAGGGTAAAATCATATTTTTGTAAAATGTTTTCATGTTTTTAATGGTTTTAAGTATGAAATTAAATGAGTTTTTGCATGAAAAGTCCTTAGAGGAAAACCCAGGTTCGGCCGCCGAAAGTCAAGTTCGGCCGCCGAACATGGCATGGATGCGGAAGCGCATTCGGCCCCCGAACGTGGCCTGGCCAGCCACCTATAAAAGGGGCACTTAGCCGAAATGGGCGAGTTTTCTCCCATTTTCAGCCACAGCAAGCTTCCGACCTTCCCTTTGCAACTCTCGTGTTCTTCCTCCAAATCTCTTCCATTTTCTTGAGTTTTAAACTCACGTTTGCAAGTTTGAGCATTTAAACCAAGTTTTGGAGCTTTGGGAACTCAGGAGCTCATGTTCGTGGATCTCCAAGTTTAAGTCGTCTCCCTCTCGATCTTCAAGAGGTAAGGGCCGATCTTAAGCTCCTTATGTGTTTTAAATAAGTTTTATGCAAGATCTATGGGTAGAAATGCATGTTAGGTTATATGTTGAGTTATGGATTAATGTTGATGTTTTGAACAATGTGTGTGGATTTTGTGTGTTTGAAGTGTTGTAGTTGGGGTATATGACTGCTTGAGACCCCTAGGAACTTGTATGCATGTTTTAGTTGAGATTTATGCATGATTTGAGGTTTTGGGAGGCAAGAGGTTCATGTGAACCAAGTTTCGGCCGCCGAAAGGAGTTTCGGCCGCTGAACCAAGTTTCTGCCCTTCTGGCAGAAACCAGGTTCGGCCGCCGAAAGGAGTTTCGGCCGCTGAACCCCCTTGTGGAGGCAGCATTCGGCTGCCGAAGCTTGCCCCCGAAAGAAGACTTTCGGATCTGTCTGGGACTTTCGGCCGCCGAAGGTGCCACCGAAAGTGCCTGACTTTCGGCTTTGGAGGGACTTTCGGCCGCCGAACTTGCCGCCGAAAGTGCCCTGTTCAGCCATTTCTTGCATGTTTTTATGTGAAGTTTTCATGATGTTTTAGGGGGTTTTTGGGGAGTAGTTTATAGTTATGTTCAGGTGTGTTTGGTCCCTCATTTGAGTCCACCTGTGTAGGTTCGGACCCGAGGAACCGAGGACCCCAGCAGTGAGTTCAGCTGCTTCGGTGTTGTCAGAGTCAGCCAGAGGTGAGTGGAACTAAACTTAATCTTTTAAATTAAATGTTTTATCATGTTTCATGCATCATGATTATGCAATAGGGTGATTGCATTAGTTCACGAATATGCCGCATTGCATCATGTGTTGTTGATGTGAGTGAATGTTGGATGACCCAATTAGTCCATGACAGGAAGACCAGGACCCCATTCTACGGCCTGGCACGGAAATGAAAGACCAGGACCCCATTCTACGGCCTGGCACGATTGTGGACTCGAAGACCAGGAGCCCAGAGGAGGCCCTGGAATAATGGTAAGTAATGTATGTATGACAGGAAGACCAGGACCCCATGCTACGGCCTGGCACTATGTTAGCTTGGACTAATTGGTGACAAGTTCACCTAACCCTTATGTGAATTGTTTGTGTTATGATGCATTTCATAGAGCATAGTATTTATGTGTTTTAATAGTTCAGCTCACTGGGCTTTTAGCTCACCCCTCTCCCTTTACCCCCAGGCTTGCAGGTACAGTATAGTGCGGGAGTCCGGATAGAGTAAAGAAGTCATGCTTATGTAATAGCTAGCAATGGACATGATCAAATTGTAATGTAAAAGTACATTATAGTTATGTAATGAGGTTTATGGATGTTAGTGTGTGCTTGACCATAGATTGTGCTATCCCTTTAACACATGATCTTAGAGATTTTTACGATGTTTATGTAAACCAACTCAACGTATGTTATGTCACCCCTTGGGGGCACTGATGAGATCCCACAGAGGGATCAATGTTATGTTAATGTTTATGCACAGGTTGAGTTTGGTTGATGTTCATGTAAAGAAAAGTTTTAATTTTTATGTATGTTGTGGATCATGTATGGGATTATACAGGTTTACAGGTTATATGTCAGGCTTGCTACGGGTCCCGGCGGCCTTAAGCCGATCTGGATCCTAGCGCCGGTAGCGATCCGATTTTTGGGTCGTTACAGAATGGTATCAGAGCCCTAGGTTCATATGGTCGGACCTAGAGTGTCGGGCTCATAGATGTTATAGAAGGTCAAGCACAATAGGAAAGATCATGTCCACTAGGATAGGATGTGGAGTCCTGTCTTGCATGATGATGTGAAATGCCATGATTTTATGCATGTGCATTAATGATATGCTATGATATGTGATGTATGTGATGCGGGTTCATGTGTGCCCACATGAACCATATGATGCTAATGTTTGTGCTATGTGTACTGTTTTTCAGAAAACAGGATGAGGGGAACTCGTCGATCAGCGAGATTGACTGGAGTGCCACCTGAGGATGAGGGCATGAGCGCCCGTCCTCCTACATTGCCTAGGGCAATGTCAAGCAGGTCCAACCGGGACAGAGCAGTAAGAGACCCTAGAAGGTCTTTGGATCTGGGTAGAAGTAGATCAGTCAGAGGAACAGTTCAGGGAGGAGCGTCAGAGGATATGGGGGATGATATGGATGTAGAGCAGAGAAGGGATGGCAGTCTGGGAGTTGGCATGTCAGAAGAGGGAATGGGAGAGTCCCAAGGAGGCACTCAGGCCTCGGGATTTGTACAGCCACCTCACTACCCACATTTCTCACAACACCCCGGGTATTCGATGGGAGGTACATCGGATTACCCTAGCTTTACCCCTTATCCCACACAGATGCCGTACCCACCTTACTACCCACCATACTCTCAGTACCCAATGTATCCACCTTCGCCTTACTATCCAAATCCAGCAAACCCTACCTCAGAAAATGTTGCACCATCTCCACCACCTGCAGAACCAGCAGCCCCAGTTGTTCAGCCACCTAGACCTAGCTCAGCCAGTGGGAGCAAGGTTAAGATGACTGACTACATGAAATTGGGTGCTCCTCAGTATGAAAAAGGGAATGACCCCTTTGTGTATCTGGAAAGGGTTAAAGTGATCACAGATGAGATTGGGGCTGATGATAGTAGAGCCATTTAGATGGCTGGGTTCACGCTTAAGTGCAAGAAGGCACGAGAGTGGTTCAAGAATTATGTGAACCCGAGAGTGGACAGCATGACTTGGGAAGAGTTTGCAAACGAGTTTGCAGGATGGGCTTTTCCCGATAGTTCAAGGGAGCTGAAGATGATAGAGTTTGAGCAGTTGAGGCAGACGGATGAAATGAGTGTAGAGGAGTACACCGACAGATTTATGGAGCTGTTGCCTTTTTCTGGATAGAGTCTGGACACAGATTCAAAGAGGTCAAGGAGGTATGTCATGAAACTCCATTCCAGGTATTCCTCCTTGATTCAGTCAGTGGACAGGGAGAGCTTCCATGCCATAGTAGATATGGCCAGGAAAATGGAGGCCAGTGCCATTGTTCAGGGGACAGTTAAGCAGTCAGTGGCACAGTCTTCCGGTTCTAAAACTCTGGGTGGGGGAAGATTAGATCCCTCTACCCTGAGTGCAGCAGCTTCAGGCAGTAAGAGATGGGGTAAGCCCAAGGGTAAGAAGAACAAGTTCTGGAATAAAGTCAAGTCTAGTCTGGGATTTGGGAGTGGCTCAAGCTCTGGTGCGGATAATGCAGTTTGTGCGAGGTGTGGTAAGCCACACAGGGGAGTATGTCAGTTTGGGACGAACGCCTGTTTCAGATGTGGTCAGGAGGGGCATATGGCTCGAGATTGTCCAAGAGCAGTCCCGATGGCTCAGTCCCAGCAGACAGCTTCAGGCAGTGTGGCGCAGCCAGCAGCTCCAGCCATGACTCAGGCCAGTGGCAGAGGCAGAGGGAGAGGGGCAGCCTCTTCCTCAGCGGGTTTCAGAGGTGAAGGTCCATCAGCTCCAGCACGGATCTTCACAATGACTCAGCAGGAGGCAGATGCATCTAACACCGTGGTGGCAGGTAACTTAATCATTGGTTGTTCTGATGTGTATGCCTTGATGGACCCTGGTGCATCTCATTCTTTTATTGCTCCGAGAGCCGTGGGGAGGTTAGGTCTGATGACTTCTGGGTTAGAGTGTCCTCTCTGGGTCAGTGGACCCAAGTGTGATCCATCAGTGGCAGAGTCAGTCTGCCAGTGTAGTCCTGTGTTTGTTGAGGGAAGATGCTTGTCCGCCGACCTAGTGGTTCTAGATTTGACAGATTTTGACGTCATTCTAGGGATGGACTGGTTATCTACCCATGGTGCTACCTTGGACTGCAGGGACAAGATAGTCAGGTTCAGAGGTCAGGATGGGTCTGAGGTTGTCTTCAGAGGAGACAGGAGGGGTACACCTAGAGGTCTGATATCAGCTCTTCAGGCTCGTAGGTTGCTCAGGAGGGGATGTCAGGGGTATTTGGCTCATGTGAGAGAGCTTAGCAGTCAGGTTAGTGTAACGCCCCGAAAATCGGACCGCTACCGGCGCTAGGATCCGGGTCGACTTAAGGCCACCGGGACCCGTAGCAAGCTTGACATAAAACCTGTAAACCTGTATAATCCCATACATGATCAACAACATGCATAAAAATTAAAACTTTTCTTCATACATACTGTCATCAACTAACTCAACCTGTGCATACTCTGATCATATACATAACATAGTCCCTCTGTGGGATCTCATCAAGCCTTAAAGGCAAAACAACTTGTGTTGAGTTAGTTTACATAAACATCATAACATAAGATCATGTATATACAAAAGGGATTAACAATATATTATGGTCAAGCACAACTCTATCCTCAATGACCTCATTACATAACATCCTGAATATTTATACATTACATCATAACACAATTGTCATGTCCACAATCTAACTATCAAATACATACGACTTTTTCTTCTTGCCTTCTCTATCTATCCCGTACCTGCAAACCTGGGGGTTAGGGGAGAGGGGTGAGCTAGATGCCCAGTGAGTAGAACTGAAAAAAAAGAATATTTAAAACATGCTATCATGGAATGCGTCACTGCACAAATAAATCACACCACGGGTGGACTGATTCAAAAATCCCTCAACTCCATGCCCGGCCCTATTATGGGCACCACAGGACTTCGTATTGCCCGACCCTATTATGGGCACCACAGGACTTCGTACTCGGAGTTATTGCTCGGCCCTATTATGGGCACCACAGGTCTTCGTATTGCCCGGCCCTATTATGGGCACCACAGGACTTCGTATATAGAAGGCTAATGAATCATCCTAATGTCCATCCACTATCATCTATCACAACAATACAATGCGGCATAGTCGTGAATTCTAATGCAAACAACCTATAATATGATCATGATGCATGAAGCATGATAAAAGCATTTCATTTCTTAATTTAAAAGGTTAAGCTTAGTTCCACTCACCTCTGGCTGACTCTGACAAACTCTGTAGCAGCTGGCTCACTGCTGGGGTCCTTGGTTCCTCGGGTCCGAACCTACACAGGTGGACTCCAATGAGGGACCAAACATACATAAACATAACTCTAATATATTCCCCGAAAACCCCTAAAACATCCTGAAAAATATCACATAGAGATATGCATGAAGTGGCTGAACAGGGCACTTTCGGCGGCACCTTCGGCGGCCGAAAGTCCTGGACAGAGACGAAACTCAGGTAGGTTCGGCGGCACCTTCGGCGGCCGAAAGTCCCAGACAGAGACGAAAGTCTCTTTTCGGGGGCAACTTCGGCAGCCGAAAGGCCTGCCTCCCCAGCCATGTTCGGCGGCCGAAAGTGCCTTCGGCTGCTGAACCTGGTTTCTGCCAAAGGGCAGAAACTCGGTTCCTTTGTGCATTTTTGCCTCCAAACTCACCAATCATGCATATACCTCACTTAAAAACATGCATACAAGATCCTAGGGGCCTCAAGACATCAAATACCCCAACTACAACACTTCAAGCATACTCAAACATGTCACCTTGTTCATAAATCACATAAAACCTAACATTTGCTTAAAAACTCATACAACCCTATACATGCCATTCTACCCCATAAAATCACTTAAAACTTACTTAAAACACATGAGGAGCTTAAGATCGGCTCTTACCTCTTGAAGATCGAGAGGGAGACGACCTAAACTTGGAGATCCACGAAAATGAGCTCCTGAGTTCCCAAAGCTCCAAAACTTGGTTTAAAAGCTCAAAACCTTCAATGCAAGCTTAAAACTCAAGAAAAATGGTAGAGATTTGGAGGAAGAACACAAGAGTTGCAAAAGGAAGGTCGGAAGCTTGCTGTGGCCGGAAATGGGAGAAAGCTCGACCATTTCGGCTAAGTGCCCCATTTATAGGTGGCTGGCCAGGCCACGTTCGGGGGCCGAATGTGCCTCCGCATCCATGCAATGTTCGGCGGCCGAACTTGACTTTCGGCGGCCGAACCTGAACTTCCCTAACTCATGCTTTCGGGGGCCTAACGTGCCTCCAAAACGCATGCATGTTCGGCGGCCGAACTTGACTTTCGGCGGCCGAACCTGGGTTTTCCTCCAATGCTATTTTCATGCAAAAACTCATTTAGTTTCATACTTTAAAACATTAAAATTCATGAAAACATTTTATAAAACATGTCTTTACCCTTCTAGAAGTTCCCGACATCCGAAATTCCACCGGACGGTAGGAATTCCGATACCGGAGTCTAGCCGGGTATTACATTCTCCCCCCCTTAAGAATATTCGTCCCCGAATGTTCCTCACTAGCACACATAGCAAGGCAAAGAACATAACACACATAGGGATCTAACCTTAAAAGAGATGAGGGTACTGCTGGAGCATAGACTCCCGTGTCTCCCAAGTGCATTCTTCCAAGTTGTGGTGGTTCCACAGGACTTTCACCATCGGGATTTCCTTGTTTCTTAACTTTCTGATCTGGGTGTCTATGATCCGCACTGGCTGTTCAACATAGGTGAGATCCTCTTGGACCTCTACATCAGGCTCACTAAGAACCTTGCTCGGATTTGACACAAACTTCCTCAACATTGAAACATGGAAAACCGGATGGATTCTCTCCATCGAAGCAGGTAAATCCAGCTTGTACAACACATTCCCAATCTTTTGCAAGATTTCAAAGGGTCCGATGTATCGTGGGGCTAGTTTACCTTTCTTCCTGAAGCGAACCACTCCCTTCATTGGAGACACCTTGAGCAATACCAGATCCCCCTCCTGAAACTCTAACTGTCTTCTGCGGACGTCTGCATAGCTCTTCTGTCTGCTTACAGCAGTCTTGATTCTTTCTCTGATTATGGGTACCACCCTGCTGGTGATCTCTACTAACTCAGGCCCTGCCAAGGCCTTTTCTCCAACTTCCTCCCAGCAAACAGGTGATCTGCACTTCCTTCCATACAAAGCTTCATATGGAGCCATCCCGATGCTAGCCTGATGGCTGTTGTTGTACGCAAACTCCACCAAAGGTAGATGTTGCCTCCAAGAACCGCCAAAGTCTAGCACACACATTCTGAGCATATCCTCGATAGTCTGGATGGTCCTTTCTGACTGTCCATCAGTCTGGGGGTGGAAGGCAGTACTGAAATCCAACCTAGTACCCATGGCATTCTGCAGACTCCGCCAAAACCTGGAGGTGAACTGGGGCCCTCTATCTGACACTATCGAAACAGGAACCCCATGCAGCCTGACGATCTCATCCACATACACCTGCGCCAACTTGTCCACAGAGTAGCCACTCCTGACAGGAATGAAGTGAGCAGATTTGGTGAGTCTGTCCACAATCACCCATATGGAGTCCACTCTGTTGGACGCCGCCGGTAACCCCACTACGAAATCCATAGCTATGTTTTCCCATTTCCATTCTGGAATAGGTAGCGGGTTAAGCATTCCAGCCGGCTTCTGATGTTCCAGCTTCACCCTCTGACATACTTCGCAGGCGGACACAAACTGTGCCACTTCTTTCTTCATCGCTGGCCACCAATAAACTTTCTTCAAATCTTGATACATCTTGGTGGCTCCGGGGTGAATGCTGTATCTTGCATTATGAGCCTCTCTCATAATGTCTCCTTTTAGCCCAATGTCATCTGGTACACATAGTCTGCTCCCATAGCGGAGGATCCCCTTACTGTCGAATCTGTACTCGCTATCATTGCCTGACTGAACAGTCCTGGCAATCTTCACTAACTCCGGGTCCTCATGTTGTTTCTGAGCCACCTGCTCCAGAAACACGGGTGCCACTCTCATCTGGGCCACCAAGGCACCTGTACCAGAGAACTCCAACTGTAGACCTTCCTCAATAAGCTTGTAGAACTCCTTCACCACTGGTCTCCTCTCTATCGTGATGTGGGATAGACTGCCTAGTGACTTCCGGCTTAGGGCGTCTGCCACGACATTCGCCTTACCCGGATGATACTGAATCTTGCAATCATAGTCACTCAGCAGCTCCACCCACCTCCTCTGCCTCAGATTCAGATCCCTCTGACTCAAGATGTACTGCAGGCTCTTATGATCTGTAAAGATCTCACATTTCACCCCATAGAGGTAATGCCTCCACATCTTGAGTGCAAAGATTACTGCTGCCATCTCAAGGTCATGTGTGGGGTAATTCAACTCATGCTTCTTCAGCTGTCTAGAAGCATAAGCAATCACCCTCTCATTCTGCATCAGTACACAACCCAGTCCCACATGGGACGCATCACAAAAGACTGTAAAGTCCTCATCACTAGATGGCAGAGCTAACACTGGTGCTGAAGTCAACCTCTTCTTAAGCTCTTCGAAACTCTCCTCGCATTGGTCGGTCCACAGAAACTTCTGATTCTTCCTGGTTAGTCTGGTCAGAGGAGCTGCTATCTTTGAGAAGTCCTGAACGAACCTCCTGTAGTAACCTGCCAAACCCAAGAAACTCCTGATCTCCGTCACTGAAGTGGGTCTAGGCCAGTTAGCCACAGTTTCTGTCTTCTTGGGATCTACCTCAATACCATTCTCTGACACTACATGCCCCAAGAACGAAATGCTCCTCAGCCAGAACTCACATTTAGAGAACTTGGCATACAAGCCATGTTCCCTCAAAGTCTGCAAGACCAATCGCAGATGATGGGCATGCTCCTCTGCATTCCTGGAATACACTAAGATATCATCTATGAAGACAATAACGAAGTGATCCAGGTACTGGCTAAACACTCTGTTCATGAGATCCATGAATGCTGCAGGGGCGTTAGTTAACCCGAACGGCATCACAAGGAACTCAAAATGCCCATATCTGGTCTTGAAAGCCGTCTTTGGCACATCCTCATCCCTTATCCTTAGCTGATGGTACCCCGATCTTAGATCTATTTTGGAGAAACAACCCGCTCCGGCTAGCTAGTCGAATAGATCATCGATCCTAGGCAATGGGTACCTATTCTTGGTAGTGACTTTGTTCAACTGCCTGTAGTCGATACAAAGTCTAAGGGATCCATCCTTCTTCCTCACAAACAAGACCGGAGCACCCCAAGGTGAGGTACTCTGTCGGATGAAACCCTTTTCTATCAGCTCTTGCAATTGCTCTTTCAACTCCTTTAACTCGGCTGGAGCCATCCTGTAGGGAGGGATAGAGATCGGTCTAGTGCCAGGCACCAACTCTATCTCGAACTCTATCTCCCTAGCAGGTGGTAAACCTGGAAGCTCATCAGGAAAGACATCCTAAAACTCTCTGACAACTGGCACCGAGGCCGGCTCCCTGACCTGACTGTCTAGCTCTCTCACATGAGCTAAGTACCCCTGACATCCCTTCCTAAGCAACCTACGAGCCTGAAGAGCTGATATCAGACCTCTAGGTGTGCCCCTCTTGTCTCCTCTGAAGACGACCTCTGACCCGTTCTGATCTCTGAACCTGACTACCTTGTCCCTGCAGTCCAAGGTAGCACCATGGGTAGATAGCCAATCCATCCCTAGAATGACGTCAAAGTCTGTCAAATCTAGAACCACAAGGTCGGCGGAGAGGCATCTTCCCTCAATAAAAACTGGACTGTACTGGCAGACTGACACTGCCACTGACGGGTCACACTTGGGTCCACTGACCCATAGGGGACACTCTAACCCAGAGACTATCAGACCTAACCTCTCAACGGCTCTCGGAGCAATAAATGAATGAGATGCACCCGGGTCCATTAATGCATACACATCAGAACACCCAATGACGAGATTACCTGACACCACGGTGTTGGATGTGTTAGCCTCCTGCTGTGTCATGGTGAAGATCCTGGCTGGAGCTGATGGACCTCCACCTCGGGAACCAGAAGAAGAGGCTGCCCCTCTCCCTCTACCTCTGCCACTGCCCTGAGTCGTGTCTGGAACTGCTGGCTGTGCCACACTACCAGAAGCTGTCTGCTGGGGCTGGCCCATAAAAGGCGCTCTAGGACAATCCCGAGCTATGTGTCCCTCCTGTCCACATCTGAAACATGCATTAGTCCCAGCTCGACACACTCCCCTGTGCGGTCTTCCACATCTCTGGCATTCTGTACCATCTGAGCCTGAGCTCGAGCCACCGCCAAATCCTAGACCGGATTTCAACTTGTTCCAAAACTTATTCTTCTTCGGCTTCCTGGTGGTACTATCCCACCTCTTCTTACCTGAGCTCTGAGAAGAGAAACCTGGTCCTCCTCTGCTTGGGGTCTTAACCCCTGAAGACTGGGTCACTGACTGCTTCACTGACCCCTCAACTATAGCACTTGCCTCCATTCTTCGAGCCATATCCACCACAGTGTGGAAACTTTCTCTCTCAGCTGACTGAACCAACGAGGAGTACCTGGAATGCAGCTTCATAACATATTTCTTGGCTTTCTTCGTATCTGAATCTAGAGCTTGCCCTGAAAAAGGCAATAGCTCCAAGAATTTATCCGTGAACTCCTCTACACTCATGTGCTCTGACTGCCTCAGTTGCTCAAACTCAATCATTTTCAATTCTCTAGAACTGTCTGGAAAAGCCCATCCAGCGAACTCATTCGCAAATTCTTCCCATGTCATACCGTCTAGTCTCGGGTCCACATAACACTTGAACCATTCCCGTGCCTTCTTGCACTTTAAAGTGAACCCTGCCATCTGAATGGCCCTGCTGTCACTTGCCCCTAGCTCATCAGTTATTGTCTTTACTACTCTCAGATACTCAAAGGGGTCATCCCCTGACTTGTATTTGGGAGCATCTAGCTTGAGGTAATCTGTCATCTTTACCTTGCTCCCATCGACTGAGCTAGGTCTAGGAGGTTGAGTAACTGGGGCTGCTGGTTCTGTAGGTGGTAGAGGTGGAGGTGCAGCATTCCCCGAGGCGGGGTTTGCCGGGTTTGGATAGAAAGGTGAGGGTGGATAAGCTGGGTACTGTGTATAGGGTGGATAGAAAGGTGGATAAGGCATGTAGGTAGGGTAGGGGTTAAAGCTGGAGTAATCCGATGTGCCTCCCATCGGATACCCTGAACCCTGTGGGAAGGGTGGATAATGGGGTGGAAAACCATACCCCGAGGCCTGAACGCCTCCCTGAGACTCCCCTGTCCCTTCTTCCTCCATGCTCACATCCAAGTTTCCATCCCTCCTCTGATCCTCTTCTGTAACCTCCCTCACTCCTGAAGAACTTCCTCCTCTATCAGTCCCCCTTCTGCTGGCATCAAAAGACCTTCTAGGGTCCCTTGACACACTCTCTCTGTTGGCTCTACAAGACATTGCCCTAGGCAATGTAGGAGGACGGGCGCTCATGCCCTCATCCTCAGGTGGCACTCCAGTCAATCGCGCAGATCGACGAGTTCCTCTCATCCTATTCTCTGAAAAACAGCTCAGAACAAGCAAACATTAGCATCATATGGTTCGTGTGGGCACACATGAACCCTCATCACATACATCACATAGCATAGCATATCATTAATGCACATGCATAAAGTCATGGCATTTCACATCATCATGCAAGACAGGACTCAACATCCTATCCTAGTGGACATGACCTTCCTATTGTGCTTGACCTTCTAGAACATCTATGAGCCCGACACTCTAGGTCCGACCATATGAACCTAGGGCTCTGATACCATTCTGTAACGCCCCGAAAATCGGACCGCTACCGGCGCTAGGATCCGGGTCGACTTAAGGCCGCCGGGACCCGTAGCAAGCCTGACATAAAACCTGTAAACCTGTATAATCCCATACATGATCAACAACATGCATAAAAATTAAAACTTTTCTTCATACATACTGTCATCAACTAACTCAACCTGTGCATACTCTGATCATATACATAACATAGTCCCTCTGTGGGATCTCATCAAGCCTTAAAGGCAAAACAACCTGTGTTGAGTTAGTTTACATAAACATCATAACATAAGATCATGTATATACAAAAGGGATTAACAATATATTATGGTCAAGCACAACTCTATCCTCAATGACCTCATTACATAACATCCTGAATATTTATACATTACATCATAACACAATTGTCATGTCCACAATCTAACTATCAAATACATACGACTTTTTCTTCTTGCCTTCTCTATCTATCCCGTACCTGCAAACCTGGGGGTTAGGGGAGAGGGGTGAGCTAGATGCCCAGTGAGTAGAACTGAAAAAAAAGAATATTTAAAACATGCTATCATGGAATGCGTCACTGCACAAATAAATCACACCACGGGTGGACTGATTCAAAAATCCCTCAACTCCATGCCCGGCCCTATTATGGGCACCACAGGACTTCGTACTCGGAGTTATTGCCCGGCCCTATTATGGGCACCACAGGTCTTCGTATTGCCCGGCCCTATTATGGGCACCACAGGACTTCGTATATAGAAGGCTAATGAATCATCCTAATGTCCATCCACTATCATCTATCACAACAATACAATGCGGCATAGTCGTGAATTCTAATGCAAACAACCTATAATATGATCATGATGCATGAAGCATGATAAAAGCATTTCATTTCTTAATTTAAAAGGTTAAGCTTAGTTCCACTCACCTCTGGCTGACTCTGACAAACTCTGTAGCAGCTGGCTCACTGCTGGGGTCCTTGGTTCCTCGGGTCCGAACCTACACAGGTGGACTCCAATGAGGGACCAAACATACATAAACATAACTCTAATATATTCCCCGAAAACCCCCTAAAACATCCTGAAAAATATCACATAGAGATATGCATGAAGTGGCTGAACAGGGCACTTTCGGCGGCACCTTCGGCGGCACCTTCGGCGGCCAAAAGTCCTGGACAGAGACGAAACTCAGGTAGGTTCGGCGGCACCTTCGGCGGCCGAAAGTCCCAGACAGAGACGAAAGTCTCTTTTCGGGGGCAACTTCGGCAGCCGAAAGGCCTGCCTCCCCAGCCATGTTCGGCGGCCGAAAGTGCCTTCGGCTGCTGAACCTGGTTTCTGCCAAAGGGCAGAAACTCGGTTCCTTTGTGCATTTTTGCCTCCAAACTCACCAATCATGCATATACCTCACTTAAAAACATGCATACAAGATCTTAGGGGCCTCAAAACATCAAATACCCCAACTACAACACTTCAAGCATACTCAAACATGTCACCTTGTTCATAAATCACATAAAACCTAACATTTGCTTAAAAACTCATACAACCCTATACATGCCATTCTACCCCATAAAATCACTTAAAACTTACTTAAAACACATGAGGAGCTTAAGATCGGCTCTTACCTCTTGAAGATCGAGAGGGAGACGACCTAAACTTGGAGATCCACGAAAATGAGCTCCTGAGTTCCCAAAGCTCCAAAACTTGGTTTAAAAGCTCAAAACCTTCAATGCAAGCTTAAAACTCAAGAAAAATGGTAGAGATTTGGAGGAAGAACACAAGAGTTGCAAAAGGAAGGTCGGAAGCTTGCTGTGGCCGGAAATGGGAGAAAGCTCGACCATTTCGGCTAAGTGCCCCATTTATAGGTGGCTGGCCAGGCCACGTTCGGGGGCCGAATGTGCCTCCGCATCCATGCAATGTTCGGCGGCCGAACTTCCCTAACTCATGCTTTCGGGGGCCTAACGTGCCTCCAAAACGCATGCATGTTCGGCGGCCGAACTTGACTTTCGGCGGCCGAACTTGACTTTCGGCGGCCGAACCTGGGTTTTCCTCCAATGCTATTTTCATGCAAAAACTCATTTAGTTTCATACTTTAAAACATTAAAATTCATGAAAACATTTTATAAAACATGTCTTTACCCTTCTAGAAGTTCCCGACATCCGAAATTCCACCGGACGGTAGGAATTCCGATACCGGAGTCTAGCCGGGTATTACAGTTAGAGAGCCCGCCTCGGTGCCAATGGTGAGAGAGTTCTTAGATGTGTTCCCAGACGAACTGCCAGGTTTACCACCTGCTAGGGAGATAGAGTTCGAGATAGAACTGATGCCTGGAACCCGACCAATCTCTATCCCTCCCTACAGGATGGCACCAGCAGAATTGAAAGAGTTGAAGGAGCAGTTGCAGGAGCTGGTAGACAAGGGATTCATCCGACCGAGTACCTCACCCTAGGGTGCCCCAGTTTTGTTCGTGAGAAAGAAGGATGGATCCCTTAGACTTTGTATCGACTACAGGCAGTTGAACAAAGTCACTACCAAGAACAAGTACCCATTGCCAAGGATCGACGATCTATTCGACCAGCTAGCAGGAGCGGGTTGTTTCTCCAAAATAGATCTGAGGTCCGGGTATCATCAGTTGAGGATCAGGGAAGAGGATGTACTGAAGACAGCTTTCAGGACCAGATATGGGCATTTTGAGTTCCTTGTGATGCCGTTCGGGTTAACTAACGCCCCTGCAGCATTCATGGACCTCATGAACAGAGTGTTTAGCCAGTACCTGGATCACTTCGTTATTGTCTTCATAGATGATATCTTGGTGTATTCCAGGAATGCAGAGGAGCATGCCCATCATCTGAGGTTGGTTCTACAGACCTTGAGGGAACATGGCTTGTATGCCAAGTTCTCTAAGTGTGAGTTCTGGCTGAGGAGCATTTCGTTCTTGGGGCATGTAGTGTCAGAGAATGGTATAGAGGTAGACCCCAAGAAGACAGAAACTGTGGCTAACTGGCCTAGACCCACTTCAGTGACAGAGATCAGAAGTTTCTTGGGTTTAGCAGGTTACTACAGGAGGTTCGTTCAGGACTTCTCGAAAATTGCAGCTCCTCTGACCAGACTGACCAGGAAGAATAAAAAATTTCTGTGGACCGACCAGTGCGAGGAGAGTTTTGAAGAGCTCAAGAAGAGGTTGACTTCAGCACCAGTTTTAGCTCTGCCATCTAGTGATGAAGACTTTACAGTCTTTTGTGATGCGTCCCGTGTGGGACTGGGTTGCGTACTAATGCAGAATGAGAGGGTGATTGCTTATGCTTCTAGGCAGCTGAAGAAGCATGAGTTGAATTACCCCACGCATGACCTTGAGATGGCAGTAGTAATCTTTGCACTCAAGATGTGGAGGCACTACCTCTATGGGGTTAAATGTGAGATCTTTACAGATCATAAGAGCCTGCAATACATCCTGAGTTAAAGAGATTTGAATTTGAGACAGAGGAGGTGGGTAGAGCTGCTGAGTGACTATGATTGCAAGATTCAGTATCATCCGGGTAAGGCGAATGTCGTGGCAGACGCTCTAAGCCGGAAGTCACTAGGCAGTCTATCCCACATCACGGTAGAGAGGAGACCAGTGGTGAAGGAGTTTTACAAGCTCATTGAGGAAGGTCTACAGTTGGAGTTGTCTGGTACAGGTGCCTTGATTGCTCAGATGAGAGTGACACCCGTGTTTCTGGAGTAGGTGGCTCAGAAACAGCATGAGGACCCAGAGTTAGTGAAGATTGCCAGGACTGTTCAGTCAGGCAAGGACAGTGAGTTCAGATTTGACAATAGGGGGATCCTCCGCTATGGGAGTCGATTGTGTGTACCAGATGACATAGGGCTAAAAGGAGACATTATGAGAGAGGCTCATAATGCAAGATACAGCATTCACCCCGGAGCCACCAAGATGTATCAAGATCTGAAGAAAGTTTACTGGTGGCCAGCTATGAAGAAAGAAGTGGCACAGTTTGTGTCAGCCTGCGAAGTGTGTCAGAGGGTGAAGCTTGAACATCAGAAGCCGGCTGGAATGCTTAACCCGCTACCTATTCCAGAATGGAAATGGGAGAATATAGCTATGGACTTCGTAGTGGGGTTACCGGCGACGTCCAACAGATTTGTAACGACCCCAAAAAGGACCGTCACCGGCGCTAGGATTCAGGTCGGCTTAAGGCCGCCAGAACCCATAGCAAGCCTGCTATACTCTCTGTGTACCTGTAAACCTCATACATGATCATACATTTTCTGTGAAAATAAAACTCTTTTCTAAACCAAGGCTTAACCTGTGCATGCACTATCTCTGTACTCTGTACTCATGTACTCTGTACTCTGTATCCCTGACTAGAGCTTGCTCTAGATGGGTTAACTCATACCTGTTAAGCCTGGTTTTCACATACAGGAAAACATATATACATATACAGATAATGTACAAAACATACATCACTAGGTCTAAGTCAAGCAACAACTATTACATCTCTCTCTTTAATATTACATGTCCACTCTAAGCTATTACAGATCTCTTTACTTTTCCTGTACTCTGCTGAACTGTCCCTGTACACTGTACACTGAACCTGCAAAACTGGGGTTAAGGGAGTGGGATGAGCTCTATAGCCCAGTGAGTAGAACAGTAAAACATCTCAGTAAAATATGATCTCATGGAATGCACCATATCACAGACAAGCCACATCAAGAGTAAACCTGTCACCACATAGTCCCAGTAACTCTGTGCCAGGGCGTAGAATCGAGCACCTGGTCTTCCTGTCATATATGTATATGTGTATATAACACCTTTGTACTTACCATTGCCAGGGCGTAGTCAAAGGCTCCTGGACTTTACTATACCTGCCAGGGCGTAGTCAAAGGCTCCTGGACTTTGCTATACGTGCCAGGGCGTAGTCAAAGGCTCCTGGACTTCCTGTCTGAGACTATTGGATCATTCAGCATTCACTCACATCACCAAATAACAATGCAATGCAACATATTCGTGTAAACTAATGCAATCAACCTATGGCATAATCATGATGCATGAGATATGCTAAAAGCAGTTTATGGTTCAATTAAAAGTCATAAGTTTAGTTCCACTCACCTCGGGCTAACTGGACTGACTGACTCTGCAGGCTCTGAATCTCTGGAGCAGTACTCACTGCTGCTCTCTCTGGTTCCTCTGGTCTGTACCTATCCAGATAAACGCACATGAGGGACCAAACTAACTTATGACTAACTCTTATTTAAATTCCCCAAGAATCCCCTAAACCTCTCTCTAATAGTCATGCAAAGCAAGCAAAGGAAAGCTGGACAGAACACTTTCGGCGGCAGGTTCGGCGGCCGAATGTCCTCTCCAGAGACGAAACTCAAGCACCTTCGGCGGCACCTTCGGCGGCCGAATTCCCCAAACAGAGCCGAACATGCACAACTCGCGGGGGCAAGCTGTGGCAGCCTAAGCCACCATGCAAGAGGTTCGGCGGCCGAATGAACCTTCGGCTGCCGAACCTGAGTTCATCCAGAACTCAGCTTCAACGGCAAACCATCTCCTCCTTCCCTTCAATAACTCCAAACATGCATATACCAATTCCTCAACACACATATACATAAGTATATGATCACAGGGGTCCAAAACTATCTAATAACCCCAAACAACAAATCAAACATAACACATAAACATGTATACAAACATAAATCATCAAAAACTACCATGAATAACCTAAGCATGCTTCTCCTTCCTTTCACCCTTCAGAAAACATATAAACAGGGTCTAAAACTGCCCTTACCTCTGGAAACAGGAAGATACACACACTGAACAAAGGAAAAACAGATCAACCTCTCTTCAAACTCTCAAAATCTCAAAAGCGTAACTTTTGTTTCTCTCAACTCTCTCAACTCTCAACACCTTTGCAAGCACCTCAAACTGCTGTAAGAACAACCAAAAACATGTACAGATGAGTCATAAGAGACGTGGCCATTCCATGGCAAGAATCTGAGGCCAACACTTGTCAAAAAACATGACTCAGCTCACTAGCCAACTCAGCTTCGACTGCCCAATCGCATGCGAAACCATGCAACATTCGGGGGCCGAACTTTACCTTCGGAAGCCGAACATTGAGCACTTTCGGCGGCCGAACTTATCTTCGGCGGCCGAACTTGGCTCCTCTGCCTTGGTTCATTTCAACTCATAACTTAGGTCCATTTACCTTAAAAACATTTAAACACATCATAACATTGAGAAAACATAACTCCTACCCTTCTATAGAATCCCAACAACCCGGAGTCCACCATACAATAGGAATTCCGGTGCCGGATTCTAGCCGGGTATTACATTCTCCCCTCCTTAAAAACATTCGTCCTCGGATGTTCCTAAAACATACAAAAACAAAACACAAGGAGGAAACTAACCTTAAAACAAATATGGATACTGCTGGAGCATAGACTCCCGCGTCTCCCATGTGCACTCTTCTAGATTATGGTGGTTCCATAAAACTTTCACCATCGGAATCTCCTTGTTCCTTAGCTGTCTGATCTGCGTGTCCAGAATCCGCACTGGCTGCTCTATATAGGTGAGATCTGTGTGAATCTCCACCTCAGGCTCACTCAGAACCTGATTCGGATCTGACACAAATTGTCGTAGCATAGAAACATGAAATACCGGGTGAATCCTCTCCATAGAAGCAGGTAAATCCAGCTTATACGACACATTTCCGATCCTCTGCAACACCTCAAAGGGTCCAATGTACCGTGGAGCCAATTTACCTTTCTTTCCAAACCGAACCACTCCTTTCATTGGAGACACTTTCAGCAATACCCAATTACCCTCCTGAAACTCTAACTACTTCCTACGAACGTCTGCATAACTTTTCTGTCTACTCTGAGCTGTTCTAATTCTCTCTCTGATCATGGGCACCATTCTACTGGTAATGTCTACTAACTCTGGCCCTGCAAGAGCCTTCTCTCCTACCTCTTCCCAGCAAACAGGTGATCTGCACTTCCTCCCATATAATGCTTCATAAGGAGCCATCCCAATGCTAGCATGATGACTGTTATTGTAGGCAAACTCCACCAAAGGTAGATGCTGCCTCCAAGAACCGCCAAAGTCTAACACACATAGTCGAAGCATATCCTCTATGGTCTGGATGGTCCTTTCTGACTGTCCATCAGTCTGTGGGTGGAAAGCAGTACTAAAATCCAATCTCGTGCCCATCGCACTTTGCAGACTCCGCCAAAAGCGGGAGGTAAACTGAGGTCCTCTGTCTGAAACTATAGACACTGGGACTCCATGTAATCTCACAATCTCATCCAGATAGACCTGTGCCAACTTATCCACAGAATAGTTACTCCGTACTGGAAGAAAATGAGCAGATTTCGTGAGTCTGTCCACAATCATCCATATCGAGTCTATCCTGTTGGACGCTACTGGTAAACCTACTACAAAATCCATGGCTATGTTCTCTCATTTCCATTCTGGAATCGGTAATGGGTTAAGCATTCCGGCTGGTTTCTGATGCTCTAATTTCACCCTCTGACAAACCTCACAGGCTGTCACGAACTGTGCCACTTCTTTCTTCATGGCTGGCCACCAATAGACCCTTTTCAGATCCTGATACATCTTGGTGGCTCCTGGGTGAACACTATACCTCGCATTATGAGCTTCCCTCATAATGTCTTCCTTTACACTGCCCCTATCTGGTACACAAAGTCGACTCCCATAGCGAAGGATCCCTTTGCTGTCAAATCTAAACTCTGCATTGTTGCCTGACTGAACAGTTCTGGCAATTTTCATCAATTCAGGGTCCTCGTGCTGTCTCTGAGCTATCTGCTCCAGAAACACAGGTGTCACTCTCATCTGTGCTATCAACGCACCTGTACCAGACAACTCTAACTGTAATCCCTCGTCAAAGAGCTTATAAAGCTCCATCACAACCGGTCTCCGCTCTGCTGCTATATGGGATAAACTGCCTAGTGACTTCCGGCTTAGGGCGTCTGCGACAACATTTGCCTTACCCGGATGATACTGGATTTTACAATCATAATCACTGAGCAATTCGACCCATCTTCTTTGCCGCAAATTCAGCTCTCTTTGACTTAAGATGTATTGTAACCTCTTGTGATCGGTGAAGATCTCGCATTTAACCCCGTAGAGGTAATGCCGCCACATCTTAAGTGCAAAGATAACTGCTGCCATCTCTAGGTCATGGGTAGGGTAATTCAACTCGTGCTTCTTCAACTGTCTAGAAGCATAAGCTATTACTCTATCACTCTGCATCAATACACAACCCAATCCCACTCGAGATGCATCACAGAACACTGTGAACTCTTCATTACTGACAGGCAGAGCTAACACTGGTGCTGTAGTCAGTCTCCTCTTGAGCTCCTCAAAGCTCTCTTCACACTGGTCTGACCAGATAAACTTCTGGTTCTTCTGAGTCAATTTGGTCATAGGAGCTGCTATCTTTGAGAAGTTCTGGACGAACCTCCTGTAGTAACCTGCCAGTCCCAGAAAGCTTTTAATCTCAGTCACTGTCATGGGTCTGGGCCAGTTAGCTACAGCCTCTATCTTCTTGGGGTCTACCTCAATACCCTCTGCTGATACCACATGTCCCAAGAAGGCAATGCTCCGCAACCAAAACTCACACTTCGAGAACTTGGCATATAAACCATGCTCTCTCAGTGTCTGCAAAATGATCCTCAGATGCTGGGCATGCTCCTCTGCATCTCTGGAATACACTAAGATATCATCGATAAACACAATGACAAAGTGATCCAGAAACTCACTGAATACCCTGTTCATGAGATCCATAAATGCTGCAGGGGCGTTAGTCAACCCGAACGGCATCACTAAGAACTCATAATGCCCATATCTGGTCCGGAAAGCTGTCTTAGGCACATCTGCCTCTCTGACTCTCAACTGATGATACCCAGATCTCAGATCTATTTTCGAGAAACAACCTGCTCCAGCTAGCTGGTCAAATAGATCATCAATCCGAGGTAAGGGATACCTATTCTTGATAGTGACCTTGTTCAACTGTCTGTAGTCGATACAAAGTCTGAGGGATCCATCCTTCTTTCTGACAAAGAGCACTGGAGCACCCCAAGGTGAGGTACTAGGGCGGATGAAACCCTTATCTACCAAGTCCTGCAACTGTGCTTTCAACTCTGTTAACTCAGCTGGCGCCATCCTGTAGGGAGGTATAGAGATAGGTCTGGTACCTGGCAATAATTCAATGTCAAACCCTATCTCCCTATCAGGTGGTAGTCCTGGCAAATCGTCTGGGAACACATCGAGAAACTCTCGGACTACTGGTACTGTGGCTGGTTCCCTAACCTGACTGTCTAGCTCTCTCACATGAGCTAGAAACCCCTGACAACCCCTCCTAAGCAAACGACGAGCCTGAAGGGCTGAAATCATACCTCTGGGTGTACCTCTCCTGTCTCCTCTGAAGACACACTCTGACCCATCCTGGTCTCTGAGACTCACTAGCTTCTCTCGACAGTCCAACGTAGCACTATATGCAGATAGCCAATCCATCCCTAGAATGTCATCAAAATCGGTCAAGTCTAGAACCACAAGGTCAGCTGGAAGGCATCTACCCTCTATGAACACTGGACTGAAACGACAGACTGACACTGCCACTGATGGGTCACATCTAGGTCCACTGACCCAGAGAGGATACTCTAACTCAGAACTGATCAAACCCAACCTCTCTATGGCTCTCGAAGCAATAAAGGAATGAGAAGCACCGGGGTCCATCAAAGCATACACATCTGAACACCCAATGATGAGATTACCTGACACCACTGTGTTCGACGTGTTAGCCTCCTCCTGTGTCACTGTGAAAATCCGTGCTGGGGCTACCGGATTTCCACCTCGGGAACCTGCTGCTGAAGTAGAGGCTACCCCTCTCCCTCTACCTCTGCCACTAGTCTGAGGCATGACTGGAGCTACTGGCCGTACAACTGGCTGTACCACACTGCCTGAACTCATCTGCTGGGATGGTGCAAAAGTCATCTGCGGACAATCCCGAGCAATATGCCCTTCCTGTCCACATCGAAAACAAGCTGTAGATCCCAACCGACAAACTCCTCCATGTGGTTTTCCGCATCGTCTGCAGACTGGAGCTGTGCCAGAGCTTGAGCCACTACCTATTCCCAGACCTGACTTGACTTTATTCCAGAACTTACTCTTTGTTCCTCTTGCTCTATCCCATCTCTTACCGCCTGTTGAACCTGAACTGGGGGCCTTAGCACCCGAAGCCTGTGCCTTGACTGTTTCTGAATATTGGCACTAGCTTCCATTTTCCTGGCTGCGTCTACTATTGTATGGAAACTCTCCTTTTCGGCTGGAAGAATCAAGGAAGCATACCTGGGATGCAGTCTCATAGTATATCTCCTTGCTTTCTTCTGATCAGTATCATAGGCTTGACCCACGTACTGAAGCAGATCCAGGAACTTATCTGTGAATTCATCAACACTCATCTCATCTGTCTGTCGCAACTGTTCAAATTCAATTACTTTCATCTCCCTGGAACTATCAGGAAAAGCCCACCCGGCAAACTCATTGGCGAACTCTCCCCATGACATGCTGTCCATTCTAGGCTCCACATAATTCTTAAACCATTCTCTGGCTTTCCTGCACTTTATTGTGAAACCTGCCATCTCAATGGCTCTCCTATCATCTGCTCCCAATTCACTGGTGATCATCCTAACTGCTCTGAGGTAATCAAATGGATCATCTCCCGTGTTGTATTTAGGAGCATCCAATTTCAAATACTCCGTCATTTGGACTTTACCTCCAGATGAGCTAGGTTCATGTCTGTCAACAACAGGGGCTACTGGTTCTGACGATAGTACTGGTTCATTTGGCTCTAGGTGTGCTGCACTTGGATGGGTAGGGGAAGATGGATACATCGGATATGGTGGATAATAAGGATAAGGCATATAAGGCATATAAGGAGGATATGGTACAAAACTCGAGTACTCCGACATACCTCCCATCGGATACTCTGGATAGCCAAAACCTGAGGTCTGAGCACCTCCCTGCGACTCTCCCATACCTTCCTCAAAACTGCCTATACCCATGCTATCATCTCTAGACTGATCAATCTCCATAGCTTCCCTCCTTTCCTCGGATCTTCCTCCCCTAACTGTTCCTCTTCTGCTCTCGTCGACAGACCTTCTAGGGTCTATTGACGTACCTTCCCTGCTAGATCTCTGAGACCTTGCCCTTGGCAATGCAGGAGGACGAGCAGCTGGTCTCTCACTCTCTGGTGGGACTCCAGTCAATCGAGCTGATCGACGAGTTCCTCGCATCTTTCCTCTCTGGAAATACAACATATAACATACCACTTTAGCACATAAACATCACATATCATACACATACAATACTCATGGCATATCATAGCAGATAGGACTCAAGACACTATCCTAGTGGACATGATTTCCTATTGTGCTTGACCATTTCTAACCTGTCTGAGCCCAACACTGTCTCTATAGGTCCGATCATGTGAACCTAGGGCTCTGATACCAATCTGTAACGACCCCAAAAAGGACCGTCACCGGCGCTAGGATTCAGGTCGGCTTAAGGCCGCCAGAACCCGTAGCAAGCCTGCTATACTCTCTGTGTACCTGTAAACCTCATACATGATCATACATTTTCTGTGAAAATAAAACTCTTTTCTAAACCAAGGCTTAACCTGTGCATGCACTATCTCTGTACTCTGTACTCATGTACTCTGTACTCTGTATCCCTGACTAGAGCTTGCTCTAGATGGGTTAACTCATACCTGTTAAGCCTGGTTTTCACATACAGGAAAACATATATACATATACAGATCATGTACAAAACATACATCACTAGGTCTAGGTCAAGCAACAACTATTACATCTCTCTCTTTAATATTACATGTCCACTCTAAGCTATTACAGATCTCTTTACTTTTCCTGTACTCTGCTGAACTGTCCCTGTACACTGTACACTGAACCTGCAAAACTGGGGTTAAGGGAGTGGGATGAGCTCTATAGCCCAGTGAGTAGAACAGTAAAACATCTCAGTAAAATATGATCTCATGGAATGCACCATATCACAGACAAGCCACATCAAGAGTAAACCTGTCACCACATAGTCCCAGTAACTCTGTGCCAGGGCGTAGAATCGAGCACCTGGTCTTCCTGTCATATATGTATATGTGTATATAACACCTTTGTACTTACCATTGCCAGGGCGTAGTCAAAGGCTCCTGGACTTTACTATACCTGCCAGGACGTAGTCAAAGGCTCCTGGACTTTGCTATACGTGCCAGGGCGTAGTCAAAGGCTCCTGGACTTCCTGTCTGAGACTATTGGATCATTCAGCATTCACTCACATCACCAAATAACAATGCAATGCAACATATTCGTGTAAACTAATGCAATCAACCTATGGCATAATCATGATGCATGAGATATGCTAAAAGCAGTTTATGGTTCAATTAAAAGTCATAAGTTTAGTTCCACTCACCTCGGGCTAACTGGACTGACTGACTCTGCAGGCTCTGAATCTCTGGAGCAGTACTCACTGCTGCTCTCTCTGGTTCCTCTGGTCTGTACCTATCCAGATAAACGCACATGAGGGACCAAACTAACTTATGACTAACTCTTATTTAAATTCCCCAAGAATCCCCTAAACCTCTCTCTAATAGTCATGCAAAGCAAGCAAAGGAAAGCTGGACAGAACACTTTCGGCGGCAGGTTCGGCGGCCGAATGTCCTCTCCAGAGACGAAACTCAAGCACCTTCGGCGGCACCTTCGGCGGCCGAATTCCCCAAACAGAGCCGAACATGCACAACTCGCGGGGGCAAGCTGTGGCAGCCTAAGCCACCATGCAAGAGGTTCGGCGGCCGAATGAACCTTCGGCTGCCGAACCTGAGTTCATCCAGAACTCAGCTTCAACGGCAAACCATCTCCTCCTTCCCTTCAATAACTCCAAACATGCATATACCAATTCCTCAACACACATATACATAAGTATATGATCACAGGGGTCCAAAACTATCTAATAACCCCAAACAACAAATCAAACATAACACATAAACATGTATACAAACATAAATCATCAAAAACTACCATGAATAACCTAAGCATGCTTCTCCTTCCTTTCACCCTTCAGAAAACATATAAACAGGGTCTAAAACTGCCCTTACCTCTGGAAACAGAAAGATACACACACTGAACAAAGGAAAAACAGATCAACCTCTCTTCAAACTCTCAAAATCTCAAAAGCGTAACTTTTGTTTCTCTCAACTCTCTCAACTCTCAACACCTTTGCAAGCACCTCAAACTGCTGTAAGAACAACCAAAAACATGTACAGATGAGTCATAAGAGACGTGGCCATTCCATGGCAAGAATCTGAGGCCAACACTTGTCAAAAAACATGACTCAGCTCACTAGCCAACTCAGCTTCGGCTGCCCAATCGCATGCGAAACCATGCAACATTTGGGGGCCGAACTTTACCTTCGGAAGCCGAACATTGAGCACTTTCGGCGGCCGAACTTATCTTCGGCGGCCGAACTTGGCTCCTCTGCCTTGGTTCATTTCAACTCATAACTTAGGTCCATTTACCTTAAAAACATTTAAACACATCATAACATTGAGAAAACATAACTCCTACCCTTCTATAGAATCCCAACAACCCGGAGTCCACCATACAATAGGAATTCCGGTGCCGGATTCTAGCCGGGTATTACAAGATTGGACTCCATATGGGTGATTGTGGACAGACTCACCAAATCTGCTCACTTTGTCCCTGTCAGGAGTGGCTATTCTGTGGACAAGTTGGCGCAGGTGTACATTGATGAGATAGTCAGACTGCATGGGGTTCCTGTTTCTATAGTGTCAGATAGAGGGCCCCAGTTCACCTCCAGGTTTTGGCGGAGTCTGCAGAATGCTATGGGTACTAGGTTGGATTTCAGCACTGCCTTCCACCCACAGACAGACGGACAGTCAGAGAGGACCATCTAGACCATAGAAGATATGCTAAGAATGTGTGTGCTGGACTTTGGCGGTTCTTGGAGGCAACATCTACCTTTGGTGGAGTTTGCCTACAATAACAGCCATCATGCTAGCATCGGGATGGCTCCATATGAAGCTTTATATAGGAGGAAGTGCAGGTCACCTGTTTGCTGGGAAGAAGTTGGAGAAAAGGCCTTGGTAGGGCCTGAGCTAGTAGAGATCACCAGCAGGGTGGTACCCTTAATAAGAGAAAGAATCAAGACAGCTACAAGCAGACAGAAGAGTTATGCAGACATCCGTAGAAGACTAGTAGAGTTTTAAGAGGGGGATCTGGTATTGCTTAAGGTGTCTCCAATGAAAGGAGTGGTTCGGTTCGGGAAGAAAGGTAAGCTGGCTCCGCGGTACATCGGACCCTTTGAAGTCTTGCAAAAGATTGGGAGTGTATCGTACAAGCTGGACTTACCTGCTTCAATAGGAGAGAATCCATCCGGTTTTCCATGTTTCTATGTTGAGAAAATTCGTGTCAGATCCGGGCAAGGTTCTTAGTGAGCCTGATGTGGAGATCCAAGAGGATCTCACCTATGTTGAGCAGCCAGTACGGATCCTAGACACCCAGATCAGGAAGCTGAGAAACAAGGAAATCCCGATGGTGAAAGTCCTGTGGAACCACCACAATATGGAAGAATGCACTTGGGAGACACGGGAGTCCATGCTCCGGCAATATCCTCATCTCTTTTAAGGTTAGTCTCTATGTGTTTCATGTGTATGTTATGTTGTTTGCTATGCATGTGCTAGTTGAGGAACATTCGGGGACGAATGTTCTTAAGGGGGGGAGAATGTAATACCCGGCTAGACTCCGGTATCGGAATTCCTACCGTCCGGTGGGATCTCGGATGTCGGAGACCTCTAGAAGGGTAAAATCATGTTTTTGTAAAATGTTTTCATGTTTTTAATGGTTTTAAGTATGAAATTAAATGAGTTTTTGCATGAAAAGTCCTTGGAGGAAAACCCAGGTTCGGCCGCCGAAAGTCAAGTTCGGCCGCCGAACATGGCATGGATGCGGAAGCGCATTCGGCCCCCGAACGTGGCCTGGCCAGCCACCTATAAAAGGGGCACTTAGCCGAAATGGGCGAGTTTCTCCCATTTTCAGCCACAGCAAGCTTCCGACCTTCCCTTTGCAACTCTCGTGTTCTTCCTCCAAATCTCTTCCATTTTCTTGAGTTTTAAACTCACGTTTGCAAGTTTGAGCATTTAAACCAAGTTTTGGAGCTTTGGGAACTCAGGAGCTCATGTTCGTGGATCTCCAAGTTTAGGTCGTCTCCCTCTCGATCTTCAAGAGGTAAGGGCCGATCTTAAGCTCCTTATGTGTTTTAAATAAGTTTTATGCAAGATCTATGGGTAGAAATGCATGTTAGGTTATATGTTGAGTTATGGATTAATGTTGATGTTTTGAACAATGTGTGTGGATTTTGTGTGTTTGAAGTGTTGTAGTTGGGGTATATGACTGCTTGAGACCCCTAGGAACTTGTATGCATGTTTTAGTTGAGATTTATGCATGATTTGAGGTTTTGGGAGGCAAGAGGTTCATGTGAACCAAGTTTCTGCCCTTCTGGCAGAAACCAGGTTCGGCCGCCGAAAGGAGTTTCGGCCGCTGAACCCCCTTGTGGAGGCAGCATTCGGCTGCCGAAGCTTGCCCCCGAAAGAAGACTTTCGGATCTGTCTGGGACTTTCGGCCGCCGAAGGTGCCGCCGAAAGTGCCTGACTTTCGGCTCTGGAGGGACTTTCGGCCGCCGAACTTGCCGCCGAAAGTGCCCTGTTCAGCCATTTCTTGCATGTTTTTATGTGAAGTTTTCATGATGTTTTAGGGGGTTTTTGGGGAGTAGTTTATAGTTATGTTCAGGTGTGTTTAGTCCCTCATTTGAGTCCACCTGTGTAGGTTCGGACCCGAGGAACCGAGGACCCCAGCAGTGAGTTCGGCTGCTTCGGTGTTGTCAAAGTCAGCCAGAGGTGAGTGGAACTAAACTTAATCTTTTAAATTAAATGTTTTATCATGTTTCATGCATCATGATTATGCAATAGGGTGATTGCATTAGTTCACGAATATGCCGCATTGCATCATGTGTTGTTGATGTGAGTGAATGTTGGATGACCCAATTAGTCCATGACAGGAAGACCAGGACCCCATTCTACGGCCTGGCACGGAAATGAAAGACCAGAACCCCATTCTACGGCCTGGCACGATTGTGGACTCGAAGACCAGGAGCCCAGAGAAGGCCCTGGAATAATGGTAAGTAATGTATGTATGACAGGAAGACCAGGACCCCATGCTACGGCCTGACACTATGTTAGCTTGGACTAATTGGTGACAAGTTCACCCAACCCTTATGTGAATTGTTTGTGTTATGATGCATTTCATAGAGCATAGTATTTATGTGTTTTAATAGTTCAGCTCACTGGGCTTTTAGCTCACCCCTCTCCCTTTACCCCCAGGCTTGCAGGTACAGTATAGTGCGGGAGTCCGGATAGAGTAAAGAAGTCATGCTTATGTAATAGCTAGCAATGGACATGATCAAATTGTAATGTAAAAGTACATTATAATTATGTAATGAGGTTTATGGATGTTAGTGTGTGCTTGACCATAGATTGTGTTATCCCTTTAACACATGATCTTAGAGATTTTTACGATGTTTATGTAAACCAACTCAACGTATGTTATGTCACCCCTTAGGGGCACTGATGAGATCCCACAGAGGGATCAATGTTATGTTAATGTTTATGCACAGGTTGAGTTTGGTTGATGTTCATGTAAAGAAAAGTTTTAATTTTTATGTATGTTGTGGATCATGTATGGGATTATACAGGTTTACAGGTTATATGTCAGGCTTGCTACGGGTCCCGGCGGCCTTAAGCCGATCTGGATCCTAGCGCCGGTAGCGATCCGATTTTCGGGTCGTTACATGATGGACCTTCACCTCGGGAACTAGAAGAAGAGGCTGCCCCTCTCCCTCTACCTCTGCCGCTGCCCTGAGTTGTGGCTGGAGCTGCTGGCTGTGCCACACTACCAGAAGCTGTCTGCTGGGGCTGGCCCATAAAAGGTGCTCTAGGACACTCCCGAGCTATGTGTCCCTCCTGTCCACATCTGAAACATGTATTAGTCCCAGCTCGACACACTCCCCTGTGCGGCCTTCCACATCTCTGGCATTCTGTACCATCTGAACCTGAGCTCGAGCCACCGCCAAATCTCAGACCGGATTTCAACTTATTCCAAAACTTATTCTTCTTCGGCTTCTTGGTGGTGTTGTCCCACCTCTTCTTACTTGAGCTCTGAGAAGAGAGACCTGGCCCTCCTCTGCTTGGGGTCTTAATCCCTGAAGACTGGGTCACTGACTGCTTCACTAACCCCTCAACTATAGCACTCGCCTCCATCCTTCGAGCCATATCTACCACAGTGTGGAAACTTTCCCTCTCAACTGACTGAATCAACGAGGAGTACCTGGAATGCAGCTTCATAACATATCTCTTGGCTTTCTTCGTATCTGTATCTAGAGCTTGCCCCGAAAAAGGCAATAGCTCCAAGAATTTATCTGTGAACTCCTCTACACTCATGTGCTCTGTCTGCCTCAGTTGCTCAAACTCAATCATCTTCAGTTCTCTGGAACTGTCTGGAAAAGCCCATCCAGCGAACTCATTCACAAATTCTTCCCATGTCATGCCGTCTAGTCTCGGGTCCACATAACACGTGAACCATTCCCGTGCCTTCTTGCACTTTAAGGTGAACCCTGCCATCTGAATGGCCCTGCTATCATCCGCCCCTAGCTCATCAGTTATTGTCTTCACTACTCTCAGATACTCAAAGGGGTCATCCCCTGACTTGTATTTGGGAGCATCCAGCTTGAGGTAATCTGTCATCTTTACTTTGCTCCCACTGGCTGAGCTAGGTCTGGGAGGTTGAGTAACTGGGGCTGCTGGTTCTATGGGTGGTGGAGGTGGGGGTGCAGCATTCCCCGAGGTGGGGTTTGCCGGGTTAGGATAGAAGGGTGAGGGTGGATAAGCTGGGTATTGTGTATAAGGTGGATAGAAAGGTGGATAAGGCATGCAGGTAGGGTAGGGGTTAAAGCTGGAATAATCCGATGTGCCTCCCATCGGATACCCTGAACCCTATGGGAAAGGTGGATAATGGGGTGGAAAACCATACCCCGAGGCCTAAACGCCTCCCTGAGACTCCCCTGTCCCCTCTTCCTCCATGCTCACATCCAGGTTCCCATCCCTCCTCTGATCCTCTTCCGTAACCTCCCTCACATCTGAAGAACTTCCTCCTCTATTTGTCCCCCTTCTGCTAGCGTCAAAAGACCTTCTAGGGTCCCTTGACACTCTTTCCCTGTTGGCTCTACAAGACATTGCCCTAGGCAATGTAGGAGGACGGGCGCTCGTGCCCTCATCCTCAGGTGGTACTCCAGTCAATCTTGCAGATCGACGGGTTCCTCTCATCCTGTTTTCTGAAAAAGAAAAACAGTACACATCATACAAACATTAGCATCATATGGTTCATGTGGGCACACATGAACCCTCATCACATATACATCATTCATATCATAGCATCAATGCACATGTATATAATCATGGCATTACACATCATCATACAAGACAGGACTCCACATCCTATCCTAGTGGACATGATCTTTCCTATTGTGCTTGACCTTCTAGAACATCTATGAGCCCGACACTCTAGGTCCGATCCTATGAACCTAGGGCTTTGATACCATTCTGTAATGACCCAAAAATCGGACCGCTACCGGCGCTAGGATCCAGGTCGGCTTAAGGCCGCCGGGACCCGTAGCAAGCCTAACATGAGACCTGTAAACCTGTATAATCCCATACATGATCAACAAACTTGCATAAGAATTAAAACTTTTCTTTTCATATACATCAACCAAACTCAACCTGAGCATAACATAAACATAATCATGACCCCTCTGTGGGATCTCATCAATGCCCCAAAAGGGCGATACATTAAACGTTGAGTTGGTTTGCATAATCATCATTAAATATCTAAGATCATGTATTGAAAGGGATACTTCATACATAAAGTCAAGCACAATCTCTAATCCTCAATATCATTACATGACTGAAACTGTACTTTTACATAACATTAATACATTTACCATGTCCACACTATCTATTACATACACATAACTTCATTACTCTAATGGATCTCCTGGTCTACCCTGTACCTGCAATCCTGGGGAAAATGGGAGAGGGGTGAGCTACTAGAGCCCAGTGAGCAGAATGATAAAAACATTTAAATCATATGGATCATGGAATGCATCACATCATAGCTAATCACATCAAGGATGAACTTGTCACCAATAGCCCTCTACATGGTCCAACTGTGCCAGAACGTAGAATGGGTCCTGGTCTTTCCCTTACATATCATAACATAACAGTGTCCAACTGTGCCAGAACGTAGAATGGGTCCTGGTCTTTCCCTTACATAGTGCCAGCGAACGTAGAATGGGTCCCACTGGTCTTACATTCTGTACCGTACATATCACATCGTCATACCATAGGTCGAGGGCTATGGATCATCCAACATTCATCCACATCAACATTTAAAATGTGCAATGCAACATATTCGTGAATTCTAATGCAAGCAACCTAATTCATCACATGGCATTCATGATGCGTGAAACATGTTGAAAAGTCCATTATTTGCTTTAAAACATAATAAGTTATTCCACTCACCTCTGGGTAGCTCTGACCAGACACTGGAGCAGCTGACTCACTGCTGGGGTCCTCAGTTCCTCGGGTCCGAACCTACACAGGTGGACTCAAATGAGGGACCAAACAAACAAGAACATAACTCTAAACTACTCCCCAAAAACCCCCTAAAACATCATGAAACAATCATAGAAAAACATGCAAGAAATGGCTGAGCAGGGCACTTTCGGCGGCAGGTTCGGCGGCCGAAAGTCCCTCCAGAGCTGAAAGTCAGGCAGGTTCGGCGGCACCTTCGGCAGCCGAAACTCCCAGACAGAGGCGAAACTCATGCATGTTCGGCGGCACTTTCGGCGGCCGAAACTCCCAGACAGAGACGAAAGTCTCCTTTCGGGGGCAAGCTTCGGCAGCCGAAGGCTGCCTCCACAAGAGGGTTCGGCGGTCGAAAGTCCCTTCGGCTGCCGAACCTGGTTTCTCCCAAAGGGCAGAAACTCGGTTCAAACATGCATAATTGCCTCCAAACTCAAACCAACATGCATTTAGCTCAACCAAAACATGCATTCAAGCTCCTAGGGGTCTCAAACTACCTTAAACCCCAACTACAACACATCAAACACACATTACAAGCCACATTGTTCAAGAACATACATTTATACCCATAAACATAACTATGACCTAAACATGCATTCCATCCCCATGAACTTCATAAAACTTACTTAAAACATAATAAAAGCTAGAGATCGACTCTTACCTCTTGAAGATCGAGAGTAGAGGCGACCAAACTTGGAGTTGGGAGAGATTTGAGTTCTTGAACCTCAAAGCTCCAAAACTTTGCTTAAAAGCTCAAATCTTCAAAACGAAGTTAAAACAAATGAAAAACTTGAAAGATCTAGAGGAAAAACATCAAAGATCGGTGAGGGGCAGCGGAAAGCTCACCTTGGCCGAAAATGGGGAAAAGCTCGCCCGTTTTCAGCTAAGGGACCCTTTTATAGTGGCTGGCCAGGCCACGTTCGGGGGCCGAATGTGCCTCCGCATGCATGCCATGTTCGGCGGCCGAACTTGAGGTTCGGCGGCCGAACCTGAGTTTTCCTCCAAGGTTGTTTTTATGCAAAAACTCATTTTCATTTTACTTAAAACCTTGAAATACCTTAAAACATTTTATGAAAACATGATTCTACCCTACTAGAGGCTTCCGACATCCGAGATTCCACCGGACGGTAGGAATTCCGATACCGGAGTCTAGCCGGGTATTACAACTTAAGTCACATTGCTCTTAATGTGGAATAAATCCATATTAAGTCCTCAAGAACATTCATTCCCCACACTTAAAGTTCACATTTAAATCAACAAATAATGGAAAATTGATATTCAAGTACTTTCCTAATGGGTGAAAAAGATCTACTGATGGGCTGGAGGAGGTCTGCTAATGGTCTGGCAACGTTGTAGGTTTAGTTGTGGGCATAACCAATGGCACAAACTTTTCTCATGTGAGCATATCAGATAATGAAATCATCCTGAAGATGTTGTGTATGTTATATCTTCATGTCCTTGTTTTCCTTCTTCTATAAATTATTTTTTTTCCTTTTTTTTAAAAATAAAATTTAACTAAGGGACAAAGGAAAAAAATAGTTCTAATTTATAGTCTTAGCTAAATTTTATTTGAACATCATAGCTATTAGATAATTGGTGTTGAGTTATATAAAATGACCTCCTTAGCTAATTCTACCTTGAATCCTTTATAAAATGGTTTAAGGAACATATGTTGAAATGATACTTTTGAACTGTATGAAGTGCTATTATCATTCGCAAATGGAGGTGGTTGACTGG
The DNA here is from genome assembly GCF_001659605.2 of Manihot esculenta. Classification (NCBI taxonomy): domain Eukaryota; kingdom Viridiplantae; phylum Streptophyta; class Magnoliopsida; order Malpighiales; family Euphorbiaceae; genus Manihot; species Manihot esculenta. Next base: position 12,333,072 of record NC_035171.2, read on the forward strand.
GCAGTGATTTTAATTTCACTTTTATTGCTTGCACAATAGAAGGTGAAAGTTTAGTATGGATAATAGGTGATTCCTTAGTAAAAGCAACATAGTGTAATGGTTTATTTGCTTTTAATTCATATGCCTCTTCTTTTAAACAATCAGAATATTCCTTCATATTTATTGAGCTGGATTTTTCAAAATTCTCATAAAATTTAGTATTCAATTCATCTCCATCTTTTAATTTAAGCACTTACTGAATTAGAAGTTTAATGATTCATCAGAAAAGCAACATAGTGTAATAGTTTGTTTGCTTTTAATTCATATGCCACTTCTTTTAAACAATCAGAATATTCCTTCATATTTATTGAGTTGAATTTTTCAAAATTCTCAAAAAATTTAGTATTCAATTCATTTCTATTTTTTAATTTAAACACTTACTAAACTAGAGGTTTAATGATATCTACTCTACACACACTAGAAATATTATTAGGATATTTTATATCATCATAAACATTAAATTTAACGGTTTTTCCATTAAATTACATGGTGAGAGTACTATTATAAACATTTATTTTCATCCTAGCAGTGGATAAAAAGAATTTTCCCAGCAAAATATCAAAAGAATTAGAGAATTTATCATTATCCATAGGAACCATGCAAAAATCAGCAGGGAATATCAAATTATCTACTTGCACTAAAATATCCTCTAATACCCCATCAAGATAAACAATAGAGGGGTCAGCCAATTGAATCACCACTTCCGTTTCTTTTAATAGACCAATATTCAAATATTGAAAAATTGACAAAGGCATGATATTTATTGATACACCTAAATCACACATTGATTTTTTTCACACCAACATTGCCAATTTTAATAGAAATAACAAACATACCTTGATCCTTATATTTAAGAAGTAGTTTTCTTTGGAGCACAACAAAAATATTTTTATTCATACAGGCATTTTAATAACTACCAGTTTCTTTTTTTAGGTGTATGATTCCTTTAAGAATTTTATATAGTGAGGTACTTGTTTAATTGCATCAAGCAATGGTATATTTATCTCGACTTTGCAAAATTTTTCAAGGATCTCCTTCTCTTCTTTCTCCTTTTTGGACTTAGCTAACCTTTTTAAAAAAGGAGATTTGATTATCCAGGTATTAAGTTCAGCAGGTGCAAGTGTTGGAGTTGATTTATTATTCGATTTATGTACAGTACTTTCAATCTCCAAGTTTGCACTTTCTTCATGTCCACGGCTTACCTCACGAGGTTTATGCAGCAACACTTTTTCACTTTTTAGTGTAAAAACATTTACATTCTCTCTTGGATTGACTATTGATTGGGAAGGCAGTTTGCCTTGAGTCTCAAATTTGCTCACTGAGGTTGCTAATTGACTCATTTGTGTCTCCAAAGTGTGAATGCTTGCCCTTATTTTCTGCTAAAATTGTTGAGTATTAATTTCTAAACTTTTAACAATATCTTCAAGATACATACCTGAATTTGATGAATGATGGTTGTTGTTGAAGTTATCTAGGCTGAAAATTAGATGGCTTAGCTCCATAGCTAAAATTTGGATGGTATCTCCAACTTGGATTGTATGTATTTGAGTAGGAATAATATTGTCTTTGTGGAGGATCAAAAAATTCACTCATTGCATACACTTGCTACACTTCTTCTTGGAGTGAAGGACACATGTCGGTGGGATGACTAGTATTGACATAAATTCCACAAGCTTTGACTTCTGCTTTTTCTGTAATAAGAGCTTGAACCAAAGTGGTTAGATGAGAGAGTTTAGATTTAGTAGAAGAAGTATTTACCTCATTAACTCTCCTGTAAGAGTCTTGTAAGGGTCCAAATTTTTGTGAGTTTGTTGCCATAGTGGATAATCAACTCTCTAGTCTCTTAGGATGTCTTTTTCATTGTCGCACCTCCACTTATAGCATCCATCATGCGCCTTTCCATGTGTGTGAGTCTACAAAAATGGAGTATGAGTTATTTATCTGAAATGTCATGTCTAAGACAACTAACACATAGGCATTTAAATCTCTCCCAATAATCATGGAGAATTTCTATGTTCTTTTGTTTAATTTTCGATAGTTCCCTTCTAATTACAGATGCTTTAGAATTGGAAAAAAATTGATCTAAAAATAATTTCACCATCTCTCCCCATGTGTTTCACATGGAGATAGGCAATACAGCCAATCTTTTGCATCGTCAGCTAGGGAGAAAAGAAAGGCCCTCAACTTAATTTGTTCTTATGAAACTCCTTATGGTCTCATGCTGGAGCATATCATATAGAATTTCTTCAAGTGTCTATGAGGATCTTCCTTCTCACATCCCTTAAAAATAGGGAGAAGTTGAATTACTCCTGACTTCATATCAAGGGTTGCATTTAGTGCAGGATAGGTAACGCAAAGTGGCTGAGGATCATCAGTATTGTCAACATCTTGTATTGCTTGCTCATCAACCATTTTTTCTTTCACGTCATATTCGCTGGAAGAATCGTTCGGGTCAGATATTGTTTCCTCCGTGTCCACAACTTGTCCTTAGATAATGACTTGTACTTGATCACTAATGTTGGACGATGAAATGTCTTTGTTTTGCTGTTTGGCCTCTTTTCTAAGGTTCGTCGTGGTTTTCTTGATTTGTAGATTGAACTTGAGTCTACCTGTAAGATTATAATATGTCATTTAAAAGAATTAATAAACCAATTAAAACCAATCCTTGGCGACGACGCTAAAATTTGATAGATATCAAAATTATAAAAAATAATTTTCTATTTTTCTAAAATAAAATAAATTGTGATAATGGTGAGCATGGTCAATTCTACGAAGACTGGAAGGGAAATAATTTTACTAAATGAGTAAAAATAACAATAAAAATAAAATAGAGGGGTTTTAAATGTAAAAGAAAACTAAAAATTGAAAAAATAAACTAAATTAAATTAAAGAAGTAAGCAATTAAATTTAAGAGAAAAAATCACTGTGAGATGAATTCACCCAAAGGATCAATTTTAGTTTCAATTTTATTGGTTGATAACAGATGTAAAAATAATTTCAAATTATTTCTTGATAAACCAGTTATAAATATCGAAAGCGCTTTAGATATTCAATCCCTTCTTAATTTTTAAATTAGCCAAGAGACATTCATTATCTAGTTTTAGTTTTTGGACAATCATAAAAGATACTCCCCGAACTTAATTTAATTACTGTATTAAGAATTAGAAGGATCTAATTCTAACTAACAAATATGAGACATTCGGTTCATTTAAATTAGATTATATTATTTCTTAGGAAGGCTTTACGCAACTTAATTCACCATTTATTTCATATTAAACTAAATAATTACAGATTTAATCAATTTGAATAGCAATATATTATTCTAACAATTATACAATAGCCCTTATTATAATAATTAATAGAATAATAATATATACTAGTCATAAAAATAATATAAATACTAAAAGAAAATAATAAAATAATAAAATCAATTAAATCTCACATCAATTGAACTGAAACTTCAATTATTTTTCAACTGAAAAGAGAATACAGCTACATATGCTCATAGTTGAAACACAACAAGAAGAATAGTATTTTCAGCCTCCCAAAATTAATTCAGAGCAAAAGATAATGTTGTACATCAAAATATAATCTTTATATAGTACTAAAAATTCTAGTTCATCCTAAATACCAATAATTAAAATTAGGTGGGAAAGTATATTTTAGTGTATTCATGAATCCTCCTTCATTCAGTGCTTTATTTTCTCTAAAATAGTCGAGTTTGACGTATCTTGGTATATAAGAGTTTTCTTGTCACGTATCAGATTTGGAATTAAACTCTGATTCTTCTCGTCAAATACGTTATACATATAACAACTAGTCCATAATATAGTACGGTTGAGAATTAGAGTTCAAATATGACTCTGCTTCTTTATTCTCTTGTAAACTTGGTTCAAACACATTTTTTTTTTTATTCTCTAATCCTTAATATACCAAGATATTAAAACTCAATAAATCAATGTGTTTTAAGTAAAATCAAATTCAAAATTCAAGTGTTTTAAAACATTAAAACTATATAAATATGCAGATATGTGAAAATTAAAAAGAAATATTATGAGTTTGGATAATAATGATACTTTTAAATATTTTCTGTTGCTTTTTATAATTTTAATTTATGAAATTTTTAATTAAAAAGATATAAAATTTTATATAATCTAGATAAGGAAATATTAACACATTTAAAACTTTAAAATTAAATAAACAATTATTTATTGGAATTCAAATTTATTATATTATTAAAATTTAAATAATGCATAAATTAAAATTATATTATTAATTTTAAAAAAATTAAATATTGAAATTTTATTATGATGAAGTTTATACATATAAAAATGAATTATTTATTTTAAAATTTTGATAAAATTTGATTAACAAATTATTTTTACAAATATTCTAAACAATTATTTTAAAAACTATTTTTTTTACTTTAAAATAATTATCGTTGGATAATTTTGTCAAAAAATGATAATTATTTTCTTAAAAAAATCTGATAATTATAAATGATAAGGGGATAATTTTTTTTAAATGGTAAATGATAATAATTTTTATAAATAATAATTATTTTTTAAATAATTATTTTTATAAATGTTACATGTTTTAAAAAATTGTAAATAATTATTTTTTACAAAAATGTGGTTTAATAGATTAAATTTGAAAATTTTAAATAACAAATTGAATTAACCAATAACACTGTAATTTGAATGCAGTAAAATTCATTTTCTATTTCTTAAAAAATATTTATAAAATTTCTTCATTTTTTTTCTCATAATTTTTTAATTCACTTAGTTGATGTAAATTGTTTGATAATTTTTTTATTAGATATTTTATTTATTTTTTTATCATTATAAAAAAATTATTTTACTTATAAATAAATATTATCATTTAATATTTGATATTTTAATAGTATTGTAATATTTGATACCTAATTATTATCATTAGAATTTTATTTTGTTCAATATTTATTAATAATTTTCTTTGACATTATATTGTTCGCTTTATTTATAAATTTATAATTAAATTAATAAATAATTTTTATACTAAATTTAAATATTTTTAATAAATTAATTTAATTTATTAATATTTTATTCTTTCTATGGATTTTTCAAAAATAATTTATTATAATAATAGAATATTAAATTTTATTAATAATCAAATTAATATATTATATAAAAATAATAATATTTAAAGAATATCTATAACCTGAGATAAATTTTTAATATTATTAATTTTAAATTTTATTATAATAAAAATTTATTAAATTTTTATAAATTTTAATATTTAAAATTTTAATTAAATTTATAATGTAATCTATATCTAAGTTAGTAACATATAAACAATAAAAAATCAAAATTTTGAGATAAAATTATTTAAAAATTTTAATTTTGATAATGTTAAATTATTAGATAATATTTTTAATTTAAAAAATAATAAAGTTTCTACAAAAAAAGAAAATACTTATTAAATTTATGTAATAAATTATTCATTTTATCGCTCAATTAATCTTAATAAATTTAAATTAAACTTATAAAGGTTAGGATTATAATCTACTCTTTATTAAAGATAAATTATAATATTATTTAATTTATTAAATATAATAACTAATAATAAATAATTTTAATAATAAATTTATTTAATTTTTTATAGTTAAATTTTATAAAAACTGAGTTAATTAAAAAAAAATTATTTATAAATTTTTACAGAGAGATTTATTATTTAGTCCCTAAATATTACTATTATTATCAAGTCAATCCTTATATTTTTATAGATTTATTAAAACATTCTTATCTTTTCTCTCCGTCATCGATAAAACATTCTTATCTTTTCTCTCCGTCAACAAAACAACCCTTCCATCTATTTTTACCATTAAAAATATAACAAAACACTAAATTTGCTCCCTTCTCCTCCCCCTCTCCCTTTTTCTTTTTCTTCTCTTTCTTCTCCTTCTTCAATTCTTCCTCTTCTCTCTCTTTTTCTTTTTTTTTTTTCCCTTTTAAAGAGGAGGGAAAAGGAAAAGGGAAATTATTTTATTGAAGGAAAAAAATAATAAAAATATTTTAATAAATTTGATAAAAAATAAGAATATTTTAATATATCTAAGAAAATATAAGTATATTTCAATAAATTTTTAAAAATGTAAAAACTGACTTATTAATAATCACAATACTCAAAAACTAAATAAAAGGTTTTATTTGAAAGTAAAATTAGATTTTGAAATTTTTTCTCTCATTTCTCATTTATTTTTAGCAAAAAAAAAAAACGGAATAATTACTTCATTGATAGAGAGAAAAAATAAGTATATTTTAATAAATTTCTGAAAATGCAGAAACTGATTTATTAATAATGACAATATTTAAAAACTAAATAATAAATATTTTTTTTTATAATTATGCCATATATTAATTTAATTATCAATTGCTTTAAATTTTAGACTTTACTTAAATATATCTTATCATTATTTTTATCGCTAAAAATTAATAAAATATACTTATAAATTTATTTTAATGGTAAATACATTTAAATAAATCTAAAAATTTTACTTTTTAAATTTTTATTTAAAAAAAAAAACTAATGGAATTGTTAGTTATCTGACACATTATCGTTACCATTATCTGCCACGTCATGGTACAATTATAAATTTTTTTAAAGTTTAAAATTATTCTTTTACTGTTTCGTTTAAATTAAAATTTATAATATTAAAAAATAAGTTATATTATTATTATACTATATTTTTTAATTTTATCAATGATTTAAGTACACTGATCTTAATTCAATTTCAAATTAACCATTTTTCAAGTTTTTTTTAAATCACTCTAAATTTAAAAAAAAAAACATAATTAACAATATAGTTAGATTTTTTCCTTAATGATATGATTAAGGATACATGATTTAGGTATATTTAATTATTTTTTAGGACCATCCTAAATTGAGTCTAGATAAATTCTATATACAGTTGTCGAGAAGTTTTAGCTTAAACAGTAAAAGGAAGGAAGAAAGAAAGAAAGCAGAAACAGGATTAGCCTGTAGGACCTCTAGAACTCAAAATAATCGAATTGCATGTGCTACACAGACCTGACGTAGCTAAATGGCTCATCACTAACCAACTTCTACCGTCTGATTAAATGATTCTGATCAGTTACGGCTCCACCTCCACCTTACATAGTGTCTTCTTTAACTTCTTGTTCCTCATTCTTAAACCACCACCAATTCCATTGGCCCCATTTGCCTACATGCTTCAGTCCCTTTCCCAAATACCTAATTTCACATACCCACACCAGCTTAACGGCTACCTCTTTTTTTCAGATTATTTGAAAAATTCTGAGCATTTCTCAGTTACCCATGAACATGGGCAAATGGGTTGTTCCATTTTTCCTTTTTTTTTTTTTTATAAAGCGTGAGAGAACCACTGGAGGACGGTATAGTAAAAAAATAGGAGAAAAGAAGAGAGCATTAATGGAGAAGATGAGGCTAATAAATTTTGGTTCTGATAGTAGAGAGGGTAAATTAATTGCTTGCGTTAATCGCTGCAATTGTCTGTTCGTCCTCTCTCTCAGACTGCCTTCATTTCTGCCCTTCTCTCTCTCTCTTATCTCCTGCAACCCACTCACCCAGATCCCATTTAATGCTTCTCTCTCTCTCTCTCTGGTGCAGTAAATGCATAGCTGAAGGTGGATGGCGTATGAAAAAACAGAAAACAAAAAGAACAAAGAAGAAAACAGGCAGCCATAAGACAAAACCATGGTTTGTTTCTTGAGAGGCCAAAAATGAAAGCACTAATTAGATGACAACCCATCAAGTAAAAACTGGCTTGAAATAAAAATATTTATCTTAATTTTCATTTTCTTTCATAAACTTAGCTTCTTGTTGAACTCAGAACTGAGTTGAGATGGGTGCTCCTCAGATGCTTGTGCTCCTCCTGTCTGTGTGCATTTTGAACTAGTAGATGACGCTGATTGGGATCTGGCTGCTGGTGGTGGTGCTGCACAAACTGGAATCACTGACCTAATTTGAACTGCTGGGGCAATCCTGTGAGGGTGAGAAACTCCAGTGTAAAGAGGACTAGCCATGTGAATTCTTGAGGAAGTTTTTGCACTTGGACGCCCAAACATTCTATTATTAATAATGTGGCTCGAATCCTGCTGGGTTGTGCCAAGTTTCCCAGCATTGGGCAGTGGAAATGGCCTGCATATAGAACTTGTACTGTTCTTTTCAATGAGTTTTCTTGAGGCCCCCAGCCATTCTTCCTCATCCCTTTTATGCTCTTCCAAAGGAACTGGAACCTCTTGCATTTTCACTTCTTCTTTGCCCTTGACCTGTGTTGGATGGATGCTTCTGGGTGAGTTTGGTGGCAAAATCTTTGAAGCTGTTCTAGGTGGGGGTGGAGGAAGGAGAGACACAAATGAGCTTGGCTTTTGTATTGAACTGTCTAGTGCAGAATCCAATAACAAATCCAAGAGCTTCCGATGTTGAAGCAGCATAGTTTTATTGGTGATGGAGGAGGAAGATGATGCAGAACTATTAATGTCTCTGTAACCCCTCACCATTCTTCTTTTTGCCTGCCCATGATCTCTCTTCCATGGTTGTTTGTATTCATCTCTGGATCTAAACTTTGAGAGGACTTTAACCAGAACTGCTTGATCTTGTTCTTCACGAGCTTCTAATTCTTTGTTTGTCAAGAATTCCAGGTTAGACACTGCACAGAAATGCACATTAATCATGCAGAAAAAATACCAAGTACTTCAAAATGAGAGCATGTCCAAAAAAGGGAAAGAAAATTTTACTTCTTTTCAAAGCAGACCAAGCTGCTATTGCAGCATTTTTCTCTGCTTGTTTCTTTGTTTTTGCTGACTCTCCTGTGAAATTCATACCAGCAAGCTCCACAGTACAAGTAAAAGTTGGGACATGACCAGGACCTGACCTTACAGTAGTATATACAGGGAGATTAAGTCCAGCTCTATGTGCAGTTTCTTGAAGGAGGTTTTTGTAAATTCCAGTCTCATCCTTGATTAAATTTCGACAAAGGGAGAACAAAACCCTAGTCATTACATTGAAGACAAATGGGCATGCTCTAATCACTTTATCAAAACTAAGTAAAGAAACTTACAAGAACCCTTGCTGTTAAAGACCTTGATGGGCCTCTGGAAGAAAGAACATTGAGGGCTACTTCAGCAGCTGCATGCTCTGCCTGTCTCAATGTAGTGCAGTAACTTGGGCTTTCAAAGATCTCACCATTGAAGTTCACAGAAGCTTTGAATCTTGGTGCATGATCAGGTCCTTCTCTAATGCAGGCATAAGAAGGAAGATTGAAGCAGCTTCTTTGTGCAAGTTCTTGAAGCTGGTTCTTAAACATATCTGCCATAATAAAACACACCAATCAAATCTAAATGCATTCATATCATTACTGCCAATCCAAAAGGGTGAGTGACAACAAACAGAATAGAGACAACAAAGGACTTGGACATTAACCATGTAAGAGTTGATAAATTAAGACAAAAGAATTATCACGATACTCACCTACTTCACCAGAATTTTCTTCCTTCTACATTGGCTTGAGAGTTTCCTTTTCTCAATACAGAAGAATCTCACTTATGTAATGAAGAAAGAGAGAAGAAAAAACTTTTGTTATTATTATAAAAAATAAGGTAGTCAATGGAACTTCAAGCTCAGCTTTAGTTTGGTCTAGAATTTAATAGCACCTCTCCTCCTCTCCCCCTCTCTCTCTCCTCTTAAAAAAACATACTGCACAATTTTCTAAAAAAGAGATTAATGTGAAATATGGGTAAATTACAAAAAAGCCCCTGATTTTTTTAGTTGTAACAGTGACAGGTTTGAGGTTTATTGTGCAATAAAAAAACACATATCCTGTCTTTTGTGTTGACCAGACAGTTACCTCTGTAGTCCCTACCTTTGACTTTGAGGTATTAAAATGTAATTTTTTTTGCTACGGAATCCCATGTGGTTGTGTCCATGTGAACCTGACTAGACATCAGTAAGTCTTCCCTGCTTTTAACAAACTTATCTCAGAAAATCCAGTCCCCTTTAGGCATGTGGCTGAGTTCAGTGGATTGATGCCTAGTCAACTTCCACCCTCCTAACTGTTACCGTAATAAATCCATTCCACTAGTTTAATATTGCTTAAATTAATTATTTGTTATAAAATAAAAGAAAATTATAAACAATAATAAGAGTACACAGAAAATTTTGATAAAAAATGAAAAAAAAAACTTTGAAAAATTAATAAAAAATTATCATGTTCATAATAAAATTTTCAGAAAATGATATGATAAATAATCATATTTATATATATAAATTTATAAATAATTAATGAAGAAATAAAACAATTTTAATAAAAAAATATAAAAATTTGTTTTATTAATAATAACATGGTCATGAAAATATATAAATCATAGTTCGATTAAAAATTATATATATAATAAATAGATTATAATCAAATTAAATAAATGCAATTCTTTTATTTATAGGAATACAAAGATCTAATGAAATAAATTTACAAATTATAATATTGAATAATTATATAATATATAATTGTCTATTTAATATAATAATATATGGTATAATTTTTCTACTTTTAAAATTTATTTATTTATATATATAATTTTTATTAATTTATTATATTATATAAAATTAATTATATAATATAACGGTGATACAATTTTTCCGCTGCACTTAAGCTCCTTGATTCTAGCTAGGAGCAACTAGAATCATGAACGCTGGGCAGCTCTTCGGCCACTCTTTTGCTTGTTCCCTCTTAGCTATCGGGTGGATTTATTTTGGGCCATAAAATTTCTTGTGTAAATTTTGTTCTTGGGCGTCTAATAGACCTTTTCTTTTCAAGTCTATTTAGTCGTAATGGGTCTATGGCACTGCTTTGATTCTATTTATTAAAACTTTTGATTTTAAATAATTAAAATTTCTTATGATCTATATACACTCAATTAATAAAATATAAAATTTACTTTGATTTTAACTTCCATTCATTTGTTGGCCAAGCATATATATCTCGAATAAGTGTAAAATTTTTCATAAGTTAGTTTTTTTTTTTTTCTTTTCTTTGAGGTAGCCATAATTTTTTTTTTTTCTTTTCTTTGACGTAACCACAGGACAAACTCTGAAATCTACGCACAATGTCAATTCAGTCACAAAGATATGCATGGATAGATCTGAGTTTCATTAGAGTCATAACTTAAACACTATGTACAACACTCCTGAAAAGGGCTCGGAAATGCTGCGGCCATACCATATTGGCACAAACCAGGGGAGGCCATCCCCAAACTAAACCGAAAGTGGGAGTACTACTGAAATTGATGCTTAAAAGGGCAAACTAACAAAAAGAAAAAAGAGGAAGAGGAGCTGTCATCAAGAGAATTGCTCTGCAAATAAATGATGGCATGCCCAATTTAGGTTTGTATGCCCCGTTCATTAATCCCCTTAATCCACCAATCCAAATGCAACTTAATTCGGAGTCAGAAGAGTGGCACCGTGGCAGTCAAACTTTCCCTCCCCCTACTTGAGAGAGGGTCACAGAGAAAGAAAGAGCCAAAACAATAGTGACTGATTACACAAGTGAAATAAAATAGAATCAGATGCTAACTAATTCCACAAATACAAAATAAAAAGAAAAACCTTGAAAAAAGAAAAGAAAATAAAAACGAAGCACTCTCACTCATAAAGCAGTCAAACCATTTCATCACGCCCCCTACAAGAACAATGGCCAAACCAATGCTTCCAAACATCCGAAGGTCACCCCATATTGCACATAACATAGTCTGGATGCTAAATGGTTAAGCATGGCTCAAATGGTCCCACCTTGTACCCAACAGGTCAAATCCTGACCCTTCTCCTGGGTCGGTTGTAAGAGAAACTTCTGGCTATGAAACTCGGTCATCAGTTGTCAAGTTACCACAGCTACTCCCACCCACATGGTTTGGTTCTCCGACTCTGGCAGCCAAAGCAAGAACTTCTGGTGACATGCCCCAGCTTCTGCTTTCTCTTCCCCAGCTAGCTCTTCTTGGATGTATTCCACCACGGTCCCCTTCCTCCACTGCACTCCTGACATCTCGGGATACTTCACTTAATTCACCATCCTTTATGTTCATGCGATCATTGTTTGCAAGTTGCCCTTCACCATGATCTGCCATAGCACTCATATCTCCCCACACCGTTTTCCTGCCCATTTCTATGTCATCCACTGCTTTCCCCATATTAGGACTCATGAAACCTCCACCAACTGGTCGAGTTGGTAATGCAGATTCTCTGGGCACCTTTGCCCTGAAATCATTCTTTGACTGAGGAATACTGGAGCAAAAGATTTCTTTAAAGTTCTCTCCCACACCATTATTATAGGGATTTGCTCTCCAATCATATCGGTATCTAAAATTCTCATAAGTAGTCTGAAAAGCAAGGCAACATAAACTTACATTAACAACTTAGGACAAATACTTCAGTTAAGACACGTGTGAAAATATTTTTATAGATAAAGAAGATAGATTTCTTACCTGATTGGAACTAATTAGATATAAATGGAAGGCAGTAAGGCCACCAACAAACCACATTGATATGAAAGTGTAAACTATTAGAACAATGGAGGCAGGAGTTCTGATCATTGCTTTCCAAATTGATGTGTGCTCCGACACCATGATCTTCCTAATGTAGACCCAGCAGAATGCAAAAACATATATACAAAGAAGGGTTGTTGAGAAGACAAACATGAAGAAGAATCGATAATTTCTCTGCATCAAAATTTTGCCTTCAGACACGTTATCCACAAATTAACAATAAAAGATATTCAAAAAACCATCAAATAACTGCTACAATCATTAATGCTACTTTATATTAATCCCAAGGAGATATGGCCATCAACAATTCAACATGTATCTCGTAATGAATGAACATAGTTTTACATATTAATATAATATTTGACCAATTTCTAAAATGCCTATTGGTAAAAAGTTGCAGGTTATAGCAGAGTTTTAGCTGAAATCAATCAAGCTTGAGTCCATCTAATTATCATGGTCCGTTGGAACATAAAAGAGTGCTTTTGTGAGGAAAGAGGCAACCAAAAAAAACCAAAAATAAAAAACTGTCAAAAGATAACATCAGAACCAGAGGATACTAAATTAGTAATATTTCATCTTTCTCACTAGACATTGGGCTTGGCCCTTCAAATGAGAAATTCCCAGCACCCTAGAATTCATAAGGGATTTACTTGTCTATGTATCTTCCCATTCGATTATAGTAAACATGGTTCTAAACAAAGGATCACTTACCAACCCAATACATTGCCCAACCCAAGGGCAGTGATGGTCAAATCTTTCTACACAGTTGTTGCATATTGAACAGTGTGAACAGCGAGGCGGCCTGTAAAGCATGCAAGTATCACAATACTTAATCTTCACAACCGCTCCATTGACCTCTACCTCCTTAATACGTGGCAAACGCAACGGTGGAGTTTGGCCAGCACCAACATCTGCGGATCCATCAAAGCCTTCTGGTTCTGGAGGATGCGCATTGCGGGGAATTATGCCTGGATCTCTTCCAGAGGTTAGCAGGAGAAGAACTAAATCCTGAGACATCAAACACGTTGGAGTTCAATGCTATGGAACTCAACAATGTCTTGCCTATAAAAGATACTGCAGAGAGGTTTGATTACATATTTCTTTCTTTTGCTTATAAGATAACTGTCTCAAAAGAAACCACTGTCCAAAAAATTAAGCCAACAACTGCCTTGAAGCAATGGTATAAAACATTTTGGGAATACATTATGACGCATAGGGACTTTTGCTAAAATATACACAAGACGGTATACCCACACAAAGAAGTTGCATTTTAAGTCAGATAATGCATGGGTTTTATGTTGTGCTGCATTTTGCAAGACAGTTTTTGTTGCTTGGGTTCTGAGCAAGTTTGAATTAACTAATGGGCCACTTCGAAATGCTTTTCAGTTTGTTCAGATTTGTTGTGCTTTTTTTTTTAACCTTTTACAGACACCTTCAATTTTATCTTTTTTTTTAAAAAAAAAAAAAAGAATATTCCAGGCATTTTGGATTTAGTGTGGAAACAGTAGATCATGCTAGGTAAGAAAATGAGGCACCTATAAACATATCGAATGCAGCATACATGGTTTGACAGGGTTTGAAAGTCGGATAAATCAGAGAAAGGAAGAGGAGGGGGGAGGGGCAGAAACTGCTTACCTCAAAAGAGGGCTCAAACAAGTGCTGCATCCTCATGCTACTTTGGAAAAAAACCACAAACATTTAACAACCTATCCTAAGTGTAACTACCACCAGCCTAACCTACACAAGAAAATAAATACACTAAAGCCTAAAGGACTCTTTTGAAATTGTTTAGCAGTACAAATATTTTAGATATAAAAATAAATAGTTCTATGACCACATATGCATGTCTATTTAAAAGAAAATACATTACGCGTAAGTAATTATTTTTAATTAGCCCCTCCCCCTTTTCCTTTTTGGTGAGATTAGATGCTTAGCTCATAATATGAGTGTCATAGAGAAAGAAGTACTTGCAAAATGTATTACCAACATTTACAGCTCAGAATTCATATCAACCTTCTGAAGTGCCTCTATCTATGAAAACAACTGGAATGGCCTGCTATGATTGACAGAAAAATTAGGCTTCATGCTAATGATATCTAAGGGAATGTTGGCAAGGTTTAGGTAAGCAATTGACTATCTGTCCTTAAAAGGTTCACTCATCCTCTAGCAAGTCACTTCCAAACTTGTGGCAACTCCTGCAAAAGATACTTATCATCTAAGGCCAACTGCAGATTATAACAATTGATTGCACAACTTTTCTATTCAGCTTCAAATAACACAACTAGACATGGAAATTTCTTGTCAATCCCAGCTATTTAACTTACCATTGACTATAATAAATCTAAATTTTATGCACTAATTTCTGTAAGTAAAATGTTTAAATCTCTGACAGTACTCCACCCAAACCTTAAGAACCCTTTTTCTTCCTGCATCTCTCTTGGGCAGGATGTGTCAGACTGACCAATGATGTGGTTGGTGCTCAGTCAGTGAGCTTTAGCTACAATCTGCAGTGATGCACAATAAAATGTAACAACTGCCCATTGTGGGTATAATAAGGATCCCATCCCAGTGTCATGAAAGATCATGACAGTTGTCACTTAATGAAAAAAAAAATCAAGGTAAGTACTATCTCCTTAAAAATGGTACATTCTCTAGCAATAGCCATACAATCTAGCTGCACATATAGCATGAAAATGCAACCATGAAGCAAACTTTCCAGGAAAAATAAAAAGATTTCAAGGAAATATTCTACTTCATGCCTTATTTAGATCCTGGATTCTTCAGAGTTTTACATGCTCACAGATCTGATTAAAATTAATCACACGCCACACTCTTCTAAGTGTCATTATTCCTGATAATCATTACTAGATAGGCAAAAATTCCTCAAATCTACAAATTTTATGCATAAGAAAAATCAGCAGGTGATTAAAGATCTAAAAGAAACATATATTTACTGAGAACTTGAGAGAGAGAGAGAGGGAGAGAGAGGGAGAGAGAGAGAGAGAGAGAGAGAACTCACATATACAGTGAATACAATAGCAACAACCATTATTGATATTTCCAAGTGACCAGAAGAATCATCCATCAATTTTCTAGCAACAAAGATGCAGAAAACTGTAACTGGAGCAACAATCAGGAACATAGTCAATGCCAGGGATCTTGCATCTGGTCCAAATATAAATCTCCCATGAAGAAAAAATTTCTGCAGGAGGACATATAAATCCATTCAGTTAATTGGAAAAACAATTGCAATATCTTACAATTAACATTAAGTTATGACATGCACTGAAGTCTCTACAACAACTTTCAACTGAACTCTCAACTAAGTACAATTTTGTTGGTTTGCCATATGGCATCAGCATTCAGCAAGAGAAAGTACAACAGTCAACAACTGAACTACCATAATTATTATGAAAAGAAAAAAGATCCAAGTCTCAGTTAGCAACTAAAACCTCATTAAGCAATCAAAGGAATTCTTTCCCTTTTCCCTCCTTAGTTCCATAGTGAAAAACAACAAATAAAAAAAAAAGTCTCAAATTTCTCCCAAGTTAACAGATAACAAGAGCAAAGAGCTCTCATAATTTCTGGTCGGTGAACAACCACAAGAATACTAAAAATAGGATTCGTTTCACTTTGCCAAGCAATATCACATCTCATTCCAATTTCAAAATTCCACTGAAAACAAAATGAATACAAGAAATATAAATAAACACAAGGAAGTTAATTCGTCCACTGGATGCTCTCATGGTATCCTAATTTACAAAATGTTAATCAACAAATCAATGTTCAATCAATCTTGAAACGCGTGCTCCCAACTTCAAAAGCAAAACAGATTGAAGATAACATATTCTTAGCTGTTTTCATTAATTCTATCTGATTGCTTGCTAATTTTATACAAAAAAGTGTGAACTGCTCCTCCAAACTGAATATTACCTGGTACTAACGGCTATCACATCCAAAAAGCAAAGTTTTAATAATAGAAAAAATAATGAAAATTTAGATGCTAACCAGTAATTCAACTTCAAATTTATGAGGACATACCATCAGTAGAATTCAATTCAATTCAATTAAGAGCCTGATATGCATCACTTATGAAATGACTTCATACTGACAAAACAAATCCATCTATAGTCTACTAATATTTAGCTTATACGCTCACAAAAAAGAAAAGCTGCCAGGCAGCTTCCCATTGCAAGGAAGCAGGAAAAAGAACAAAGAACTTACATTACTGCCTTTCCAAGTTTGATAGACCCGTAAATCGCCAGACCCGCCGCCAACCAATCCTGGATCGGACCGCTGAGGTGGCGGAACCACGTACATTTGTCTCTCTATATAAGAATAATCTCTCCCTCCTTCTCAATCAGCTTATGGGAAGAACTCTATAAAGCAGAAGCAACACCAGAAGAATAGAAAATTGGAGAGCTTGAAAAGCACTTGGAGTTAATATTTAGGGTTTCATGAGATTCCGGCGAGCTGGGAGTGGGGTTTCTGAGTGTGTGGTGTTTTTCTTTTGGGAGCTAGGGGGTGGTGGTGGAGAGAGAGGGAGAGAGAGAATAGACTGTATGTATCTGGCTTTACAAGAATGCGGGGAGAGTGAGGTGGCGAGTTATGATTGGAAACAGTAAGATTGTTGTGCCAGGCTTGAATGTTTGATTGGTTTTTAAAAGAGAATATGTGGTTTTTGTGTATTCTTACTTGCTGGTATGATAGTTTTACTGTGAGTTGCGCAACACTTGAATACTGACCCATCTTTCTTTCTGTGAGGGAAATAATTTGAAAAAAAAAAAAAAAAAAAAAAAAGAAAAAGTGGCACATCCCTTGAATATTTTATTTAATTATTTTATCCAATCAGTATAATTATATGAGATAATCGGTTATATATCTTTTTTTCCAAAAGATATTCTTTAATTTATATTAAAATTATTTATCAAAAGCCAATAATTTAGTTCATAACTTTTACCACTTTTCTACAATTTTTTTTTTGAGCTGGGGATCGGTGGATAGAAATTTAAATTTATTCTCATTTTTTATATTATTGTTAAAATTGCTATTAAGAAAAGCAATTTATTAAAAATACTATTTAAAAAATATCAAAAAAATTAAAATTATTTTTAACATAATTTAATTATAACAATATCAAACTAATAAAACAATTTTACTCAAACTGTTTTTTTTAATATTATTTAAAATGATACTTCTTTTAAAAAATATTTTTTTAGCCTCCTGTGAAATATTTTGGCAAATCATTGTTTGTTTTGGCAATTCAATTCATAATAATCTAAATTTTTAAAATTAGTTGTAGTTTTATCTGATTGAAATTCAATTGGAGGAATATGAATAATCTTATATGTGAATAAAACTGCATTTTTTATTCCTTATAATGAATTTCATATGACATATAAGCTTTCTTTTTTTTTAATAATAATAATTAAAAAAAAAAAAAAAGAATCCATGATAAAATTAAGATTTTTTTTTTGAATTTACAACAATAACTTTTTTTTTATTCAACAATAATTTACCGTTGAGTTCATTTATAATATATATATATATGTAATGAGAAATTCATTAAAAAAAATAATATGTGATATTATACCCACATCTTTTTTAAATTAAATTTCAAAATTAAATAAAATTACAGATAATTTTAAAAATTTAAACTGGTGTAATAAGATTAAATTGTACTAAACACTATTCAAGTGATGACAAATTAAATTTAAATTACATCAAACATTGTTTAAAAATTAATAAAAATTTTGAGCGTGACGAGTGTATTAAATTTCAAATCGATTGTGAAAAGAGAATAATTTATTCACTTATATAGGTAATGTGCTCTTACATGGATCATAAGTATTTCTTCATTTAAACTAACTTTTGAAATGAGTTAAATCTGATCCTACAGGATACATTATCATTTTCACAAAGATAGAATTTAAAGTATGCATTATTTTAATTTTTATTTTAAGACGTTTCATTAAAAAAAAAAAAAAAAAAGAGGAAATTGGACTAATTTCTTATTAACGTACAATATGTATATGAATATGAAGACTATATCATGTATAAGAAGTTGGGGACCTATGCATTAGTTTAATAACTGGTGGTGCTAGCAGAAGGAGCAGATTTCTCTCTACAATTCTCTCCCCACATCCTGGCCTCTGCAACTGCGCGATCTCGATCTGAATCCTTCTCCGCAACTGCACGTGCACTAGTTGGGAAATCAATCTCATGCCATTTGACACTCGCCTTCTGCTTGGACTCCCTATGATCATATTTTCGTGACGCCAGATAATCCATGGCAGACACCAACTCACTTGCTGAAGGACGTAAATTTGCAGTCTCATTCAGGCACATTGATGCAACTTCTACAGCCTTGTTGAACACAGACACTGAGAACTGACCTCTCAGCAATGGATCTGCTAGTTTTAAGTAAGTTCCGTGGTCTTTCATCAATGGAACTGCCTGAAACACAATAGTGAAATAGAAAATTCAGAAACATTCATAAAGCTGTAAGGAACTTAAACATTGAAATCGACGATTGTATTTAGTATGGTACCCAGTGAATCAAATGCATACGGCGACCGTTGATATTGTCCACTGCTCTATATCCTGTGAGTAGCTCTAACAAGACCACCCCAAAGCTGAAAATGTCAGTCTTCATTGTTAATCTTCCAGTTGAGGCATACTCAGGAGCACAGTAACCGTATGTACCCATGACCCTGGTTGAGACATGAGATACATCTCCAACTGGACCAAACTTTGCAAGTCCAAAATCCGAGAGTTTTGTCTGGAATCCGTCATCCAATAATATGTTTGATGCTTTTAAGTCTCTGTATATAACGGGAGGAGTCGCGCTGTGCAGAAAGTCCAATCCTCTGGCTGTCCCTGCAGCTATTTGCATCCTTGTATTCCAGTCAAGAGGCACCATATCAGCCGTAACCTCTGCATACAGTCCATGAGACCAAAAGTATCACTTCAAAGAATAATATTGAAGGTTCATCATCCTATAATATCATTGCTCTAGAGGTAAAGGAACTAGATTATCTTTATTCATAGACAAAGAAGTTAGTGTATTTAGTACCAAAAAGATGATCTTCTAAGGATCCCATGCGCAAGTATTCGTATACAAGAAGGCGTTGATCTCCTTCCGCGCAAAATCCAATCAAGTTGACAAGGTTAGGGTGATGCAGTAGATTGAGCATGAGAACTTCCACCAGGAACTCCTTTTCTCCTTGCATACCTGATAGATCTAGCTGCTTAACTGCTACAACCTGCTCATTACCATTTCAGAGGGCTTAATCCATCAATTAACATGTAAAGTAGAATAACCAAGACCTTGAAATATTTAGAAAGGAGATGAGAATATAAATAGCAAGAGTCTATATTTGTAGGAGAAGTGTTTTACCTGGCCAGTGCTTTCTAATTTTCCCTTATAAACAGCACCAAAACCACCTCTGCCAAGAAAACAGTCCGAGTGAAAATTATTTGTCGCAATTGCAAGCTCTTCATAGGTGAATGTTGGGGCCATATTTGCAAGTTTATCCCCATGTCCTGGATCTGGTGGTTGTTCTTGACTTGAATCTGCATTAACTTTTGATCTTGACCCTGATCCTGATGCCAATGCTGATACTGATGAACCTGATCTTGATTCTATATTTATTTTTCGTTAGAAAATAATTAGGTTCTACTGATTTCAATTCCATGAAATATAGGCACAGTAAATACTATAATTGAATGTAAAATGAAAAACCATGTCATGGAAAGTATGCCTAGAATATAAGACTAAGAGCTTCATATCACATTCAAATACAATGAACTATGTAAATAGTTATTTCCCAAAGAATTTGAATAGCTTAATAGCAAAAGGAAACCACAATCAAGTGGAAATCCAGTTCTGTAAAATCATCATTTATCTGCAATGTGGATCAAATCTTTGTTATATAAAAATCATTTAGTTCTTCTTTATTGCTGCATAAACTTCTCTGATCAGGCGATGCATATCCACTTGCTTTACAATCTAGCATTTCCATGCAATTTTCTGAAAACTAGTACAGGGCTCAGACATCCAATTTTCTCTATCAAATTATGCCAAACAGTAATGAAGTTCTTTAGAAAGAAAGAGAGATATGAAGCAAGGATTCTGAACATTGCAGATGATTCAGTGATCAGAATATCTAGTTCATAGTCTATCCATCTAATTATTGACGATGAGAAGGGAGTTTCATGACTAAAATATATGGCTAAGGGTTGGTGTCAAAGTGGAGTTTTCACTCAAATTCTTGCTAGTGCACATTTCTTGTTCTTGGTCTTTATCTGCCCTGTTTCTGAATAACAAAGATTTCTGTCATTATACCCAGAAAGATGCCTATCCAATCATAAACACAATCTCAATAATTCAACACCAGCAAGAATTCAATAATTCATATTCAACAACTCAAACCAAACGACAAAGTGACTAATGGCAAACGAAAACGTTTTCTTCGATATGCACCAAACACTACCCAAAAGCCATTGAAGACAAAGATGAAGGAACTTAAAAGAACAAGATTTGATCAATATAAGGGTAAAAAGAAAGGAAAGCAAACTCACCATAAAGGGGTTCTTTAACAGAAGATGCTTCTTTATCGGTGATTTTGCGCTTGAGCTTCTTCCTTTTTGAAAAACCAAAACTGGCGCATTGACCCATTTCCAGAAACAGGGGTAAATGGATAATTCCTTTTTGTAACAAGAGAATATATAAATATAGATGGGAAAAGAAAATAAAAGAAAATTTGAGGGAAGAAAGTGAAAATTGTTTATTGGATGTCAGAGAGAGTGCAGTTGGTAAGTAACAAAGGCAGAAGGAAAATGCAGATGATTATGATGATGATCCATTGCGGGAGAGAGATCATGGGAAGATAGAGAGGTGTGAAGAGAGTTTTTGGAAAGGGGTTTTCAGTTTGGCTGGTATTACCATATATATGTATAGATATATAGTTTAAAAAATTTTCTAAACACGTTTTCTTAGCAACCAAACAAACACGTCTACCACACATGGTTAGAATCTAGCTTTTGTCTTCTGATAGACAGATTTTATAAAACAATTTTGAGTAAAAGGTAAAATTTGTCCAATATTATACTGTAGCAATTAAATTATTAAATTTTAATTTTCAATTTAAATTTATTCATAAATTATTATTAAAAAATTAAATAGATTTATCACTTATTAAAATTTAAGAGGGTGAGATATACCTATCTCAGACAATTTGGCTTTGAAAATTAGAATTCACACTCTTAAATTCTGATGAAGAACGAAAATTCATATTATAAATTATATTTTTTAGTTTATTTGCACTTATTTAAAATTTTAATTATAGTTTAAAAATAAATTTACGCTCAAACATAAAATTTGGTAATTTTAACGTCTTGCCAAAAAATAAATTTAATTATAGTTATTAAATTATATCAGTTTAAAAAATATATATTAAAAATAATTTTAAATGAATTTTTAATATTTTCTGATCAATATACTTTAAAAAATGGTCAATAAAAATGTGAGAAAGTGCAAGATGTTAAACAAAATATAATTTAATTATCTATATAATTTAGTTTTTTATTTTCACTATTCATATTATTTAATTTTTTAGACTAAATCTAAAACAAATTAATTAACGTTTTCTTAAGAAAAATGGCTAAACAGTTTAGATTTACAAAATGGAGAGGAATTCTGTATGAATTTATTGAAATTAAAGAAAATAAATCTGATAATTTTAAAATTTATTTAAATATATTTAGTATCGAGTTAAATTTATAAATACACCTTTAAAATATATATATTTTTAAAAATTTACTTACTAAAACAATATGTTTATTAAAATTGACACTTACCGGAAAACATTCGCGGAAAAGACATATTCTCTTTTAAATAATATCTTAAACGCATATTTATATTTTGGGGTGAGTAGTATTCGGTTCAAATCGAAAAAATTGATCAAATCGAATCGATTTAAAAATTTAATTCGGTTTTTTATATATTTCGATTCGGCTCAATTTTTAATTTCAGAAATTTTAGTTATTTCGGTTCGGTTCGGTTTTGATCAGAAAAAAACCGAAAAAATCGAACCGAACCGATTACTGATAATAATATGTTTTTTCAATAATATAGAGAAATTAAATTATATTAAGGTTAAAATATTTTAATTAAATTTTAAAATATTAAAAATAAAGTGTAAAAAATAAAAAATTTATTAAAAATCGAAACCGATCAAACCGAACCGAATCGAACTGAATCAGACCGGTTCGGTTCGATTCGGTTTCTGATCAAAATCGGTTCGGTTCGGTTTTTATAAACACTAAAATTTTGGTTTTCGATTTATTCGGTTCGGTTCAAAGTTTTCAATTTATTCGGTTCGGTTCGGTTTTGAACCGAACCGACCGAATGCTCACCCCTATTTATACTATACTTGAAATTTTTTAAATTACTTTTACAATATTTTGTTAATTATAAATTTATTATTATTTAAAAATTTTTAATTTAATTATTTAATTATATTAATATTTTTATTTAAATTCAAATTGATTTACGAAAACTCTTAATATTTAAATTAGAGTTGAGAAAAGGAGGAATATTGAAAATTTCAAAACTACCTTTATAATGTTTTGTCAATTATAAATTTATTATTATTTAAAAATTTTTAATTTAATTATTTAATTATATTAATATTTTATTTAAATTCAAACTAATTTACGAAAATTCTTAATATTTAAATTAGAATTGATTAAATTTTATCAAAAAGAATTCTCTTAATATTTAAATTATTTGTATTCAATTTTTATTATTAGAGTTAAACTATAATTTTTTTAAAAAAATAATTATAATCTGTCATTATTTAAAAAATTTTAATTTAATTTTTTAATTATATTATTAGTCTATTTAAATTTAAATTGATTGAAGATATTCTTAATTGAATTTTATTATAGAATATTTTTTTGCATTTAAATTCTATTTATTGAAATTTTATCGTAAATTAAATTATTTTTTAAAAAAGTAATGAATCAAAAAAATCATATATAAAAATATACAAATAATTTTAAATTAATGATTGGTGTGAATTAATTTTTTTTAATAAAAAATACCACTACATAAATAAATAAATTTACATTACTATTTTTAATTAATATAAAAAAATTTATTAATAAATCACGATATATCAAACTTAAAAAGGATATTTTTATTTGTTTAAAAAATTATAAATTATTATTAAAGCTAACTTAATATTAAAATTCTTAGTTTTATTTTTAATTAAATTATATTTTTATTATAAATTTAAAAAAATATATAACATAATATGTTTAAAAATAATATATTTGATTAAATGATTTTTTTTATTTAAATTTAAATTTCATTTCATTTCATTAATCAATAAAATTTTTGTTATTTTTATTTTAAATTTTAATTATGAATTAAAAATATTTTAATTAAATAAATTTCGTATTTTAACTTTTCTTAATGAATATAATTTTTTATGATTTATAATTCAATTATAATTATAAGTTTGTATTTAAAATATTAAAATTAAAGTTATATGATAAATTATTTTTGTTAATTTTTTTATTATAATTAAAATTGTTAAAAAAAATGAAATGGCTTAAAAGTTTTGAAGTTGATGTAAACTTAATCTCTTTTTAGTAAAAATACTAAATTTTAATTTTTTATTATAATCAAAATTATTAAAAAAATTAAAATCGTTTAAAATGTTTCTAAGTTAATGTAAATTTAACTTCTTTTTAATAAAAAAAAATTAGATTTTAATATTAAATTGTGTAATATTTATAATATTAAAATATTTAATTTTTTAATACATTAAATTTATAATTACTATTAAATAATAAATTTAATAGCAAAAAATTATTATTTATTTAAATTTGATTGAATTTTTATAAAATAATAATTAATAAAATTTTATTATTAAGAAGAATTCTTAAATAATCAAAACTCTAAATAAAATAATTTCTCTTTTAAAATTTAAAAAAAAAGTATTTTTCATTAATTATCTTCTTATATAAATTTAAAGAATATTAATAATATTATTATTAATAGAGCTATATACAATTAACTATTTTAAGAATTTCTATATAAAAGCTTTTGTTGATATTATTTTATAAATTATAATAGTTAATTCTTATGAAATTAATGTATTTAATATTTATTTTCAATTTGTCTATAATTTATTATATTTATTTAGAGTAGAATATATTTATAATATAAATAAAAGTGAGATAAATATTTATTATTATTATTATTTAAAAAATTCATTTTTTAATTATAATGTTGTTTTAATTATTAATAATATATTTAATTTTAAAATAAAAAATTATAAATTATTAAAGTGATAAATCATAATATTAAAACCCAGTAACAATTTAAATTAAGAACTAATAAAAGTGTAATTTAAGTGCAATAACACCCATTTTATTCTTATATAAAATTACAAAAATTTATTATATTAATTTAAAAACTTATTTTTATAATATTTAAAAAACAAAATAATGTGATGTAATATTTGTTAAAGATAATTAATATTATCATTTGATTTATTAAAAGATAATAATAAAATATTAAATAACTTAAATAATAAATTTATTAATTTTAAAATATATTAAATACTAGATTATTAAAATAATATTATTAGGATAAATATTAACAATTTAAATCTCTTGGAAACTGTGAATATTATTTTATTAAGGTAAAATGTAGCCAATTTTTAAAATTTTCACTAATTTATTTTAATTTATATGGAAAATAGAGATTTTTAAATATCTCAAGATTTTCAAATAAATCTGATATGGGATAATAAATTAGCACTAACTATTTTTACGGGTGATTTGGAATTTATGGTATGACAATGAATATATTTAAAAGGGTTAATTTGTAAATGAATTTTTTTTTATTTATTTATGATTGAAAATTGAGAGAGTAGAATTTGAAATCTCTTAAATTTATTTAAATACATTTTATCATCAAATTAAGTCTGTGAATCAATAAAAAAATTTAAAACTATATTTTTTAAGAGAAAAAATTAGTTTATCTAATGATGGGACTTTTAAGAGAAAAAAAATACTTAAAAATTAAATTAATATAATTTCAAATGAAAAATCATAAAAAAAACAAAAAGTTAAAAGAACATAAAAAAAAACCATAAATCATAAATCATAGCAGATGGACTTGGAAAACGAAAATAGAAGAGAATGAGATGGAAAGAATTGCAACACTTCCATTATGGAATTCAGGATTTGGAATAATTTAGATTTTGTCATCAAATGGACTTGTTATCAAAGAAAATTCCTAATTACCATTCAATGGCCAAATTTTATAATCACTTTAATTACCACTCAATTTCATATGAGAAAATTCAGACCATCTCTATATGCAAGTCTTAATTTAAGCGAATAACCGTAATATATATTTTCATTTATTAGTACTTTTAAAATTAGAGCATATAAAATAGAAAATTTAATTAACTTTTATTTTCAAAATTTTACTATGCTTAGTTTTATTTTTAAAATTTACAATTAACATTTTTTAAAATTTACAATTAACATTTTTAAAAAATTAAATTTATTAATGGAAACTTAATATTCTTTATAATAATATTTTTTAAAATTTTTTCGAATCAATATATTTTTTTAAGAAAAAAATAGTTTTTAAACGATATGTGAAGTTTCAATACGAAAAACTGACTATTTTTTGCTATCTATGTGGGAAATTGAGTCATGTAGAGATTTTATGTGACTTGTGGCTGAGGCTGAAGAAAGAAGATATCTAAGTTTGGTTAGGGTAATTTTCTTAGAGCACCTGTTCGTCGGAATCAGAGACTGACAAGCCTGTAGCTGCGTGATTCCGGCAATTCTGCTCTACCAGGTTTGTGGCAGGATTTGCATCAACTAATAATTTTTGAAAACACATAACATGCAATTCTCTTTATTTGGCAAAAGTAATCCATTGTAAATAAGAAGACTGAGAACCATATTATGGACATGGACAAAAATTCTATAGGCCAAGGCAATTCTGATAAGCTTGATGAGAAGATTGCAGTCCGAATAAATTATGATGTTAAAAAAAGGCTAAGAAACACTAAACATAACGTTATTACAGGTTTTCCTTCCTCTCAACAAGATGCCTATAACAACACCCATGCGAATGTTAATTTAATAGGTAACAATGAAGCGGCTCATCCCGTCAAATGTCGAGATAGCCGAAAGCAATGATCGTCCTGTGTTGTAACTGCCAAGGACTCGACAATGCTCGGACAGTTAATGCATTAAAGAATTTGGTTACTAGTTACAAGTCAGACATCTTATTTTTTATGTAAATAAAAACTCTTAGTTCTCATATGCAATTTTTTTGTAGTTTTTTACATTTTGAGGGTTGTTTCTCAGTCAATAGACAATGATTGGAATGAGGCCTTTCATTAATGTGGAAGAGTCATATGTCTGTTTCTGTAGTTGACTTTTCTTCAAATTTTATTGATTCGGTTATTTCGAAAAGTAATATTCAATAGAGGTTTACTAGTTATTATGAGTTTTCGGAATCACAACAATGACATTAGTCTTGTAACCTTATTCGAGCTTTATCTCTTAAAAGCTCTCTTTCGTGGTTTTGTTCGGGAGACTTTAATGATTTATACTTGAGAAGTGAGAAAAAAAGGAGCACATCTTTGCCAAATTATCTTATGCAGGGGTTTAGACAAGCACTTGAGGAACATTTTTGTCAAATTATCTTATGCAGGAATTTGATTTTGAATGATTGTAAATCTTTGTTAGACTCTAAAACTGATGTTTCTGTTAGATAGATTTGTCATAATGCTACTCTAACTGCTCATACTTGGGTTAGAAAATTTATTAGGTATAATCGTCTCTCTGTTTGGGATGATATCCCTTTTTATTTGCTGAAATTTTATTAATACAATCAGTTGTTTTGCTTTAAAAAAAAAAACGTGAAAAATCCATTTAAGGGATCTTTGGTTTAATGTGTCCAAGTCACAATCTAATTTCCAATGTAGGGGCTTTATTAGTAAAAAAAAAAAAGTTACTATTTGATCTTCATGGTGATATGAAAAAACTTATTAGTACTTAATTTTTAAAAATATATTAAAATATTATTAACATTTTAAAAATTTTATTAGTTAGTTTCTCTATTAATTTTAGCCGTTAAATATTTTATTAAATAGTCTTTATGATTTTAAAAAATTTATTAATTGATTCTTTAGATTTTTAAAAAATATACTAATTAATCCTTTTATATTAGGGATATTTTAAACTTTTTTAATAATACTTAACAGTTAAAATTAATAGAAGAACTAACTAACTAGAAATTAAATTAACATAATTTCGGATGAAAGATCATTAAAAAAGAAAAAAATATAAAAAGTTAAGAACGCTAAAGCAAGAAAAATGATAGCAGCGGACTTAGAATTTTCTTAAATTGTGATATTTTTAAAATTATGATCCAGAGAATGACTATTAACATATATAATAGTCTACATGCTTTTTTTTTCATTCAGTTTCTCTATTTCACCTTTATTTTCATTCATCTCTCCATGGCTTTATCTCTTTTCAAATATTATAATTATAAATCATTTCATATATTATTATTAATATTTATTTCAGTGATTTAGATTTTATTTATACGTGAAAAATAATTTATATTTAAAAAATATTAATCAAATAAAATATTTTATAATAAATAATTTATTTTTATTATTTAATTTGATTTAAAAATTAAAATATATTAATAATTTTATATATTAATATTTTAATAAAATTTTCAAAATATAAAAAAATAATATATTTTTATTTTAATAACAAAAATATTTTTCTTTAACTATTTTTTATTGACTTAAATGTTAAAAATGTAAAATATTATTTAATTTTGCATCTCTTTGTTGTCTTTTTTGTTGCGTTCATTGATTGGTCTTCTTTGGTTTTCTGTTTTGGATTGCTTGGGCCTTCCTCTGCTCGAATGGAATCACCTCTACTCTTTGTTCTTCTTCATCATAGAATAAGGTCAATTGATCCAAAAAAAACTCAACGTTTGCATATATTTATATTTTAATTAAATTCTTTTAATTTTGATTTAATTAATTTAATATTTATTTTTATTTATATATTTTAATTTTTAGATTTTAGTTTGATTGAATTTACACTGAATTTTAAACTGTTGGATATTGTCAGCAACTCTCTCGTATACCGTCATATAAATTTTAATTAAATAGAATATATGGTACATTAATAAAAAATATTTTTATTATATTTTATTTTTTTAATAATTAATTTAACTAATATTTAAATTCAAAATTTCACATCATTGGAAGAACTTTGTTACTAATAAAATAAAGGTATGAAATACAATCAATTGATAAAAAAAATAACTTTCATGTTTCCATGAGTGATAATTTACAATGAGAATAAATGATAGTTCAGATACTTTAATTAGGATTACTATTTATCTGGCATTGGTATTTTCCTTTTTTTATAAAAAAAAATACAATAAATATATTACTGAAATATATTTAAGAATATTTCATATTAAAATTTAACATTTTCATTTATATAAACTTAAAAATATTTAAATAATAATTTATTTTATGAATAAATTTAAAATATTACTCTCATACTATATTATTGCCAATATTTTAAATGGTGTGTGATATTTCTTTTAAATTTTTCATCAAGACAGCTATATATCATGAAATTTTCCAAATTTATGGACTAGAATATTTAAGTCTTCCACAATAATTTCAATAAATTATTAATGTTTAACAACTACGGTCGATAGATAAGTGATTTATTGTATTTTCTCAAAATTTTCAATTAAATTGATAATATTATCAAATTTTTAAAAATTTTATTATATTTAAACATATTGACTAGAATCATCAAAATTTCTTTTTCAGATAACCATCCCAATAATTCATTAATTTCTTAAATCAATATTAAATTTGGTCCCGTATGCATTCAAAATTTCCTAATTATCGTTATGTGATCAAACTCTAATTAGTACCACTATTTGTTTGGTATTGATATTTATTTTTTTTAAAAAAATGCAACAATATATTAATGAAATATATTTAAAAATATTTTCATATTAAAATTTAACATTTCTGTTTAAAAAATAATTTACTTTTTGATAATATTACTAAAATTTCAAAAAAAAAATCTAATTACCATTCAATGGCCAAACTTCGAAATCACTTTAATTTAAGTAGTCCACCCAATTCCATATGAGAAAAATCAGAACATCTCTGTATGCAAGTCTTAATCTAAATGAGGTTAATCATGTTTCATAATTCATGAAATAACTGTAAAATATATTTTTTATTTATTAGTATTTTTAAAATTAGAATATATAAAATAAAAAATAAAAGTAAAATTTTTGTTTTATTTTTAAAATTTACAATAAATAAAATTAATTTTTTTAAAATATTAAATTTATTAATGGAAACTTAATATCCCTTTACAGAATCTTTACAATAATATTTTTTTAAAAAAATTTTGAATCTATATCCAATGAAGGGATTTTTTCCCAAATGATAAAGGACGTGAAAAATTCATTTAATTTATAGTATAATTAGTAAAATTTAAAGTACAGTCATCAATTTTTATTTACTAATGTTTATTTATTTTACTAAATATTTTGTTAAAAAGTTGATTGTGTTAAAAAGTTAGTGTGATTTTTTTTCATACATTGTAGGAGATTAATGACGTTTAGAGGAGATATTTTGATAAGCCACTAAAAGAAAAAGAAAGTAATTATATTGACTTGATGTCAATATTATATTGCACTCCAAGACTTAGCCTGTGGAAAGTGCATTCTGTAGCTTTGAAAGGTCTAAGGTTCGACTCCCCCAATCCTTATTTTCAAAAAAAAAAAAATAATTTATTATATTCTCTCAAAATAATAATATTATAAAATTTCAAAATTTTAATCTATTCAAACATATTGACCGAATCATTAAAATTTTTTTTAGATAATCATCCCAATAATTTATTAATTTCAATATCAAATGTGGTCTACTATTCATTCACAATTTCATCACCAAACTTTAATTATGATTTTATTTTTTTTTAAATGTAACAAATATATTAATGAAATACATTTAAAAATATTTTCATACTAAAATTTAACATTTCCATTTTAAAAAATAATTAAATAATAATTTACTTTATAAATGAATCTAAAATATTATTAGTATAGAAAGCAAGTTCGAGACATCAAATCAAATGCAGTCTCATATTTATTCAAGATTTCCTAATTACCATTTACCATTGGCCAAACTTCATAATCAACTTCAATTTAAGTGGCCCACCTAATACATATGAGAAAATTCAGTTCATCTCTGCATCTAAATTTTAATCTAAACGAGGTTAATTATGTTCCATAAGACATGGAATAACTATAAAATATATGAGTATAAAAAAATACTAATTATTAGTGAGATTGAAACATTTTATAAATTTCTCATCTCACGATTATTTTATTTTTTTTCTTGTTAATTAGTAGTTGTAAAACTCGTAAATTTATTATTTTTTAATTTATTAGGACTTCTAAAATTAGAATATATAAAATTAAAAAAAAAGTAAAATCTAAAGAATTTTTTAATTTTTCTATACTTAGTTTTATTTTAAAATTTAAAACAAAATAAAATTAATTTTTTAAAAATTAAATTTATTAATGGAAACTTAATATCTCTTTAGATATTCTTTATAATAATTCTTTTTTAGAAAAAAAGAAGGAATCAATAAAAAATCTAAAAATATATTTTTTAAGAGAAAAAATAGTTTATTTAATGAAGAGACTTTTTAAGATGAAAAAAATACTTAAAAATTAAATTAATATAATTTCGGATGAAAAGTCATAAAAAAAAATATAAAAAGTTCAGAACATAAAAAAATCATAAATCATAAATTATAGCAGATAGACTTGAAAAACGAAAATAGAAGAGAATGAGATGGAAAGGAGTGCAATTTGGTGTGATATATGGACCACAGTTACTTTCATTTTGGAATTCAGGATTTGGAATGATTTAGATTTTCTCATCAAATGAATTGATTTATTTACTTCTATTTATTTATTTTGATTTAGACTTAGTCATCAAATATATTAATAAAATATATTTAAAAATATTTTCTTATTAAAATTTAACATTTCAATTTGAAAAATAATTTACTTTTTATAAAATCATTAAAATTATTTTTTTAAAAAAAATTCTAATTACCGATGGCCAAACTTCATAATTATTTTAATTTAAATGGCCTATCCAACTCCATATGAGAAAATTGAGAGAGATGCGAGTCTTAACCTAAATGAGATTAATTACACTCCATAATATATGAAATAACCGTAAAATATGTATGAATATTAAACTTTTTTTTTTAATTAGTAGTTGTAAAGCTCTTAAATTTCTTATATTTTCATTTATTAGTACTTTTAAAATTAGAATATATAAAATAGAGAAAACAAAAGTATAATTTTTATTTTATTTTTAAAATTTACAATAAATAAAATTAACTTTTTTAAAATATTAATCTTGTTAATGAAAACTTAATATCTCTTTCCACTATCTTTACAATAATATTTTTTAAAAAATTTTTAAATCAATATCCAATGAATGGATTTTTTCTCCAAATGATAAAGGCCGTGAAAAATCCATTTAAGGTATCTTTGGTTTAATGTGCCCAAGTCACAATCTAATTTCCAATGCAATAACAGGAGCTTCATTAGTAAAAAGAAAAAATTATTATTCAGTTTTTATAATAAAAAGAAACTCATTAGTTAATTTTTTAATTTTGAAAAATATATTAAAATATTCTAAACATTTAAAAAATTTTACTAATTAGTTCTTTTATTAGTTTTAACCGTTAAGTATTTTATTAAATAGTCCTTATAATTTTAAAAAATTTATTAGTTGATCCCTTAAATTTTAAAAAAATATTAATTAGTTCTTTCATATTAGGAATTTTTTAAATGTTTTTACAATATTTAACGGTTAAAATTAATAAAAGGACTAATCAGTAGATTTTTTAAAATATTAGAAACGTTTTAATGTATTTTTTAAAATTGAGAGACTAATTAATAAATTTTCTTTTATCATAAGGATTAAATAATAATTTTAACCAATTCTATTAAAAATTTATAATTTTATTTATTATTATTTACATATAATTAAAGTGGTGAAGTGATGGATGCAGTTACCGTCTCTATGAGAATTGAAAAAATTATGTAACTTTACCTTTATTTATATTATTGGAAGTAAAATGGGTTAAATAGGTTACCAAATTACCTAAAAATTAAATTAATATAATTCCGGTTGAAATATCATTATAAAAAATACAAGTTAAGAATGCTAAAAAAGAAAAATCATAATAGTAGATTTAGAATTTTATGAAGTCTTTACAAACTTATTTTCTCAGATACTAATATTTATAAAATTGTGGTCCAAAAAATAACTATTAACGTATATGATAATTTACATTAATTTTTTTTTCAATTTCCTTTCGGTCTCTCTTTCACTATCATTTGCATTCATCTCTCCATATTCTTATCTCTCTCAGAATATTATAATTATAAATACTAACATTTATTTGAGTGATTTAGATTTTATTTATTTATAAACAATAATTTATATTTAAAAAATGTCAATCAAAGAAAATATTTTATAATAAAATAATTTACTTTTTATTATTTAATTTTGATTTAAAAATTAAAATATATTAATAATTATATATTAATATTTTAATAAAATTTTCAAAATATAAAAAATAATATTTTTTTATTTTAATAAACAATATTTTTCTTTAACTATTTTTTTATTGACTTAAATGTTAAAAATATAAAATATTTTAAGGGATCTTTGGTTTAATGTGCCCAAGTCACAATCTAATTTCCAATGTAATAATAGAGTGTTGTTAATAAATGAAAAAAATTACAATTCAGTTTCTATAATTAATTTTTTAATTTTTGTTTGTGAAAAATAATTTATATTTAAAAAAAATTAGGTAAAGAAAATATTTTATAATATTTTTTTTATATATATTGCAGCAGTCGACTAAAGATGTTTAGAAGGAGATATTTTGATAAGCCACTAAAAAAAGAAAGTAATTGTATTTACTTCATGTTAATTATATAGGTCAAAGTTAGATAAGTAGTTTATTATATTCTCTCAAAATTTTTAATTAAAATAATAATATTATAAAATTTCAAGAATTTTAGTCTATCCAAACTTATTGACCAAAATCATTAAATATTTTTTTTTAAATAATCATCTTAATAATTTAATAATTTCATAAATCAGTATTTGTGATCTATTATTCATTTAAAATTTCCTAATTACCATTATCTGAGCAAACTTTAATTATAATTTTATTTACTTTTTAAAAATGCAACAAATATATTAATGAAATATATTTAAAAATATTTTCATTTTCAAATTTAACATTTCCGTTTTAAAAAATAATTAAATAATAATTTACTTTATAAATAAATCTAAATTAAATAATAATTTACCAGTGGCCAAATTTCATAATCAACTTCAATTTAAGTGGTCCACCTAATTGCATATGAGAAAATTCAGTCCATCTCTGCATCTAAATCTTAATCTAAATGAGGTTAATTATGTTCCATAATACATGGAATAACTGTAAGTATAAAAAATATTAATTATTAGTGAGATTGAAATATTTTATAAATTTATCATCTCACAATTATTTTTTTTTCTTGTTAATTACTAGTTGTAAAACTCATAAACTTATTATTCTTTTAATTTATTAGGACTTCTAAAATTACAATACATAAAATTGAAAAACAAAAGTAAAACCTAATGAATTTTTATTAATTGAAATGATTTATTAATTAATTTTTTTTAATTTTAAAATTGAAATGATTTATTAGAATACATAAAATTGAAATGATTTATTAATTAATTTTTTTAGTTTTAAAAAATACATTAAATTATTTCTAACATTTTAAAAAATTGATTAATTAATTCCTCTATTAATTTTGATTGTTAAAATATTAAAAACGTTTTAATATATTTTTCAAAACTAAAAAATCAACTAATAAATTTTCTCGAAACTAAATAATATTTTATCTTTCATAAAATAAAACATTTCATTTTACCAAATTACCTAGAAATTTGATAATATAATTGTATGAAAGATTATTGAGAAAGGAAAAATATAAAAAGTTAAAAATGCTAAAAAAGAAAAATGATAGTAGTGGACTTAGAATTTTATTAAGTCTTTATAAATTTATTTTCTATATTTTTAAAATTGTGGTATGGAGAATGACTATTAACGTATATAATAATCTACATAATTTTTTTTTTCCGTCTCTCTCCATTATTTCCATTCGTCTCTCCTCTTTATCTCTCTCCAAATATTATAATTATAAATCATTTCATATATTGTTATTAATATTTATTTTAATGATTTAGATTTTTATTTATTTATGAAAAATAATTTATATTTAAAAAATATCAATCAAATAAAATTTTTTATAATAAAATAATTTATTTTTATTATTTAATTTTGATTTAAAAATTAAAATATATTAATAATTTTATATATTAATATTTTAATAAAATTTTTAAAATATAAAAAATAACATATTTTGATTTTAATTAAAAAAAATATTTTTTTAACTATTTTTTTATTGACTTAAATGTTAAAAATGTAAAATATTCTTTGGAAAAAAGATGGTGGAAAACTAATATTGCTTGAGTAAAAAGTAAATTAAGATAATTTTTTATGATTGAAGTAATAAAAAAAATACAATAAAAATCATGACAGTGAAACTTGGATTTTTTTTATTTTTTATTTTAGAGTCTTTGCAATGAAGAATTAAGTTGAGCTTTCTTTGAGTATCGTGTTTTTAAAATTCTGGTCCTAGAAGAGAACTTTCATGCTTCAGATGAGTGTGTGTTTTCATCAATTCATTTTAACTATTTTTGATAATATGTTTTTTAATTAATAATGGAATTAATTTAATTAATAATGGACTGTTTGCTCCATGTTGGCGTGATGATGCTCGTGGGGTTTGCATTGGGATCACAAGATTTACAAATAAGTCTCATATTGCTGGTGCAGTACTTGAAAGCATGTGTTTTCAAGTTAAAGATGTATTGAACTCAATGCACAAAGATGCAGGGGAAAAGGGTGAAAACAGGAATGCAAAGGGGGAGTTTTTGCTTAGAGTGGATGGTGGTGCAACTGTTAACAACCTTCTGATACAATTGCAGGTTTGACTTTTGTGCATTCTTTAATAATTTTTTTTAAACTATGATATCAGTAATGAGAATAACTTGTTGAATTGCATTTTGGCTCCATGTTGATGGTATGTTGTTCTCTGCTTTTCTGTATTTGCTTCGTCGCTTCTCGGCTGCTGTTTTGTGGAGGCTTCACTTGGTTCCTTGCTGCTCTTTATGAATGCCTGGGTTTCGTTGTTTTGATTTTGGTTTGTTTTCATTGTTTTGAGTAACCGTTGGTATCTTTTTTATAGCTGGTTTTTAGGAGGTTTTGTTGCATCTTTGTGATGTGTATTGGTTTGCTGAAGTAACTAGTGCTGCTGGTTTAATTTGTTAGTGTTGTTTGTTTATTGCATCGAGGTTTTCCAGGTTTTTTCACTTAGCATGTTGGGGCTAATTTTGTTCTAAGTTTGGATCTTAGTGGCCTGTGACTGCTAAGTTTTTCCTGGATTTTTAATAAAATTTTCTTTATCAAAAGATTTCACAATAATTATGTATTATATTTATCTAAATTTCTTGCCTTTTTTCTGGAGCTCAATCTGAGTTGTTTGCCCTCATAATGGTTTGTAGGCGGACTTGTTGGGATCCCCAGTTGTGAGACCTGCTGATATAGAGACAACAGCTCTTGGAGCGGCCTATGCTGTTGGTTTGGCTGTGGGGATTTAGGAGGAGATATTTGCTTCTGGAGAAAAGGCTAAGATGGATACCATTTTCCGCCCCTTAATAGATGAATAGCTAAGGAAGAAGAGGGCGGATTCTTGGTTCAAAGCCGTGGAAAGGACTTTTAGCTTGGCTGATCTTTCAATATGAAAAACTTCATGGTGGTGCTGCTGTATGCTCCTTTTCTTTCCCCTTGGCTTTCCATTTAAATGACTAAGATAAATCCTTAATAGATAAATTGTTAATTCCTATGTTAATATTGATGTGGATTCTGAAATAATAAATTTGATTAGCCAGTTGTTTTACCTACTGATATTCTGCACATCTTCAGACTGAGGCATTATTTACTAAATTAGAAATCACATGTTAATATGTTGTCCCTCTTGGTAAATTTATTGTATTGAAACTTTCTGTTTTGTTTAATGCTTGGCCACCAAAGATTTTTTCTGCCAGCTCTATGCCTTTTTGGCTTATTATTATGGGAGATTTTTTGTTTTGAATTCTTGATTGTCGCTGATTCAGAATGTGAACAAAGGATATTTTAATTTCTTAATTATGAAAGGCAATAACTTGTTTAATTTTGTGAGAAAGTGAATAAAAAAACTATTTCACTAAATTAATGTCAGGTTAATTCAATTTTCAAACAAGTGACTCCTAGTATGTGGTAATTATGACCTATAGGAAATAGTTACTCAGGCTTAAACTTGTCAAGTATTTGCTCATTGAAGAGTTTTATTGAAGGAGCACACTAATACTAACCTAGTGAATACTCAATTTTTTACTTTTCAATAGTACGAAGGAAATTTAACTGGCCAATGTAATTGGCGGTAAAGTACAAATAACAAAAACCAAAAATCAGTGCATGAATGGGACTTAGTTTTTCTTTTGTATTATGCGATAAATTGACATAACTGAATTGGAATAATACCAACCAAATGATTTCCTTTCAGCAAAAAAACTTATAAATTGGGAAGTGAAGTTATTGAATCAAGAATCGTGCCGGACAGATTGTTGTCTCTGATGTTCAATATTGTTAGTATTGAAGACAGATTATTGTCTCTGATATCTAATGTTATTAGTATTGAAGAGTTCAGTAAATATCTTGGTACAAACCCTATTTATTTTGTAGTGTCAGACAAGTAGGTATTAATCCTATCAAATAAATGTAAAAAAGGTCTATAAGTCAGGTGAGAGAGTAATAAGCAAGTTCTAACTCAAGTCTAGATGCTCTAGCTTGTTCATTATTCTTTTAATTAGACTATTCATAATTAAAGATTCTAATATAAATAAAATCACAATCAATCAATTTTGCATATATGATTTAAAATTAATTTGGTGATTAATACTCAAAATTATTATAAATACAACAATTGTAAATTCACATTACCAGTCAAAGCACAAATAACTTTACTAAATTATTATACAAAAAATAATAACATGAAAATAGATGCCGTCTAATATGATAGATCAATCTCTGTTGCCAATAAGGATTGACATATAAAATGGTGATGACAGACAAAAAGAACATTATAAAAGTAACTGAAAAACTTGTAAGGAAAATCTCACGATCAATTTCATACAATTTCCCACTTGCTTCTTGTGGTGACTTCATTTGTGATGGAGATGGTTCATCATTATCATCCTAGCATTTTCTTCTCACTTGAGTTCCGCAAAGAAATGGGTTTCCTTCATAACTTTTACTCTCAAATGTACTGAACTGTCCTTTCATGTCTGGAATTTTGCCTGATAAATTGTTGTGGGCCACGCTAAATGCCTCTAGAAAGTTTAGATCGATTAGTTCTACCGGAATTTATCCGCTTAAAATGTTGTAAGAGAGATCCAAACTTTCTATTTGGGATAAATTTGCAAAAGATCTCGGAATAGATTATGTCAATTGATTGTGTGATAGGTTCAATGCATAAATCTGAGATAGCGTTCCAAGTTCATATGGGATTTCACCCGTTAGGTTATTATCTGACAAATCTAATCCAGACATGTAATTAAGAGCTTTATTCTTATATGTGTTGACTCTATATTTTGTAACAAACTCACTTTCTTCATCAACCTCGGCATCAAAAGAAACTTCATTATCAAAGAGAGTTTCTTCTATCCCCCATGCAAAAAGTATGTCGCTGAATGGAGGATCATAGAGATGTCCTTCTCCTTCTCTTCCAAATGAGAGATTATATAATCAATGGGGTATAGACCCAGAAAAGGAGTTCTCTGAGAGATCCAATAAGCTGACATTATTCAGCTAACATAACCAATTTGGAATGAAGCCACTGAAATGATTTCCTAGTAATAAAAGAACTCGTAAACCACTTAAATTCTTACTAGATTTGTTAAGAATGGTGCCCGACAACTCATTGTCGCTTAAGTCTAATGAGTTCAGTATTGAGATATTAAGCAAAGCTTCAGGTATTGAACCACTGAATCTATTACCTTGCAAATTTATTTGTCGCAAAGAATTTCCATTGAAGCAAGAAGGTAACAACCCAGAAAAAGAATTATAGGAAAGGTCTAGATACTCTATTCCTGTTGAAAGAAGTTGGCATGAAATCTGACCTTGAAAAAAATTATGACGCAAATTGAGATATCCCAATCCTGTGAAGTTACCCATCCAGTATGGAATCTCACCGATTGTTGCTCAAATGTAACACCTCTGGGTCATAGCTTTGATGACTAAAATTGGTGAGTAAACTTGATAGGGTTTCTTCGAATTGGTTGTCATTCAATTACAAATCAGCAATTCGAGTCAAGTTAAACAATGCTATCTGACCATGAAAATTATTATGAGATAACCTCAGAAAGCTCAAGGAAATGCAATTTGAAATCAGTCTCTCCGGAACTTCCCCTGAAAAGTTGTTATGAGACAAATCTAAAGCTGTAACGACCCGAAAATCGGACCGCTACCGGCGCTAGGATCCAGATCGGCTTAAGGCCGCCGGGACCCGTAGCAAGCCTGACATAACACCTGTAAACCTGTATAATCCCATACATGATCAACAACATGCATAAAAATTTAAAACTTTTCCTTCCATCATCCAACTCAACCTGAACATACATGTACATAGTCATGATCATAATCATGATCCCTCTGTGGGATCTCAACAATGCCCCAATGGGCGATACAACATGAGATGAGTTGGCTAACATCTGTATCATCAAATATCTAAGATCATGCATCAACAAGGGATTTCAATACTCATAGGGTCAAGCACATCTATAACCTCAATATACCTCATTACATACATACTGTAATCTCTTACATTACATCATAGTACAATTGTCATGTCCACAATCTAGCTATTACATAGACATACTTCAAAACTCTGGCTAACCTCCTGGTCTACCCTGTACCTGCACATCTGGGGTTAGGGGAGAGGGGTGAGCTACAAAGCCCAGTGAGCAGAATAGTGAAATCATATATTAAAATTTTCATGCTTTCATGAAATGCAACACATCACAACAAATCACATCTCGGATGGTATTGTCACCAATAGTCCTCTACATAGTCCAACTGTGCCGGGACGTAGAATGGGTACAACCGGTCTTTCTCTTAACATAACATAACATATCATACAGTCCAACTGTGCCAGGGACGTAGAATGGGTACAACCTGGACTTCCTCTTACATCGTGCCAGGGACGTAGAATGGGTACAACCTGGACTTCCATACCGTATCATGCCATAACATCATCATATCATATGAGGACTAAAGGATCATCCAATAACCAATCCACATCAACATCAACATCATAAATGCAATGCAACATATTCGTGAATACTAATGCAAACAACCTACTATATCTCATGGCATTCATGATGCATGGATCATGCTCAAAATTCATATTTCATTTATTTTAAAACTTAAGGTTTATTCCACTCACCTCTAGCTAGCTCTGACAAACTCTGTAGCAGCTGGCTCACTGCTGGGGTCCTCGGTTCCTCAGGTCCGAACCTACACAGGTGGACTCTAATGAGGGACCAAACATACATAAACATAACTCTAATATACTCCCCAAAAACCCCCTAAAACATCAGGAAAACATCACATAAAAACATGCAAGAAATGGCTGAACAGGGCACTTTCAGCGGCAGGTTCGGCGGCCGAAAGTCCCTCCAGAGCCGAAAGTCAGGCAAGTTCGGCGGCACCTTCGGCGGCCGAAACTCCCAGACAGAGGTGAAAGTCTCTTTTCGGGGGAACCTTCGGCAGCCGAAAGGCCTGCCTCCCCAGCCATGTTCGGCGGCCGAAAGTGCCTTCGGCTGCCGAACCTGGTTTCTGCAAAAGGGCAGAAACTCGGCTCCTTTATGCACATTTGCCTCCCAACTCTCAAATCATGCATAAACTTGTTCTAAAACATGCATACATATCATACATCACACCTAGGGGTCTCAAACTATCAAATACCCCAACTACAACACTTCAACACACCAAAATCAACATACATTGTTCATCAAAACATCAAAACCCATAAACTCATCAACAAGCCTAAACATGCATCTCTACCCATAAAACAACTTAATGCTTGTTTAAAACACATAACAAGGGTGGATTCGAGCTTACCTCTTGAAGAAACGAGAGGAAAGGCGGTCCTAGCTTGGAGATGGAGAGATTGAGCTCTTTGAACCTCCAAGTACCCAAAACTTGCTCTTTATTCACAGATCTTCAAAACAGAAGTTAAAACCCGTGAAAATCATAGAAGATCTAAGGAAAACACTCAAGATCGAGGGAGGGGTGGCAGAGACTCACCTTGGCCGACAACGGGGGAGAAAAAGCTCGCCCGTGCGGACCTAAGGGACCCTTTTATAGGTGGCTGGCCAGGCCACGTTCGGGGGCCGAATGTGCCTCCGCATGCATGCCATGTTCGGCGGCCGAACTTGACTTTCGGCGGCCGAACCTGGACTTCCCTCACTCATGCTTTCGGGG
The DNA here is from genome assembly GCF_001659605.2 of Manihot esculenta. Lineage (NCBI taxonomy): Eukaryota > Viridiplantae > Streptophyta > Magnoliopsida > Malpighiales > Euphorbiaceae > Manihot > Manihot esculenta. Next base: position 12,374,549 of record NC_035171.2, read on the forward strand.
GACTAACGTGCCTCCAAAACGCATGCATGTTCGGCGGCCGAACTTGACTTTCGGCGGCCGAACCTGGGTTTTCCTCCAAAGACTTTTCATGCAAAAACTCATTTAATTTTCATACTTAAAACCATGAAATGCTTTAAAACATTTTATGAAAACATGATTCTACCCTACTAGAGGCTTCCGACATCCGAGATTCCACCGGACGGTAGGAATTTCGATACCGGAGTCTAGCCGGGTATTACATTCTCCCCCCCTTAAGAACATTCGTCCCCGAATGTATCTCAACTAGCACACATAACATACATACATAGTACATGAACACAAAGGGATCTAACCTTAAAAGAGATGAGGGTACTGCTGGAGCATAGACTCCCGTGTCTCCCAAGTGCATTCTTCCAAGTTGTGGTGGTTCCACAGGACTTTCACCATCGAGATTTCCTTGTTTCTTAACTTTCTGATCTGGGTGTCAATGATCCGTACTGGCTGCTCAACGTAGGTGAGATCCTCTTGGACCTCCACATCAGGCTCACTAAGAACCTTGCTTGGATCTGACACAAACTTCCTCAACATTGAAACATGGAAAACCGGATGGATTCTTTCCATTGAAGCAGGCAAATCTAGCTTGTACGACACATTCCCAATCTTTTGCAAGATTTCAAAGGGTCCGATGTATCGTGGGGCTAGTTTACCTTTCTTCCCAAAGCGAACCACTCCTTTCATTGGAGACACCTTGAGCAATACCAGATCCCCCTCCTGAAACTCTAACTGCCTTCTGCGGATGTCTGCATAGCTCTTCTGCCTGCTTGCAGCAGTCTTGATTCTCTCTCTGATTATGGGTACCACCCTGCTGGTGATCTCTACTAGCTCAGGCCCTGCCAAGGCCTTTTCTCCAACTTCCTCCCAGCAAACAGGTGATCTGCACTTCCTTCCGTACAAAGCTTCATATGGAGCCATCCCGATGCTAGCATGATGGCTGTTGTTGTAGGCAAACTCCACCAAAGGTAGATGCTGCCTCCAAGAACTGCCAAAGTCCAGCACACACATTCTGAGCATATCCTCGATAGTCTGGATGGTCCTTTCTGACTGTCCGTCAGTCTGGGGGTGGAAGGCAGTACTGAAATCCAGCCTAGTACCCATGGCATTCTGCAGACTCCGCCAAAACCTGGAGGTGAACTGGGGCCCTCTATCTGACACTATCGAAACAGGAACCCCATGCAGCCTGACGATCTCATCTACATACACCTGCGCCAACTTGTCCACAGAGTAGCCACTCCTGACAGGGATGAAGTGAGCAGATTTGGTGAGTCTGTCCACAATCACCCATATGGAGTCCACTCTGTTGGACGCCGCCGGTAACCCCACTACGAAGTCCATAGCTATATTTTCCCATTTCCACTCTGCAATAGGTAGCGGGTTAAGCATTCCAGCCGGCTTCTGATGTTCCAGCTTCACCCTCTGACACACTTCGCAGGCTGACACAAACTGTGCCACTTCTTTCTTCATAGTTGGCCACCAATAAACCTTCTTTAGATCTTGATACATCTTGGTGGCTCCGGGGTGAACGCTGTATCTTGCATTATGAGCCTCTCTCATAATGTCTCCTTTTAGCCCTATGTCATCTGGTACACATAATCGACTCCTATAGCGGAGGATCCCCTTACTGTCGAATCTGAACTCACTATCATTGCCTGACTGAACAGTCCTGGTAATCTTCACTAACTCCAGGTCCTCATGCTGTTTCTGAGCCACCTGCTCCAGAAACACGGGTGTCACTCTCATCTGGGCCACCAAGGCACCTGTACCAGACAACTCCATCTGTAGACCTTCCTCAATAAGCTTGTAGAACTCCTTCACCACTGGCCTCCTCTCTGCCGATATGTGGGATAAGCTACCGAGTGATTTCCGGCTTAGGGCGTCTGCCACGACATTCGCCTTACCCGGATGGTACTGAATTTTGCAATCATAGTCACTCAGCAGCTCTACCCATCTCCTCTGTCTCAGATTCAGATCCCTCTGACTCAAGATGTACTGCAGGCTTTTATGATCTGTAAAGATCTCACATTTTACCCCATAGAGGTAGTGCCTCCACATCTTGAGTGCAAAGATTACTGCTGCCATCTCTAGATCATGTGTGGGGTAATTCAACTCATGCTTCTTCAGCTGCCTAGAAGCATAAGCGATCACCCTCTCATTCTGCATTAGTACACAACCCAGTCTCACACGGGACGCATCACAAAAGACTGTAAAGTCCTCATCACTAGATGGCAGAGCTAAAACTGGTGCTGAAGTCAACCTCTTCTTAAGCTCTTCAAAACTCTCTTCGCACTGGTCGGTCCACAGAAACTTCTGATTCTTCCTGGTTAGTCTGGTCAGAGGAGCTGCTATCTTTGAGAAGTCCTGAACGAACCTCCTATAGTAACCTGCCAAACCCAAGAAACTTCTAATCTCTGTCACTGAAGTGGGTCTAGGCCAGTTAGCCACAGTTTCTGTCTTATTGGGGTCCACCTCAATCCCATTCTCTGACACTACATGCCCCAAGAACGAAATGCTCCTCAGCCAGAACTCACATTTAGAGAACTTGGCATACAAGCCATGCTCCCTCAAGGTCTGCAAGACCAACCGCAGATGATGGGCATGCTCTTCTGCATTCCTGGAATACACTAAGATATCATCTATGAAGACAATAACGAAGTGGTCCAGGTACTGGCTAAATACTCTGTTCATGAGATCCATGAATGCTGCAGGGGCGTTGGTTAACCCGAACGGCATCACAAGGAACTCAAAATGCCCATATCTGGTCCTGAAAGCTGTCTTCGGCACATCTTCTTCTCTGATCCTCAGCTGATGGTACCCCGATCTCAGATCTATTTTGGAGAAACAACCCGCTCCGGCTAGCTGGTCGAATAGATCATCGATCCTTGGCAGAGGGTACCTATTTTTGGTAGTGACTTTGTTCAACTGTCTGTAGTCGATACAAAGTCTAAGGGATCCATCCTTCTTCCTCACAAACAAGACCGGAGCACCCCAAGGTGAGGTACTCTGTCGGATGAAACCCTTTTCTACCAGCTCTTGCAACTGCTCTTTCAACTCCTTTAACTCGGCTGGGGCCATCCTGTAGGGAGGGATAGAGATCGGTCTAGCTCCAGGTACCAACTCTATCTCGAACTCTATCTCCCTAGCAGGTGGTAAACCTGGAAGCTCATCAAGAAAGACATCCTGAAACTCTCTGACAACTGGCACCGAGGCTGGCTCCCTGACCTGACTGTCTAGCTCTCTCACATGAGCTAAGTACCCCTGACATCCCTTCCTAAGCAACCTACGAGCCTGAAGAGCTGATATCAGACCTCTAGGTGTACCCCTCTTGTCTCCTCTGAAGACGACCTCTGACCCGTTCTGATCTCTGAACCTGACTACCTTGTCCCTGCAGTCCAAGGTAGCACCATGGGTAGATAGCCAATCCATCCCTAGAATGACGTGAAAGTCTGTCAAATCTAGAACCACAAGGTCGGCGGAGAGACATCTTCCCTCAACAAAAACTGGACTGTACTGGCAGACTGACACTGCCACTGACGGGTCACACTTGGGTCCACTGACCCATAGGGGACACTCTAACCCAGAGACTATCAGACCCAACCTCTCAACGGCTCTCGGAGCAATAAATGAATGAGATGCACCCGGGTCCATTAATGCATACACATCAGAACACCCAATGACGAGATTACCTGACACCACGGTGTTGGATGTGTTAGCCTCCTGCTGTGTCATGGTGAAGATCCTGGCTGAAGCTGATGGACCTTCACCTCGGGAACCAGAAGAAGAGGCTGCCCCTCTCCCTCTACCTCTACCACTGCCCTGAGTTGTGGCTAGAACTGCTGGCTGTGCCACACTACCAGAAGCTGTCTGCTGGGGCTGGCCCATAAAAGGTGCTCGAGGACACTCCCGAGCTATGTGTCCCTCCTGTCCACATCTGAAACATGTGTTAGTCCCAGCTCGACACACTCCCCTGTGCGGTCTTCCACATCTCTGGCATTCTATACCATCTGAGCCTGAGCTCGAGCCACCGCCAAATCCCAGACCGGATTTCAACTTGTTCCAAAACTTATTCTTCTTCGGCTTCCTGGTGGTGTTATCCCACCTCTTCTTACCTGAGCTCTGAGAAGAGAAATCTGGTCCTCCTCTGCCTGGGGTCTTAACCCCTGAAGACTGGGTCACTGATTGCTTCACTGACCCCTCAACTATAGCACTTGCCTCCATTCTTCGAGCCATATCCACCACAGTGTGGAAACTTTCTCTCTCAGCTGACTGAACCAACGAGGAGTACCTGGAATGCAGCTTCATAACATACCTCTTGGCTTTCTTCGTATCTGTATCTAGAGCTTGCCCTGAAAAGGCAATAGCTCTAAGAATTTATCCGTGAACTCCTCTACACCCATGTGCTCTGACTGCCTCAGTTGCTCAAACTCAATCATCTTCAGTTCTCTGGAACTGTCTGGAAAAGCCCATCCAGCGAACTCATTCGCAAATTCTTCCTATGTCATACCGTCTAGTCTCGGGTCCACATAACACTTGAACCATTCCCGTGCCTTCTTGCACTTTAAAGTGAACCCTGCCATCTGAATGGCCCTGCTGTCACTTGCCCCTAGCTCATCAGTTATTGTCTTCACTACTCTCAGATACTCAAAGTGGTCATCCCCTGACTTGTATTTGGGAGCATCCAGCTTGAGGTAATCTGTCATCTTTACCTTGCTCCCATCAGCTGAGCTAGGTCTAAGGGGTTGTGTAACTGGGGCTGCTGGTTCTGTAGGTGGTGGAGGTGGAGGTGCAGCATTCCCCGAGGTGGGGTTTGCCGGGTTTGGATAGAAGGGTGAGGGTGGATAAGCTGGGTACTGTGGGTAAGGTGGATAGATAGAAAGGTGGATAAGGCATGTAGGTAGGGTAGGAGTTAAAGCTGGAGTAATCCGATGTACCTCCCATCGGATACCCTGAACCCTGTGGGAAGGGTGGATAATGGGGTGGAAAACCATACCCCGAGGCCTGAACGCCTCCCTGAGATTCCCCTGTCCCTTCTTCCTCCATGCTCACATCCAGGTTCCCATCCCTCCTCTGATCCTCTTCTGTAACCTCCCTCACATCTAAAGAACTTCCTCCTCTATCTGTCCCTCTTCTGCTAGCATCAAAAGACCTTCTAGGGTCCCTTGACACTCTCTCTCTGTTGGCTCTACAAGACATTGCCCTAGGCAATGTAGGAGGACGGGCGCTCGTGCCCTCATCCTCAGGTGGCACTCCAGTCAATCGTGCAGATCGACGAGTTCCTCTCATCCTGTTTTCTGAAAAACAGTACACATCATACAAACATTAGCATCATATGGTTCATGTGGGCACACATGAACCCTCATCACATATACATCATTCATATCATATCATTAATGCACATGCATATAATCATGGCATTTCACATCATCATACAAGACAGGACTCAACATCCTATCCTAGTGGACATGACCTTCCTATTGTGCTTGACCTTCTATAACATCTATGAGCCCAACACTCTAGGTCCGATCCTATGAACCTAGGGCTCTGATACCATTCTGTAACGACTCGAAAATCGAACCGCTACCGGCGCTAGGATCCAGATCGGCTTAAGGCCGCCGGGACCCGTAGCAAGCCTGACATAACACCTGTAAACCTGTATAATCCCATACATGATCAACAACATGCATAAAAATTTAAAACTTTTCCTTCCATCATCCAACTCAACCTGAACATACATGTACATAGTCATGATCATAATCATGATCCCTCTGTGGGATCTCAACAATGCCCCAATGGGCGATACAACATGAGATGAGTTGGCTAACATCTGTATCATCAAATATCTAAGATCATGCATCAACAAGGGATTTCAATACTCATAGGGTCAAGCACATCTATAACCTCAATATACCTCATTACATACATACTGTAATCTCTTACATTACATCATAGTACAATTGTCATGTCCACAATCTAGCTATTACATAGACATACTTCAAAACTCTGGCTAACCTCCTGGTCTACCCTGTACCTGCACATCTGGGGTTAGGGGAGAGGGGTGAGCTACAAAGCCCAGTGAGCAGAATAGTGAAATCATATATTAAAATTTTCATGCTTTCATGAAATGCAACACATCACAACAAATCACATCTCGGATGGTATTGTCACCAATAGTCCTCTACATAGTCCAACTGTGCCGGGACGTAGAATGGGTACAACCGGTCTTTCTCTTAACATAACATAACATATCATACAGTCCAACTGTGCCAGGGACGTAGAATGGGTACAACCTGGACTTCCTCTTACATCGTGCCAGGGATGTAGAATGGGTACAACCTGGACTTCCATACCATATCATGCCATAACATCATCATATCATATGAGGACTAAAGGATCATCCAATAACCAATCCACATCAACATCAACATCATAAATGCAATGCAACATATTCGTGAATACTAATGCAAACAACCTACTATATCTCATGGCATTCATGATGCATGGATCATGCTCAAAATTCATATTTCATTTATTTTAAAACTTAAGGTTTATTCCACTCACCTCTGGCTAGCTTTGACAAACTCTGTAGCAGCTGGCTCACTGCTGGGGTCCTCGGTTCCTCGGGTCCGAACCTACACAGGTGGACTCTAATGAGGGACTAAACATACATAAACATAACTCTAATATACTCCCCAAAAACCCCCTAAAACATCAGGAAAACATCACATAAAAACATGCAAGAAATGGCTGAACAGGGCACTTTCGGCGGCAGGTTCGGCGGCCGAAAGTCCCTCCAGACCCGAAAGTCAGGCAGGTTCAGCGGCACCTTCGGCGGCCGAAACTCCCAGACAGAGGCGAAACTCATGCATGTTCGGCGGCACCTTCGGCGGTCGAAAGTCCCAGACAGAGACGAAAGTCTCTTTTCGGGGGCAACTTCGGCAGCCGAAAGGCCTGCCTCCCCAGCCATGTTCGGCGGCCGAAAGTGCCTTCGGCTGCCGAACCTGGTTTCTGCAAAAGGGCAGAAACTCGGCTCCTTTATGCACATTTGCCTCCCAACTCTCAAATCATGCATAAACTTGTTCTAAAATATGCATACATATCATACATCACACCTAGGGGTCTCAAACTATCAAATACCCCAACTACAACACTTCAACACACCAAAATCAACATACATTGTTCATCAAAACATCAAAACCCATAAACTCATCAACAAGCCTAAACATGCATCTCTACCCATAAAACAACTTAATGCTTGTTTAAAACACATAACAAGGGTGGATCCGAGCTTACCTCTTGAAGAAACGAGAGGAAAGGCGGTCCTAGCTTGGAGATGGAGAGATTGAGCTCTTTGAACCTCCAAGTACCCAAAACTTGCTCTTTACTCATAGATCTTCAAAACAGAAGTTAAAACCCGTGAAAATCATGGAAGATCTAAGGAAAACACTCAAGATCGAGGGAGGGGTGGCGGAGACTCACCTTGGCCGGCAACGGGGGAGAAAAAGCTCGCCCGTGCGGACCTAAGGGACCCTTTTATAGGTGGCTGGCCAGGCCACGTTCGGGGGCCGAATGTGCCTCCGCATGCATGCCATGTTCGGCGGCCGAACTTGACTTTCGGCGGCCGAACCTGGACTTCCCTCACTCATGCTTTTGGGGGCCTAACGTGCCTCCAAAACGCATGCATGTTCGACGGCCGAACTTGACTTTCGGCGGCCGAACCTGGGTTTTCCTCCAAAGACTTTTCATGCAAAAACTCATTTAATTTTCATACTTAAAACCATGAAATACTTTAAAACATTTTATGAAAACATGATTTTACCCTACTAGAGGCTTCCGACATCCGAGATTCCACCGGACGGTAGGAATTCCGATACCGGAGTCTAGCCGGGTATTACAAAAGCGATCAATTTACAGTCATCGCCAGCAGAAAAGAGAATATCACCTTCAAAATGATTTCTGGCTAAATTAAGATATGTCATGCTCGGAAGCATCTTTGCCCCAATTTCAAGCTAGCCATTGAAAGAATTATTCATGAGATTTAGGATCTCAAGTCCTCCATTGTTTTGAAGTAACCAATAAGGAAATCTTCCTTTTAGTTTATTATGAGAAAGGTCAACTACTTCCAATTTGAATTGGTGAAACAGAAACTCAGGAATACTTTCAAGACCACAATCTTGCATTACAAGAGCTCTTAACTGAAATGATGGAATCCAACCATTCTCAAATGTAATTTTGTTGCCACTTAATCTAATCACCTCAATGTAATACCCGGCTAGACTCCGGTATCGGAATTCCTACCGTCCGGTGGAATCTCGGATGTCGGAAGCCTCTAGTAGGGTAGAAACATGTTTTCATAAAATGTTTTAATGTATTTCATGGTTTTAAGTAAAAAGGAAATGAGTTTTTGCATGAAAACAACCTTGGAGGAAAACTCAGGTTCGGCCGCCGAACCTCAAGTTCGGCCGCCGAACATGCATGCGCTTCGGGTGTGCCTTAGGCCCCCGAAAGCATAAGTGAGGGAAGTTCAGGTTCGGCCGCCGAACCTTATGTTCGGCCGCCGAACATGGCATGCATGCGGAGGCACTTTCGGCTCCCGAACGTGGCCTGGCCAGCCACCTATAAAGGGGTCCCTTAGCCGAAAACGGGCGAGCTTTTCTCCCCATTTTCGGCCAAGGTGAGCTCTCCGCCATCCCTCGCCGGTTTTGAGTTCTTTCCTTCAAATCTTTCTCGATTTTCATTAGTTTTACCCTTGTTTTGAAGATTTTGAGCATTTGAGCAAGTTTTGGAGCTTGGAGGTTCAAGGAACTCTCTCTCTCCCATTTTCCGAGCTAGGGTCGTTCTCCTCTCGATCTTCAAGAGGTAAGGGCCGATCTTGAGCTTATGGCATGTTTTAAGTAAGTTTTAAGTAGATCTATGGGGTAGAATGCATGTTTAGCTTATGGTTAGGTTTATGGGTTTATGTTATGTTTTTGGACAATGTGGATGTTTGATGTGTTGTAGATGGGGTTTAAGATAGTTTGATGCCCCTAGGAACTTGTATGCTTGAGTATGTATGTTGTAGATTAGGAGAAATGCATGTTTGGTTGGTTTTGGGAGGCAAATGTGCATGAGGAACCAAGTTTCTGCCCTTTGGCAGAAACCAGGTTCGGCAGCCGAAGGACTTTCGGCCGCCGAACCTGCCTGGGAGGCAAGCCTTTCGGCTGCCGAAGCCTGCCCCCGAAAGAGGACTTTCGTCTCTGGAGGGCAGTTTCGGCCGCCGAAAGTGCCGCCGAACATGCATGAGTTTCGTCTCTGTCTGGGAGTTTCGGCCGCCGAAGGTGCCGCCGAACCTGCCTGACTTTCGGCTCTGGAGGGACTTTCGGCCGCCGAACCTGCCGCCGAAAGTGCCCTGTCCAGCCTTCCTTTGCATGTTTTTCTATGATTGTTTCATGATGTTTTAGGGGGTTTTTGGGGAGTAGTTTAGAGTTATGTTCATGTATGTTTGGTCCCTCATTTGAGTCCACCTGTGTAGGTTCGGACCCGAGGAACCGAGGACCCCAGCAGTGAGTCAGCTGCTCCAGTGTCTGGTCAGAGCTATCCAGAGGTGAGTGGAATAACTCATTACGTTTTTAAAGCAAATAAATGGACATTTTAGCATGATTCACGCATCATTAATGCCATGAGATATACTAGGTTGTTGCATTAGAATTCACGAATATGTTGCATTGCATACTCTACTGTTGTTGTTGTGGATGAATGTTGGATGATCCATAGCCCTCGATCTATGATGTGACGATGTGATATGTACGGTACGGAATGTAAGACCAGTGGGACCCATTCTACGTTCGCTGGCACTATGTAAGAGAAAGACCAGGACCCATTCTACGTTCTGGCACATTGGAATGTTATGTTATGCCATGTAAGAGAAAGACCAGGACCCATTCTACGTTCTGGCACAGTTGGACTATGTAGAGGACTATTGGTGACAACTTCATCCTTGATGTGATTAGCTGTGATGTGATGCATTCCATGTTATCATATGTTTTAAATGTTTTATTATTCTGCTCACTGGGCTCTAGTAGCTCACCCCTCTCCCTAATTCCCCAGGTTTGCAGGTACAGGGTAGACCAGGAGGTCAGCAAGAGTAATGAAGTCATGTGTATGTAATAGATAGAGTGTGGACATGATAAATTGTAAAATGATGTAAAGTTATGAATAGTAATGTATGTAATGATATTGAGGATTAGAGATTGTGCTTGACCCAATGTGTAAGGTATCCCTTTTAATACATGATCTTAGATGTTTTATGATGTTTATGTAAACCAACTCAACATATGTTGTATCGCCCATTGGGGCATTGATGAGATCCCACAGAGGGGTCAATGTTATGATTATGATTATGTATCAGTGCATGCACAGGTTGAGTTTGGTGTATGAATGAAAGAAAAGTTTTAATTTTTATGTATGTTGTTGATCATGTATGGGATTAAACAGGTTCACAGGATGTATGTTAGGCTTGCTACGGGTCCCGGCGGCCTTAAGCCGACCTGGATCCTAGCGCCGGTAGCGGTCCGATTTTCGGGTCGTTACAGAATGGTATCAGAGCCCTAGGTTCATAGGATCGGACCTAGAGTGTCGGGCTCATAGATGTTCTAGAAGGTCAAGCACAATAGGAAGATCATGTCCACTAGGATAGGATGTTGAGTCCTGTCTTGTATGATGATGTGAAATGCCATGATTATATACATGTGCATTGATGCTATGATATGAATGATATATATGTGATGCGGGTTCATGTGTTTCCACATGAACCATATGATGCTAATGTTTGTGTGATGTGTACTGTTTTTCAGAAAACAGGATGAGAGGAACCCGTCGATCTGCAAGATTGACTGGAGTACCACCTGAGGATGAGGGCACGAGCGCCCGTCCTCCTGCATTGCCTAGGGCAATGTCATGTAGATCAAACAGAGAAAGAGTGTCAAGGGACCCTAGAAGGTCTTTTGATGCTAGCAGAAGGGGGACAGATAGAGGAGGAAGTTCTTCAGATGTGAGGGAGGTTATGGAAGAGGATCAGAGGAGGGATGGGAATCTGGATGTCAGCATGGCGGAAGAAGGGACAGGGGAGTCACAGGGAGGCGCTCAGGCCTCGGGGTATGGTTTTCCACCCCATTATCCACCCTTCCCACAGGGTTCAGGGTATCCGATGGGAGGCACATCGGATTATTCCAGCTTTAACCCCTACCCTACCTACATGCCTTATCCACCTTTCTATCCACCTTACACACAGTACCCAGCTTATCCACCCTCACCCTTCTATCCTAACCCGGCAAACCCCACCTCGGGGAATGCTGCACCCCCACCTCCACCACCTACAGAACCAACAGCCCCAGTTACTCAACCTTCTAGACCTAGTTCAGCCGGTGGGAGCAAAGTGAAGATGACAGATTACCTTAAGCTGGATGCTCCCAAATACAAGTCAGGGGATGATCCCTTTGAGTACCTGAGAGTAGTGAAGACGATAACTGATGAGCTAGGGGCAGATGACAGCAGGGCCATTCAGATGGCAGGGTTCACTTTAAAGTGCAAGAAGGCACGGGAATGGTTCAAGTGTTATGTGGACCCAAGACTAGACGGCATGACATGGGAGGAATTTGCAAATGAGTTCGCTGGATGGGCTTTTCCAGACAGTTCCAGAGAACTGAAGATGATTGAGTTTGAGCAGCTGAGGCAGACAGAGCACATGAGTATAGAGGAGTACACGGATAAATTCTTGGAGCTATTGCCTTTTTCAGGGCAAGCTCTAGATACAGATTCGAAGAAAGCCAAGAGATATGTTATGAAGCTGCATTCTAGGTACTCCTCTTTGATTCAGTCAGTTGAGAGGGAAAGTTTCCACACTGTGGTGGATATGGCTCGAAGGATGGAGGCGAGTGCTATAGTTGAGGGGTCAGTGAAGCAGTCAGTGACCCAGTCTTCAGGGGTTAAGACCCCAGGCAGAGGAGGGCCAGGTCCCTCTTCTCAGAGCTCAGGTAGCAAGAGGTGGAATAACACCACCAAGAAGCCGAAGAAGAACAAGTTTTGGAGTAAGTTGAAATCCGGTCTGGGATTAGGCGGTGGCTCGAGCTCAGGCTCAGATGGTACAGAATGCCTAAGGTGTGGGAGGCCACACAAGGGAGTGTGTCGAGCTGGGACTAATGCATGCTTCAGATGTGGACAGGAGGGACACATGGCTCGGGAGTGTCCTAGAGCACCTTTTATGGGCCAGCCCCAGCAGACAGCTTCTGGTAGTGTGGCACAGCCAGCAGCTCCAGCCACAACTCAGGGCAGTGGCAGAGGTAGAGGGAGAGGGGCAGCCTCTTCTTCTGGTTCCCGAGGTGAAGGTCCATCAGCTCCAGCCAGGATCTTCACCATGACTCAGCAGGAGGCTAACACATCCAACACCGTGGTGTCAGGTAATCTCATCATTGGGTGTTCTGATGTGTATGCATTAATGGACCCGGGTGCATCTCATTCTTTTATTGCTCCGAGAGCCGTTGAGAGGTTGGGTCTGATAGTCTCTGGGTTAGAGTGTCCCCTATGGGTCAGTGGACCCAAGTGTGACCCGTCAGTGGCAGAGTCAGTCTGCCAGTACAGTCCAGTTTTTGTTGAGGGAAGATGCCTCTCCGCCGACCTTGTGGTTCTAGATTTGACAGACTTTGACGTCATTCTAGGGATGGATTGGCTATCTACCCATGGTGCTACCTTGGACTGCAGAGACAAGGTAGTCAGGTTCAGAGATCAGAACGGGTCAGAGGTCGTCTTCAGAGGAGACAAGAGGGGTACACCTAGAGGTCTGATATCAGCTCTTCAGGCTCGTAGGTTGCTTAGGAAGGGATGTCAGGGGTATTTGGCTCATGTGAGAGAGCTTAGCAGTCAGGTTAGGGAGCCAGCCTCAGTGCCAGTTGTCAGAGAATTTCAGGATGTTTTTCCAGACGAGCTTCCAGGTTTACCACCTGCTAGGGAGATAGAGTTCGAGATAGAGTTGATGCCTGGAACTAGACCGATCTCTATCCCTCCCTACAGGATGGCTCCAGCCGAGTTGAAGGAGTTGAAAGAGCAGTTACAAGAGCTGGTAGAAAAGGGCTTCATCCGACCGAGTACCTCACCTTGGGGTGCTCCAGTCTTGTTTGTGAAGAAGAAGGATGGATCCCTCAGACTTTGTATCGACTACAGGCAGTTGAACAAAGTCACTACCAAGAACAGGTACCCTCTGCCAAGGATCGACGATCTATTCGACCAGCTAGCAGGAGCCGGTTGTTTCTCCAAAATAGATCTGAGATCGGGGTACCATCAGCTAAGGATAAGGGAGGAAGACGTGCCAAAGACAGCTTTCAGGACCAGATATGGGCATTTTGAGTTCCTTGTAATGCCGTTCGGGTTAACAAACGCCCCTGCAGCATTCATGGATCTCATGAATAGAGTGTTTAGCCAATACCTGGATCACTTTGTTATTGTCTTCATAGATGATATCTTGGTGTATTCCAGGAACGCAGAGGAGCATGCCCATCATCTGAGGTTGGTTCTGCAGACCTTGAGGGAACATGGCTTGTATGCCAAGTTCTCTAAGTGTGAGTTCTGGCTGAGGAGCATTTCATTCTTGGGGCATGTAGTGTCAGAAAATGGAATAGAGGTGGACCCCAAGAAGGTAGAAGCTGTGGCTAACTGGCCTAGACCCACTTCAGTGACAGAAATCAGGAGTTTCTTGGGTTTGGCGGGTTACTACAGGAGGTTTGTACAGGACTTCTCAAAGATTGCAGCTCCTCTAACCAGGTTAACCAGGAAGAATCAGAAGTTTGTGTGGACCGACCAGTGCGAAGAGAGTTTTGAAGAGCTTAAGAGGAGGTTGACTTCAGCACCAGTGTTAGCCCTGCCATCTAGCAATGAAGACTTCTCAGTGTATTGTGATGCGTCCCGTGTGGGACTGGGTTGTGTGTTAATGCAGAATGAAAGGGTGATTGCTTATGCTTCTAGACAGCTGAAGAAGCATGAGTTGAATTACCCCACACATGACCTGGAGATGGCAGCAGTAATCTTTGCACTCAAGATGTGGAGGCACTACCTCTATGGGGTTAAATGTGAGATCTTCACAGATCATAAGAGCCTGCAGTACATCCTGAGTCAAAGAGATTTGAACTTGAGACAGAGAAGGTGGGTAGAGCTGCTAAGTGACTATGATTGCAAGATTCAGTACCATCCGGGTAAGGCGAATGTTGTGGCAGACGCCTTAAGCCGGAAATCACTTGGCAGCTTATCCCATATATCAGCAGAGAGGAGGCCAGTGGTGAAGGAGTTTTACAAGCTCATTGAGGAAGGTCTACAGTTGGAGTTGTCTGGTACAGGTGCTTTGGTAGCCCAGATGAGAGTGGCGCCCGTGTTTCTGGAGCAGGTGGCTCAGAAACAGCATGAGGACCCAGAGTTAGTGAAGATTGCCAGGACTGTTCAGTCAGGCAAAGATAGTGAGTTCAGATTCGACAGCAAGGGGATCCTCCGCTATGGGAGCAGACTATGTGTACCAGATGATATAGGGCTAAAAGGAGACATTATGAGAGAGGCTCATAATGCAAGATACAGCGTTCACCCCGGAGCCACCAAGATGTATCAAGATCTGAAGAAGGTTTATTGGTGGCCAGCTATGAAGAAAGAAGTGGCACAGTTTGTGTCAGCCTGCGAAGTGTGTCAGAGGGTGAAGCTGGAACATCAGAAGCCGGCTGGAATGCTTAACCCGCTACCTATTCCAGAGTGGAAATGGGAGAATATAGCTATGGACTTCGTAGTGGGGTTACCGGCGGCGTCCAACAGATTGGACTCCATATGGGTGATTGTGGACAGACTCACCAAATCTGCTCACTTCATCCCTGTCAGGAGTGGCTATTCTGTGGACAAGTTGGCGCAGGTGTATGTTGATGAGATCGTCAGGCTGCATGGGGTTCCTGTTTCGATAGTGTCAGATAGAGGGCCCCAGTTCACCTCCAGATTTTGGCGGAGTCTGCAGAATGCCATGGGTACCAGGTTGGATTTTAGCACTGCTTTCCATCCACAGACGGACGGACAATCAGAAAGGACCATCCAGACGATAGAGGATATGCTTAGAATGTGTGTGCTGGACTTTGGCGGTTCTTGGAGGCAGCATCTACCTTTGGTGGAGTTTGCCTACAATAACAGCCATCATGCTAGCATCGGGATGGCTCCATATGAAGCTTTGTATGGGAGGAAGTGCAGATCACCTGTTTGCTGGGAAGAGGTTGGAGAAAAGGCCTTGGCAGGGCCTGAGCTAGTAGAGATCACCAGCAGGGTGGTACCCATAATCAGAGAAAGGATCAAGACTGCTGCAAGCAGACAGAAGAGTTATGCAGACATCCGCAGAAGACAGGTAGAGTTTCAGGAGGGGGATCTGGTATTGCTCAAGGTGTCTCCTATGAAAGGAGTGGTTCGCTTTGGGAAGAAAGGTAAACTAGCCCCACGATACATCGGACCCTTTGAAATCTTGCAAAAGATTGGGAATGTGTCGTACAAGCTGGATTTACCTGCTTCAATGGAAAGAATCCATCCGGTTTTCCATGTTTCAATGTTGAGGAAGTTTGTGTCAGATCCGGGCAAGGTTCTTAGTGAGCCTGATGTGGAGATCCAAGAGGATCTCACTTATGTTGAGCAGCCAGTACGGATCATAGACACCCAGATCAGGAAGCTGAGAAACAAGGAAATCCCGATGGTGAAAGTCCTGTGGAACCACCACAATTTGGAAGAATGCACTTGGGAGACACGGGAGTCCATGCTCCAGCAATACCCTTATCTTTTCTAAGGTTAGTTCCTTGTGAGTCCATGTGCTTATATGTATGTTTTGTTTATGCCATGCTATGTGTTAGTTGGTGAACATTCGGGGACGAATGTTCTTAAGGGGGGGAGAATGTAATACCCAGCTAGACTCCGGTATCGGAATTCCTACCGTCCGGTGGAATCTCGGATGTCGGAAGCCTCTAGTAGGGTAGAAACATGTTTTCATAAAATGTTTTAATGTATTTCATGGTTTTAAGTAAAAAGGAAATGATTTTTTGCATGAAAACAACCTTAGAGGAAAATTCAGGTTCGGCCGCCGAACCTCAAGTTCGGCTGCCGAACATGCATGCGCTTCGAGTGTGCCTTAGGCCTCCGAAAGCATAAGTGAGGGAAGTTCAGGTTCGGCCGCCAAACCTCATGTTCGGCCGCCGAACATGGCATACATGCGGAGGCACTTTCGGCTCCCGAACGTGGCCTGGCCAGCCACCTATAAAGGGGTCCCTTAGCCGAAAACGAGCGAGTTTTTCTCTCCATTTTCGGCCAAGGTGAGCTCTCCGCCATCCCTCGCCGATTTTGAGTTCTTTCCTTCAAATCTTTCTCGATTTTCATTAGTTTTACCCTTGTTTTGAAGATTTTGAGCATTTGAGCAAGTTTTGGAGCTTGGAGGTTCAAGGAACACTCTCTCTCCCATTTTCTGAGCTAGAGTCGTTCTCCTCTCGATCTTCAAGAGGTAAGGGCCGATCTTGAACTTATGGCATGTTTTAAGTAAGTTTTAAGTAGATCTATGGGGTAGAATGCATGTTTAGCTCATGGTTAGGTTTATGGGTTTATGTTATGATTTTGGACAATGTGAATGCTTGATGTGTTGTAGATGGGGTTTAAGTTAGTTTGATGCCCCTAGGAACTTGTATGCTTGAGTATGTATGTTGTAGATTAGGAGAAATGCATGTTTGGTTGGTTTTGGGAGGCAAATGTGCATGAGGAACCAAGTTTCTGCCCTTTGGCAGAAACCAGGTTCGGCAGCCGAAGGACTTTCGGCCGCCGAACCTGCCTGGGAGGCAAGCCTTTCGGTTGCAGAAGCCTGCCCCCGAAAGAGGACTTTCGTCTCTGGAGGGCAGTTTCGGCCGCCGAAAGTGCCGCCGAACATGCACGAGTTTCGTCTCTGTCTGGGAGTTTCGGCCGCCGAAGGTGCCGCTGAACCTGCCTGACTTTCGGCTCTGGAGGGACTTTCGGCCGCTGAACCTGCCGCCGAAAGTGCCCTGTCTAGCCTTCCTTTGCATATTTTTCTATGATTGTTTCATGATGTTTTAGGGGGGTTTTGGGGAGTAGTTTAGAGTTTTGTCCATGTATGTTGGTCCCTCATTTGAGTCCACTTGTGTAGGTTCGGACCCGAGGAACCGAGGACCCCAGCAGTGAGTCAGCTGCTCCAGTGTCTAGTCAGAGCTATCCAGAGGTGAGTGGAATAACTCATTACATTTTTAAAGCAAATAAATGGATATTTTAGCATGATTCACGCATCATTAATGCCGTGAGATATACTAGGTTGTTGCATTAGAATTCACAAATATGTTGCATTGCATACTCTACTGTTGTTGTTGTGGATGAATGTTGGATGATCCATAGCCCTCGATCTATGATGTGACGATGTGATATGTACGGTACGGAATGTAAGACCAGTGGGACCCATTCTACGTTCGCTGGCACTATGTAAGAGAAAGACCAGGACCCATTCTACGTTCTGGCACATTGGAATGTTATGTTATGCCATGTAAGAGAAAGAGCAGGACCCATTCTACGTTCTGGCACAGTTGGACTATGTAGAGGACTATTGGTGACAACTTCATCCTTGATGTGATTAGCTGTGATGTGATGCATTCCATGTTATCATATATTTTGAATGTTTTATTATTCTGCTCACTGGGCTCTAGTAGCTCACCCCTCTCCCTAATTCCCCAGGTTTGCAGGTACAGGGTAGACCAGGAGGTCCGCAAGAGTAATGAAATCATGTGTTTGTAATAGATAGAGTGTGGACCATGATAAATTGTAAAATGATGTAAAGTTATGAATAGTAACGTATGTAATGATATTGAGGATTAGAGATTGTGCTTGACCCAATGTGTAAGGTATCCCTTTAATACATGATCTTAGATGTTTTATGATGTTTATGTAAACCAACTCAACATATGTTGTATCGCCCATTGGGGCATTGATGAGATCCCACAGAGGGGTCATGGTTATGATTATGATTATGTACAGTGCATACACAGGTTGAGTTTGGTGTATGAATGAAAGTAAAAGTTTTAAATTTTTATGCATGTTGTCGATCATGTATGGGATTAAGCAGGTTCACAGGATGTATGTTAGGCTTGCTATGGGTCCCGGCGGCCTTAAGCCGACCTGGATCCTAGCGCCGGTAGCAGTCCGATTTTCGGGTCGTTACACTCAAGGCTAGAATAATTGAAAGAGAATATGCCCTCAAGATGATTATGTCTAAGATCAAGAGATTGGAGCTTAGGTGGCCAAAATGAAGGAAGATACCCTGTTAGTTGGTTTCCAAACAGATCTAGGAATGTGAGAGATGTCAAATTGCCAAGGCATTGAGGAAGAGTGCCTTCAAATTCATTAAAGCTGAGATCTAAATGTTGAAGATCTTGTAAACCACACAAACCTATATGATAACAAATAAAAGGATTATTAACATTAAGATCTTCTCTCTACAAATAATTATCACAAAATTGGAATTTCGTTGTGTTTCAGGTAAAACTTACTTTGCTTTGGTAAAGAGCCACTGAGTTTGTTATCATATAAATATAATATTTTCAGAGAAGGTGGAGCCCATATATTTTCCGGAATACATCCAGTGAAAGCATTGCCCTCCAAATTCAAATTCTCTAACCTTTTGAAAGTCGAAAAGTCTGAATAACCAAAGAAATTAGATCGACTAATTTGCAATAATAAAATTAATGGTTCTAAATAAAATCATTAATATACATATTGATTTTTGTAATAAATTAAAAATAAATGATACCGTTTTATGTTAAATAAATTAAAATTAATTCAAATGTGAAAAGGTTTATGTTATTAATCCTGCATTATTATTATTATACATTAATAATAAGATTTTGTTTATTCTAATATTTGATTTCACTTATATATTATTTTCATAACTATTACAAGATTAAAATTATATTATTTTAGAGGAATTAAATTTTAAATTACAATATTAATTTTTATTGCATCACTAGACTGATTTAATTTATTGCTGGTATAAATTATTATATAATATTTTGAACATTAAAAAATTGTCAAAAGTTATTTAAATTTTATAAACTTAAAGTATTATTTTTAGATTTTTAAACTTTTTATAATTGCTATTTAAGAATTTAAATTTTAAGAAATAGGTAAAATAATAAAAAAAATTAACATCATTAAATCTCTATTAAAAAAATATTGGATATTAAACCGTACGTTAACAAATTCTTGGTGGTTATTTAGAGTCTCGAACAAGTAAATTTAATATTAAAATTTTAATAATCAAATTTTAAAATAAATATGGTACCTTACAATTGTTAATAAATGAATCAAGTAATAATAAAATATTATTAAAAATTTATGAATATTTATATTTAAATTTTATGAAAAATCGTTTACTTTAATCTTAATTATAAAAATAAGTTAAAAAGTTTGGAATTTTTGGTATTCTAATAACTAAAAGTTTAATAACACGCACAAAATAATGCACTGTATATTTTATTATTATTATTTTTATATATTTATAATGGTCTTTCAGTTATTTTGCAACTAAACACTTATTCTATTCAAAAATAATTTAATAAAATTGTGATTTATATTTTATTTATCTTAATATTTTATTTAAATTAATATGAAATTTATGATATTACATAATTTATATAATAAATAATATTAAAATACAAATTTTTTAATTTATACATGATTTTGTAAAACCACATATAAAAACATTTGAGAAACTCATTTATTTTTCATAAAAATAATTTTTTATAAATACAAAGATAAATTACATAAAAAAATTTAAAAATTTACCTTTAATGATAGAGTGCGATTAAAATTGTTATAATTTATATCCAAGAATTCTAAACTCTTCAAATTCTTCAATTCTGCACAAATAGTATGAAAGGAAAAAAAGAATGGAGTTAATAGGATGTTGTGGTAGAATGAATGTAAAGAAAACAATTTTAAAAACCAAACATACCTTAGATAGGAAATGAACCTCCCATGTAATTGTCACTAAAAATCAAAGAACTACTATTATTTTAACTAAGAAAAAACTTATTTAGAACTATTATTTTAACTAACTATATAAATTCACTTAATTTTTATTTTTTTATAGTTATTATGATTTTGCAGAACTATTAAAAACATTTGACAATTCCACTTATTTTTCATAAAAAATAATTACTTTACAAATGAAAACAGAATTAAGTAATATAATTAAGTATTTATAGATTTTAATATTCTTAATTTAACTTATTTTATATATGTATATAAATCAAAAAATTTAAAATAGCGATGATGAATAATTTATAAAAAAATAATGTGACTCGAGATTATATTTCTCAATTATAAAAAAAATACTTAGTTATTTTATAGATGAACACTTATTTCTGTTAAAAATATTTTAATAAAATTATGATTTATATTTTATTTATTTTAAAATTTAATTTCAGTTATATTATTTTAACATAAAATATGAATTTATGTATATATATAATATATATAATAAAATCTTATTATTTAATTATAATATAAAAAAATCACTGAATATATATATATATATATATATATATATATATATATATATATATAGAAAATATATTTTAAAAATCTAGATTATTTTTAATTATATATTTTTTAATTATGTCAATATTCTTTTAATATAAATGTAATATATATTCCTTTTATTTTATAATTTTTATTTATATTTCTTTTAGTTGTTTTAAAATTATTGCTATTTTTTTCATTATAATAACATATAAATCAATTATTATAGTCATATTTAATTTTATTTTATTTTTAAAACATCTATTAGTATAAAGTAAAATTTAATATTTTTAAGATAATATAATTAAAAAATTAATAAAAAAATTATATTTTTTATATGTGTAAAAAAGTAAAATAACTTAAAATTATGAGACAAACGGAGTATTTGTTTAAATACAAAGCGACTATATTTTATTAAATAAATTTTAAAAATAATTTTAAAAAATTAAAAATAAAATTTAAGAGTATAGCGGTCATTCAATCAGTAATTAAATATATTTTGATTAGGGAATAAACCTTCTATAAAATTGTAGCTGAGAATCAAAGTGTTGAGTGATGGAAGAACACGATAAGATGCTATTATTGAATCTATTGCCACTTAAATCCAACTCCTCTAATATTTGAAAAGCTGTATACCATACAGCTTGTATGTTATTTTACGTCACAATTAATTAATTAATCACTTTTATATAATTAAGTTGTAAAAATTATGCCTCCGTGTAATCAATATAATATTTTTATTAATTTTTTATATGAATTACACATTAAATTTATAAAAATAATTTTATTAAAATATATATATATATATATAATTTATTTATTAAATATATCTTAATATAATAAGGTATATATAAAATGAGATGAATTGAATGATGTCCCTTAAATTTTCTACTTCAAATAAAAAAGTGTATTTTGCATTATTTATTTTGTGCAAATAAATAAAAAATATTAAAATTTAAAATAAATAAATAATTATTAAAATAAAACTTCGTTTGTTTATGAAAATAATTTATATTTTTTAAAATGTTTTAAAAAAATAATTTATTTTTCATTATTTAATTTTAATTTAAAAAATAAAATCATTATTATATCATACAATTCCAAGGTTACTTGATAAAACATTGAAAATATATTTAAAATTTTTAAAACTCACATAGCAAATTATAATTATCTACTTTATATATTCTTATATTTCTTAATTATATATATTCAATTATAATAAATATTATACATATATATAATATATATAATGTTATTTTGACATATATTAATTTTAATATGAATAATTTTTTTCGGTCAATTGATCAATTAAAAATTAATAATAATAATTTATATGGCATGCCATTTAAATTATCACATCGATTATCAAATTTAAAAATTTACGGATTAACTAAAATTACACCATATCGGATAAATTAAATTAAAAGAATTGAACTAAAATATAAATTTTAGATTTTTTATTAATCACAAATTCGGGATAAATAGTTGAAAAAAATAAACCAAAAAGAATAGAAAGTATATGAAAATAGCAGAACTATCAAAAACATTTGACAACTTCACTTCAAGTTTACCCAAAGTTTAAATAATTAAAAATAGCACTTACAACGGAGTAGAAAAAGAATACTTTTAAAAAAATAATGGAAAATAAAACTTGAAAACAGAGTATGGTTGAGTGAGTTTAATTGGATTTTAAAGATCAAACGTACTTTGTATAGGAAAAAAAATCTTTCATACTATTGTAGCCAATAATGTAAAAGCACCCGATGATAATAAGAAAAAATTTTAAAAATATATTTAAAATTTTATGTAATTTTTAATTATGTGTATTTTTTTAATTCAAATAATAAATAATAAATATTCATCGTTTTTAATATTCTTAATCTAGTCTGCTTTATATATTTATAATAATTTGAAATTTTAATGTATAGATTAATAGTGATGATGAATAATATTAAAAAAAATATCACTGGAGATTATATTTCTCAATTATATATATAAAAAAATATTTTTCTTTTTTAAGTATAAACTTTAGTTATTAGCTAAACACTTATTTTATTCAAAAATATTTTAATAAAATTATGATTTACATTTTATTTATTTTAAAATTTAATTTTAATTATATTATTTTAACGCAAAATATGAATTTATGTATATATATAATGTATATGATAATGAAGAGAAATGTTTTAGTTTATATATAGTTTTGTAAAATTATATATAAAAACATTTGAGAAATTCATTTATTTTTTCTAAAAAGAAATCAATTTATAAATACAAATATAAGAAATTCAAAGTTTACCTTTAAATGATAGAGTGCCATTAAAACTGTTACCACTTATATCCAATAATGTTAAATTCTTTAAATTTTTTAATTCTACGTAGCCGCTGCGGCACCTTCATCCCCCTTCAAAGCATTTTTCGGTCGCCGGTACGGCACGTGCCCCCTTACCGTACCTTCCCTCCGCCCCTGATTCTACAGAATATTGTGGTAGAACGAATCAGAATGTTGTAATAGAATGAATGTAATGAAAATAAATCCAAAATTAATCAAACTTACCTTGGATAAGGAATGAACCATCCATTGAATCTAACATGTGACTAAAAATTAAAGTTTTGAGTGATGTAAGAGCTCCCAACGATGATAATAGGTTTTTATTGAATTTATTTCAACTAATGTCTAACTTCTCTCAAAATCCGTAAACTACTTCGCATTTAAATAAGGTAATGAAAAAAAAAATCAAATTTTTTATTAAAATTACAATTTAATCTAATAGTTTTGATTGTTATACATATATATATTTCTTATTTATATATTCAATCCTAATAAATATTATATATAGTAATTTCTTATATTATTTTCGGTGATATTTATTTAAATTTATTATTAACTGTAATTTAAATGATAAAAAATAATTTTAATTATCTCTCAAATTTTATTTTATCAATAAAATGACATTTTAATTAAATTTTTTATTTAATTTAAAAATATAATATATATTATGTGTAGAGTATAATAAATATAACGTTTTTATTATTTTTCAATATAAGTTATAAATATTCATATTTATAATTTATTCATTAAATATTTGTTAAGTGTAATAAGACATATGTAAGTTTAGGTGAATTAAATAATTTATCATCATTTTCATAATTTATATATAAAAAAATAGTGTGCTTCGCATTATAAACAATTGATTACTGTTTATTTTCTTAATAATTAAATAAAAATAAAAAATTTATCAAATTGTACAAACAAGTAAAAAAATCATCAAATTAAGTAATGTATTAATTAATTTGATGAAGATTTTTTTACAATAAATAATGAAAAATTTAACACTCCTATTTAAAATATATTTTATTTTACAGACTCGCATATATTTAATATATAAATTGTAAATAAGAAAAAAATATAATTTTTTTATTAATCTTTTAATTATATCTATTTTAAATATATTAAATTTTATTAAATATTAAGAGATATTTTAGGAGATTTATTCAAAATAAGATAAAATTAAATAGAACTATAAAAATTAATTTATATATTACTATAGTTTAAAAAGGTAAAATAAATAATAATTTTGAGATAGTTAAAAAAAATTGACAAAAATTATGAGACGAATGGAATATTTATAATATACAACATAAACATTTTTTTTAAAAAATTCTTAAAAATTAGAGTGCGATTTTAAAAATAATTTTAAAAAATTGAGAATAAGATCAAAAGTATGGTGTTGTTTCAATCAGTAATAAATTGCAGATGAAATTATCATTTTATTAATAAAATCAAACTTTAATGGCTAATTTGTATCCCTTTGAACTAAAGGAGTTGATGATATTTAAAATTTTTCATGATTTTAATAAAAAAATTAAAGTAAAATACGATAGTAATATTATGATGAGTATTAATAATTAATTTGTTTCACTTTAAACAAAAGAAATTTGTTTCACTTTAGTGATATATTAAATTTAATGTAAAGAAGACAATTCCAATAATCAAATATACCTTGGTTAGAAAATAAACCTTTCATGTAATTATAACTGAGAATCAAAGTGTTGAGAGTAGGGTTGAGCATTCGGTCAGTTCGGTTCAAAACCGAACCAAACTGAATAAATCGAAAACCGAAATTTTAGTGTTTATGAAAATCGAATCGAACCGATTTTGGTCAGAAATCAAATCGAACCGAACCGGTCTGATTCGGTTCGATTTTGATCAGTTTTGATTTTTAATAATTTTTTTATTTTTTACACTTTATTTTTAATATTTTAAAATTTAATTAAAATATTTTAATCTTAATATGATTTAATTTCTCTATATTATTGAAAAAATATATTATTATCACTAATCAGTTCGGTTCGTTTTTTTTTTATTTTTTTCTGATCAAAATTGAATTGAACCGAAATAACTAAAATTTCTGAAATTAAAAATCAAACCGAACCGAAATATATAAAAAATCAAACCAAAATTTTAAATTGGTTCGGTTCGATCGGTTTTTTCGGTTTGAACCGAATACTGCTCAACCTAGTTGAGAGATGGAAGAGTAGCCAATGATGATAAGATGCTATTATTGAAATTATTCCAACTAAGGTCCAATTTCTCTAATCTTTGAAAGCATGTATACCATAGGACTTGTATGTTATTTTCATAACACAATTAATTAATTAATCACTTTTCACATAATTAAGTTGCAAAAAAATAAATACCTTGAAATATTATTAACTGTGATTTAAATAATAAAAAATAATTTTAATTATCTCTCAAATTTTATTTTCTTAATAAAAGTGCCTTTTAATTAAAATTTTTAATTAATATAAAAATTATAATATATATTAGCCTAGAATATACTAAATATAATATATTTATTATTTTTTTGATATGAGTTACACATTCAATTTGTAAGAATAATTCTATTAAAATATTTATATATGATTCATTCATTAAATATGTCTTAATGTAATAATACACAGTAAAATGAGGTGAATTGAATAATTTATCTTAAATTTTCATAAAAAATAAATAAATAAATCAAATTGTATAATAAATATTATACTTTATATATTAAGCAAATTATAATTAAGTATCTACTTTATATACTATACTTATATATTGTATTATTTTGACATGTTTATAATTATTTTTCAATTATTTTTAATTTTTAATTTTTTAGTAATTATAATTTTGCACAACTATTAAAACCATTTGACAATTCCACTTATTTTTAATAAAAAATAATTACTTTACAGACAATTAAGTAATATAATTAAGTATTTATCGATTTTAATATTCTTAATTTAACTTGTTTTATATATATATATATAAATCAAAAATTTTAAAATAGCGATGATGAATAATTTATAAAAAATAATGTGGCTCGAGATTATATTTCTAAATTATAAAAAAATACTTAGTAATTATAATTTTGCAGAACTATTGAAAACATTTCACAATTCCACTTATTTTTCATAAAAATAATTACTTTACAAATGAAAAGACAATTAAGTAATAATTACTTTACAAATCAAATTGTATAATAAATATTATACTTTATATATTGTTTTATTTTGACATC
This sequence comes from Manihot esculenta, assembly GCF_001659605.2. Lineage (NCBI taxonomy): Eukaryota > Viridiplantae > Streptophyta > Magnoliopsida > Malpighiales > Euphorbiaceae > Manihot > Manihot esculenta. The sequence continues at coordinate 12,400,741 of NC_035171.2, forward strand.
TTTATAATTATCTTTCAGTTATTTTTAATTTTTATTTTTTTGTTACTATGATTTTGCAAAACTATTAAAAATATTTGACAATTCCACTTATTTTTCATAAAAAATAATTACTTTAGAAATGACAATTAAAATTTAAAGTTTACCTGTAGTTTATATAATTAAGTATTTATCGATTTTAATATTTTTAATTTAATTTGTTTTATATATGTATATTGATAAAAAATTTAAAATAGCGATGATGGACAATATTAAAAAAAATATATTATCGTTTGATATTATATTTTTCAATTATAAAAAATATTATTTTAACATAAATTTTAGTTATTTCGTAATTAAACACTTATTTCTTAAAAATATTTTAATAAAATTATAATTTATATTTTATTTATCTTAAAATTTAATTTCAATTATATTATTTTAATGTAAAATATATATATATATATATAACTGGACACTTATTTTAGTTCAAAATATTTTAATAAAATTATAATTTATATTTTATTTATCTTAAAATTTAATTTCAATTATATTATTTTAACACAAAATATGAATTTATGTATATATATAATATATATAATAAATCTTAAAAATAATGAAGAGAATTATTTGAGTTTCTATATATTTTGTAAAATCATATATAAAAACATTTAAGAAATTCATTTATTTTTTTGTAAAATTAAATAATTTATAAATAAAAATATAAAAAAATTTAAAATTTACCTTTAAATGATAGAGTGCCATTAAAATTATTATAACTTATATCCAAAAATGTTATTTCATGATAAAACTTTATACAAATTTATTATTAACTGTAATTTAAATGATAAAAAATGATTTATCTTACAAACTTTATGCAAATTTATTATTAACTATAATTTTTTATTTAATTTAAAAATAAAATATATATTATGCCTAGAATATAATAAATATAATATTTTTATTATTTCTCATTATAGATTACACATTAAATTTTTAAGAATAATTCTATTAAAATATTTATATATATAAATTATTTATTAAATAAGTCTTAATATAATAAGTAAAGAAATTAAATTTTTATATTTATATATATAAATTATTTATTTTAAATTTTTATATTTTAAATAAAAAAATTAGCGTGCTTCATATTATTTATTTATATAAATAAATAAATAAATATAAAATTAGAGTTTCTGGAAAATAGTTTATATTTTTTTTAAAAAAAAATATTTTTCACATAATAATTTATTTTTTATTATTTAATTCTAATCTATATATATATATATCATGCAATTCCAAAATTACTTTTATTTTATGATAACACATAGAAAATATATTTAAAAAATTTAAGAGTATTTTTAATTATATGTATTTTTTAATTATGTCAATATTTTTTAATATAAATGTAATATGTATTCCTCTCATTTTATAATTTTTATTGTTCTGAAACTATTGTCTTTTTTTTTTAATTATAATAACATATAATTGACTATTAATAGCCATATTTAATTTAATTTTATTTTATTTTTAAAAATTTTTTCAAAATATTTTTTTAATATTTAATAAAATTTAATATTTTTAAGATGGTATTAGAAAATTAATAAATTTTTTTTTATATATGTAAAAAGGCAAAGTGAATTAAAATTATGAGATGAATATAGAATTTATTTAAATATTTAAAATAAGATTTAAGGAATTTAAAGTGAATTAAAAAATTTATTAAATAAAATTTTAGGAACAATTTAAAAAATTTAAAATAAGATTTAAGAGTACAAGGGGCTCCATTTTATTAATTAGGGAATAAACCTTTCATGTAATTAAATATCAAAATGTTGACTGATGGAAGATCAACCAATGATAATAAAATGCTATTATTGAATTTGTTAACACTTAAATCCAACTCTTTTAATTTTGGAAAACCTGTATACCATACAATGAGCTCTTTTAGTTGCTGGAATATTGACAAGTTTACATATCAAATATTCTCATCATAATAAAACGAATAACTCTCCATATCATATTGTCGTGTATTGTTGAGCGAGAGCTCAGTCACGTGACCGGTGGTTGAGTTGCACATAACACGCTTCCATTCACAACAATTGCTGGTTGGATCATCAATCCAAGGAAGAAGATAGTCTGCGTCAAACCCATTTGATCCAACAAATGCCTTGAAATCTAAGAGAGCCAATCTCTCTTCTTCAAGGCAACCTTTGTTTCTATGGATTTGAATCCATAGAATCACAACACCCAACAATAAGCACTTTGCTACGTTAGCCAACTCCATTTGGAAATGCCATGCTCCCATCCACCACTCCTTCCCCTTGTTTATATTCATTCATAACTCTATTAGTCTCCCATCACATCCCCAATCGACAAATATTGGATTTTTTTTTTTAACAAAAGGTAACTTTTAAAGTCTAGATCAATAAATAAATTAATAAGCCATTTTAATTTTTTAATGTGTAATTAATAAAATTATCAAATTTTTTTAAAAAATATTAAATAAATTTTAAAATATAAATCAAATAAGCCTTTGAAGCAAAATAACATATTCATTTTTAAAGTTGATCAATGAGTTTTTACTCTCTATTCTTTTCTCTTTTTTTTTCTTTTTTATTTATGGGATTAACATTCTTTGATAATTAATTCATATTTTAAACTAACTGTAGATCAATTTTTAATGGTTTCTGCTTAATTTTGATTTAGTTTAAAATTTATATAATTTTTATTTTTTTTAAATTTATAGTTGGAAGCATATCAAATTGTATTCTCAATTTCAATATTTTCGATAAAAATTTAAGAGGAAAGATTTAGGATTGCCATCTTATAGTTCCGATCTTAAATTGAGTTAAAAGTCATTAATCGATTTCTATCTTGAGTTTAATTGAGTTAATAGTTTTGACACGGGGCAACTAGTCTTGGATTTTACGGCAGACTTGGACCGGGGCTAACTTTTATATTTTAATTATTATTTTGGATATTTTGGATATTTTTATAATTTTGCATATTAGGATTTTATTTCTATTGTAAATAGCCTCCATTGGCTATTAGAATTTTAGACTCCTATTAGGATTAGGATTATTTTTGCATATTAGGATTTTATTTCTATTGTAAATAGCCTCCCTTGACTATTAGGATTTTAGACTCCTATTAGGATTAGGATTATTTTGCATATTAGGATTTTATTTCTATTGTAAATAACCTCCCTTGGCTATTAGGATTTTAGACTCCTATTAGGATTATGATTATTTTTGCATATTAGGATTTTTCTATTATAAATAGCCTCCCTTGGCTATTAGGAAGTCACTTTCCAATTTTAAGAAATTTCAATAAGACTTTTCGTCTTTTAGCCTATCTTTTCTCTTATTTCGTCTTAACCAAACGATATTGGTTACAACTCCTGACGGAGTCTAAATAGTCCTACATCAGATTGGTATCAAAGCGAAGTTCGACCATGGCAGATAACCAAGAGGCGCGACTTGCTGCGATTGAGGCATCCTTGGCAGAATTGAGGGAGATGATCGGACAGCTGACCCTGCAGCAGTGAATCCACCAACCCGCCGCCGCCGCACATCCCCATGTGGCCGCCAATCCTGTGGCCACCATTCCTGTGGCCGCCAATCCTGTGGTCGCCAATCCTGTGGTCGTCAATCCTATGCTTGCAAATCCCCAACAGAACTATCAGGAAGGTTACAGGATCAAGGTAGACCTTCAAAACTTTTCTGGTTCATTAGATGTTGAATCTGTTCTTGATTGGCTGGCAGAGGTTGAACGCTTCTTTGAAATTATGAACGTGGAAGAGGAACGCAAGGTTCCAATTGTGGCCTATAAGTTGAAAGGGGGTGCAGCAGCCTGGTGGAATTCGATTCAAAACGAACGCTATCGGAAGAGGCTGGAGCCCATACGAAACTGGGTGCTGATGAAGCAGATGTTTGAACAACGATTCTTGCCTAGCGATCACGCTCAGGTTTTATATAACCGGTATCATGACTGTGTACAAGGGAACCGAAGGGTGGATGAGTATACCGAGGAGTTTCTAAGGCTGCAGGCAAGATGTAAAAACTGTGAGAACGAGGCCCAACAGGTTGCTCATTATCAGAGGGGGCTAAATCACGAAATTCGTTGTATGATGGGAGTAGTTGCGATTTTCACCTTGGCAGACGCTATTGAAATGGCAAAAAGGGCAGAAGAGCGTATTGATTGGCAGCCACGACAGCAGCAGTACAACCAGAATTTCAATTACAGAAACTCTAGTTCAACAGGGACGCAACAATATAGAGGCAACTACAGCGGGCAACCTTCTAAGGTTGTAAATTCTAGCAACCCTCCGAATACCATGGAAGAAAGGAGAGACAGTAAGGGCAAGGCAGTCACCACTACAACAGACAAAGGAGGCAGGATCAATCCTTACCAGAAGCCAACGGGAGACATCTGTTACCGGTGCAGGCAATCTGGTCATCGATCAAATAATTGTCCAGAACGTAGAGGAGTTAATGCTGACCGCCGGCAGGTTAATATAATTGAGCAGGTGGCTGAAACTGACGAGGAAGTGGATGACGATGACGGATCTATTGCTGGTTCTGAAGATGGAGAGGTCACCTATGTGGTGAAGAAGATCTTATGCTCAACAAAACAGGAGGACGAGACACAAAGGAGGAAGATTTTCCAGGCAAAGTGTCGAGTAGGAGAGGCAATTTGCAGGCTAATTATAGATAGCTGCAGTTGTGAGAATCTGATAGCTAAGCAGTTGGTGGAAAAATTACAGTTGCCTACACAGCCTCACCCCTCACCATACAAAGTCGGATGGATTAAGGAAGGACCGACAATTGAGGTCAACAGAATCTGCAGCGTGCCTATCTCGATCGGTAAATATTATACTGAACTTGTTAATTGTGATGTTGTGGATATGGATTGCTGTGGAATTTTGCTAGGTCGCCCTTGGCAGTTCGATGTTGATGCTTTGCATAAAGGGAAGGAGAATTCATACACGTTCACGTGGAATCAAAAGAAGATTACTATCTTGCCTTCTGGTTCTGCGAAACATTCTAAAGTGGAAGAGAAGAATATTGTTGCTATTTCTACGGGAGTGCAGAAGCTATCAGGCGCAGTTGAGAAATCTGGAGGCACACTGACTTTATTGGTGAGAGAAAAAAGTACAATGGAGGATGCACCATCTTTACCACCACCCGTCAAAGAGCTGTTGAAGGAGTTTCCTAAGATAGTGGAGGAATCATCAAAGCTTCCACCTCCGCGGGATATCCAACATCAGATTGATCTCATTCCTGGATCAAAATTACCGAATCTGCCTCATTACAAGATGAGTCCAAAGGAGAGTGAAAACCTACAAGACCAGGTGGAATTTGCTTACAACAGTATTGCAGCAAGCAACTTGGCAAAACAGCACGTGGATGTTTTCAAACAAGTACAACAATACCTTACAGAAGCCGATGACAAATATAAAGCTACAGCTGATAAATATAGGCGTTTCAAGTCCTTCAATGTCGGTGATCAAGTTATGGTGTATTTACGCAAGGAGCGTGGTGGAGGACAGAAAAAGCTTGACGCCAAGAAGATTGGTCTACTCCGGATCATTCAGAAGATCAATGACAATGCCTATGCTCTTGACCTCCCACATGAAATGAAAATTTCCAAGACGTTTAATGTGGCAGATCTATTTCAGTACTACCCTGCTGATGACAACTCGAGGACGAGTTTTTTACAAGTGGAAGGGAATGACACGGGGCAACTAGCCTTGGATTTTACGGCAGACTTGGAGCGGGGCTAACTTTTATATTTTAATTATTATTTTGGATATTTTGGGTATTTTTATAATTTTGCATATTAGGATTTTATTTCTATTGTAAATAGCCTCCCTTGGCTATTAGGATTTTAGACTCCTATTAGGATTAAGATTATTTTTGCATATTAGGATTTTTCTATTATAAATAGCCTCCCTTGGCTATTAGGAACTCACTTTCCAATTTTAAGAAATTTCAATAAGACTTTTCGTCTTTTAGCCTATCTTTTCTCTTATTTCGTTTTAACCAAACGATATTGGTTACAACTCCTGACGGAGTCTAAATAGTCCTACATCAAGTTTAATTTCAATATTTTGTGATTTTATTAGATTTATAGTTATTTTTTTTAATCTTTATTTCTAATTTTTCTCGCAAATTATGGACGGTTTCTATTTTGCATGTTCTAGTCTTCTTTGATGAGGGATTTGTTCCATAAATTTGATTTGCTTGAGAGTTTTTATATGACTCTAAAAGGGGTCCGATTTCAGTAACATTGGACTCTCGATGCTGCGCTGTTACGTTCAACGATCTCCGCTCTCGTGTATCATTATTTAGCTAAGCACTGAATGCCTCCCCATTATAGTAGTGCTTCGATGATCAACACTTTTACTTTGTTTCGAAGGCCTTCTACCTGCATGTTAGTTGTTTTATTTTCTTATTATATTTCTTTTGTTTTTTCTAAATTTGGTAATTGCCTTTTTGATTTATTTTTGCGCTCGCTTCCGTGTTGAGCGACAACAACGGAATGTCGATGGGAGTCATCGGTGCTGTAGCGGTGGAGTTTAGCAAAATCAGTACTTAGTTGTGACTATTTATTTTTTTAATTTGGTTTGTTTGTTGTCTAGTTGGTTTGATTCATTATTATTTTTATATTTTGGTTTGATTGGATTTATACTGAATTTTGAACTTTTGGATACCCATAAATAACTCTCTAAAGCCATATGAATCTTGATTAAATAAAATATATGGTGCATTAATAAAAAACATGTAAATTATATTTTATTTTTTTAATAATTGACTTTTAATTAATATTCAAATTCAAAATCTCACATGTTTGGAAGATCTGTTACTAACAAAATAAAGGCATGAAATACAACCGATCGATAAAAAAATAATTTTTATGTTTCCATGAGTGATAATTTACTGTGAGTACATATGATAGTCCATATACTTTAGTTAGGATTGCTATTGTTTTGCATTGATATTTTACTCTAAGAAATATATTTAAAAATATTTCATATTAAAATTTAATATTTCCATTTATAAAAATTTAAAAATAATTAAATAACAATTTATTATATGAATAAATTTTAAATATTATTATGAGATCATGTTATTGCTAATATGTTGTACTTCAACACACAGTGATTTATTATATTTTTAGTTATGTGCGATATTTCTCTTAAATTTTCTATTAAAACAGCTATATATCATAAAATTTTTGAGAATTTTATTCTACCTAAACTTGTTGACGGAAATTTTAAGTCTTATAGTACAGACAATAATTTTAATGAATCATTAATATTTAACAACCACATCATATATAGGTCAATGATAGATAAGTGGTTTATTATATTTTCTCAAAATTTTCAATTAAATTGATAATATTATTAAAATTTCAAGAATTTTATTCTATCTAAATGTATTGACCATATCATTAAAATTTATTTTTCAGATAAACATCTCAATAATTCATTAATTTTTTAAATCAATATCAAATATAGTCTACTATGCGTTCAAAATTTCCTAATTACCTGTCTGTGATCAAACTTTAATTACTACTGCTATTTATTTGGCATGGATATTTACGTTTTTTTTTAAAAAACAAATGCAACAAATATATTAATGAAATATATTTAAAAATATTTTCGTATTAAAATTTAACATTTCTGTTTTAAAAAATAATTAAATAATAATTTACTTTATGAATAAATCTAAAATATTATTATTATTATAGAAAGCATATTAAAACACATACACATGCAAGTTTAAAAATTTGAAACGTCAGTTAGTTTGAGGTAGTTTAGAATGCTTAATCTGTTCAAGTTAAAAACATTTCACTTGATTTCCAAGTCTTAAATTCGACATAATAAAAAAAATTAAGATATATATATATATATAAAGTTACCAAAATTAAGATAAGTTCAAGTTTGCCTAGAAATTAAAATTAATGTTATTATTTTAATTTCAAAGTGCTTTAAACTATTTAATATATGTTATTATTATTATTTATCATTGAAATAATTTTAAACAATTTTAGGCTGTAATAAATGCACATATTTATCTCATTCTCTAGCTTTATTTTGGTTTCATTTTTAGTAGATTACACTATTTTATTTTATCTAAATGTATTGACTGAAATATTTAAGTTTTCTTTTATTAGGCTCAATAATTTTATCGGATCATTAATATTAATACTGATTTAATTTAACGGCCAAAGATATATTATTGATTTTTTTTAAAAAAATAGTCCCTACAACTCAATTTACGATTAAAAAAATAAGCGGATCATATATAATTTTTTAAAAAAATTATAAAAAATAGCCACATCATATATAATACAAAAGTTACAAGATATTTTTCTCATGTATGAATAATTCTAAGCGTACTAAAAACACTTAAAAAAATATTTTAAGAGTTATTAGAATAAAATATGCCTCTTGATGTAATTGTATTGATTTGATGACATAGTAGGCAAGTGATTTGTTGTAATCTATCAAACTTTCCAATCAAATTAGTATATCATCAAAATTTCCAAAAAATATAAGTAAAATTTAATTAATTTTTATTTTTAAAATTTATTCTTTTTTGAAATCAATAAATTTTTTTTAATATATTTATAAAAAAATAGTTTATTCAATGAAGGGATTTTTTTTTCCCAAATAAGAGAGGAAAAACATGATAAGGACGTTCAAAATCCATTTAAGGGATCTTTGGTTTAATGTGCCCAAGTCACAATCTAATTTCCAATGTAATGATAGGTGTCCTTAATAAATGAAAAATTACAATTCAGTTTTTATAATATAGAAAGACTCATTAATTAATTTTTTAATTTAAAAAATATATTAAAATATTCATAGCATTTTAATAAATCTATTAATTAATATAGAAGGACTCACCGATACTCTGAGAATTAAAAAAATTATGTAAATTTATTTTTATTTCTAGTATTGGAAGTAAAATGGGTTAAACTAATATAATTTCGGTTGAAATACTATTAAAAAAATATAAAAAGTTAAGAATGCTACAATAATAAAAATAATAGGTGGACTTGAAATTTTATTAAATCTTTTCCGGACTGTGATGTTTTCAAAATTGTGGTAAGGAGAATAACTATTAATGTATATAATAGTTTCCATGATTCTTTTTTTTTTTCAATTTCCTTCCATTTGTCTCTTCACGAATTTATTTCTTTTCAAATATTATAATTATAAATTATTTCATATATTGTTATTAATATTTATTTCAGTGATTTAAATTTTATTTGTTTATAAAAAATAATTTATATTTAAAAAATATCAATTAAAGAAAATATTTTAAAATATTTTTTTTTATATATTGCAAGTGACTAAAGATGTTAAGGAGATATTTTGGTAAGCCACTAAAAAAAAGAAAGTAGTTGTATTGACTTGATGTCAATTATATAAGTCAATGAGAGATAAATAGTTTATTATATTCTCTCAAAATTTTTAATTAAAATAATAATATTATAAAATTTCAAGAATTTTAGTCTATTCAAACATATTGATTGAAATCATTAAATATTTTTTTTTAGATAATCATCTCAATAATTTATTAATTTCATAAATCAGTATCAAATGTGGTTTATTATTCATTCAAAATTTTCTAATTACCATTATGTGACTAAACTTTAATTATGATTTTATTTACTTTTTTTAAAAAATACAACAAATATATTAATGAAATATATTTAAAAATATTTTCATATTCAAATTTAACATTTCCGTTTTAAAAAATAATTAAATAATAATTTACTTTTATGAATGAATCTAAAATATTATTAGTATAGAAAGCAAGTTTGAGACATCAAATGCGGTCCCATATTTATTCAAAATTTCCAATTTTCAAATTACCATTCAATTGCCAAATTTCATAATCAACTTTAATTTAAATGGCCCACCCAATTGCATATGAGAAAACTTTATAATCTAAACGAGGTTAATTATGTTTCATAAGATATGCAATAACCGTAAAATATATGAGTATAAAAAAAATACTAATTATTAGTGATATTGAAGTATTTTATAAATTTCTCATCTCACAATTATTTTCTTTTTTCTTGTTAATTACTAGTTGTAAAACTCGTAAACTTATTATTTTTTAATTTATTAGAACTTCTAAAATTAGAATATATAAAATTGAAAAACAAAAGTAAAATCTAATGAATTTTTATTTTTAAAATTTTTCTATGCCTAATTTTATTTTTAAAATTTAAAATAAAATAAAATTAATTTTTAAAAATTAAATTTATTAATAGAAACTTAATATCTCTTTACATATTCTTTACAATAATTCTTTTTTAAAAAATGGAAGGAATCAATATAAAAATCTAAAAATATATTTTTTAAGAGAAAACATAGTTTATCTAATGAAGGAACTTTTTAAGAGAAAAAAAATACTTAGAAATTAAATGACTTGATTTTCCATTTTGGAATTCCGAATTTGAAATGATTTAGATTTTGGAATTCCGAATTTGAAATGATTTAGATTTTTTCATCAAATCACTTGATTTAGTGACTACTTTTTATTTATTTTTTCTTTTTTTTTTTGATATTGTGCAAATTATCATTAGTCGTTAGGATTGAATTCGGTAAGATCTTCGACTTCGCATGCAGTTTACCGAATTACTTTGTGATTAGTGATATTTTACATTTTGTAGTTTTATTAGATTTATAGTTTTTTTTTAAACTTCTATCTCTAATTTTCCTTGCTGATTGTGAACGACTTCTATTTTGCATGTTCTAGTCTTTTCTAACGAGGGATTTGCTTGATAAATTTATTTTACGTGAGGGTTTTTATATGACTCCAAAGAAAGCTGTTACGTCCGGCAATCTCTAATTCGGTATATCATTATTTACCTGAGCCTGAATGCCTCCCTTGTATAGTAGTACTTAAATGATTAATACTCTTATTTTATTTCCATTTATAAAACTTTAAAAATAATTAAATAACAATTTACTTTATGAATAAATTTAAAGTATTACTCTGAGACCAATGTTTTTCGTTGAAGGAGCACTCCGCTATGAAGTCGGCAAGGGCCTGAGATTTTATGGTTGTGCGAGGTCGGTACTCTAAGCAGTAGGAACTGATCTCAATGGACCAAGCAAGCATCCGACCTGAAGTTTCTGGTCTATGGAGAATTTTCTTCAACGGTTGATCTGTCATCACTACTCCCTGATGGCTCTCTAGGTATACCCTGAATTTTCTGACCGCCAATAACAGAGCATATGCTATTTTTTCGATGTTCAGATATCTTACCTCAGCGTTTTTGAGTACTTTGCTTACGTAAAACACTGGCTTCTATTCTCCTCCTTCCACTCTTATCAGCACCGCGCTGACAGCTTGTTCCGAGGCCGATAAGTAGATCAAGAGCTCTTCCCCTTTCAGCGGGCTGCTGAGTACATGAGGCGAACTGAGATAGCACTTGAGCTCTTTGAAAGCCTCTTGACAATCTTCAGTCCATTCAAAATTCGGAACTTTTCTCAACTTCTTGAAGAATGGAAGGCACCTTTCTGCCGACCTTGATATAAAACGATTAAGCGCCACTACCCTTCCAGTGAGTCTTTGGACATCTCTAACACAGGTCGGTTCAGGCATTTTCAATATGGCTTCTACCTTCTCAAGATTGGGCTCAATACCCTTTCCACTCACCATGTAACCCAGGAATTTTCCCCCCTGATGAAGAAAGTGCATTTTGCTGGGTTCAGCCTCATTCTGTACTGCTCTAATACCTCAAATACTTCCTTCAGATCTATCAAGTGTTGTTGAAAAGTCGGACTCTTCACCACCATATCATCCACGTATACTTCGATATTTCTACCTATCTGGTCTTTGAAAATTTTGTTCATCAGTCTCTGGTATGTTGCCCCAGCATTCTTCAGCCCAAAAGGCATGGCCTTATAACAGTAAGTCCCATCTTCTGTTATGAAAGAGGTCTTCTCCTCATCCGACCTGTCCATTGGGATTTGGTGGTAACCAGACATTGCATCCAAAGAAGACATGTAATCGAAATTGGCCGTAGAGTCGACCATTTTATTAATATCAGGGAGGGGGTAGCAATCTCTGGGACATGCTTGGTTTAGGTCAGTAAAGTCTATACACATCCTATACTTGCCATTGGATTTTTTCACTAGTACATGATTTGCTAGCCATTGTGAGTACATTACTTCCCTAATAAACCCTGCTTCCTCTAGCTTTTGTACCTCCTTCCTGGTGGCCTGCTGCTTCTCTCTTCCCACTACCCTCTTATTCTATTTTATTGGCTTAGCTTCGGGGAGGATGTTCAGCTTGTGAGTGATCACCTCAGGGTCTATCCCGGGCATGTCAGATGGCTTCTAGGCGAAGCTTAGGGCGTGACCTCGGATTAAGGCCATCACTTCAGCTTTTTGCTCTTCAGTCAGGCCAACATTGAGGCTGAAAACCTTGTCTGTTTCTATTTCTGATAGGGGGAAGGTTTCCAGTTCTCCGACTGGTTCCATCCTGGCTTCCTTCTTCTCATCTTGGATTTCCAGGACTTCCGAATCAAGTTTTTCTCCTGTCGAGCTCGGCTTTGACACTGTGGCCAGGTATACTGCTCTTGCCTCTTATTGACACCCTCTGACTACCCCCATTCCTGATTCGGTTGGAAACTTTATAGCCAAGTACCTGATGCTGGTCACTGCCTCAAAATCATACAGCACCGGCCTTCCCAGTATTATGTTATAATTCAGGGGAAGCTTCGCCACCAAGAATACTGCGTAGTGAGTCTGAGCCAAAGGTGCCTCTCCGAGGGTCAGAGCCAATTTCACCTTTCCCTCCATAGGTACCGAGACTCCTCCGATTCCCTTTACTGGGGCCTGATCCCAAACTAGCTGCTCCTCGGGGATTTTCATCTGCTGGAAGACCCGGTATGGCAATAAGTTCACCTTGCTTCCGTCGTCGACCAGGATCTTCCTGACTCGGTAGTTGTGGATGACGGCTTCGATAACAAGGGCATCATCGTGAGGCATCTGAATGCCTGGGGGCATCTTCTGGGGAGAAAGAGATGACCGTTGGAGAATGCTCTGCTATTTGCATGACTTCAGCACTGCTACCTTCCCCATCTCGGCCCCTTTTTCTTCCTCTCCTGCTTATCCGACCTCCAATTCCCTCGACAATCATATTGATGGTTTCACTGGAACCGTCATTCACTGGTCCTGCTCCTGTCCTCCGAGGTCTTTCTATTGTAGGATTCTGCTGAGGCCTTTCTCCTTCTGGTTTTTTCACAAAGTTTCTGAGGTGTCCCCTTTTAATCAGCCTTTCAATTTCGCTGATCAGCTAGTAACAATTGTTGGTGTCATGGCCGTGTGTACGATGGTACTGGTAGTATTTGTCAGGATCTCTCTGGCTTGCTTCAGCCTTCATGGGCTTTGGCCATTGGAGAAACTCCTTATTTTGGACTGCCATGAGCACTTCGGCTCGGGAGGCATTGAGAGGAGTCAGGGTTTCTGGGACTCGAGGTGGAAATGGTCTTTGGTCTCTCCGATCCCAGGGTTGTCTGTACATCTCGGGCTTTTTATTTTGCCTTTTTTCGTGCCTTTTCGGCCTCCTTTCTTCTGGAGTTTTTCCTCTGTCCGCCGCTTCTTTGGCAAATCTGCTCGTCATCAAGGCATCATCCTGCCTTATGTATTTTTCAGTCCTCTTCATCAGTTCTGCTAGTGAGGTAGGGGGCTTTCTGGTTAACGAGCCGAAGAACTCAGGGGAGGTTGTCCCTTTCTGCATGGCTTCCACCGCCCTGCCTTCATCTAGCTCGGAGATCTGCAAGGCCTCCATATTGAAACTGGCTACATATTCCCTCAAGGATTCATTCCTCCTCTGCCTAACCGTCTCCAGGTAACTAGTTTTTCTGTCAGCTGGCACTCCTGCTATGAACCGGCTGATGAATACATTAGCAAGGTCTCCGAAGCTTCTGATACTTCCAGCTTCCAAGCTATTGAACCACGCCCGTGCTGGTCCCGTAAGCGTCGTGGGGAATACCTTGCACATCAAGGCATCCGATAAGGTCTGCAGCTCCATGAAAGTTTTATAGTTAAGAACGTGCTCCCTTGGATTTCCCGTTCCGTCGTATGCTGCCATAGGCGGCATCATGAATTTTTTGGGGATGGTCTCCTGCTGTACCAATTTCGAGAAAGGCGAGGACGTGGGTAAGAGGGTCTGATTGTCATCCTTCGCCCCCAACTCGGCCAGGAGCTGTTCTCTCATCTTTCGCAGCTTTTGATCTACATTTTCTTCTTCTTGTCTAGGCCTCTTTTTCATGCGATACTCTTCGTTCCATTCTTCATTCTCTGTTCTTCTGGTTGTTCTGGCAGAGTAACTTTCTGCCTCGTCATTTTCTATCAGCTCCCTTACCCTTCTTCCATGGGCTCTAGCCTCCAGCTCTTCCTCTTCACCGGTCCTTTTGCCTCTTTCTCCGGTTTCTCTACTGTTTTGTTGGGGGTGATTGAAGGTAGGCTGGGGCTCGTTGGTTTGGATTGCTTCTATCACAAGTAACACATTCGATGGGGTGATGAGGCCCCTTTGTTGCATCATCTGCCCTAACCAGTGGGCGGTGTTTTGTAATTGGAGGGCCATGGTCTAAAGGTCTTGGTTAGACAAGGTGGCTCCGGGTACATTCCCTGCCGAGCTCGGCGAGGGATTAAAAGGGGTTGGTGGTTGATTATTGGGAGTTGTAGGGCTGGAGAAAGAGAATTGTTGCCCCTCTTAGGCAGAGCTTAGGTTATTGGGGGTATTGGTAATGTTGTTTTCGTTATGGTTGGCCATTGTGGATCTCAGTGGGTTTTGTAAGAGTGGAACTCCGGTGACGAGAAGATCTCCTTCATTTTCCACAGACGGCACCAATTGATGCTCTAAGATCTAGAGAAAATAGGGTTTACAATAGTTGAGTAAGCTTGGTCTGAGAGGAGGGTGCTCCTCTCCTTTTATTCTTTTTCTTTTGTCTGCTAGTGACGTCTAACGGCCTTGCAGCTATTTGGCCACCTGTCTTTGTCATACGGATACGTACGCACGGAGGCGTCAGACGTATGATTCATGCTAAACGGCCATTTAATTCCCCCCTGGCACGCGTATAAATAGGATAGCTAAGTGGTTGGGCCAGTTGTTCTCTTTTCTGTTAGTCTCATGGCCGAGCTAGAGGTGAGAAGACTGAGGCTCAAGAGAGGCCTGGTCCGTTTAGTAAGGCTGAGTCAAAGCTGGATAGCCTGGGCCGACCCATCTGAGAGGCTTCATGAACCTTGGACTAGTGTTGTTCTTGTGGGCTCAGCCTCATATTGGAGTGGCGAAACCCAGCGGTCATCAGCTTCCAATTATCCAAATTAACGGAGCTTCAGATTAAGTGGCTAAGTTGTTCAATGCACATCACAAAGATATAAGGCGATAACGAACCGCCCTGTCTAATTTCCCTAGTTGGAAAAAATTCCTCCAAAACTTCTCCATTCCACAAAACAGACATAGAAGAAGTGCTAATACACTTCATAATATTCTCCACCTATTTACTAGAAAGTCTAGCAGTTACCAAAACCCACTTAATAAAATCCCAATTAAGTCGATCGTAAGCCTTTTCAAGATCGATCTTAGTTGCCATGTAACCCCGTTTGCCTTTTGCCAGCTACATAGTATGTAAGACTTCCTGATAAATTACTATATTGTCCACTATCTGTCGCCCTGGTACAAAAATATACTGCTCGAGGCCAATAAGAGCATGTCAAACTTCTTTTAATCTATTAACCAGTGTCTTTGTAATAAGTTTGTAATTGACATTACAAAGAATTATTGGTCTGAATTGGGCACAGAACTCAGGATTCGACACCTTAGGTATGAGAAACAGAAAGGTCTCATTGATTTCCTTTGAAATCGAATTTCCATTTAACACACCAATCACAAATTTTACAGCATCCCAACCTATAACAGACCAAGCCTTTTGGTAGAAACCAGCTTGAAACCCATCTTTCCCTGGTGCCTTTGAAGGTGCCATATTGGAAAGAGCTTTAAATATCTCATCCGGAAAAAAAGGTTTATCCATCTCCGCAATTTGTTTTTCATTCAGACGTGCTCTAGATGAAGCATCAAGGACAACCCGATTACAAGACATCTCAACAGAGTACAAATTCTTAAAAAAAACTCTCTAACCATATTTTTGAGAGAAACAACACCCCTAATCCATAAACCATTCCCATCTTTCAAACAAGTCACACCTTGCCTTTTATTTTTAACCTTTGCAGAAAGGTGATAAAATCTGGTATTGCAATCTCCGGAAAAATCCATTCTTCTGTAGACTTTTGAAACCAAAAAATCTCTTCCTGATGTAACACTTCTTGCAATTGATTCCACAGATTATATTCTAACTTGACCATGTTAGCGAAACAACTAGTAGCCAATAACTTTTGAATATCTTCAACCCTCTTCAACAGTCTTTGCTTCTTCTAGAATATATTACCAAATACAGAGATATTCCATTGTTTCAAACCTTCTATAGTATTGCGCAAGTTGACCAAAAAAGAATCATTAGCCTTCCAATTCCTAATAACAGCATTCTTGAAATTGGGATGAGTAAACCATGTCAGTTGGCATTTGAAAGGCGACTTGAAACTACGTTTCCCTTGATTAAATTTTAACACAATCGGAATATGATCAGAATAAATTTTAGCTGGATGTAGTACCTCCCCATCCTCAAAGTTGAGATGCCAATTTTTACTAACCAAGCATCTATCCAGTCTAGCTATTTTGATACTACAAATATCATTCTTTCTCCACCACGTAAATGGCTCTCATTTATATTGCACATCAATTAACCCATTATCATAAATCCAATCATTAAAGTCCTTAGAGCCAGCATTATTAAAAGTGGAATAGCCAGATTGCTCTTAGATAGAAATAATACTATTAAAATCACATATCGCCACCCATCCATTGACATTATCATCCGAATTATCAGTCAATTCCTCCCAAAGCAACCTCCTTAGTTGGGAAGAACTTGCATACACCACATTTAATAGCCAACGCCGACTAGATTTCTCCTCAATCATGCAGCTAACAAATTATGGGTTAGTTTTGAGAATATGTAAAGAAAAGGAAGTTTCTGCCCAGAAAACCCATATTCCCCCACTAAACCCAACGGTTTCAATATATATCCACTGAGCATACCCCAAATTCTTACAAACCTTATCCGCCTGAAAACCACTCATTTTAGGTTCCAAAATACAAAAAATATATGGTTTGAAAACTCTTTTGTATTCTGAAAAAGCTCTTCTAAAATGAGACACACTCCTTTGGCAATTCCATGTGACAACAATCATCAAAAAATAAATTAAAAATGATTCAAAAGCCGCTAAAACATTACTAAAGCTGTTGAAAAAGAAACAGCACCGAGCTAGAAAGACACTCAATGCTCTATAGGAGCATCCTCCAGGTTCGTCATCTGCTCATCATATTTTCCACACGTTTCAACCAGAGTTTTGGCTACCAAAATGACAGCATTATTCGCACTTTTTTTATCCAGGATCTAAGTCATTCTTTTCAATATCCATTCCACGAGTAGGAGGGTACAAGATAATAACATTCGGTGGTACTAGTATCCCATTTGCACTTCCTGTCCTCACCGAATCCATATTCTCATCCATCCTCGACACAACCCATTTGTTACCCATCAGATTCTCTTAGCTACCCCTTACCACAGCATGGTCCATCTCTGCAACAGCCTGTTTAGAATGACTAGTTAAATTCTTTTTTGTCTGATACTGGGCCTGGGCCATTGAAATAAGCACCTGTGTCTTAGCAATCTCCACTTTCTTCCCCTTTCTGCTCATGTTATTTTGGCCCACTTTTGATTTCATCCAAACTTCTTTATTGGTAGTAATTCGGTCTTTAAATACAATATTATTATTCCCATTTTTTAACCTAGAAGAATTTTGGCCAGCATTAGTTTCCTTGTTAGCCACGTTATTATTTCTCTCTTCCTCTTCTAAGTTCTCCAAGGAACCATATTGATTAGAATTAGAATTATTCTGCTGGATATTTGACTTCCCATAACTACCCACCTTCTTTCTCATTGGCCGATCAAATTTCTTTCTATATTTTCGCACCAACATCCAATCCCCATAGTCCTTAATTACAGCCGGATTAATCTCCGAACTTCTAGTATTTGATCATTGCAGAATTTTGTAAACGTCAACTGCTCCTCCGGTCTCCTTTGCAACAAGCATCCTACATGTTTTTTTGAACACTGATCATCAACATGACCATATCTCCCACAACGAGTATGGATAATGCTAGTTCTAATGATGTGGCTGTTACATATTTAAAAAAGAAAATCAATAGTTGGAGATTTGGGATTTTAAATTGCAAATATCTTCATATGAGATGTATTGTCCACATAATTAATTTAGTTGTGGTTGATGAACTAAAAGAAAATATTGAAGCAGTAAAAAGGGTTAGAGAAGCAGTGAGATATGTGAGACAATCTCCTGCTAGATTGCAAAAGTTCAAATCATGTTGTGAGATGGAGGGGATTCAAAGTAAATGTTTCCACTAGGTAGAATTCCACCTATTTGATATTGAGAACTGCGGAAAATTTTGAAAATGCATTTGATAGATTTGCAACTATTGATCCATGTTTTAAGTTTGATCTTGTGTCTGGTAAAAAATATGATGGTGTGCCTGATAGTTTGGATTGTGACTATATTAGAAAAATTATAGATTTCTTAGGTCACTTTTATGATCTTACATTAAAGATTTCAGGTTCTAGATATGTCACTTCCAATATTTTTTTATGAGATTAGTTCAGTTGATTGTTTATTATAAGAGTAGAAAATTAGTGATGACCTAACTTTGGCAAATATGAGTGAGAAGATGAAAGTGAAGTTTAATAAATAATGGGGGGATCCTGATAAAATGAACAAATTTATTTATATTGCGATTGTGATGGATACTAGATATAAGATGAAATTTATGGGTTTTGCACTCTTTGCTGTGTATGGGAATGGAAATGGTTTGGATTTAACACATAAAATTAAATCAGTTGTGTATGAGTTGTTTGATGAATACAAGAGAATGTTTGCTAATGAAAATGCAAACATAAATGATGGTCATGCACATTCAATTGCAATTGAAAACTTGGATGAGGAAGGATAAAAAAATAGATCAAGGATGAATTTGGATAGTCAATTTTTTGAAACATAAAATTGAGATTGGAGAAGTTAAAAATAAGTCAGATCTGGATTACTATCTTAATGAGAGTATTCAAGTGGTGGATGAGAATGATGAATTTGATATATTACTTTAGTGAAAACTTAACTCTAATAGGTTCTTTATCCTTTCCCATATTGTTAGAGATATTTTAGCAGTTCCTATATCTACTGTTGCATTAGAATCAACTTTTAGCACCAGGAGTAGAGTACTTGACCCTTTTAGAAGTTCTTTAACTCCTAAAGTTGTTGAGACTTTAATATGTGCACAAGATTGGCTTCGAAAATCTCATTGTCGCAATTCCATTGAAAAACAAATAGCAGATATGGAAAGACTTAAAGAAAGTATGTAGAATCTTATTTAATTTTTAAAATTATTATTGTCTTAAATATTTCATACTTGATAAATATTAAATTATTTTTCTCTTATTTTTTAGCATTTACAAATTATAAGGTGAGTAGCAGTATTAATGAAAACAGTCAAACACCGTCAATTTGGATGGTTGATATAAAATTGAATGATTTCAAGGTAGATCTTTTTTTCTTGTTATTATTGATTATTGAATTGATTCTGACAACTTTTTATAGCTATTCTAATATTTTTTATACTTACAAGTGAAATATCAGTTCAAGTTTGAAGAATATGGTGGTCGGAAACTTGATGGCAAAAGTGAAGATTTTTTTATTATTTAATTTTATGTTGTTTCAGTCGTTTGGAATTTGGATCATGTAATTTTGGACTTTCGAATTATGTAACTTTCTTTATATTTATATTGGACTATTCGATTATAGACTATATTTTATATCATGTATGAATATGATGTGTAAAATAGTAGAGCGGATTATTTTAATAGTAGACTAAGGTGTTAAATTTTAATTTTTATATTGTTTTATGACTATTATTGATTTTTTATTCGTAAAAGTTAAAATTAAAACATTTCAATTGAATTTTAGAATACTAAAAATCAATGTGAAAAAAAATGAAAAATTTAAAAATCGGTTCAACCGATCGAACCGACCGAATCGAACTAAACTAGATCGGTTTGATTTGATTCGATTATCCCTCTTATTCGGTTCGGTTCTGTTTATGTAAAATTCTTCAATTTGATTTTTGGTTCGGTTTTGAACCGAACAGACCGAATACTCACCCTTAACGAATATGATTCAAAAAACTAATAGAATTTCCACTGAATATATATATATATATATATATATATATATATATATATATATATATATATATATATATGAATGCGTATAACCTGCTACAATTTTAAAATATTAAAACGTAAAATTCCTTATATATATGAATGCGTATAGCCTGCTACAATTTTAAAATATTAAAAGTAAAAAAGAGGACTGATAGCTGGTCTAGTCAATTCATAATATATTTATACTAAACAAGATACATTAGCATTTGAACATACAATTTATATATTATCTTCCAAAATTGCAAGAAAGTTACAAAGGACTTAGGATTGGGCTGACCTCCACTAAACTCTGAGTGGATGAAGTAGAAAAAAAGACAAAATTAGAAGACGTAGACTGCTATGAGTGAATCACCAAAATGATCTATAATATTAAAAGTATAATTAAGGGGTAAGTACAATCTACTCAGTGAGCGGATAAATAAATAACAAAGGGGAAAATATAAAGTTTAGATACTTAATAGTACCAAATATTTAGCTAAAATAAGTCAGATGAATAAATACAATTTAATTCAATTAATATAAATTAAACCAAATATAAATTGCTAAGATATCACTGTTGGAATAATGAATAAATAAAATTATAAAATATGATAAATAAAATATACATACACTCATAACATGCTCCCTGTGAATAATGTTGGCATTTCAAGTGTAATAAAATCAAATAATGGCAATCTCATAGTAATGTTGGCATCTTAGACTCTATGATAACAATATGATCCAAGAGCTAATAAAATAATGGTCATACACATGTGTAGAGCTACCCCAAAGAGTGACCACCTGACATACGCCTGTATATCAAGCGTTGTCCCAAAAATAATATAAATATATGCTAAATTAGCACTAACTATTTTTACAGATGATTTGAAATTTAGGCATATCGCAATGAATATATTTAAAAGGATTAATTCGTAAATGAGTTTTTTTTTTAAATTCATTATTGGAAATTAGGAAAATAGAATTTGATCTCTCAAATTTATTTAAATACACCTTATCACCAAATTAAGTCTGTGAATATATGAACAAGCTTCATTTAATTAATAATTTAATTTTATTATATATTAAAACAATATTATCATAAATACTCTGCAGTAATTATAATTACGATAATTAATTATTAAAGAAGTATTTTTTTATGTTTTAAAATTAATTTATATGAACATTATTCTAATAATTAAATCAGTAAATTCAGTATTTTCTCCGGTGTTAGTACGTCCATACTCGTATAAAAGATACACAAACTAAATTAAAAGTAAATTCAATTTAAAATATGCTGTATAAAAGTATATTGATTATTTTTCTTGAAGGAGTTTTTTTCTAATTAAGATAATTAAATTAAATAAAAACAATTAATGGTAGAAAATTTAACAGAGACACGGTAATTAACGATGTGTTGATTTCCATTCTGGTTTTACGCATTTTGTTGTTTTTTTTTTAAATAAAAAATTATATAACTTGTTCAAGTTTTAGTTTTGCATTTTTATTTTTATTATTTATTAAAAAATATTTTTTAAATGAAAAACCAAAAATTGAAAATATAGAATATATTCGTTTTCGTGGTTTTCTTTTTTCATTTTTTGATGAGAAATACAAAATTGGTTTCGATTATTAATGTTATATTCATATTTTTACTACTTATTAAAAAATATTTTTAAAATAAAAATAAAAAATACAAATATTTATTTTCTTATTATATATTATATTAAATTATTTTTTTATGACTTTTATCATATTATCATTAACAATTTCAAGATTTTATTATTATCAATTAATTTCTTTTAAATACATATCATTTAAGTCATTTATAAAATATATTTAATTTTATTATTATAAAAAAATTTATTATTCAATTTTTATAATATGAAAAATTTATTAATTGATTTTTAATTTTAAAAAATATATTAAAATATTTTTTAGTTTTTAAAAATATATTTATTAATTTTTTTATTAATTTTAGTGATTAAATATCAGATTTTATTTTATTTTTAATTCCAATGGAGGATAGAACGCTAAGACAACAGAAGAGGTCAGACAACCCCATCCTTATCTTCGTCTAGCAAATGACATACAGCCGCCGGAGGAAAAATTATCAACTTAAACCCCAGGCCATTACTAAACGTCAAATTGGCTAAATCATCTGCCACTGAATTTGCTTCCCTGTAAATATGGTGTACCTGCATTCTCCATTCCTGACTTATCATTCTTTTGCAAATTGCTAAAAAATTCTTAACCCTGTAAGTACCTATCGCTTTTTCCTGCAATAAAAAAACTATTACCTTAGAATCACATTGAATCACCACCTGCTTCCACCCCTACTCTAAGCAAGTTTAAAGGCATAGACAACACTTCACAATTCTGCCTCAAGTGAATCACATCTGCCAATATTACTCCAAAAGCCCATCAACCATGTACCACATGTATCCCGAGCAAGTCTTGCATAAGATGCCTGTCCCGGATTGCTCTTAGAAGCACCATCAGTATTAATAACTACCCAATCCTCTAGTGGAGGTTGCCATGAAATAAATTACAAGGAAGAACATTTATTAATTACCTCCAACTGCTTCCTCAAAGCTTATCAATTTAAATAGCATTTGACACCAAAAACTCCTTATTGATAAAGGCAACATTTTCATTGGTACAGAAAACCTTACCGTTTCTATACCGCCAAATCCACTAGCTTGCAACTGAAAAAAGCAACTTCCATGCAACTCCTGCATTTATTGCGTATCCACCTATACATTAGCCTCTAACCAATCTCCAATTTCAGAAGTGGCAAAGAAGTTAGCAATCACTTTATCTACACCAAGTTCTTGCCAAAGTTTCTTCGCCATAGAGCACTCCCTTAAAGCATGAATCACTGTTTCAATTTGGCATTTACATACAGGGCAAGCATTAACAGTAGTAAGATGCCTCTTCTTTCTTTCTTTGTTACACATCAACTTCCATTGGGCCATCTCCCATAAAAATAACCGAATGCGTTGGGTAGTAGGTAGGCTCCAAATTCTCTTCCACAGACTGCTACCTTGATTGCTATCTAATCCCAACAAAGTTTCATATCCCGTTTTAGCAGAATACGAACCTGATTTAGATAATTGCTAACTGAAACCATCTGCATTTTCAATATCATCAACTAGACATAAAGGCATAATCATCTCAACAATATATTTAGATAAGAAATGGCGAAGTTTATCCAGCTTCCATCCAGATCCTTCCTCCCAAAAGCTCCTAACCGTTGCCTGCAAATTTATTGAATCAACATCAGCAATGGCAAGCTCTAAAAGTGAACCAAAAGATGTCCACTCATCAAGCCAAAAAGACGTATCTCTTCCATCTTTGACATCTTCAACCAAACCCAGCTTTACCACCCCTATCCCTTTACAAACACTAGTCCAAACACCCGAAGACCTAGCCTTTGGTTGCGGGTTCCATTGTGCAATACCCCCCATACATACATTTCTGAATGATACATTGAGTCCAAAAAGATTCAGATTCACTGTGTAACCTCCAAAACATCTTACTAATAAGGGCATTATTCATCAATTTCATATCTCTAATCCCCAGCCCCCATACTCTTTAGGTTTAACAATTCTCTCCCACGCAATTAAATGGACTCCCTCTCATCCGAAGCTCCATGCTAATAAAATTTTTGCAGATTCGCTCCATCTCTTGGCACAAAGAAACCGATAATATTGATGCCTGCATCGAATAAATAGGGATTGTACTCAATACTAACTGAACAAGAGTTACCCTTCCCGCAACCGATAGTATCTTTGCCTTCCATCCCTCAAGTCTCTATTTCATGTTGTGAAGCAAATACCCATAAGTTGATTGATTAATTCTTGCATGTATTGAAGGAACTCCCAAGTGTCGGCCTAAATCAGTCACCAAACGCATCCCATATTGATTTTCCAAACTTGCCGCAACTTCTCCATCAACATTCGATGATACATACACACAAGATTTTGAAACATTCACCTTTTGACCAGATACCGTGCAAAACATGTCTAAGATTGCCAATACCACCTTAAGTTGGTCCTGCAAAGCTTCATAAAATAACACCATATCGTCAGCAAACATAAGGTGTGAAATGTGAGGACCTTGGCTTAAAAGCGGAATAGCTTCCAACTATCCAAATTAACGGAGCTTCAGGTTAAGTGGCTAAGTTGTTCAATGCACATCACAAAGAGATATGGCGATAAGGAACCGCCCTGTCTAATTTCCCTAATTGGAAAAAATTCCTCCAAAACTTCTCCATTCCACAAAACAGACATAGAAGAAGTGCTAACACACTTCATAATATTCTCCAACCATCTACTAGAAAGTCTAGCCGTTACCAAAACCCACTCAATAAAATCCCAATTAAGTCGATCGTAAGCCTTTTGAAGATCGATCTTAATTGCCATGTAACCCCATTTGCCTTTTGCCAGCTATATAGTATGCAAGACTTCCTGATAAATTACTATATTGTCCACAATCTGCCGCCCTGGTACAAAACTATACTACTCAAGGCCAATAAGAGCATGTAAAACTTCTTTTAATCTATTAACTAGTGTCTTTGTAATAAGTTTGTAATTGACAATACAAAAACTTATTGGTCTGAATTGGGCACAAAACTCAGGATTCGACACCTTAGGTATGAGAAACAGCAAGGTCTCATTCATTTCCTTCAAAATCGAATTTCCATTTAACACACCAATCACAAATTTTGCAGCATCCCAACCTATAACAGACCAAGTCTTTTGGTAGAAGCCAACTTGAAACCCATATTTCCCTGGTGCCCTTAAAGGTGCCATATCGGAAAGAGCTTTAAATATCTCATCCGGCAAAAAAGGTTTATCCATCTCCGCAATCTGTTCTTCGTTAAGACGTGCTCTAAATGAAGCATCAAGGACATCCCAATTACAAGACATCTCAACAGAGTACAAATTCTTAAAATACTCTCTAACCATATTTTTTGAGAGAAACAACACCCCTAATCCATAAACCATTCCCATCTTTCAAACAAGTCACACCTTACCTTTTATTTTTAACCTTCACAGAAAGGTGATAAAATTTGGTATTACGATCTCCGGAAATAATCCATTCTTCTCTAGACTTCTGAAACTAAAAAATCTCTTCCTGATGCAACACTTCTTGCAATTGATTTCGCAGATTATATTCTAACTTGACCATGTTAGCGAAACAATTAGTAGCCAGTAACTTTTGAATACCTTCAAGCCTCTTCAACAGTCTTCGCTTCTTCTGGAATATATTACCAAATACAGAGATATTCCATTGTTTCAAACCTTCTATAGTATTGTGCAAGTTGACCAAAAAAGAATAATTGGCCTTCCAATATCTAATAATAGCATTCTTGAAATTGGGGTGAGCAAACCATGCCAGTTGGCATTTGAAAGGCGAGTTGAAACTACGTTTCCCTTGATTAAATTTTAACACAATCGAAATATGATCAGAATAAATTTTAGCTGGATGTAGTACCTCCCCATCCTCAAAGTTGAGATGCCAATTTTTACTAACCAAGCATTTATCCAGTCTAGCCATCTTGATACCACAAGTATCATTCTTTCTCCATGTAACATTCCAAAACCTGCAGATAGAAATAAAGCAACCATTAGCTTTCAATTGTACCAGTCCGAAGTTAGAATAACTAGCTTCAGGGGAGGTGCTAGCTTAACCTCGAGCTAATTAGGGGAGGTGCTAGCTTATCCAAAGCCGTCTGACACACAATTTGTTTAAAGATAGAGCACTAAAAGTTGTGTTTAGAGGTCTAACTTGCATTTCATATAGAGTTATTCGTCCAAAGGTAGAGTTAAAATAAGAACGACCAGTAATAGTATTTTAACATCTTCAAACTGTAATAACTAAATCATAGAAAACCCAAATAAGAAAACAGACATATCTTAAAATAAAGTATCTAACGTGATAAGCAGGTCGGAATCAAGGTGCTATCGGGAGGTGCTTAAGGGTTTCCCGACATGCTAGCTTGAGGTGCTTCCTAAAACCGACGTGCTTGCTTAAATAAAATGAACTTCTAAATGTTAAAAATGTAAGTTTAGTAGGTCAATCTATGAATATTGAAAGTTTAAAAACTAAATTGAAACATGTGGAAAAGTTTAGTAGGTGAAAGTGTGAATATGGAAAGTTTAAAAGTAAAATTCCAAGTTTGCCCTCCACCTTTTTCTATATTCACACCTAACCCACCATATGACACCTAGCCATGCATGACTAAGCATGAAAGAAAAGAGTTGTCATTCATTTGGTCCATCATTGCCGTGGCTACACCAAAAGGAAAGAGAAAAAGCTTTTGCTTTCTTATCTTCCATTTCCACCATAGTTCATCAAAAAGATAAAATCTCCAGCCACACAAAATCTGTTTTAACATGAAACTATGCATTCTTGGCCCTAGTAAACCTCAGTGGGAGTCATAGATAGCATAAGGGTATGGCATGCCATATACAGTGTAGCAGTACTGCGCCCTAATGGGCTACATGATATGATATTTTCGACACATTACGTGTCATACAGTTTTCCGGCTTTTTAGCCATACAGGCACAGCATTCGGCCCCCAGGCCATACAGTTTGGCACTTTGTGCTATACAGATACAGATTTCCCTTATCTAGCTAGTTGATCCTACGAAGAGTTTATAGGGGCTAAGATTTAATTATATGACTTGTTAATGCTTTGCTAGCATGCACACAAGATGGTTACCAAAATATGAATGATCTTACTGCTATAAAATTTAATGACCTGATTTGTCCACTGACACATAAAATATTTATGTGCTTTTATATAACATGATTTCATTATATATGTCATGATTATTCCTAGTATACTTGAATGAATATATATGTTGTTATTCACCCACTGGGCATAAGCTCAGCGCATTGGACTTTTCCATGCGCAGGTAATAGATAGAGGAAGCAACAGTTAGGAGGTCTGGTTCTGCATCAGCACAGAGACATCATCATAACCAGTCAGTCACAAGATTTGTACAGAGGTTGTTTATGGTTGGCATGTACATTAATAGTCTACCAAGAGTCTGTAAATGAGTGTTGTAAATAGTACAAATATATACAAATGTGTTGACTAATTTAAGTTATTATGTTCTATTTATGGATTTGATAATGTGAAATGAGCAAATATTGAGATTTTATGACTATTTTTCACAGGGATAATTGCTAATAAACAGGGGAGACTTTTGCGGTTTCTCCATTTAAAATTATTTTGTGAATCAACATGCATTTAAACAAACTAAAGAACAATTTATAAGGTCAAAGCTATCTTAAGTCCACATATGTAATTGCATATAGTATAGTATGTGGCATCCTTTACTAAGTTATTGTATAGACGGGTAAGGGGTGTTACACTCCACCACGTAAATGGCTCTCATTTATATTGCACATCAATTAACCCATTATTATAAATCCAATCATTAAAGTCCTTAGAGCCAACATTATTAAAAGTGGAATAGCCAGATTGCTCTTGGGTAGAAATAATACTATTAAAATCACATATCTCCACCCATCCATTGATATTATCATTTGAATTATCATTCAATTCCTCCCAAAGCAACCTCCTTAGTTGGGAAGAACTCGCATACACCATATTTAATAGCCAACGCCGACTAGATTTCTCCTCAATCATGCAGCTAACAAATTGTGTGTTAGTTTTGAGAATATGTAAAGAAAAGGAAGTTTCTGCCCAGAAAACCCATATTCCCCCATTAAACCCAACAACTTCAATACGTATCCACTGAGCATACCCTAAATTCTTACAAACCTTAGCCGCCTGAAAACCACTCATGAATACAAAAAATATATGGTTTGAAAACTCTTTTGTATTCTGAAAAAGCTCTTCTAAAATGAGACAAAAACACCCTTTGGCAATTCCATGTGACAACAATCATCAAAAAATAAATTAATAATGATCCAAAAGCCGCTAAAAACACGACTAAAGCTGCTGAAAAAAGAAACAGCACCGAGCTAGAAAGACACTCAATGCTCTATAGGAGCATCCTCCAGGTTCGTCATCTACTCATCTTATTTCCCACACGTTTCAACTAGAGTTTTTGCTATCAAAATGACAGCATCATCCTCACTTTTTTATCCAGGATCCAAGCCATTCTTTTCAATATCCATTCCATGAGTAGGAGGGTGCAAGATATTAACATTCGGTGGTACTAGTATCCCATTTGCACTTCTTGTCCTCACTGAATCCATATTCTCATGCATCCTCGACACAACCCATTTGTTACCCATCGGATTCTCTTGGCTATCCCTAACCACAGTATGGTCCATCTCTGCAGCAGCCTGTTTAGAATGACTAGCTAAATTCTTTTTTGTCTGATACTGGGCCTGGGCCATCGAAATAAGCACCTGTGTCTTAGCAATCTCCACTTCCTTCCCCTTTCTGCTCATGTTATTTTTGCCCACTTTGATTTCATCCAAACTTCTTTATTGGTAGTAATTGGGTCTTTAAATACAATATTATTATTCTCATTTTTAACCTAGAAGAATTTTGTCCAGCATTAGTTTCCTTGTTAGCCGCGTTATTATTTCTCTCCTCCTCTTCTAAGTTCTCCAGGGAAACAAATTGATTAGAATTAGTTTTATTCTGCTAGATATTTGACTTCCCATAACTACCCACCTTCTTTCTCATTGGCCGATCAAATTTCTTTCTGTATTTTCGCACCAACATCCAATCCCCATAGTCCTCAATTACGGCCAAATTAATCTCTGAACTTCCACTATTTGATCATTGCAAAATTCTATCAACATCAACTGCTCCTCCGGTCTCCTTTGCAACGAGCATCCTACCATGTTTTTCTGAACACTGGTCATCAACATGACCATATCTCCCACAACGAGTATGGATAACGCTAGTTCTAATGATGTGGCTGTTACATATTTAAAAAAGAAAATCAATAGTTGGAGATTTGGGATTTTAAATTGCAAATATCTTCATATGAGATGTATTGCCCACATAATTAATTAAGTTGTGGTTGATGGACTGAAAAAAAATATTGAAGCAGTAAAAAGGGTTAGAGAAGCAGTGAGATATGTGAGACAATCTCCTGCTAGATTGCAAAAGTTCAAATCATGTTGCGAGATGGAGGGGATTCAAAGTAAATGTCATTTATCTTTTGATGTTTCCACTAGGTGGAATTCCACCTATTTGATATTGAGAACTGCAGAAAATTTTAAAAATGCATTTGATAGATTTGCAACTATTGATTTATGTTTTAAGTTTGATCTTGTGTCTGGTAAAAAATGTAATGGTGTGCTTGATAGTTTGCATTGAGACTATATTAGAAAAATTATAGATTTCTTGGGTCTTTTTTATGATTTTACATTAAAATTTCCAGGTTCTAGATATGTCACTTCCAATATTTTTTTTATGAAATTAGTTCAGTTGATTATTTATTACAAGAGTAGAAAATTAGTGATGACCTAACTTTGGCAAATATGAGTGAGAATATGAAAGTGAAGTTTGATAAATATTGGGGGATCTTGATAAAATGAACAAATTTATTTATATTGCGGTTGTGATGGATCCTAGATATAAGATGAAATTTATGGGTTTTGCACTCTCTGCTATGTATGGGAATGGAAAGGGTTTGGATTTAACACATAAAATTAAATTAGTTGTGTATGAGTTGTTTGATGAATACAAGAGAATATTTGCTAATGAAAATGCAAACATAAATGATGATCATGCCCATTCAATTGCAATTGAAAACTTGGATGAGGAATGATAAAAAAAGAGATCAAGGATGAATTTGGATAGTCAATTTTTGAAACATAAAATTGAGATTGGAGAAGCTAAAAATAAGTAAGATCTGAATTACTATCTTAATGAGAGTATTCAAGTGGTAGATGAGAAGGATGAATTTGATATATTACTTTAGTGAAAACATAACTCTAATAGGTTCCCTATCCTTTTCCATATGACTAGAGATATTTTAGCAGTTCTTATCTCTACTGTTGCATTAGAATCAACTTTTAGCACTAGGAGTAGAGTACTTGACCCTTTTAGGAGTTCTTTAACTCCTAAAGTTGTTGAGACTTTAGTATGTGCACAAGATTGGCTTTCAAAATCTCATTGTCGCAATTCCATTGAAGAACAAATAGCAGATATGGAAAGACTTGAAGAAGGTATATAGAATCTTATTTAATTTTTAAAATTATTATTGGCTTAAATGTTTCATGCTTGATAAATATTAAATTATTTTTCTCTTATTTTTCAGCATTTACAAATTGTGAGGTAAGTAGCAGTATTAAGAAAAACAGTCAAAACACCGTCAATTTGGATGGTTGATATAAAATGGAATGATTTCAAGGTAGATCTTTTTTTCTTGTTATTATTGATTATTGAATTGATTCTGACAACTTTTTATAGTTATTCTAATATTTTTTATGCTTACAAGTGAAATATCAGTTCAAGTTTGAAGAATATGGTGGTCGGAGACTTGATGTCAAAAGTGAAGATGTTTTTGTTGTTTAACTTTATGCTCGTTCAGTCGTTTGGAATTTGGATCATGTAATTTTGGACTTTTAAATTATGTAACTTTCTTTATATTTATATTGGACTATTGGATTATAGACTATATTTTATATCAGGTATGAATATGATGTGTATAGTTGTAGAGCGGATTATTTTAATAGTAGACTAGAGATGTTAAATTTTAATTTTTATATTGTTTTATGACTATTATTGATTTTTTATTCATAAAAGTTAAAATTAAAACATTTCAATTGAATTTTAGAATACTAAAAATCAATGTGAAAAAAAAATAATGAAAAGTTCAAAAATCGGTTCAACCGATCAAACCGACTGAATCAAACCAAACTAGATCGGTTTGATTTGATTCAGTTATCCCTCTTATTCGGTTCAATTCTATTTATGTAAAATTTCTCAATTTGATTTTCTGTTCGGTTCAATTTTGAGCTGAACAGACCGAATGCTCACCCTAACGGATATGATTCAAAAAACTAATAGAATTTCCACTCAAATATATATATATATATATATATATATATATATATATATATATATATATATATATATATATATATATATATAAATGTGTATAACCTGTTACAATTTTAAAATATTAAAATGTAAAAGTCCTTATATATATGAATGTGTATAGCTTTCTATAATTTTAAAATATTAAAAGTAAAAGAGAGGACTGATGTAACGACCCGGAAACCGGACCGCTACCGACGCTAGGATCCAGATCGACTTAAGGTCGTCGAGACCCGTAGCAAGCCTAACATACATCCTGTATACCTGATAACATCCCATACATGATTATACATTTTCATAAAAATTAAAACTTTCCATATACCAAGCTTGACCTGTGCATGCACTATAACCATATACATAAAAGCCCATACTAGAGCCCTCATCAAATACTCTAATGGGTTAACATAACATATATCAAGTTTGGTTCATCATTTCTCATCATAAAAAACATTTCATTTAAAAGATCATGTAAAAAGGGATTAACATCACTATTAGGGCCAAGCACAATATTAAACCATAAAACATTTCTTTACATTACTTTACACAATATCATTTTACATTTACATGTCCACCTCTAACTATTACATAACTTATTCTTTACCCTTGCTGTCCTCCTGTGCTAACACTGATCCTGCACACCTGGGGTTAAGGGAGGGGGTGAGCTAAAAAGCCCAGTGAGCAGAACAATAAAAACATCATTATAAAATTCATGCTTTCATGGAATGCATCACAACACAATCAAATCACATCACGGATGGACTGATCCAAAAATCCCTGGGTGGAGCTCCTCAGGACTTCTGTTACATACAAAGCTTTGTGCCCGGCCCTCGGTGGGGCTCCTCAGGACTTCTGTTACATATCATGATACCTAGAGGACTAATGGGTCGTCCTGTTGTCCATCCACACCCACAATGAATAATGCAATGCGTTATATTCGTGAATGCTAATGCAAACAACCTATTACATATCATGATGCATGAACATGCTTAAAACATTTGATTTCTTTAATATAAAAAGAGTTATGTTCTACTCACCTCTGGCTGACTCTGAACAGACTCTGAAGCAGCTATCTCACTGCTGGGCTCCTCGGTTTCTTGGGTTCGATCCTACACAGGTGGACTCGAATGAGGTGCCAAACAAACTCTATAGGGACTCTAAACATCTCTCCAAAAATCCCCCAAAACATCATAAAACATGCATGCAAAATAGGCAAAGGAAGGCTGGACAGGGGACTTTCGGCGGCAGGTTCGGCGGCCGAAAGCCCCTACAGATACGAAAGTCATGCACCTTCGGCGGCCGAAAGTCCCTTCCAGATCCGAAACTCACCATCCTTCAGGGGCAGGCTCGGCGGTCGAAACTCCACTCCAGAGCCGAAAGTCCAAGCTTTCAGGGGCGAGTTTAGGCAGCCAAACTGCCTCCACAGGCAGGTTCGGCTGCCGAACATGCCTTCAGCTGCCGAACCTGAGTTCTTCCAGAATGGGAGAACTCAAGCCTCTCATGCACACATTGCCTCCCAAGCCCTCCAAACTCATACACAACCCTCACAAGCATGCACAAACATGTATTCAAGCATATAGGGGTCTCAAACTAGCCTAAACCCCAACAAACATCAACATGGCAACTCATATAGCATACATTTATCCTTAAACTAACATAACCCTAACATTTTTACAACTAGCCTAATCATGCATCTCTACCCCATAACCCTTCATAAAACTTGTTTAAAACATCAAAGAAGGTGAGGATCGACGCTTACCTCTTGAAGATCGAGAGAAGGCGCGACCCAACTTGGAGATTTGGGGAAAACGAGTTCCGGAGGTCTCCAAGCTTCACAACTTCGATCTTAGCTCAAAATCTTCAAAACCAAGTTAAAACTTATTAAAAACTTGAAGGGATTGAAGGAAATAATCAAAACTAACCATGGAAGGGCATGGACTCACCTTTGCCTGAAAATGGAGAAGAAAACTCGCCCATTTTTAGACATGGGGCCTTTTATAGGTGACTGGTCAGGCCACTTTCAGGGGCCAAAGGTGACTCCAAAACTCCACCATGTTCAGCGGCCGAACATGAGGTTCGGCGGCCGAACCTGAGGTTCGGCGGCCGAACCTGGATTTCCTCCCTTGGTGCTTTTCTTTCAAAACTCAATTCTTTTGTTCATTAAAACCATAAAAACATGTAAAAACATTTTAGAAAAACATATTTTTACCCTTCTAAAGAGTTCCGACATCCGAGATTCCGTCGGACGTAGGAATTTCGATGCCGGAGTCTAGCCGGATATTACAACTAACGGCTGGTCTAGTCAATTCATAATATATTTATACCAAACAAGATAAATCAACACTTGAACATACAATTTATATATTATTTTTCAAAATTTCAAGAAAGTTTTTTAGGATTGAGCTGACCTCCACTAGACTATGAGCGGATAAAGTGAAAAAAAGGACAAAACTATAAGATGTAGACTGCTAGGAGTGAATCACCAAAAGGATCTATAATATTAAAAGTATAATTAAGGGGTGAGTACAATCTACTCAGTGAGCGGATAAATAAATAATAAAGAGGAAAATATAAAGTTTAGATACTTAATAGTACTAAATATTTAGCTAAAATAAATTAGCTGAATAAATACAATTTAATTCAATTAACATAAATTAAACTGAATAAAAATTGCTAATATATCACTGTTAGAATAATGAATAAAAAAAATTATAAAAATGTGATAAATAAAATCCACATACACTCATAAGATACTCACTGTGAATAATATTGGTATCTCAGGTGTAATAAAACCAAATAATGGCAATTTCAGAGCAATGCTGGCATCTTAGATTTTATGATGACAATATGGTTCAAGAGCTAATAAAATATTGATCATACACATGTGCAGAGCTACCCCAAAGAGTGACCACTTGACATACTCCTCAAAAACTATGTATATCAAGCGTTGTCCCAAACACAATGTAAATATATGCTAAGCTAAAAATAAATCACCTATTATCATGGTATTATCTGTTCGGTACATATATAGATTGTAATCGGCTATTTATTCAGCTGTGCTTTAAATTCAATTTTCATTAATTCAAGAAATACGAATTCATTTTATCCATTCCCATTTTAAATAAATAAAATAGCATATATATAAATATATATTTAAAAAAATATCAATATTATATATTTATCCACTCACTTGTATTGAGTACAAAATAAATTTAGATAGCAAAAATACTCCTATTTTCTACACTGGAAACTGGATTCTCTCTTAAAATTAAGAAGAAAAATAATGTATTAAGTAATAAACAAATATTATAGGATAAAAATATAAAAGGTGAAATATGAATTATATATATATATTGTAATACCCGGCTAGACTCTGGTATCGGAATTCCTACCGTCCGGTGGAATCTCGGATGTCGGAGACCTCTAGAAGGGTAAAACCATGTTTTCATGAAATGTTTTAATGTTTTTAATGATTTTAAGTAAAGAGGAAATGAGTTTTTGAATGAAAACACCCTTGGAGGAAACTCAGGTTCGGCCGCCGAAACTCAAAGTTCGGCCGCCGAACATGCATGCACTTCGGGAATGCTTTAGGGCCCCGAAGGCATAGGTGAGGAAAGTCCAGGTTCGGCCGCCGAACCTCAAGTTCGGCCGCCGAACATGGCATGCATGCGGAAGCACTTTCGGCCCCCGAACGTGGCCTGGCCAGCCACTATAAAAGGGTCCCTTAGCCGAAAACGGGCGAGCTTTTCCCCATTTTCGGCCAAGGTGAGTCCTTCCGCCATTCTTCACCATCCTTGAGTTCTTTCCTTCAAATCTTTCAAGATTTTCACAAGCTTTTACATTGTTTTGAAGATTTTCAAGTTTAGAGCAAGTTTTGGAGCTTTGAGGTTCAAGAACTCAAAATCTCCCACCTCCGAGTTTAGGACGTCTCTCTCTCGATCTTCAAGAGGTAAGAGCCGATCTTAAGCTCATTTCATGTTTAAAGTAAGTTTTATGCAAGATCTATGGGGTAGAATGCATGTTTAGCTCATAGTTAGGTTTTTGAGTTAATGATATGTTTTGAGCAATGTATGTGGATTGTGTTGTTGTTGTGTGTTGTAGTTGGGGTTTAAGTTAGTTTGAGGCCCCTAGGAACCCTTGTATGTATATTTGCATGATTTGGATGAGTTATATGCATGTTGGAAGAGTTAGGAGGCAAATGTGCATAAAGGAGCCAAGTTTCTGCCCTTTGGCAGAAACCAGGTTCGGCAGCCGAAGGCACTTTCGGCCGCCGAACATGGCTGGGGAGGCAGGCCTTTCGGCTGCCGAAGTTGCCCCCGAAAGGAGACTTTCGTCTCTGTCTGGGACTTTCGGCCGCCGAAGGTGCCGCCGAACATGCATGAGTTTCGCCTCTGTCTGGGAGTTTCGGCCGCCGAAGGTGCCGCCGAACCTGCCTGACTTTCGGCTCTGGAGGGACTTTCGGCCGCCGAACCTGCCGCCGAAAGTGCCCTGTTCAGCCATTTCTTGCATGTTTTTCTATGATTATTCCATGATGTTTTAGGGGGTTTTTGGGGAATAGTTTAGAGTTATGTTTATGTATGTTTGGTCCCTCATTGGAGTCCACCTGTGTAGGTTCGGACCCGAGGAACCGAGGACCCCAGCAGTGAGCTAGCTGCTACAGAGTTTGTCAGAGCTTCTGCCAGAGGTGAGTAGAATAAACCTTATGTTTTAAAGCAAATGAATTATACAATTGAGCATGTTCATGCATCATGAATGCCATGTGATGAAATAGGTTGTTCGCATTAGAATCCACGAATATGTTGCATTGCATTTATGATGTTGATGTGGATTGGTTATTGGATGACCCTTTAGTCCTCATATGATATGATGATGTTACGGCATGAGATAGTATGGAAGTCCAGGTTGTACCCATTCTACGTCCCTGGCACGATGTAAGAGAAAGTCCAGGTTGTACCCATTCTACGTCCCTGGCACATTGGTATGTATGATATGTTATGTTAAGAGAAAGACCGGTTGTACCCATTCTACGTCCCGGCACAGTTGGACTATGTAGAGGACTATTGGTGACAATACCATCCGAGATGTGTTTTGTTGTGATGTGTTGCATTACATGATGGCATGAAATTTTAAATGTTGTTTTTATTATTCTGCTCACTGGGCTCTTGTAGCTCACCCCTTTTCCCTAATCCCCCAGGATTGCAGGTACGGGCTAGACAGAGAAGTCAAGAAGAGTAAAGTCTTATGTTTGTAATAGTTAGAAAGTGGACATGATAAATTGTAAGATAATGTAAAGTTTGAATAGTAAGGTTATGTATAATGATATTGAGGATTAGAAGTTGTGCTTGACCCTATGGATGTTGTTATCCCTTTTAAATACATGATCTTAGATGTTTTATGATATGGATGTTAGCCAACTCAACACATGTATATCGCCCATTGGGGCATTGATGAGATCCCACTGAGGGGTCAAGTTTATGATTAAGATTATGATTAGTGCATGCACAGGTTGAGTTTGGTGTATGAGGATTGAATGAAAGAAAAGTTTAAATTTTTATGCATGTTGTTGATCATGTATGGGATTAAACATGTTACATGTCAGGCTTGCTACGGGTCCCGGCGGCCTTAAGCCGATCTGGATCCTAGTGCCGGTAGCGGTCCGATTTTCGGGTCGTTACAGAATGGTATCAGAGCCCTAGGTTCATAGGATCGGACCTAGAGTGTCGGGCTCATAGATGTTCTAGAAGGTCAAGCACAATAGGAAGATCATGTCCACTAGGATAGGATGTGGAGTCCTGTCTTGCATGATGATGTGAATTGCCATGACTTTGTGCATGTGCATTAATGATATGCTATGCTATGTGATGTATGTGATGAGGGTTCATGTGTGCCCACATGAACCATATGATGCTAATGTTTGTATGATGTGTACTGTTTTTCAGAAAATAGGATGAGAGGAACCCGTCGATCGGCAAGATTGACCGGAGTACCACCTGAGGATGAGGGCACGAGCGCCCGTCCTCCTACATTGCCTAGGGCAATGTCTTGTAGAGCCAACAGAGAAAGAGTGTCAAGGGACCCTAGAAGGTCTTTTGATGCTAGTAGAAGGGGGACTGATAGAGGAGGAAGTTCTTCAGATGTGAGGGAGGTTATGGAAGAGGATCAGAGGAGGGATGGGAACCTGGATGTGAGCATGGAGGAAGAAGGGACAGGGGAGTCTCAGGGAGGCGTTCAGGCCTCGGGGTATGGTTTTCCACCCCATTATCCACCCTTCCCACAGGGTTCAGGGTATCCGATGGGAGGTACATCGGATTACTCCAGCTTTAACCCCTACCCTACCTACATGCCTTATCCACCTTTCTATCCACCTTACACACAGTACCCAGCTTATCCACCCTCACCCTTCTATCCAAACCCGGCAAACCCCACCTCGGGGAATGCTGCACCTCCACCTCCACCACGTACAAAACCAGCAGCCCCAGTTACTCAACCTCCTAGACCTAGCTCAGCTGAGGGGAGCAAGGTAAAGATGACAGATTACCTCAAGCTAGATGCTCCCAAATACAAGTCAGGGGATGACCCCTTTGAGTATCTGAGAGTGGTGAAGACAATAACTGATGAGCTAGGGGCAAGTGACAGCAGGGCCATTCAGATGGCAGGGTTCACTTTAAAGTGCAAGAAGGCACGGGAATGGTTCAAGTGTCATGTGGACCCGAGACTAGACGGTATGACATGGGAAGAATTTGCGAATGAGTTCGCTGGATGGGCTTTTCCAGACAGTTCCAGAGAACTGAAGATGATTGAGTTTGAGCAACTGAGACAGTCAGAGCACATGGGTGTAGAGGAGTTCACGGATAAATTCTTGGAGCTATTGCCTTTTTCAGGGCAAGCTCTAGATACAGATACGAAGAAAGCCAAGAGGTATGTTATGAAGCTGCATTCCAGGTACTCCTCGTTGATTCAGTCAGCTGAGAGAGAAAGTTTCCACACTGTGGTGGATATGGCTCGAAGAATGGAAGCAAGTGCTATAGTTGAGGGGTCAGTGAAGCAGTCAGTGACCCAGTCTTCAGGGGTTAAGACCCCAGGCAGAGGAGGGCTAGGGTTCTCTTCTCAAAGCTCAGGTAAGAAGAGGTGGGATAACACCACCAGGAAACCGAAGAAGAATAAGTTTTGGAACAAGTTGAAATCCGGTCTGGGATTTGGCGGTGGCTCGAGCTCAGGCTCAGATGGTACAGAATGCCAGAGATGTGGAAGACCGCACAGGGGAGTGTGTCGAGCTGGGACTAATACATGTTTCAGATGTGGACAGGAGGGACACATAGCTCGGGAGTGTCCTAGAGCGCCTTTTATGGGCCAGCCCCAGCAGACAGCTTCTGGTAGTGTAGCACAGCCAGCAGTTCCAGCCACAACTCAGGGCAGTGGCAGAGGTAGAGGGAGAGGGGCAGCCTCTTCTTCTGGTTCCCGAGGTGAAGGTCCATCAGCTCCAGCCAGGATCTTCACCATGACTCAGCAGGAGGCTAACACATCCAACACCGTGGTGTCAGGTAATCTCGTCATTGGGTGTTCTGATGTGTATGCATTAATGGACCCGGGTGCATCTCATTCATTTATTGCTCCGAAAGCCGTTGAGAGGTTGGGTCTGATAGTCTCTGGGTTAGAGTGTCCCCTATGGGTCAGTGGACCCAAGTGTGACCCGTCAGTGGCAGTGTTAGTCTGCCAGTACAGTCCAGTTTTTGTTGAGGGAAGATGCCTCTCCGCCGACCTTGTGGTTCTAGATTTGACAGACTTTGACGTCATTCTAGGGATGGATTGGCTATCTACCCATGGTGCTACCTTGGACTGCAGAGACAAGGTAGTCAAGTTCAGAGATCAGAACGGGTCAGAGGTCGTCTTCAGAGGAGACATGAGGGGCACACCTAGAGGTCTGATATCAGCTCTTCAGGCTCGTAGGTTGCTTAGGAAGGGATGTCAGGGGTACTTAGCTCATGTGAGAGAGCTAGACAGTCAGGTCAGGGAGCCGGCCTTGGTGCCAGTTGTCAGAGAGTTTCAGGATGTTTTTCCGAATGAGCTTCCAGGCTTACCACCTGCTAGGGAGATAGAGTTCGAGATAGAGTTGGTGCCTTGAACTAGACCGATCTCTATCCCTCCCTACAGGTTGGCCCCAGCCGAGTTAAAGGAGCTGAAAGAGCAGTTGCAAGAGCTGGTAGAAAAGGGTTTCATCCGACAGAGTACCTCACCTTGGGGTGCTCCGGTCTTGTTTGTGAGGAAGAAGGATGGATCCCTTAGACTTTGTATCGACTACAGGTAGTTGAACAAAGTCACTACCAAGAATAGGTACCCTCTGCCAAGGATCGATGATCTATTCGACCAGCTAGCAGGAGCGGGTTGTTTCTCCAAAATAGATCTAAGATCGGGGTACCATCAGCTAAGGATAAGGGATGAAGATGTGCCAAAGACAGCCTTCAGGACCAGATATGGGCATTTTGAATTCCTTGTAATGCCGTTCGGGTTAACCAACGCCCCTGCAGCATTCATGGATCTCATGAATAGAGTGTTTAGCCAATACCTGGATCACTTCGTTATTGTCGTCATTGATGATATCTTAGTGTATTCCAGGAATGCAGAGGAACATGCCCATCATCTGCGGTTGGTCTTGCAGACCTTGAGGGAACATGGCTTGTATGCCAAGTTCTCTAAATGTGAGTTCTGGCTGAGGAGCATTTCGTTCTTGGGGTTTTACAAGCTCATTGAGGAAGGTCTACAGATGGAGTTGTCTGGTACAGGTGCCTTGGTGGCCCAGATGAGAGTAGCACCCGTGTTTCTGGAGCAGGTGGCTCAGAAACAGCATGAGGACCCGGAGTTAGTGAAGATTGCCAAGACTGTTCAGTCAGGCAATGGTAGTGAGTTCAGATTCGACAGCAAGGGGATCCTCCACTATGGGAGCAGACTATGTGTACCAGATGACATAGGGCTAAAAGGAGACATTATGAGAGAGGCTCATAATGCAAGATACAGCGTTCACCCCGGGGCCACCAAGATGTATCAAGATCAAAAGAAGGTTTATTGGTGGCCAGCTATGAAGAAAGAAGTGGCACAGTTCGTGTCAGCCTGCGAAGTGTGTCAGAGGGTGAAGCTGGAACATCAGAAGCCGGCTGGAATGCTTAACCCGCTACCTATTCCAGAATGGAAATGGGAAAATATAGCTATGGACTTCGTAGTGGGGTTACCGGCGGCGTCCAACAGAGTGGACTCCATATGGGTGATTGTGGACAGACTCACCAAATCTGCTCACTTCATTCCTGTCAGGAGTGGCTACTCTGTGGACAAGTTGGCGCAGGTATATGTGGATGAGATCGTCAGGCTGCATGGGGTTCCTGTTTCGATAGTGTCAGATAGAGGGCCCCAGTTCACCTCCAGATTTTGGCGGAGTCTGCAGAACGCCATGGGTACCAGGTTGGATTTCAGTACTGCCTTCCACCCCCAGACTGATGGACAGTCAGAAAGGACCATCCAGACTATCGAAGATATGCTCAGGATGTGTGTGCTGGACTTTGGCGGTTCTTGGAGGCAGCATCTACCTTTGGTGGAGTTTGCCTACAATAACAGCCATCATGCTAGCATCGGGATGGCTCCATATGAAGCTTTATATGGGAGGAAGTGCAGGTCACCTGTTTGCTGGGAGGAAGTTGGAGAAAAGGCCTTGGCAGGGCCTGAGCTAGTAGAGATCACCAGCAGGGTGGTACCCATAATCAGAGAGAGAATCAAGACTGCTGCAAGCAGGCAGAAGAGCTATGCAGACGTCCGCAGAAGACAGTTAGAGTTTCAGGAGGGGGATCTGGTATTGCTTAAGGTGTCTCCAATGAAAGGAGTGGTTCGGTTCGGGAAGAAAGGTAAGCTGGCTCCACGATACATCGGACCTTTTGAAATCTTGCAAAAGATAGGGAATGTGTCGTACAAGCTGGATTTACCTGCTTCAATGGCAAGAATCCATCCGGTTTTCCATGTTTCTATGTTGAGGAAATTTGTGTCAGATCCGAGCAAGGTTCTTAATGAGCCTGACGTGGAGATCCAAAAGGATCTCACCTATGTTGAGCAGCCAGTGCTGATCATAGACACCCAGATCAGAAAGCTGAGAAACAAGGAAATCCCGATGGTGAAAGTCCTTTGGAACCACCACAATATGGAAGAGTGCACTTGGGAGACACGGGAGTCCATGCTCCAGCAATACCCTTATCTTTTCTGAGGTTAGTTCCCTGTGAGTTTTATGTGTTTTGCATGTATGTTATGTGTATGCCATGCTATGTGTTAGTTGAGGAACATTCGGGGACGAATGTTCTTAAGGGGGGGAAAATGTAATACCCGGCTAGACTCCGGTATCGGAATTCCTACCGTCCGGTGGAATCTCGGATGTCGGAGACCTCTAGAAGGGTAAAACCATGTTTTCATGAAATGTTTTAATGTTTTTAATGATTTTAAGTAAAGAGGAAATGAGTTTTTGAATGAAAACACCCTTGGAGGAAACTCAGGTTCGGCCGCCGAAACTCAAAGTTCGGCCGCCGAACATGCATGCACTTCGGGAGTGCTTTAGGCCCCCGAAGGCATAGGTGAGGAAAGTCCAGGTTCGGCCGCCGAACATGGCATGCATGCGGAAGCACTTTCGGCCCCCGAACGTGGCCTGGCCAGCCACTATAAAAGCGTCCCTTAGCCGAAAACGGGCGAGCTTTTCCCCATTTTCGGCCAAGGTGAGTCCTTCCGCCATTCTTCACCATCCTTGAGTTCTTTCCTTCAAATCTTTCAAGATTTTCACAAGCTTTTACATTGTTTTGAAGATTTTCAAGTTTAGAGCAAGTTTTGGAGCTTTGAGGTTCAAGAACTCAAAATCTCCCACCTCCGAGTTTAGGACGTCTCTCTCTCGATCTTCAAGAGGTAAGAGCCGATCTTAAGCTCATTTCATGTTTAAAGTAAGTTTTATGCAAGATCTATGGGGTAGAATGCATGTTTAGCTCATAGTTAGGTTTTTGAGTTAATGATATGTTTTGAGCAATGTATGTGGATTGTGTTGTTGTTGTGTGTTGTAGTTGGGGTTTAAGTTAGTTTGAGGCCCCTAGGAACCCTTGTATGTATATTTGCATGATTTGGATGAGTTATATGCATGTTGGAAGAGTTAGGAGGCAAATGTGCATAAAGGAGCCAAGTTTCTGCCCTTTGGCAGAAACCAGGTTCGGCAGCCGAAGGCACTTTCGGCCGCCGAACATGGCTGGGGAGGCAGGCCTTTCGGCTGCCGAAGTTGCCCCCGAAAGGAGACTTTCGTCTCTGTCTGGGACTTTCGGCCGCCGAAGGTGCCGCCGAACATGCATGAGTTTCGCCTCTGTCTGGGAGTTTCGGCCGCCGAAGGTGCCGCCGAACCTGCCTGACTTTCGGCTCTGGAGGGACTTTCGGCCGCCGAACCTGCCGCCGAAAGTGCCCTGTTCAGCCATTTCTTGCATGTTTTTCTATGATTATTCCATGATGTTTTAGGGGGTTTTTGGGGAATAGTTTAGAGTTATGTTTATGTATGTTTGGTCCCTCATTGGAGTCCACCTGTGTAGGTTCGGACCCGAGGAACCGAGGACCCCAGCAGTGAGCCAGCTGCTACAGAGTTTGTCAGAGCTTCTGCCAGAGGTGAGTAGAATAAACCTTATGTTTTAAAGCAAATGAATTATACAATTGAGCATGTTCATGCATCATGAATGCCATGTGATGAAATAGGTTGTTTGCATTAGAATCCACGAATATGTTGCATTGCATTTATGATGTTGATGTGGATTGGTTATTGGATGACCCTTTAGTCCTCATATGATATGATGATGTTACGGCATGAGATAGTATGGAAGTCCAGGTTGTACCCATTCTACGTCCCTGGCACGATGTAAGAGAAAGTCCAGGTTGTACACATTCTACGTCCCTGGCACATTGGTATGTATGATATGTTATGTTAAGAGAAAGACCGGTTGTACCCATTCTACGTCCCGGCACAGTTGGATTATGTAGAGGACTATTGGTGACAATACCATCCGAGATGTGTTTTGTTGTGATGTGTTGCATTACATGATGGCATGAAATTTTAAATGTTGTTTTTATTATTCTGCTCACTAGGCTCTTGTAGCTCACCCCTTTTCCCTAATCCCCCAGGATTGCAGGTACGGGCT
Organism: Manihot esculenta; assembly: GCF_001659605.2. Taxonomy (NCBI): domain Eukaryota; kingdom Viridiplantae; phylum Streptophyta; class Magnoliopsida; order Malpighiales; family Euphorbiaceae; genus Manihot; species Manihot esculenta. The sequence goes on from NC_035171.2 coordinate 12,444,376, forward strand.
AGACAGAGAAGTCAAGAAGAGTAAAGTCTTATGTTTGTAATAGTTAGAAAGTGGACATGATAAATTGTAAGATAATGTAAAGTTTGAATAGTAAGGTTATGTATAATGATATTGAGGATTAGAAGTTGTGCTTGACCCTATGGATGTTGTTATCCCTTTTAAATACATGATCTTAGATGTTTTATGATATGGATGTTAGCCAACTCAACACATGTATATCGCCCATTGGGGCATTGATGAGATCCCACTGAGGGGTCAAGTTTATGATTAAGATTATGATTAGTGCATGCACAGGTTGAGTTTGGTGTATGAGGATTGAATGAAAGAAAAGTTTAAATTTTTATGCATGTTGTTGATCATGTATGGGATTAAACAGGTTACATGTCAGGCTTGCTACGGGTCCCGGCGGCCTTAAGCCGATCTGGATCCTAGCGCCGGTAGCGGTCCGATTTTCGGGTCGTTACATATATATATATATTCGGCAATGTTTTGGCATAATTAGACCTCCTAAAATTATACAGACTCAAAAAAAACACACGATTAACTATAAATATTATTTGGATCAACTTATAAAAATTAACAATCCAAAAAAATAGAATTTTATTAATTAGTCTAACTAAAACTTGTCTTCTTTTAATTTTCAAATCACAAAAATCACTATTTAATGATAGAAAAAATAAATATCGTAATAATCTGAATAAAAGGAATAAAACTTATCTATTCAAATATTGGATATTTTGAAAGAAATTATTGAATTTCTGGTCAAAATATTGATTTAAATAAGGATTTAATTGAGAATTTTGAAAATTTATGGATTGATTGAGTTGAAGAAAAAAATTTGGATTAAAAAGGAATTTTTTTTAAACAAAAGAGCTTTGCTCTGTTTTTCAAAATGAAGAGGATGCTCTGATTTTGGGACCCTTCTCGAAATAAGAGATCTTAATGTTTTATTATTATTATTTATTTATTTATTTTTATTTTAATAGTATTATATATATAATTTTATGAATTTTTTTAGTGGCTGGATATAATAATATTAGTTCAAAAAATCTCAACTTTATAATTTTTCATATTTATAGCTAAAATTTTTAATTTTAAATAAAAAACTCTAATTTTTAAATTTATTATAATTATAGTAATTTTTTAAATTATTTTAACTATATTTAAATTAATTTATATGGTATGTTACATGCATATTATTATTTTTATTACATAAATAACTTGATTAACTTTACTTTAGTTAATATTCTAAACCCTTAATTATATGAAAATTTTAATTAAAATCTAATTGGAATTAATAGTTACTTACGTAGTAAAAATAATGGTGTTTGGTGTGTCTAGTAAACTAATTTAAATTTGATTAAAATTAATTTAAAAATTATTATAATTATAATAAATTTAAAAGTTAAGAATTTTTTTATTTAAAATTAAAAGATTTGATTATAAATATGAAAATTTAATAATATATTTTATTTTTTAAATTAAAATAAAATAATAAAAAATAAATTATTTTATTGAAAGTAAAAAATTTTCTATGAAAAATATTTTTTAAATGCAATTTATATGGAGTTATCATTTCATATAGTCTCACTAGAAATAACCTTGCATACTTATATCTGATCTCTACGTTCATCTTCAACCCTACATACTATTTTTTGCACTATTTTAATACAAAACATCAAAATATAACACCAAAAAAAATATTCTATTTATATTATTTTATCTCTTTAATATTATATTATTTATTTTATTTTAATTTTATTTATACATTTCATTCAAAAAATTTATATAATTTTATATATTCACCCCAAATGCTTATATATTTTACATTTTCATCCAATATTTAAATATTCAATTATATTATAAATAAATAAAAATATATTAATTATGAAAATGCATTAATTAAATATTAATTATTACTTTCATTTAAAATTTTCTATTTATTGAATAGTGTATTGAATTTAATAATAGAAAAATTCAAAAAAACATTACTTAAATATTAATTATAAAATACATTAATTAAACATTAATTAATAAATTAAAAATAAAATAGACTCATACATATTAAATTATCAATAAAAAAATATAAACTAATTTAGATGATCATTTGAATTCGTATATTGCTCCCACAAATACTCTATTAATGCATTACGAAGTGCAAAATGAGCATTTTTATCCTTAATTTTTTTGTGTCGAGCTAAAAATTGTTCAAACCGAGTAGTTTCATCAACAACCATTTCAACAGTTGGAGCTAAAAATTCTCTACCGTCTTCAATAGGTGCATTAAGGTCACGTTCATCCTCAATTATCATATTATGCATGATAATACATGTAGTTAAAATATCATGCAATACTTCTTTTTTCCAAAAACGTGATGATCCTGCAACTATTGCAAAACGTGACTGCAACATTCCGAAAGAACGTTCAACATCTTTTCGACATGATTCTTGTTTCATTACAAAATACTTCTTCTTCCTTGTTTGTGGTTCACAAATAGTTTGCACAGTAGTTGACCATTTCGGATATATACCATCAGCTAAATAATAACCCGTATTATATACTTTTTTTTAATAACATAATGAGTGAGAGGAGCAATACCTTTAGCAAGGTCGAAAAATAAATGCGATGACTCCAAAACATTAATATCGTTATTAGAGCCAGGCATTCTAAAATATGCATGCCATATCCAAAGGTCATAATCAGCTACAGCTTCTTAAATAATTGTTGGTGATCCAGTACGACTTGTATATTGGCCAGCCCATGCAATAGGACAATTTTTACATTTCCAATGCATGCATTTGAGACTACCTAACATTCCAGGAAAGCCACATTGCTCACCAATATAAAGAAGGCTTGTAACTCAACGGTGGCTCGACAAAATCTCTTTAGACTTTCAATTGCAATGGACTCCCCAATTTTCACATATTCATCGGTTGCATCCACCGGCAAACCATACGCTAACATTCAAAACACAGCTGTGATTTTTTGAGGAGTAGATAATTCAATTTTACCTACTGCATCTCTTTGTTGTTCAAAATACATATCATGCGCTTTTATTGCATCGACAATACGAAGAAACAGATTTTAAGACATTCTATATCGTCGATGAAACATTACATCATTGAATCATGGATTATCTGAAAAATAATCCAGAAATAAATTACAATTAGTCGCTTCACGATCTCGATTGATTACTAGATGACCTAGAACAGAGCCACCTCTAGAAACTCGGTGTTGATCTTGTATTTGCTGCAAAACCATCTTATTTCTAAGAAATTTTTTATTAACTGCTTGTTTTTCCACTGCAAACTCATTATCATCTGAAATATAATCATCAATATCTGAAGAAGATGACGATGAATTTTCAGTATCATTATTTGATGTATCTCAATATAGAAATCCATTTTAAGTAACGATCTATAGAATTTTCTTGATTCGAATTTAAGAGGAACTGAAAAATATGAGTTATGTTTATATCTTTGAAGAATACATGATTTAATAGGAAAAATGTGGGGGTAATGATGCATACTATCCGAAGGTGAAGATCAAAATAAAATCCATCTAACAGTTGATTTTAAGATGAGATCTATCAGAATACTGTTGGTGTAATTATTGTTTGAGATTCCATCTGACTTCATTGAAAAATGTGGGATAGGATGCGTACTATCCGAAGGTGGAGATCAAAATGAAATCCATCCAACGATCGATTTTAAGATGAGATCTATCAGAATACTGTTAGTGTAATTATTATTTGAGATTCCATCTGACTTCATTGAAAAATTTTAGGATAGGATGCATATTATCCAAAGGTGGAGATCGAAATGAAATCCATCTAATGGTCGATTTTAAGATGAGATCTATCAAAATACTGTTGGTGTAATTATTGTTTAAGATTCCATCTGACTTCATTGAAAAATGTGGAGATAGGATGCATACTATTCGAAGGTGGAGATCAAAATGAAATTCATCCAACGGTCGATTTTAAGATGAGAACTCTCAGAATACTGTTGGTGTAATTATTATTTGAGATTCCATCTGACTTCATTGAAAAATGTGGGGATAGGATGCATACTATCCGAAGGTGGAGATCGAAATGAAATCCATCCAACGGTCGATTTTAAGATGAGATCTATCAGAATACTGTTTGTATAATTATTGTTTGAGATTCTATCTTACTTTATTGAAAAATGTGGGGATAGGATGCATACTATCCGAAGGTGGAGATCTATCAGAATACTGTTGGTGTAATAATTATTTGAGATTCCATCTGACTTATATATATTGGAATGCCAACATCTACAACTTACCATAAGTTAGCCATACCCTTCAATATTTAATCACTTTGTAAACGATGACTTCAAGATCTGCAGGATATTCTATCAATGAAGATGTGCTATTATGCAGAGTTTATCTAGATGTTCCACAAGATCCATTATAAGTAAACAACAATCTAGTTAACGTTTTTGGAGTCGAGTGACAGAAGCATATAAAATTGCAAAGAATGAGTTTTGGGAGTCCCGCAATCCACGATCTTTGCAATGTCGATTGCAAGTTATTGAGAAGGCTATAAGAAAATTGAATGGTTGTTATCGACAAGTTGAAAACTTACATTCTAGTAGTGCTTCAGAGCAAGATCTGGTGAGTATTTTTTTGGTAATTACTTTGTACATAAATTTTAAAATTTTCCTTAAAATTTTCTTAATTATGCAGTTCAATCAAGCGAAAACTTTACTAATGCAAGATCCAAACTACAAAAAGGGATTCAAATTTGAACATATTTGGAGCATGATGAAAGATGCTGAGAAGTTCAAAGATACTGCTCTAAAAAAAAATAGTTCAAAATTAAAGCTCCTCTTATGTGTCATCAGAGTCGGACAATCCTACTCCTGACTCACCTATGGTACCATTTTCAAACTTATCATTATTTTCAATTCATTTAAATGAGGATATTGCAGGAGATTATACATCATCGGATCGACCTCTTGGTGTCAAAAAAGCAAAATTGAAGAAAAAATTTGATAAATCTTTTTCATCCGCTCTGAAATGCTTACATGCTGATAATGAAAAGCTTGTGGAATCGTTGGCGAATGCAACTGCAGAAAGGGAGAATGGAAGACTAATGAAAAGCAGAGCTTTGGACTTAAAGGAATTTAAAGAAGAAAATAAAATTTTATTGCTCGATTTAAATTCTATTTCCGATCTAATTGCTCGTGAAACGTTTTGTCAAGAAAAAATTCGAATATCAGAGAAAAGAGCTCAACGTCAACAACCACCACCGTCATTCGCATCTAATGTATATGATCAATATCTCAATGATATTATTAGATCCGAGTCTGACCTTCCGAAATATTAAATATTTAATATACTGATGATGATTGTATTTTAAATTAATATATATTGTTCAATTATAATATATGTGTCACTCCACTTATTCTATATAATAGATTATAAATAAATTAATTTGTTATAAATATTATTTATAATTGAAAATATATTAATTTAAATTAAAATTTAATAATTATAAAAATATAAAATAAATTAAAAATATAATAAATTAGGAGAGTAAAAAAATATTGACTTAATTGAAAATATATATAAATTTTAAATTATATTATAAATTAAAAAAAAAACAACGGCATTGCTACTCGTTATAGCGCAGCACCAAAATCCAACCAAAATCCCGTTAAATTTTGGTATTGTGTTGAAGGCATCTCCATCGCTAAAATGAGATTTAGCGCAGCCTTGGAGATGCCTTGGAATTACCATGAAGAAGCATCCTACTTATACTAGCAGGAGCTTCAAAAGAAAGAGCTTCACCTAAATAAGCAATCAATCCCAAATAAATGTGGGAGATTTGTACAGACCAGCCACGAGAAAGCAAGTTCTTAATCCTAGCCAACCGTTGAGATTCAGATCACCTGCGACATATGAGGAAAGGTAAGCACAAATGCCAAAGCGATCTTCTCTCAATCTGGTCAACTAAATTATCTTCACCTCACCTTTGCCGCACTTCAATATGACCATTTCAAGCCTCTCAAAACAAAAAAATAAAGAAAAAAAAATGAAAACAAATAATGCAAAATAATTCTTCTCTCTCTCTCTGAGCTCTTTCGTTTTCTCTGTTCTTCAATCCCCAGCTTCACTTCTTTCCTGAAACAATCATTTCTTTGTCTTTCTTCTACACTTACACACCATAATGGAAACTAACAACTTCGAAAGCAACCCTTCAGAGAAACAACATTCTGAGAAAAAGCTTGATACAGATATTGATCCGAATCCTGATCCAACCCATAAACCTGAACCTGATCCTAAGCCTGACCCTGCTGACACTGGAACTTCCAATTCAGGGCCTGACTCTCCAAAGCCAGCGGCTGAAGCTGAAGATTTGGAGAAAACAACTGATGTTGATCAAGTTCAAGATGATGACAATGTTGAAAAGGTTGAAGAGGCTCCTCAAGGAATTCGTGATACTCTCAAATCAGTCTCTGAAGAAATCGACCAGTTTCTTTTGAGCTTGTCATCCTGGAAAGGCAAAAAGGAAATTGTTGTAAAAGAAGGGAAAGATGATCATAAGAAAAATGATTATAAGAATGATGATGATAAGAAAGATGATGATAAGAATGATGATGCTAAGAATGATGATGATAAGAAATATGATGATAAGAAAGATGATGATAAGAAAGATGATGATAAGAATGATGATGATAAGAATGATGGTGATAAGAAAGATGACGATAAGAATGATGATGATAAGAAAGATGATGAAAAGGAAGGAGAGAATGATGAGAAGGTGACCTCCATAGATATTCCTGCATTTGTTGAGAACTTTTTGAATCTTGTTGGAGAGCTTGTTATAGAATATGAAACCAGTACTGAAGGGAAAGGGAAATGGGGCCAAGTTCCGGAGGATGATTTGGCATTTCTGGATGCTGTAAATCAGGTTTCGAAGCTAACAAACTCCCTTTCTGAATTCAAATCTGATCCAAATAATTGCACTTTGGTTAATTACAGTGGAGGGATCTACCAAAGAGCAATGTCCTTCTTGGAGGATCAATTCAGATTGCTTCTTGAAGATTATAAAGGCAACAATGAATTAGAACACAATACCGACGCCAAAGGGAAGCAGCAAGAAGACAAAGATAGCTGCGCGTTACCCGAATCTGATGAACAAGTCACCGAGAAAGAAGAAAAAGAAAAAGAAGAAGAAGACGATTTCACCGGATATTCTAAACATGTTGTTGCAAATTTGAATAGGATCGCCAAGGAAATGATCTTAGGAGGATACGAATCTGAATGCTATCAGGTTTACGTGATCACAAGGAGATATGTATTTGATGAGTGCTTGGACAAGCTGGGATTCGAGAAGATGAGCATTGATGAGGTGCAAAAAATGCATTGGGAAGCATTGGAGTGCGAGATCTCTGCATGGATCAAGACATTCAAAGATTGTGCAACAATCTATTTCGCTAAAGAACGCAAGTTTTGCGAGGCTGTTTTCTCTGATTTCCCTTCAATCTCTTCCTCCCTTTTCAGCAATCTTGTGCGAGGAGTAATGATCCAGCTTCTCAATTTCACTGAAGGTATTTCAATGACAAGGCCTTCTGCAGAGAAGCTATTTAAGTTTCTAGACATGTACGAAACTTTGCGTGACAGTATTTCTGCAATAAATGCTTTATTTCCTCAGGAATCTGAAAATGAGCTTAAACCAGAAATGACAGCTGCTAAGTGTCGAATTGGAGAGACTGCAATTAGTATATTTTGTGATTTAGAAAACTCCATCAAATCTGATACAGGAAAAACCCCAGTTCCAGGTGGCGCCGTTCATCCACTAACACGTTACACAATGAACTACTTGAAGTATGCTTGTGAATACATGACAACTCTTGAGCAGATGTTCAAGGAACATTCGAAGATAGAACGAGCTGACTCAACGAGCAGGCCGCATTTCGAAGGAAAGCCTCAAGATTTTAAGAGCAACACCAATGGTGGAGAAAACAGTTCACCATTCTCTGCTCAATTGATGAGAGTTATGGATTTGCTAGACGCAAATTTGGAAGCCAAAGCAAAGCTTTACAAGGAAATAGAATTGAGTAGCATTTTCATGATGAACAATGGACGATACATCTTGCAGAAGATCAAAGGGTCTTCAGAGATTCATGAAGTGGTGGGAGACCCTTGGTTCCGAAGGAAATCTTCAGATCTTAGAAATTTCCACAAGAGTTACCAGAGAGAGACGTGGGGAAAGCTGTTGAGTTACTTAGGCCACGAGGGTCTATTAGTGCATGGAAAAGTAGCGAAACCAGTGCTGAAAGAGAGGTTCAAGAACTTCAGCTTGATGTTTGATGAAATCCACCGGACTCAGAGCACGTGGGTGGTAAGCGATGAACAACTTCAGACTGAGCTTAGAGTTTCCATATCGGCGGTGGTAATCCCGGCGTACAGATCATTCTGGGGGAGGTTTTCGCATTATTTGGATCCCGGAAGGCAATATGAGAAGTACATAAAATACCAGCCTGAAGATATAGAAGATTGTATTGAGGAGCTTTTTGATGGAAGGAAGCATTGAAAATTTTGATCAGAGATTATAAAAGCATGGATAAACAGAGATTATAAAAGCATTGAAAATTGATCAGTTGAAGACACATTGATAATGCAAATCAAAAAGCTGCTTTTAGTCATTTTCAATTTGGTGCTGCTGTTGCTTGGTAATTAACCATGGTTAATTACTTTTGTTCTAATTTTTTTCCTGCATTGATTGAAGTGCATGGCTAAAGCAAGTTCTTACTGGGATTTTGAGAGGGCGAATTTCATCTTTTGTGATTTGTTTATTCTTATATTTTGTAGTATGGACAACGTACGTGCATGCATGAGTTCTGATTGTAATATCAGTGATATACTTAAATTATTTGCACAAATTTAAATTGATCATCAGCCTTAATTAACTACCAGTCATCTGAACAATGTGCTGGGGAAATTGATCATCAGCCTTAATGCTCATAAAGAAAATTTTAAATCAGAATTTTTTATTTTTTTGAACTGCATTCAAATTTCGCTTTCAGTTTGATTTTAAACAATTTTAATATGATTTTAATTCAGTTCTAATTTCGATTTATGCTATTCTTCAATTTAATTTTAATTATTAAACACAAAATCATAATATTTTTATGATATTTTAAAATAATAAATAATTTAAAATTTTTAATATCAAATAATTATAAAAATAACAATATTGTCCTTTAAATATAATTTTTTTATAAGAATATTATATTATTTTATATATAGTTATTAATCCTATCATTTTTAATAAAAAGATATATGTGTAGTTAGTATTTAAAGTATATTATATAATTAATATGTAATTCATTTATATAATTAAAAACTATAAAACATTTTAATACATTTATAAGTGATTTTATTAATTTATTATATTTTATTAATATAAATTCTATTAATATAAAAATAATATATATGCCGTTTATTTAGATGAAACAGGCTATATTTAATTACAAGTTAAAAAATTTTAATAACTAACTATCATATATGATTATTTTATATTCCTAATAATTAGAAATAAGTTTATTTTTAAATTTTATAAATAATTTAATTTATAAAAATAGTTAAATATTATTAAATATAAGAATAATAAATAGAAGTGTGTATATATATATATATATATATATTTAATAGCTCATGGTTTATTTATACTCCAACTTGTTTCTAGTTTTTCAATATATTTTATTTAACACTTTATAAAATTATGATTTGAATTTTTTAAATACAACCATATAATTTTCTTAAAAATATATAATCTTAATTTTATATCTCTTATTGCACATAAATATAAAAAATTTTATTGAAATTATAATATAATTAAAATTATTAAAACAAAATACATATAAAATTGATTTTTCAATATATTTTTTATAAAATAAAAATATAACCACAACTAAATAGTTATTAAATTCAGTTGGATATGAAATTATATTTTATCTTTTTAAGCATATTAAGAAATATAATTTTTTATTAATTTTTTAATTATATTTATATATTTAAAATTAAATAGTAAGAATTATTTTGAAAAATTTTTTTAAAATAAAATAAAATTAAGATAATCAATTTATATATTATTATAATATAAAAAATAAATAATAATTTTAAAATATCTAAAAAATTATGAGAATTTGAAATTTTAAAGCATCGTATACAACCCAAACGGAAAGACTTTATAATAACATCCTGTAATAAATTAAATTTCAAAATTCAGGGAGAATGCCTAAAATTACACGGAAATCAACGGGAAACAACAATCAGAAACGGCGCCGCTGCTGAATTTGGTTTCCGCTCATGCGTAAGGGTAGTACTGGAAATCGGAAGCTCACACGAGCAACAATAGGACACAAACCCAGCCCACCACGCCACACCTGTACCTCGGCTAAAACTGCGAAGTGCGGACTGCAACTTGAATGCCTAAACTCTAAACTACAAAAAAAAACTCCAGCTTTTTTTCTCTGGAAGCTGTACCTTGGAGCTTTCAGAGCGCGAGTCCGATTCCAGCAAGTGCAGTTCGCACCGCCGCGGCAATTCAAAGTGCTCTTCTGTTAATGAAAGTCTCCTAAAATCCTCAATTTATGAAATTTTTTAGCAGGAGAAGGGCTATCTATACTCGCAGTTGATTATTCTCCGCTAACCCTCGTCCGCATTTGTTTTTAGCAGGTTTTTCTCTAATTCTAGTTCTATCTGTTATTCCTTTCTTTTTTCTGTGTTTTCTTACTGAATTTGTGTTTTTTCTGCTTATTGGCTCTGTTGCTTCCTTTTTTCTTAAAAAAATGTTATAATTGTTTATGGTAATTGCTTTTGCTTGTTCTGTTATTTAATTATGCATTTAGCTTTTAATGTGTGCTTTTTTTTTTTTAACGTAATCTTGCTTGCTGCTGTCTTCTGTGCAATTGTGTTGTGCTTTGTTTGTTTGAGATTTTTTTTTTCTTGCGAGGAGCATTTGCTGCAACTTCAACTTAGTAAACATACCAAACTGAGAATGGTACTTTAAGGGGAAAAGAAAGAAAAAGAAAAACATAGAGAGAGAGTCCAATTGGCGTTGAACTAGATACAATATTTATGTCACTGCTCTTGCTAATCAATTGAGGTAATTTCGATTTTAAAGATAACCATTAAGATAATCCACCACTTCTCTCAAATATAAGCTTTCTAAATTCAAGTAAAATGAAATGTCGAGTTAAGCACATTGAAGCAGAAATCATCTGCAATGTCTACGTGCTTTTGCTCCCTTTTTGGTGAAAAAATTGAATCTTTTTTCCTTATTGCGCTGTTAAATCCTGCAACTTGCGTTTGTTACTTAACTTAGCATATTGCCACTTCCTATACCATGTATTCTGCGATACATTTGATGAGCTTACTTTCCTTCGTTATGTTCAAATATATTTGTGTTAGTTCTACTATGTTATAGGTCCATGGCTATGGACAAATAATCGCCCAATTGGGATCCAACCTAATCATGTATTAACTAAAATAATAAAGGGTGTTGGTATTTCTAGTCCCTGATGCTCTTTTTGTTTTTGATACTTGAAAAATCTACTTCCTCTTCTCTTTTACATGGCATACACAGTTTTATTGCTTGCCTTCATATAATCTCCATGAGTTGTTCACTTACTCAATTTCAGAAGGACAATACATTCAATTTTAACTGCATTATCCGTTTGATCAGCTAAACTGATCCTTTGTTTTCCAAACACGTGTTCTTGTCTAGGGTGAGAGATTATCTTTCTCTCAATTCCCAAAATGGGAACCAAGAGCATCATAAAGCAATTAATTTATGCCCATAAAAGCTTCATTTTGCTAAAATTTATGAGCATTATGAAATTTATGTAGCTAAATGAATTTGGGCTTTTAGCTTGGCCCTTGCTATTTCCATTGAGAGCATTTAGTGTATTCTGAATTGGATGTCTAGACTCTAGTTGTCTTTGAAAATGATAATACATGAATTTTCCTCTTAAATTAAGTTTAAGTCTGGAAGGGCATTTATGGATGGATTTTCTGCTGTTGTAATTTTGAGATCTCCTCACTTTGGATTTAGGTAACAATCTTGAGTTAGCAAAGTATATATGCTTTTTGAAGCATTTATTTATTGCATTTTAAACGGTATCATCGTACATTTTGTTGAAACAAACTTTGTGGTTTTGGTTTTAGGTCATGGTGTGCTGTTTTAATGCGAGATTATCTTTATGTATTGCATTTTAAGTTATGGCCTAATGCATAAATCTGCCTTAGAACATTTTGGGAAAAAACCATTGACACCTTATACTTTATTAAACCTATTACACCCCTGTTTTTTTTTTTTTGTAATATAAAGACCCTTATAGGTCACATGTATAGTGTGTAACTAAATTCACATTGATGTGGAAAGGAAATCTGACGTTTCTTCTATTTGACTCTTGATTTGCTTCGTTTTTTACTTCTTTTACTACCATATTGCTTCAACGTGCTGCCAAGGGTAGGAATACCAGAAAAAGAAAATAATCTCCATACCCGTTTAGAGCAAGAACAATAGCAACTCTGACTCCAGAGCAAAATTAGCATTCTGTGTTAACATGGAACATGGACATCTCTTATCTGACCAAGAGAGGAAAAATAAACATAAAAATTATTAAGACCGAATTTGTGCCAACAGAGATGAAAAACACTTAAAGGGTAATATTAATTTTTTGATCTTCCCCTTTCTAGCTTTTTCTTATTTCTACTATGAAGTTTCATGAAAGGAGAGACGAATAAGAAGTTTTCATTGAAGTGTCTTCTTTTTAACTGTTATTATTACTCCTTTCCCTTTCTCTTCCTCTTTCATCTTTCTGCAATAAGATGTACGGTACAGCCAGTAAAAGGTCCAATTGATCTAGGTAACACAATTCTTGTGGGTCTAAATTAACCAAGAAAATGAACCCAACAAAATGTCTCTCTAGGTCACTTTGAACAGAAGTGTAATAATTTAGTAGGTGTTAAGCACTCCTGGAATTATTCAGAAGGCAGAAATTATAAAAGTGTTGGTGTTGTTGTTTCACTAATGACTAACCTAACAATCTTTGGCCTCCTTGATTTCCTAAGGTTGAATACCATCACAGTAAGCAAAAACTGGTGGTTGCTTCCATTGCACCCCTGATCAGTTGATTTGTTTGATTAGACAATTGAGAACCAAAATGATCCATTTCTTTCCCTCTTGACAGTTTTTGAATAGTGAATGTGCATTTTTATTTCATTCAGAAAAAAAATTCTTTTAATTACATGAAAGCAAGAATGGGTGAGGAACTTAAAAGAGTATAAAAGGAATGAGAGGTGGAAGGAGAGAGCGCAAGACCTCTTTTATTATTTTTTATTGTTTACTCACTAAAATGCCCATAAGGATTGGTTTTATCTCTTTTTATTGACATGCTCTGATCTGATGGCATCAGCAATAAAGGTCTAATTATTATGAAAATAAAATAATAAGGGTGTGATAGATATAAATATTAAATAATAGTATAGGGCATTAGTAAGTTTTTCAGAACAAGTTTAAGGTAAAATTTATGTAATAGGCCTTTAAAGTTATTCTGCATCATTTTTAATCAAGATTGTTGTCTTCCTTGTATTTTCTTTTCTTTTTTAATTAGGTTTTTAAGGTGTCTCTGTTGTTAACGATTTCATTTTACATCATTTAGGTAGAGAATCAATGGGCAGTTCATTCAATCCCCAGATTTTAGTGGAAAAGCTTGCCAAGCTCAACAATTCACAGGCAAGCATAGAGAGTATCCTTTTGATATTGATAGTAAATGATGCCTATCTTTTTATTTATACCTATAATATGTGCCTAAGGTAAATGGGTTGGATGTTTTTTACTATCATAAATGCTCAGGCATCCAACTTAAGCTATTTTGGTAATAACATATGAAAACTTTCTTCTCAAGTTTATTGCATTGATGTATCCAAATTAAAAAGAAGCAAGTGGTGGTGCATTCTGATTGAGTTTTAGCAAGCAACTCTCTGAAATTATTCTTATATTGTTCTTTATACCTTGAATTGCATCTTGTCATGTTATCCTCAATGATTAGAACAAATTCAAAATATCCTGTTTGGAGAATTTTTTTAGGCCTTTTTTTCTCTTGTTTTTATTTTCGTCCAGTGACATAGGATCACAGTACATTTAGCATGTGTATATGTAGTAGAATTTTGTGTAAATCATTAACCTTCTACCTTTGGTAGATATGGTTCTTTATTTCTAATTTGCAATCCTTAACATGCCAAGCATTATCTCATTGGTGTATTTTCCATATGAATAAAGCAAAGCAAGTTGTTGAAACATGGGACAGACAATTTCATTGCTCTCCACGTGAGCAGAGATTGGCTTTTCTATATCTTGCAAATGACATTTTGCAGAATAGTCGTCGTAAAGGCTCAGAGTTTGTTGGTGAATTTTGGAAGGTTCTTCCAGATGCTCTTCGTGATGTAATTAGAAATGGGGATGAGGCTGGAAGAAATGCTGCACTAAGACTGGTACTTAATGCTTATTTTTACTATTTCTATTGAATGAGGTTGTTATAACTACTTTTTATGCCTTTCCCATGTGCATAAAAATCCCATAAAGCCTTCAATTTCAAAGGTTTAGAAGATAATCTTGTCTATTAAGCTTACTTGGTCGCTATTTTGGTCTTTTGTGCATGCTTTTATGTGATTGCTACCTCAGGAATGTTATTTTAAGTGAACCTCATGTTAAGAGAGCAATTCAATGATTAGCTTGTGGCGTATATGTCTCATGTAGTGAGGATGTTGTAGCGCAATGTTAAAATATGAAATGTGAAATTAAATGATAAATTTTGGAATGTGTCTTCTAGCTAAGTGAGAAAATATGATCATTTCCCTTTGTGCATGTCAAAGATTATTCCAACTGCTATACATGACAGTTTGAATCCAGTAACTGAAAGGGTGCTATTTAGTGTTTATTTTTATGATGTGAGCCATTTGCACTTATCTTTTTCTTTACCTGCTAAGTATCCTGCAACTAATATGCCTTTACTCCCATGGTCAGTCTACTTGATATTACTCCAAGCATATTACCAGTCATCTTAATATTGTACACCGCTAGTATAATGTCATGGAATCATGGTAATGAAGATGGACATATGTGTTAATGTCGATTCTGCTTGGTTTTTAGTCGTTTAACAAGATGGGTTATAGTTAAACCATCAGAGAATAAACTTGTTTATGCATCTTGGTTTTCCAATCACAGAATTTACATTTGGGCAGTCAACTTCCATATCCCAAATTCTATAAAATTGTTTTTATATCATTATGTTTCATGATTTTGCACTGTTATACATTACGAGAATGAAACTTGAATTTTGAAAATTGCCAAGAATTCTTAATCACAAACTAGTTGGAATGATTACCTGTATCCCTTTTGCCATTTCACCCTTCATGACCAATAATAAATTATTTTGAAAATTGCCAAGAATTCTTAATCACAAACTAGTTGGAATGATTACCTGTATCCCTTTTGCCATTTCACCCTTCATGACCAATAATAAATTAAGTTCAAGTCAACCTCTTTCTTATAGAAAGATGTCATTCAATACTAATTTTGAGGGTTAAAGACTAAAAGAATGTGAATGTTTCCTCCAATTTATTTTTGGGGTCAATTCATCATTTTTTTTATTATATACAAGCTTTCAAATTGATGTCAAACTGTTTAACCAAACTCCAAACATGAAATTGCATGTGCCAAAATTATTATATTGCTACCGTGACATATTTTATTTATAAAATTTTGATAGGCATATTGGGAGGGAGAGGGGTAGACAGAGAAGACACTGGGAAAAAAATTCAGAACCAGTTTTTGGAGTTGTGAATAATAATAAATGATTTTCTAAATATAGTTCATAATCATTTTGTGTAGTCAAAAACTTAAATATAATATATCATATGCTAAGATGAAAGTTTTTTCAATAAAGAATTTGCCATGTTAGCAGTTTGAGAATTCTTAGCATATGAACGTCCAAATTTGGCCACAATAAATACCAATGTGCCAGGTTTCCAATATAATTGACAAAAATAGAACATGATTGACTATGACCGCAAATTGGAATAAAGATTTGGATTTTTTCTTAATTGTTAATGTAATCCTATTATAATACTATTTAGTATTTACTAGTCACAAGTGAGGAGCAATTGGTGGATATCAAGAAAAGTGATGATTAATTTCTGAATAACTGGAAGGAGATATGGAGGGGAACTTGCCATCAGTATAGTTTAATTATTTGGAGCATGTCATTTTGGTCTCAATCTTGTCTTGTGACATCCCTCAGATAATTGTTTTGACAGCATAGTCTAATGCTTCTGTTGTTTGGTTCAAGATGGTCACTTTTTATCTATTATTGCTGGGAAAACAATCTTCCCCTTTTTGTGAGAAACATTGGCGCATGCACATGTATTTAAATATATACTTGATCATGAATATAAACTTCTTTAATAAATTATATTATAATTAGCTCGCTGCATAAACATCTGATGTTCCACTTTTATTATTTTGGCATGCAGATTGGCATATGGGAAGACAGAAAAGTTTTTGGTTCGCATGGGCAAATTCTCAAGGAAGAGCTTGTGGGAAAGCACTCGGATAGTAGTAATAGAAATGGAAAGAATATAGGCTTCAAACTGGTAAATTGCATCGTGGTGATTGAAACTTTCCTTGGCAGTCAAACTTTGTATTTGTCTTGAGGACTGCAATCATAGTTGTTAAAATGTGATATTACTAGTATGATTTCACGATTTTATGAGTTGAAATCATTAAAACAAGTCAAAATGTATGCATGTAAAATCGAGGTAAAATCACTATTTTTTAAATAGTTAAATCAGACTTCAAAATATCATGATTTTACAAGTTTATTATTGCATGATTTATATAGTTAAAATTTTAAAAAGCTAAAAATATTAGTATATTTCATTTTAATTTATGAAAATCATTACCATTTTTTTATTTTAATTTCTAGATCTTTTTTAATTTTTTAAATATGGTAATAAATATTATTTATGCTACTACAACTATATATTATAATTTTCTATATCGTTTTTGAACAACTTTTGTTTTATTGTTGTTATAATATATGTGATCTAATTTCTATATATTGTTTATCAAATATTTCGGTCATTTGTTTTGATATCTTTTTAAAGTTGAAACTTGGAATTATGCTTTGAAGTAGAAAGTTTAAATATATATGTGAACATGATTTTAATTATTCTCATATTGATAATTTCACAAAGAAAATATTACGTTTAAAAATTAAAATGACTTGAATATTAGACTTAACAATATATTAGAAAGCTTTTGTCATATATATAAATTTTTACGCTTAAGCATGTATGAAAGTTTATTTATTTATTGTATAAATATAATTATATCTTTTTTTTATGGCATTTTAAGTTGTAAGATCTTATGATTTTATGATATGAATTTACAGCCCCTTCACCAATGCTTAAGAAATTGAGTTTTGACAACCTTGACTATGATCATCTCTCATTTTTCTCTGCTTCAAACAGAAGCAGCCTGCTGGAAGTACACTGGACAAGATAATTTCAGGTTATCAAGTTGTTCATGGTGGCCAAGTGGATGAAGATGTTACAATAAACAAATTGAGGAATGCTATTAGCTCTCTCGAGAAAGGTGAGAAGGAAATTGGTGTTTCAATATTAATTTAGGTAATTTATGGGCCTAAATAAGAACTAAAAAATAAGTGCTATCAAGCAAGCTTAAAAGCTAAGTGTTGAATATTTTGTAATGCTACACGTGTCTATTGAGAGTATTATGTTAGCTGTTAGGAATTCTGTATTTTGCTTGGGAATTTGAACAAGCGTTGCTTGACTTTTACAATATGAAAACTTCTATTTAACTACACAAAAAGGAGGTAAATATTGGCCCTCATCACTATTCTTCCATTGAATAAAGTGAGGAGCCTCTATTTTTTAGCCTAGAGAATTAGCCCCTCTGTTTAAACTCCATCGACTTGCTTCTCAAAGCAGAAATTAGTAAATGTTGTCATTGATCAACACAAGTGTACTAAGTAAAGTTATCTAGTCCGTCTGGAACCCGATATGGGGCTTGGGGAAACAAAATGTCATTTTGTTACTCGTGAGTTGATAAGAAGACTTGATTTTACATTGTCATGCATTGGTTGGTTTGAACCTGGATGTATACTTTCTGAGAAATCATTTTTATTCGATCTTCATTTGGTGGATGTCATTGATTTTTTTGTCCTTTTTTTTCAAAAGAAATCTGCGTTTAAAGTTCCTAATGAACTATGAATTCTTCTTGCTGCACCTTTTTCTTCAGCTGCCCTTTTTTTGAACAGGACAATTCCATGATGCTTCATTTGTGGAAGAGCTGCACGGGCAGCAAAATATTTTGAGGGACAGCATTGAAAAACTGACAGCCCTTGAATCATCAAGGACAAGTCTTGTGTCTCATTTGAGAGACGCTCTTCGGGAGCAGGTTGGTTAGGCAAACTATTGTACAGAAAAAAAAAATGTTTGCATAATCAAAATAATTTGATGTGATAGTATATTGAAGTGGAGATAATTTTGTAACAGGAATCCAGACTGGAACAAGTTCGCAATCAACTTCAGGTTTGACATCTTGTACATTCACTACTTAATTGTCTATTAATATCTCTTATTTCTATGACTTGGTTAGAAATTACACCGGAAACATCTCTGTAATTCATTGCTTTAATGATGAAAACACTAATGCTTGAAATTTCCTGGATAATAGGAATATATATATATATGCTTAATTTAAAGGTCCTGGCATTTATGTTCCTTGCTTTTGTATAACAATTAATAGCCGGATATTAGCCAGATATTTGTGTTTTTGCTATGATTTTTCTGAATTGAATGTTTTATGAGACCTTGTTATAGGCGTCCAACTACATACTGCTTGGTTTAAGCTTCCTAGTTTATAACTTAGAATTTTTTGGACACCTGATATGAAGTATAGGTAATTAATCCTTCCTCAATTTGCATCTATGTTTTATCACTTTGGCATTGGATGTTGATAGGATTGTCTGGTTTCCCCTTATATTTATGTGTTGGCAAATATTCTGTGGATTGAAATTTTGAATATTTTGTGCTGAAATCAAAGAATTTCACATGCATTTATCTGCAAATGTAGTCATCCTTTGCATATTTTTGTTTGACTCAGCTCTGAGCTCCATGCCTTCGCCATTCTTCCCTTGAAATAGTGATCACTAATGAGTTTTAAAGTTCCGCTTCCAAATCTATTTGATGCATGTATTATGCTTCATAAATTTTCTACCAGTAACAAGCTCTCTGATAACTTGTGGCATATGGCATTCTTATCTGTGTTAACTTTAAGAATGTTTTCGTCTTCCTTCCATATGTATTATAGGCTGCTCAATCCCAGTCAGAACATGCTAGTAATATCTGCCAGCAGTTGCTGCGTTCCAATAATGTGCAGTTAGTAGCTGAGCAAAGTTTGAAGGAAGTTAACACTTCCATTGCTTCTCAAAGCTTTATACCTGGGGACAGGGAACAATCAGCTCCAGCAATGTATGCAAGGCAGGTATCTTTCCCTGAAAAAACTGGCCAGATTGAGGAAGATCCCCGGAGATCTGCAGCTGCTGCAGTGGCAGCAAAATTAACTGCATCGACATCCTCAGCCCAGATGCTTTCTTATGTCCTCTCTTCACTTGCATCTGAAGGCGTCATTGGCAATCCAGTCAAAGAATCATCTGGGGGATACCACTCTGAAAAGAGGGCTAAGCTCGAGAACAACCAGCCTTACATACCAACCCAGAATTCTTCGCAGCAACCACTCGCTCCTTTTCAACGTCCTGAATCTTTCCAAGTCGCAAACACTGCTCAGCAGCTAACTTCAAATGATCCACCACCTCCCCCGTCATCACCTCCACCACCACCTCCGCTACCTCCTATGGCACCATATTCAATTCCCCAGTACATGCAGACTGCTGGGTCAATAAATGCTGTGCCATACACCTACAGCATGTCCCAGCAGCCACCACCTTCATTGCCTGGCTACCCAGGAGTCGGGACTCAAATGACAGGTATTGCTCCCTTTTCAATGCCCCCAACAAATTCATACCCAAGTTATCAGAGTGCAGATGGTAATTTATACAGCCAACCATCAAAGATGCCAATTTCCCGGCAATAGAATTTTTTATGGCTGCTTGCAGCGGAGCAGCCATCAAAAGGTTTTGCCGAGGAAACGTGAGAGGTTTCAGAAAACTAATGTAGCTTTTTAGTTACCCGTGTGCCTTTGATTATACATCTAGTTAGATTTGCACATTGTAAAGTGTTTGTAACTTATCAATCAACTGTTAGCGTTTAAACAATTTCTTTGGATTGTTCCATTGAGAAATATAAAGTGAATTGATTTAGTTACTCTTGGATACTGGCTTGCTGGTGATTGCTTCATTTCCTGGGATTTTTATTGCCTTAAAAGACTTTTTTTTAATCTTTTTTTAATTTTTTTTTTTTCTTTTGACTTGCAAAGCATCATTTGCATTACATTACTGTAACTCATAATAAAATTTTATTACAACAAAGAAAACAAATCTTTTATACCAACAAAATTTTATTACAACAAAGAACACAAATCTATTAAGGTATAATATGCGAGAGTAAATACTGAAAATAGTCTCAATTTCTGATTTTCTAGGGTGTTTAGAGTGTTATAGACGGTAAACTCCAAAGAGCAGTATGGTATGTATAGTAAGAGAATCTGTTTATATTAATAGTATGAAAGCTTATTATTCGTATTGTGTTAACACGACACATGTCTCTCTACCATAACATGAAAATATAGTAATATCATGCATAATTTTGTGTGCATTATCTTTAGTTATTACAACAATAGTAATGAAAACCATTAAATTTGCTTAAATGGAGAAGATAGCAATTTATAACTGAACATACCTAAATGAATGTGCGAAAAAACATCACTCTGGAATTGACCTGCTATCAAATACAAGGATAGGCTTGTTGGGATTAAGGTCTGCACCTCAATTCCAATGGATAAGAGTTAGAATATTAAACTCAAAAGGACAAATCCTAATCCTTTACCAGGCAAGGAGAAAAAAGAAATGGAGGGGGAACATGGATAATGTAGATGGACAAAAGGACGGTGGTGATGAAAGAATCACGTGGTGATGACGTGCCAAAAGAGCTTTAGAAAGCATGAGGATGTTTGGCTTTGTGTTGGAAAAGTGTTCAGAGCATTGTCTAGTCCTTTTACTGGGAACATGGACAGCACAAAGTCCATCAAACCTCTTTGACCAAATTTTGGTCAAAAAAGAAACACTCAGAGTGAGTTCCCATGGTTTTGGGATTGTAACCAAGTTTAGACTTTAACTTAGGACTCAACTAAATATCTAGTTTAGGGAACCAGCTTCAAATCCTTGTTTTTGACATCTTTGTCTCCACCCCCACTTCAATGTCATGGAATCTTTCTCACTTGCATCGCATACATCCATATAAAACACACAAATTGCTTATTTTATATTTTTTTATTTAAAAATTAAAAATTAAAATTAAAATTTTTAAATGAGCTTGTTATATTTAATAATAATAATAATAATAATAATAATAATAATAATAATAATAATTAGGCTTGAAAATTTTAATATTTGAATGAATTAAATTAAATATTTCAATAAATATAAAAATAAAATAAAAAAAAGGTGTAGTGAAAGTGGAGAATATTATATTATAAACATGTAAGTAGTAAAGGTGTATGGTATTGTGAGTAACAAGAAAGAATAATTAAATGTGTGAGGCAAATGTAATTAATTAAATATAACCAAAATGCAAGCATGAGGATATTAAAACAAACCATGAAACAACAAACAGACAGACATTCCCTCATCACTCTGTCCGAACACAATCTCACTCTCAGACATTGCCACCGCCACATCCCCCATTACCCCCTTTCCTCTTTTAACTTTTTATATTTTTTTAAAAAAATATATATATTTTTTTATTTTTATAAAAATTTATATTTTTTTTTATTCCTAAAAACAATACCAACTTTGCATTCATAATGATGCCACTGTTTATAAAAAAAATTGTGTTACAATTTAAATTTTTAATTTTAAATAAAGGCGGTGCTGTTAAAACCGTAAAAAGAAATAAATAAAATAAAATAAAAGCAAATGTTAAAAGCAGTCAAAGTCAACGCTGGGGCTAACGTACGCTACGTTGTTGTCGCTGAGCAAATGTGAAAGACAAAAGGCTGCGAAACAAAAGCCCTCATGTCCTTTGCTTTAACGGCTTCGTAAGAACTAACTCTTCCTTCTTTTTTTTTCAATTTTTAAATAATTATTATTAAAAAAATATTAAAATATTTTTAATTTCCATTTAAAAGTTGTGTTGCGTCAGACTTTTGCCTTCAATTTCAACTACAAAAAATCATGATTTCCTAAATTAAAAATTAATTATGAGTTATGTCCCCAATTTTTCCTTTTTATTTTTTTTACCAATTATATAATATAAATTTATTAATATTGTTGTTACTATAATTTTTTAATTAAAATTATACTTAAGTTCTTAATTATATAAATTTAATTAATTTTTGAAAAAAATAACAATCTGCCCTTCTCACAAAAATTAAAAATATATTTATTTTTATCCGCTACAAATTGTAAATAACTTTTCTTTTTTAGATAGTAATGTATTGATTAACTTTCCCGTATATTCCTATTTTATATACATTAAAATAAATTTTATTAAATTATAAATTTAATAATTAAATTATATAAATGGAGCATATGTTAATGCCAATTTAATATTTATTGTTTTTTAATTGTATTAATTATTTTTTTAATTTATATAAAAATAATAATTTATATATATATATAATATTTTTTATAACATCGAGTAAAGAGGACAAAGAAAATTAAACAAATGCAAGAGCAAGAGGAAACAAATTGAGATAAGATTTCAAATTATTAACTATTTAATCTTTTTTTATAATATAAAGCATAAGGGTTTTTTTTTTTTTAACCAATGCAGGATATTACTGAAAATAGAAATATTTAATTAATTTTATTAAAATAGATAAATTAAATAATAAATTTTTATATAAAAATTTAAAATGAATTTTATTTTTCAGGTGGTAGTAATTTCCTTGAACCCACTCACGGAGAGTGTTGGCACCTTGGCTTCCGCCGTCACCGTACCCGCCGCCATTCTGGCGGATCAGAACATATGTCCTAGAACACAAAACGGCATCCCTTCCGCTACTTTGATTGGACAATTCCATGTCAATTTTATCACCAACGGAATTAAAACTGTAATTAGTTTAGTTTAATCCATAATTATTATACTAATTAAAAAATAAACTATAATATAATTTAAAAACAAAAAAAAAAAAACAAAAACAAACAAAGGGACATGCAATGCATTGGGTTATCATTTTAAGGGTTATCGTGAGCACACCCACTACAGTCTCACCGCCATTTTGCTGCCGACATGTTCCTCTTTGCCTTTCACTTCCCCTACACTATTATCACCTCTCCTCTCTTTGCTAACATGTGCCTCCTTCCCACTAAGTTCAATACCTCATCACGTGCTTACTTTCCTCCTCATTTTTTAAAAAGGAGCTGGAATATGGGTTTTGGGAAAGTGGAACCCACATAGAAGTGCCACGTAGACAAGGGGTGATCGAAACAAGAAAAAATGAGGGAGATTTGGGTGCCAGAAATGTGCAAGTGAAATAGAAAGGGAGATGCCAATTAAATCTAAAAATGTTTGACTATACAAGGAAAAGCCAGACACATATAAAAATTTGAACACACTGTGGATGCCATCACGCTCTATCCACAATCAGCCATTATCATCTTCTCTCCCTGCTTTTTGCAGCTGTCTTCTTAAAGGAAAATTCCACTCACTCCCCTCACCGTCTGATTCATAATATTGATTTCAATCCTAGGCCTACACACAACAGATATGTGATTCCCTGCCTTCTTTATAGGGCTCTAAGAATCCCAATCTCCCCAATTTAATATGTTTCGTGTCTTATTCACTAAATTTTACGTGTGGATAATTGATTTAAACTCAAATTTATATTAACAATATTAAAATTCATTTTAAATATAATTAAAAATTAATATAAATTTAAATTTGATAATTATTATTATTTAAATAAAATTTAAATTCGTTTAATTTTATATTTTTTAATTAATAATTTATATAAGAAATATTTTTTATTAATAATTTTTATTTAAAAATTTAATATTTCTTAAATATTTAAATTTAAATTTTAAAATATAAATATATAAAAAAAATTATAAATATTATTATAAAATATTTATTTATATAAATGAGTTTGTGGGTACGCTCAAAACATACTCTTAGCTTTGAGCTATGCTGTGCTGTCCATTCTCTTCCTAAACACTCAGAAAAAGGAACTACTTTCTTTTCTTTTCTTTTCTTTTCTTTTCTTTTCTTTTGCTTTTAAAAGAAACACCCATTTGTACGGACTTCTCCTGCTTTTTAAGCTCTATTTTTATAATTAAAAGAAAATGTTGCTAATCACTTTTGCTTAATTAATTTTTCCCATTATTAATTTCTCAAAAAGTTGTTGTTCCACATTGGACATGCTGCATACATTTGTGTATGTCTACGCATATATGAGGCATGCGTGTTGTGATCCACGGGAGCCAACCACGTGCCGCACACATCCACCTCCTCCTATAATAATAATTTTTTTCAATTGGTCTCACACTTCAAATCTCATAGACCTTGTAATTTAATTATTTAAACCTCATAAACTTAAAACATGATATGATAGGTTAAATTAATTTTTTTTTAAATAAAATTAAAGTTAATTAATTTTATTGAACTGATGGTTTGAATGAAATAAATTTCAAAATTAACACTCTGTTTATTTTGAAAAATTATTTAAAAAAATATATATTTTTTATATTTTACAACGTCTGAAACATTAAAAAATACCTTGATTATCTGAATTGGAAATCAGGTTCAGGTATTTATGAATTCACAATTCACACAGCCAATTTGCGGCAGGACCTAAGACGAGGATCTTTTTTCGGCGATATTGTTCCTGGAATATGGTATATATACGGCTGCTACTAACTAAACCATCTAGAACGCCATTTCAAGATATTTATTCTAGAAGGATCCATGTTTTCTGTTCATTTAATTTTAATTAAATTTAAAATTTTAATTCTCAATTTAAAAAAAAAATCTCAAAATGCATTTATTTGTGAATGATATTGTGCTAATGGATGAAGAGTTGAAGTTATAGAAAATACATAATATATGCAAGGAAAAATATTTATTTAAATATTAAAAATATTAAAAGTGAATGGTATTTAATTTAAATTAAAAAATTAATTGAAATAAATTAATTTAAAATTTTAATTTAATTTTTTATCTTTTCAACTTGATTTTTATTTTTAAAAATTTTAATATTTTAAGTTGGTTCAGTTTTAAGAAAAAAATATTAATAAAATTAAACTGATTAATGATACTAGTATAATATTTTTAATAATATGAAAAATTAAAGCATAATTAATATTAAAATATTTTAATTTAAAATATTAAAAATAAAATATAAAAAATAAAAAATATATTAAAAAATTTAATCGATGAAATTAAACCGAATCAAATCGGTTTAATTTAAATTAATTTTTATTTAAAATTATATTAATTTTTATAAATATTAAAATTTTTATTTATTTATTTCGATTTAATTTTAAATCAAATCAACCGAGTACTTACTCTATTATACATCATTCATTATAAATCAATATATAAATAAGTGAATTCAGTCATTAAAAAAAATTATAAAATTCACTTTAATATATTTTAAATATAAAGTGAATAGATAAATATGATAAAAAATAAAAATATTACAATGAATATACAGTAATTTAGTAAAAATTCAAGTGAAAAGGAGAATACCTACGATTAAAAATCAATTCAAGTCCAACTGTTATTATATTAAACTAAATATTTATGGCGATTAGAAAAAATATATATATAAATTGAAGACAATATTTGATGAAATCTATGAATATGAATTCTTTCAAGATGTGTTATTAGATACTAATGAGATAATGGGTTTGCTAAATGGATTCCTAATAGAAACAATTTATAGAAAGAAATATTTTTTTTTCCTAGAATTTTAAAGATTTTCTTTCATGCCAAAAGGAAAAAAGAAAGCCGTCCAAATCTAGATAAAAACTTGAAATATATACAAGTAGAATAAATGGCCATGAGAATATTCATTAATTCATTACATTATTAATTAATTGCTTGCAAACCCCACATGATCAAGAATATATGCCCCATCCAAAATTCCATCCAATCTAATGTCTACGTCATTTTCATCTTATATGATTGGAAAAACAATAATTAAGAAAAAAAATTACATGTAAATTAATATATGTATTACATGGCTCCACGTTGAAATAAAATTTTATTATAATAAAAAATATAAATTGATTCGTTTCTATATTTGATGATGTTGTAAATAATATATTTTAAAAAATAATATACAAAATAACAAAATCAATTTTCTATTTGATAGATTAAAAATATGTATTATAAATTGAAAATATGTAAATTATTTACACCGGATCAAAATATTAAATAGTGCTACACACTCTTAGCTAATAATTATTTTATTTATTAGAATTGAATACTTAATTTCATTTAAACTCGAAAAGTGTCAAATCACTAATTTTAAATGGTAATTAAAAATTAAAAATATAATAAACAATTTAGTACAATGAAAGTGAAGTAGTTTATTTACTTATTTAAAATTTAAAATTATTAAATTAGAGAAATCTAAAAGTCAATATTTTTTGCAAAAGATCATACATAGATTTTTTAGTTTTACTATCATTATTGTTATTATTATTTAGCTTTATATTGAAGAAAAGCAATTGAGAGGCGAAAACTAGCCGGTGACGGAAGAGGAGCAAGGAGTGATGGAGATGGGGCCGGTAGGGTCCAAAGAGAAGAAGCTAAAATGCGCATGAAGGTCACGTCAAATAAAAGTGGCAAAACCTCTGTGATGCCCACGTTCCTTTACCATTTATTTCCCTTTTTTTTAATTATATAAAAAATACATAAATAAAATAAATTTATTTATTAGTAGTAATAGGGCCGACAACAAGGACGGGGACAGCCGTCTATTAACCAACAACTCCCTTCTGATAAAGCCTGTTCTTCATGTCTCTCCCCTCTCTGATTCCTTAACCCCATTTTTTTTTTTTTAATTTTGAAATTAATATTATGTTTTTTTTATATATTTATTTTCCTGTGTTTTGGGTGGAACTGGAAACTGAAAAATGGAAAGTGTCCACCTCAATTGCAAGATGACAAACATCATAAAGCTTAAAGAAGGCTTTTACTCTACAAAATCTCTTTCTTTAGCATGCGTTGAGTAGCTGACGACAACATGACAGACCAACTTTTCTATGACCAAAATACCCTTATCTCTTTTTTATTAAAAAATTATAAAATTAAAACATGATTCTTTCTATTCTATTCCACCTCACTGCAGCAGTTGCACTACTTCTCTTGGACCCTCCTCTTCCCTTCTTCTTCATCGCCTCTATAAATAGCAGCCATTCTCGCAGCTCCTTTCACACCTAAACTTCCAATTTCACCTTCATTTACCCAAAAAGGAGAAGCTTAATATATATATACTTGGTGGGGTTCTTGATAGACACAATGTATCAGACGGAGTCGTCGTGGGGTTCTTACATGCCACCAAGAAACGTTGGTGATCCATTGGAACGCATAGAGAGGCTAGCGTCAGAGAATGCGGTGGTGATTTTTAGCATAAGTACTTGCTGCATGTGTCATGCCATAAAGAGGCTGTTCTGTGGGATGGGGGTACACCCAACAGTGCATGAGCTCGACGAGGACCCAAGAGGAAAGGAGATGGAGAAGGCTCTCATGAGGCTTCTTGGGAGTTCTTCTGCTGTTCCTGTTGTGTTCATTGGAGGAAAACTTGTGGGTGCCATGGATAGAGTCATGGCTTCTCATATTAATGGCACTCTTGTGCCTCTTCTCAAGGAAGCTGGTGCTCTTTGGCTCTGATCAGTGATCATATTCTAAAGAAAGAGAACACAAAAGAAGAAGAAAAGAGAAAATGATGACTCAATAGTAAAGAAAGCAGAGGAAGAGGAGTGGTGTTTGTGAGTGATTCTCCTCCATTTTGGATAGACTAATCACTGATGTTTTTAGTTTTCCTGCTTCTTTTTTGTCTTTTTTTTTTTCTTTGGTTTTCATTTTCTGGACCTATTTTTCTGCATATGGGTCTTCTGGTTTGGCTTGTGTTTTTCACTAATCTGGGTCTCGTTGAGAAATGTAATTGCTCCCTCCTCTGTATAGAAAGAAAAAAGAAAAAAAATATCTACTCATTTACTCTATCTCCATTGCTGCCTTGGTGTTCTGCTCTGGCATGTGGAGCCGGTTGGAGACGTCAACGGCGTCGTTTTACGTTTCAGGTCAAAGAATATATATAAGTATATATTTTTTTAAACTAGTAACACGGCTATTACATGGTTCTTCCCTTTTTGGTAACAATTAGGTAACCCTTACTTTTACGAGATCTTTATAGAAAAGGTTAAAAACACTTACAACCGGATTTTCGCCGGAAAACTCGCCGGATGAATCCCCTCCTTTAGAAACGCAACGCCTCTCTCCTATTATTGTGGTGGCGGTGGAGGTCTGGTGATCTCTGCTCCACTCTCTTTTCTATTTCTATTGACTCTCAACTCAACCCCGTACCAGTGACAATAGATCCTTCGAAGATCGACGGTTCAGTGTTAAGGAATGGGTCCCACATTGATGGAGGTGGGGGGTCCATTTGGGAACATGATTTAACTTGACCTTTTCACGCACGGCCTGGACTGGAAGCCAGAACGAGTGTGAAAAAGTTGGGAGCCCTCTCTCTCTCAAAATTTTCAGTCTTTTCTCTAATGATGTATTGTCCGTACCACGGCCCACCCATGTCGACCTAGGCCTGAAGATCATACACCCTACTCTATATTTATTTTCTTTTTATATTACTTTATTAATGCAGATCTTTATTTTAACTAAATTATTCGTAACCAGAAATACAATAATTTTATTATAAATATAAATATAAATAAAAATTTATTATATATTATATATTGTGATTAGCAATTAATAATTTATAACAAGCATTGAATTAAATAATTAATAAAAATTAAATTAGATTTAGCAAAATATTTATTTTAAATACAATAATTTTGTCACATGCATATCTCCCATATTTATAGGATGAATAGAGATGGTAGTGTTACCTGGTTTTCGTCTCTATTGCTGATCGTTGACTATAGATTATGAAAGGCGACCACTTATCCAAACGGTTCCTTCTTTCGGGTCAAGTTTTGGGTCTTTAGGGGGCGTGCTTAATTTTTTTTATGCTCTTTTTTGTTTGAGCTCTATAGACTTTTTATTTATGCATAACTATTGTATGGGCCTTGAGCCAATGAAACTCATTTTTCTATATATATATATATATATTTCCACCTACAACCCATTGAATTTCAATAGAAACACATATAACCATATACAGAAGAGAGAAGAAACCAAAAAAAAAAAAAAGCAAGAAACAATCCAAACCCTGACTATGATATATTTGAAGTATTGTTGATAATTAGCGGTTAATAAAATCTTTTATAAATAATCTAATATAATAAATTAGTAATTATACATATTGATAAATCTGATTTTCCTCTTACTCCATGATAAATATGATTTTCTTCTGGGTCCATCATATGAGTCTTTCAATATTCGATTTGATGAAAGAACCTGCAAAATAAGGAAAGATGGTCAGGGGTCTACCGGGGATGCTCCCGGTGGAGACCCTCCGACATTCATGTCAGGTTCATGAACTAGTGTAATATGGATATGTCAGAGTTGCAGATAAAAATAAAGTAAAAGAATTTGGAGCCGAGGAAGAAGCCGGAAGAAGAAGGAATACCCCCCTTCTCTCTGCTAGTGATGTATAACTGCCTCTCTGCTACAGTGCCACTTTTTCCTGTCACTCAGCGCCGTATGTACGGATGTGTCAGAACCCTTCTCTAAGCCAGACAGCCATTTAATTCTTCTCGGCGCGCATGCAGACAGGGCTGCGAGGTGACTGGACCTGCTATTCTTTCTCACGTCACCTCACTGGGTTGGACTTCTTCCCATTGGACCCGGGCTCATGGTGGACCCGGCCTACTCCGCGTGTCTGAATCGGGGCTTAAGATGTCGGGTCGGTCTTGCTTAAGGAGGGCTTGATGGGCTTTAGGCCATTGTTCTCCTCTTGGACCCAGCCTCGCCCAGGGTAAAGAAAGCCCAGCGGTCATCAATTGCCCCTTTACCTCCTCAGCAGTTATTACATGAGTGGTAAGAGGGTAAATCCCTAGACTCCATTTATGACTGCGCGGCTCGAGAACTGCTCTTGTCAAGAATGTCCTTTCCTTGCCTTTTTATTTCTTTGTCTCTTTACTTTGATGTTTGACTGTATGGCGATCTGGAGATGTGTATTTGATGATGAATGATATTTCACCTCGGCCTGTACCTCATTATTATTTTTTACTCAGACTGTCTTCTGGCTTTGTCAATTTTACTTAATTGATGGACCAGGCTATCTCTACTGGGACTTTGCTAGTCGAACTGACCCGAGCTAAGAGCTCGACGTCTGGCTAAGCTTCTAACTTGCGAGTTTTTCTTATTTTCATGAGGGCATTTTTGTTTTTGGCTTATGACCTCATCAGTGCTACGAGTTCGGATATATAATACCTAGAGGAATGTCTTATTTGCATGAGTGCCCCGCATTAGACGATTTTAAATCTTGTTCTTGTTATGAGCTCGGACATCTTGTCTCTCTGGATGTAACCTTCTGGCGGTCAGTGCGGTCTAAGCTGTGTGCTCCACTGGGATAGGGAGCTTGGCCTTTTGTCGTTTTCCTCTTCTTGGGTCATCTTTGCTAAGTGTTTGTTTACTGTGGGTTAATCCGAGCTGTGAGCACGGCCCTTCGCTTTCGTTTATCCTTTTGTGCATTCTTGCATTTACAGGCCTTTTCATATAGGGAGCTCGGCTCTCTGATATATCTTCTATACTTAGCTTTATTCAACTTGATTGTTATTTGTTGTGAGTTCGTCCGTATTGCGAGTTCGGAAGCTCAGATTTTTGTTCTTTGCTTAGGCTTTTATGCCTATAGCCTGTGATGCTGCTTGTGCTATGAGCTCGAGAGTTCATGATTTCATTTTCTTTACTTTGGTGCCCCGAGCTCTTTTGTGAAGTCTGACTTAATTTCTTACTTTCTTGTCTAGCTTTACACAGGCTATATTTCAGCCTGACTGCTTGTTTGTTCAGCTTTTAACCTTTCTTTTATAGGTTTATAGCCTCGTCAGCATAGACATAAGGCTCAGCAGGGAGGTATGTCTGGCCCCTCTGGGCTTTTGGGAAGATCGACCCCGGGTCGAAGAGGTTGGACTATCGATTTTGGGTTTGACCATACTGAGGTTTGATTCTTTTCTATATAATGAGTCAAGACTTTCCACTGCCCCGTCCGATCATTCAGAATAGTTCATTTGGCCTTTTACATTGCTCCTATCCCCTTAATTCTTTATCTAAGCATTTGGTCCTTGAGTATGTCTCGGTGGTTTGGGTTTTTTGCCCCTGAGTGCTTTCCGAGCTATCTTCCCTCAAGTGTTTTGCGAGCTCTTTGCTGCTTAGACCTTTCTCTAGGCTAGCCAAGCTGATTTAGTGCTAGCGGTCAATTCTCAAGGTTAGTACCTCCTATGATTGCCCCGGTCCTTTGTTTGGTTCTTTATCTTGATATGCATTTTGCTTAGGATTCGTCTCGCCTTAATTTGGTCTGCCTATTGGATTTACCAGTACCGAGCACATTTTCTTGAGATCGGCATGGTGCTTTGGCGCTTTGGCGCTGTGAGCCTTGCATTGGCCTTTAGTAGGTCGCATTGCTACATGATACAGGCGTTGGGGCGCCTTAGTTTAATTTCGTTATATGCTGGCTATTTTGCGAGATCGAGGTCTTATTAGCCTGTAATCCGAGCTCTTTCGAGAGGTCGGATTCAGACTTTTTATTTCTGTTTCAGCACCCTCTTGAGGTCAGCGTGGCGCTTTGGCGCTTTTGGTTGTTGTGCGAGATCAAAGTCTCTTTACCTTATGACCCGAGCTCCTTTGGGAGGTCGGAGTTTAACTTTTCATTTATGGTCCAGTGCTCCAATCTTTTATGTGAGGTTGGAACTATGTTCTTATGTGTTGTTTTTGTGTGCTGTCATCGTATACCGCTGTCTGCTATGAGCATACGGTATTTTTTAATAAAAGGCCAAAGAATAGTTTCCTTCGTCCTCTCAGCTCAGTTTTGTGGTGCTGAAGGTCTTTTTCCGAGGCCAGTCACCTATCTTACTGAGAGCTTGCTCAAGATTCAGGCTCTTTGGCCTTACTGTCGCTTCCAGACTCTTTAGCCTTGCATGGATTCAGGCTCTTTGGCCTTACTGTCGCTTCGTCATCTCAGCCGGTTTTGTGATGCCGGGGGTCATTTTTCGAGACCGGTCACCTACCTCACTGAGGTCTTGTGCAAGATTCAGACTCTTTGGCCTTATTGTCGCTTCGTCATCTCAGCCGGTTTTGTGGTGCCGGAGGTCATTTTCGGAGCTCGATCACCTACCTCACTGAGGTCTTGTGCAAGATTCAGGCTCTTTGGCCTTACTGTCGCTTCATCATCTTAGCCGGTTTTGTGGCGCCAGGGGTCTTTTTTCCGAGTCCGGTCACCTACCTCACTGAGGTCTTGCGCAAGACTCATGCTCTTTGGTCTTACTGTCGCTTCATCATCTCAGTTGGTTTTGTGGTGCCGGGGGTCATTTTTCGAGCCCGGTCACCTACCTCATTGAGGTCTTGCGCAAGATTCAGGCTCTTTGGCTTTACTGTCGCTTCATCATCTCAGCCGGTTTTGTGGCGCCGGGGGTCATTTTTCGAGTCCGGTCACCTACCTCACTAAGGTCTTGCACAAGATTCAGGCTCTTTGGCCTTACTCTTTCTTCTGAATTTTTTATGCAAAATAAGAGCTTGCACATAGCGTATATGACGAGAATGCTCGATGTTAATTTAATAATATTCATCAATAAATAATATGTCGCACATGACACTTAGTTTCATATTTAAGATGAATGTAAATATAAGTTTTGACTAACAATATTAACTCATGTAATTCAGAGATTCAATAAATAATATTTTGCATGTGTAGATTTCTCCAAGATTTTTCAATTTATAAAATACATGATCTTTCTCTTAGGAATGTCTGTGCTAACATTAATTAATAATAAAATTTTCATGACAATACTTGAATTTTAATGTTATGTAAGCAATTGTCAAGATATCTAAATTCAGGTAAGTATACTTTAATTAAATTTAGCGTTATCATTTACATACAAAACATATCTTTTAATAATCTATGAAATCCTTTGTATTCAACAATAATTAATAAAAAACAATTGCGGTAATCAAAGGCAGTCTCGAAATTCTAAGGCAAGATTAGAGCTGGAGCATAATTTATGCTAATGACAAGTAACAAACATGTGGCAATTTTATGTGTACCTTACTTCAATGTCAATTGGCAATGAATCGTGCCCTATCCGACCTGAAATATTAGTCCGACCTCGCCTATTTGTTGTCCAGTCAGAGAACTGTCTAATCTATCCAACTTGCTTTACTTTTCCTCGCGGGTCTCCCCCCTCTTTCTCTTTTTTTTTTATTTATTAATTTTCTCTCTAACTTGCTAATCTGGGACTTTGTAGCCGACCTGCCCATCTCATCTTTACAACATATATACGGCCGACCTCACAATTTCAATAAGTATATACATCACTCATTCTTTTTTCTTTTTATAGAGAAGATTAACATTTTATACTTATAGATAAGTATTTCGATCTTAAGTTTCACTTCATCGGGTTTCAAAGAAAAAGATAGTAGTAATAAAATCAAATAAACATTAAAACAAACTTCTTGAAAGACTATCAAAATATTCTCGAGTATAATGAATTTTTCTTTTCAGCTAGGTTACTGTAAGCCTCCAGCTTCCTTTTCGCACAAACTTTCATACCTTATGTGGATCTCAATGGGTGAATTTAGGAACTTTAGAGATAGTAAAATCTCTTTTGTTCCCACAGACGGCGCCAATTGATGAATCTGATTTTTCTCTTACTCCATGATAGATGTGAATTTCTTCTGGGTCCATCATATGGGTCTCTCAATGTTCGATTTGATGAAAAGACCTGCAAAATAAGGAAAGATGGTCAGGGGTCTACCGGGGATGCTCCCGGTGGAGACCCTTCGACGTTCAAGTCAGGTTCATGAACTAGTGTAATATGGATAGGCCAGAGTTGCAGATAAAAATAAAGTAAAAGAATCTGGAGCCGAGGAAGAAGCCAGAAGAAAAAGGAAGACCCCCCCTTCTCTCTGCTAGTGATGTATAACTGCTTCTTTGCTACAGTGCCACTTGTCCTTGTCACTCAGCTCTGTATGTATGGATGTGTCAGAACCCCTCTCTACACCAGGCGGCCATTTAATTCTTCTCGGCGCGCATGCAGGCAGGGCTGCGAGGTAACTAGGCCTGCTATTCTTTCTCACGTCACCTCACTGGGTTGGACTTCTTCCCATTGGACCCGGGCTCATGGTGGACCCGGCCTTCTCCGCGTGTCCGAATTGGGGCTTAAGACACCGAGTCGGTCTTGCTTAAGGAGGGCTTGATGGGCTTTGGGCCATTGTTCTACTCTTGGGCCCGGCCTCTCCCAGGATAAAGAAAGCCCAACGGTCATCACATATATTTTGATATTTTAAAATTCAGAAAATAGAATTTAATGATTGTTTAAATTTAGGTGGGAGGAAAACGTTCCTCATTTTTATCTCTTTCCCTTTTATCTCTGCTAATGATGTCTAACGGTTTCTCTGTTGCCATTGTCTTTGCCACTCAGATTTGTGTATGGACGTGTAAGACCATTTCTCCACACCAGACGGCTATTTAATTTCTTCTAGCGCGCATGTAGGTAGAGCTAAGAAGTGATTGGGCCTGTTATCTCTTCTTACGTCACATTATCGAGCTGAATTTTTTTCTGTTGGATCCGGGTTTGAGAATGATCTAGCCTGCTCCGCGTGTCTGGATTAGAGTCCTAGATACTGAATTGGTCAACCTGAGGAGTTTCGCGAGTTTTGGATCTAACTTTATCGAGAATGATTAAAACCCAACAGTTATCATATTTTAATAGTAAAATAAATTATATGACAAGCTAGTTTTTTTTTTTTTTCATAAGATATATATCATTGCTAAAGGCCATCAAGTTACAAGGAAAAGACAAAGTTCATCTGATACAAGGGATTAATTCTAAAAGAACTATCTTTGATGAACTTTTTACAAAGGAGATGCGAAGCCTGATTGTGAGCCCGACGTACCCAAGAAAAAGAGATAGACTGGAAGGATTTAGCTATATCTAACGAGTGAGAGATAATATCTTGAATACTAAGAGGAGCCGGGTTACCCCTACAGGCTTGAACTGTAATAAGAGAATCTCCTTCTATAATAGAGCGAGAGAAACCTCTATTTTTGGCAAAAAGAAGTGCTTCTCGACAAGCAATGCTCTCTAATTGTAAGGAGTCTAATATCGAGGCCCACGAATGACAGCACCAGTCAATAACACTTCCAGAAGGATTACGAACAATAACTGCAGTGGCTCCTGAATTCGAATTCTTATCCCAAGCTGCATCGAAGTTAAGTTTTACAAAACTGAGAGGAGGGGGTTGCCAAGAAAGTTGAGATTGATGAACTAACAGTTGTTGATCCATTTCTGATTGATGCGAGGGGAGTGGAGGGTTGGAGGTGGCTTCTCTAAAATCGTCTCGATTTTTGATTGCCAAGCTAACAGACTGTTCAGCTAGTTTATATATAAGGACAAAGGCTATAAAGAATTTTACATAATACTTAATTTTTCATTTGTTTTATAAAAATTATTTTTTTATAATTATTAAAGTTTGGATACTAAAGAATAGTTAATACAAAATACTTTTTTAATTAAAGAAAATTACTTTCTTAAATTTTTATTTTTATTTTTTAAATAATAATTAAATAATTAAATAATAAAAAATTACTTTCTTAAAAAATATTTTCTATATAAAATATTTTAATTTTCTTTTACATATTTTCCGCCAACAAATTAAATTTTCAGGGTTATCAAAAGCAGCAATGAGCAACAATTCATGGGCTTTTTGCAAAATTAGGAGCGGGAGAAAACTTATTTGTGGATTTAGGATTAGATATAAATTATTTGCGGATTTGGGGTTGGACTGCCAAGTGGCACCCGAAAAGAAAACCTGCCGCCCGTTTAACAGGCGCCAGGACCTGGCGCCATTTAAAATGGCGCCAGGCATTTTTTTTTTTTTTTTAAGAATGGCCTGGCGCCACTTAGAGTGGCGCCAGGCCATTCTTTTCTTCTTTTTATTTTTTTTTTATTTTTTTATAAAATTAAAAAATAATATTATTATATAATTAAAAATTACTCATATTATTTAACAATAATATTATATATTATTTAAAATATTATAATTATATTAATTAATTAATATATGAGTGTATAACTATTTAAAATTATAAAAATTAAATTTATTTTTATTAGACTGTTATTATGCAGTCGTACAGAATAATATTAATATCCTAATATTTTAGAGAGTTATGAAATATACCCTTCTAAGTGGCGACAAGTCATTATTTATTTTATTTATTAAAATATTATAATTATATTAATTAATTAATATATGAATGTATAAATATTTAAAATTATAAAAATTAAATTTATTTTTATTGAATTGCTATTATCCAGTCATACAGAATAATATTAATATCCTAATATTTTAGAGAGTTATGAAATATATTATTATATAATTTGATAATTGCCGGACTTTTCTCACTTTAGGGGAAATTAAATCCGAAAAAGTGAAATAGGTCTAAGGTCTCAGAAACCCACTTTATTTAGCCGGTCCAGCATATTCGGTCCTGATCCAGACACGGGACAGATCGGGTTGCCTGCGAGTCTGGATCCAGTACGAGGAGTCCAGCCTTGTGATGTGACTTGAAGAAGGACAGCAAACCCAGTCAATTCGCAACTCTGCTCGCATGCGCGCTGAAGGAATTAAATAACCGTCTGACGTGAAAAAGGTCCTGATATTTCCGTATTAACGATATAAGCAGTTTCGGTTGTAATTAAATAATATTAGATATTTTTATAATAATAATTTTTTTTATAATTTTAATATATTAATATTGAATAAATTTTATTATTAATTTTTAAATAAAAAATTACTGTAATTTATAATTTCATAATTATAAAATTAATATTATACTGCGATCAGATATATAAAAATAATTTAATAATATTATATATATTTATTTAATGATAAAATTTTTTATTATTTTAATAAATTAATACAGTAATATTATTATTAAATAATATTAATAATTTTTTAATTATATAATAATATTATTTTATAATTTTATAAAAAATAAAAATAAAATAAAAAAAGAAAAGAATGGCCTGGCGCCACTCTAAGTGGCGCCAGGCCATTCTTTAAAAAAAAAAAATAATGCCTGGCGCCATTTTAAATGGCGCCAGGCCTTGGCGCCTGTTAAACAGACAGCAGGTTTTCTTTTCGGGTACCACTTGGCAGTCCAACCCTAAATCCGCAAATAATTTATCTCTAACCTTAAATCCACAAATAAATTTTCTCCCGTCCCTAATTTTGCAAAAAGCCACAATTCATAGATAGATAGAATTTTTATCAATCGGGAAACAGAAAAAAAAAAAAAAAGGAAAAAAGGAAAAAACAACTAAAGCTAGCTACAATAAGCGTAACAATGGAAATCCCCCTCTCGAAAGAGTTGAAAAATTGAGAAAGCAAAAGGAAATGGCCCATTAGACACTTCCTCAAAAAAATTACACAGCGTCTACGTCGGGTCTGTTCCTAGGGTTTCTCCTCTGTCCCCTGATCTATCTCTTGCTCTCTATGTGGCTCTCATAAACCCTAGAGAACTGCAACTACTCTTGGAGGTGATTGTTGTTTTATTTAATTTTACTGGACCATTATTTGATGATTATTATGTTTATGGCTTGTTTTATTATTATTGTTTAAATGAAAAATTATGGTTCGGTGTCTGTTGATTTTTCCGCGAAATTTTGTGTTTATTTGATTGATTTTCTGTGCAGGAGTGTGGAGATTGACACAAATTGGAAGTTAGGTTCTGAAGAGAACTGCGTTAGTTGAGGAGCTTTTTGTTCAATTTGAACTGGTGACGATACAAGCTGAAATGCCGGAGGAGGACCTGGTAGAGCTTAAGTTCAGATTGTATGATGGATCGGATATTGGTCCTTTCAGGTATTCGCCGGCCTCCACTGTGGCTATGCTCAAGGAGAGAATCGTGACTGAGTGGCCTAAAGGTCAGAATTTTGAGACTCTGCTCTTTTTACTGGGCTGTCAAGGAATTTGTTCACTGTGCAAGGCAATTTATATCATCATTTTCATTTCGTCCTTTGAGTTTGTGAAATTGAACATTTGAATTGATACGAGAGATGCATGTTTATGTTTGTTTTGCTTTTGCTTATTTGCATGAATTGATCTTGACTACGGGCCATCTTTTCTCAACTGCATTTTCCTTCCCTTTTTATTTTTAAATATTGGCAACTTGGATGATTAGAACTTAGAAGTGGCCTCCATTATGCTCCTGATTTATAATTCGATTTTGTGACAATAGTGGTAAATGCACATGTAGTGATTGCTGTGGTGTCGCAAGCTTCCTGGAAAGTACCTTCTGCGTCCTGACCATATATTTTGATGATATTTAATCTTCTCAAAATTTTATAGTGCTATGGATAACTTAACTGGCAGAGGGGTTCAACTAGTAACACTTTTGCAAGTACACTAGAATTTGAATTTTCCATGTATCTTGTGATTGGATATGAGTAGTCGATCTACTACTTGGTCTCACCTTTTTCCAGGTCTCAGTGAAATAATTATTGATAGGGTGACTTTAGTATATGTGCTTGGTCTTAGTCTTAGTTGAATCATCGAATGTACTGGATGTTTGAATGACAATGCAAAAATTTTTGCTTCCTGCAACTAATATTTTAAACCACCTTAATCATTCATCTTGTTTAACAACCTTACTTCTACCTTGTAAATTCCTTTTCAAATATATTGTCTTGGTCTTTCTTGTTTATCATCATCATCATTATTACTGTCTGGCTGCATAAGTGCAACCAAAACTATGATGATATTGGTCAGCAACTCTAATGGCTTAATATTTCTCTTGATTTACATTGGTATGCTGCTGAATATAGTTAGCAAAATCTATTGGGTCTATATATGGATGGATAATGGATGTACACCTTTTACATGGCAATTGGTGAACATGTAAATGTACTGAAGTTGCATTTATTTTTGGGCATCTTTTTTCTATCTTTATTTTTCAATGCATGTGTGAACAACAAATTTTCTTCCAATGTTCTCTTAAGGAAGAGACTTTTATTTTCATGCATATTGTAGGCAGTCAAATTTAAGCTTTCAGAAGTATCCTCCATAGTATTGAAATAGATGAGGATCTTTGCCCATTTCCTTTTTTTATTTAAAAAACTTAAAGTTATTATTTTAATCTACTTTTCCCCTTGAGGAGAACAGCTATATAAAGCGATACTGTTGTCCGTTGGCCTCAAGTTAAGATTTATTATGTTTAATGAGTAATTTATTTGTGAAAACAAAATAGTGTTGTTATTATTATTATTAACTTCCACCCTCATTAGATTCCTTCCACTGTCAATAATTTCTCAATTTTACCATTCTTTTAGAGAATAAATATTTTTTATTGAGATGTATGTAAAGTTTTGAATTATGGATCCTCATTAAAGTAATGTGAGATGAGCATGATGATTGTGTGTCCTCTCATGAATAGTGCCCTTCTTTTAGCAGATTCTGGCATTTAGAAAGCATAAGAGGGATATCGACTGGGGTTCCTAGCAATTATGCAGATTTTCTTGAGTTCCTTTTATTCTCTCCTCTGTTCATTTTTTTGGGGGGGAAGGAAATGGAAGGGAGGGGAGTGTTGGGGAACAGTATAGGGTATTTATGCTGCAACTATTCTGCCAAGTTTGATCCTGCAAATATGACCAATGCATTCCTACTACACACCCAAAAACATGCTATCTGTCACATGGATTGTCACTTTTGGCTATTGCTTAGTGCATATTGATCCGTGAAATTGCACAAGATGCATCTTTATGATTCATAGAATGTGATATAATGATCTGATGTTGAAGTACATGAGTGTTTTTAAAAGTAACCAGATTAAATGTTGCTAAATCCTTAAGCAACAACTATTCTGAATGTTTATTTCTCCACATGCCACAACGTTTAATTATATTCTGAGGGGAAGTTCAAAGATTTAAAAATCATTACATATTCAATACCCTTCACCAAAATTCCATTCTTAGAGAGAGAATGGAATTGTTGACACGATGTTATATCAGTTTACTGCTAGAGAAGATAAAAAAAGTAATGCCTTGGAAAGTTCTTATCTTCTTTAGATTTTTTTCTCCCCTTCCAATCTTTTCTTTTTTCTGACTACAGTAAGGGAATCAAGACATACTTTCCAATAATTAGAGAGTCGATGCCTATCATTACTTCCATCCCCTCTTTTTATCCTCTTCTCTTGTTAAAATGCTTGGGGACTCACAATGTAGTTGGCTTTGGTCAAGGGACTCGGGGCTAGGAAAACCACAATTCTAAGCATATATCTCGTGAGAAAGCATTAGGTTATAGACTTTGTATTTTGCTAATTATCACATGTTAATAAGCATAATTAAAGAGTAAATTGGTAACTATGATGCTTTTCCCTTCATTGCTTTTGCGATGGTAGCACAAATTGCCAGTAGGGCCCACCTTTGGCAATAAGTATGAGAACTGTGGATCTTTAAGGGCTTACAAGAGACAATCACATGAATAACATACAAGTGAACTAAATCTAAATAGCTAACACACCCTTAATTTAAAACCTTCTTTCATTTAGGATTGAAATGAAATTAGGAATCATGTCATCTTCTCTACCACTGTTGTCCTTGCCACCTATCTATGCCGCTCTCATTAACTTTTCTCTATTTAATGAAAATGCCAAGTAATCAATGCTTTTTTTAGTTTGATTCTTCAAAGAATCAAAGAAGGAAAACCGATATGATTAAGAAGAGGAGAAAAATAGAAAAATAACCAACAAAATAAACCATGAAGAAATGAATAGTAGAGGATTCAAGAACTTTCTTAGTGATGGGACTTGTAGAAGAAACCTTGCTATTTGTATTGTTGGATAATATAAACTTGTTCTTCCCCATCCTTTTCTATATCTTATATCAGAGCAACAAAATAATTGGAGAGAGAGAGAGAGTAATGAGGGTGATTTAGGAGAAAGTAGTTGTGGAGATGGTGTTTCTATTTTAGTGGAGGGTTGCTGTTGATAAAGAGAAGAATCTTGGATTGGTTAAGTGGGTCCTTTCATGGGTTGGTTTCTATATAGGCTTGATTGAGTTTAATGCCAAATTAAAACCCAAAGAAGAAGATGAAGCAGGGGAGAATTTTAGGCCATTTGGTAATTCTTTTTTCAGAAGTCCTTGTTCTTTTCTTTAAATTCCAGCTTATTGTGTTGAAAAGGTGAAGATGGAATACTGTGTATATCATCATTCTGGGGAGAAGACCTGTCCATATGCTCTTAAATGGGAAAAAAATGTCCTTTAAACTCTTGATTGCAAAAAAAGAAATGTTTTGAGACACTGAAATAATAAAGTTGAAAACATTTAGACAACACCAGTGTAATTATCCCATTAATTAATGCAGGGCGGATGTTCTGGAATCTAGATAAACACTGCTGGGTTTCTTTTCCTTGCATGATACGATTTTGGTTGATGTTGTTCATCCCAAAAAGAAAAAGGAAAAAGAAATGAGGGATGCAAAGAGGGAGGGAGGGAGGGTTGTCTTATGTGTTTCCTTCTGCATTTGTAGTGCATTGTCTAGTTTTCCTTCTGCAAACTCAGATTTCAAATTTCTTTGCTTTGGCTTATGGATAATCATGCTTTTGGGACGACATTTCTGTCAATGTAATTTTTGCTTTTGATTTTTAATTGTATTTTTATAATAACAAAACGATACCTTCTGATTTGTCATAGATAAGAAAATTGCACCCAAGGCAGCAAATGACATCAAACTGATAAATGCCGGGAAAATTTTGGAAAACAACAAAACTGTTGGCCAGTGTAGAGTTCCCTTTGGGGAGCTTCCAAAAGGGGTTATCACCATGCATGTTGTAGTGCAACCATCTTTAGCAAAAGCAAAAACAGGTATTTGTGTATGCTTGCATTCAGTGAACATTATACGAACACATTCAAATCTTAATCCTCTTGTTTGGAAATAAAGATTTTGCAAGGATTTAATTCAATTGATTTATTTTCTATTAATTCTCTTGTTTAAATCAAAAGAATTTAATTCTTTCTAACTTAAAAAAAATTATTTTAAAAGGATTTGAAAGCATGTATGATTTTATAAGAATTCAGTTAAACTATTTTCTTGCAAAATAAATCAATCCAAACTAAGAGAATATGCATTCAAATTGAAGTTTTTGACCTGTAATGGGATGTAGCCCATGAAATTTGCTGTCATTTCAATGATGAGACTCGGTTTATTTTATTGGTTTGAACAGAGAAAAAAGTGGATGAGCCCCCAAGGAAAAATCTCTGTTCATGTTCTATAATGTAAAGAGAACAGGGCGTTAATTCACATTAAAGCTCGGGAGGTTGGCTTGAACTTGCTAGGATCTCATGGCCATGGAAATTGGTTGCTGGAAAGACAATAATTTGTAAAATGGTGCCATCCCTCAGTGCCGCACCTTAGTTTTGAGGGCATTCCTGTATAACAAATGTGGTGGTGATGATGTATTTGCGTTTATATAAATGCGTGTCTCTGTATTCCTACAGCACTTGCAGACTGCAACCTTTGTTATAATTTATTTTATACAAGGCCTTTGGTTTGACACTTCATTAGCCATATCATTAGTGGAACTTTTGCCACTTGTTATTTATTATTGATATGAAAAATTCATCTTTGCGACCTGTTATCTCAATTTATTGTCTCAAAGGTTTTGACGATGTTTATAACTCAGACACCCCCCCCCCCCCCCCCCTCCTTTGTTTGTTTTATTCATTTTTGCTACCATTGGTTTCGACGGAGACTTTTTACTGATAATTTTATGCTAGCGTTTAGGATATGGGATTCGAAAAGGGAGTAAGAGTAATTAGTTCGTTTCTTACCGTTTCGACAAGATGCCTACGGACTACAGTCCAATGGTTACGATGGAATTGATCCTGTATATGCAATAAAAGAATTAATTGGAAGGTTGTGAATAAATAAATTAATTGAACTCCATCTAAGCTTAAGATACTTTTCTACAAAAACAAACAAACAGACCCATCGTTTTCCTTTAATCTTTCTCGGCACTAGTGCTGTTTTTTATGTATTTTTTTTGGAAAAAAAAAAAAACTTGTACCCAATGAATTAAAAACTTCAATAACAAACAAAAGAAGTCCCAAGACAAGAACGACATACACGTGAAAAAGAGGAAAGAAGCTATAGATTATCAGCTCAGCAACGCCATGCAGAAGCAGCAAGTATAGCCCTATCTTGCCACCCCAAGAGCAAACAACCTTTATCCTCCGTCAATCTATACCCATCACATGAATACAAGCCCAACAATATCTTGGATTGAGTCACTGCATTTGCACTCAATGGCACCCCTTTAAACCCTTTCCCTTCCATTATCTTCCTCCATTTCTCCAGCCTCTCATGCCTCGCTGTCCTCTCGATTCCTTCACACGCCACTATGTTCCTTATCTCTGGAGCAAATATGTATTGCTCCACTTTCGCCCTCTGTGCAGAATCTGGTGGAAAAGTTGCATCTAATGAATCAAAAAGTGCTGAATAATAGTGCAATGCTTCAAGGAACCTACCCAAGAAGTATGGTCCATTGTGGCTCGCTTCTTGTTCAACTATTGTCACTATGTTGGGTGCTTGATCACGGATCATGGTTAAAAGGTTTCCTAGACAGTTTCCAGGGACAAGGTGGAGCCGGTTAACTGAGTTAACAGCTAGAGCCTCACCAACCCTTCGGTTGAACATGTGGGGTTTCAGGTCTTCCAGTGCTTCAGCCACTGGATGGAACTCGAATGGAACATGGAGAGAATGCGCTAGTTCTGTTAAGCAACGGCCAGTTTCTCTCACACCCTCGA
Source organism: Manihot esculenta (assembly GCF_001659605.2). Classification (NCBI taxonomy): domain Eukaryota; kingdom Viridiplantae; phylum Streptophyta; class Magnoliopsida; order Malpighiales; family Euphorbiaceae; genus Manihot; species Manihot esculenta. The sequence goes on from NC_035171.2 coordinate 12,488,826, forward strand.
TGGAGGAGCCGACTCCAGTTATCCGGAGAAACGGAGCACCACCTGGTCTAGCTGCTAAGGCTTGCATGAAAGCTGGCCACTGATAGCCTTGCAGAATGTCTAGGTCAATAACGTGAACACGTTCCTCTACTTCAAAGGCCTCAAAAATGGCTTGATTAGCAGTGAAATGAGCGAATTTTACGTATGGGCAAGCTTGGTAAAGAATTTGATAAATTTTGAGAACTTCCATAGAATTTGGCGGATAAGGAGAAAAGGGTTTTGGAGTTGAGGTACTAGGTTTAGTGCTAAGTGTTGCAGCGAGCCTAGCACTTAGTGCTTCAGTGAAGCAGGACGCCACTCGTTGCATGGAGTCACCGAGGGGTGTGACCACCCGATTAAGGTGGTGGAGATATTTTCTTGCTAACATGTAATCCTCCTTAGCCACGGCTTCAGCACAAACAAGAAGGAGGTGCACCAGTTGAAGTCCACTGTCTTGCTCCTGTAAAAATATATGAAGTAACTGAGATTATACCGAAAAAAGGAAATAGAGAAAATGGAAAGAAAAGATTAATGGTAGTGAGAGAGTTTCACCTGCTCATCAGAACCAATAGGGAGAGGCACCATCAAGCTGTGGTTAAGATTCTGCTGCTGCTGCTCTGCGGATGGTGTTGTTGATGGCGGCGGTGGTGTTGTTGACCTAGGTGGTGGTTGTTCGTGTTGCTTCTCTTTTTGCTCTTGTTGTAGTTGCTGTGACAGTGGTGCATTTCTCAGGGAGCCCATTTGGTAAACATCTCTATCCTGGGTCAGCTGAGAGCCAGCTGATGATGTTTCACTCACCGATCCACCAAACCTCGTAGGATTTGTCGCGGCTAAGCAATCCAACACAGCAGGAACTGTGCTTGGCATATCAAACAACTGCGATGAACTTCCAGAGGAGAACCTACTCGGTTGGCATCCTCCAAGCCCATCTCTTTGATAATCATCCAAGAAATCCTCAAACGCAGGCAAAGAGGAAAGGGTCTCAATTTGCATATATTGATTATTCGGAGAATTAAAAACCCTATGGAGAGGGCTTTGTCCCTTCCCTTTATGACTGCTACTAAAAGATCCAAGTTGAGATAAATGGCGAGGCGGGGAACACCCAGAAAGACTCTGCACTTGCATTGCATTAACGTAGTTGTAATTGCAATTTGAGGTTTGTGGAGATGGCAAGTTCCTTACAGGAGACAAGACCATGAAGTCAGAATCCAAATGATCAGAGAAAAAGGTCTCCCATATAGAACTATCCGGCGACTGAACTTCGACGTCTCCATCCAACTCAAATTTCACAGCAGGGAAGCTGAGGCTTGGTGGGGTTAAGCTAGAAAGTTCCAAGTCAGACGACAATGGAGTTTTCTTAAACTCAGAAACAGATGATCCATTAGGAGAAGTAGGTTGCATGATCTTGTTGCATGAACTCTCACTTTTGATTGACCCCATGCTTCCACAAAGAGAATTAATCATACCTCTAAATTAACTTGTTCTTCACTCCAGAATTGTTCTAATTCATGGTGGGTAGAGTTAGCCCAGTGGGGAAATTTAGTTGGCAAACTATAGAGCAGAAGTTACTTAGAGTGTTTTCTCTCTTTTTATTAACAGGGATTTGTCTGATTGTCCAGTGTGTGTATGAAAATGAAAGAGAAAGAGACAAAATGCAGATCTAATATCTTATGATTGGAAGTTAGCAATTAAAGACCTCCAATTTATCACCTCCCATGAGGTTCATAGCCAAGTTTGGGTGTTTCGTAGAGGTAGAGGCTCCAACTTTGTCATCTTGGATTTGATGTTTTTTCAACTCATTTGCTTCTTTACTTTGGGATACCACCCTGCACTTTCACTAAATGACAATTTTCTTGATAGGTCCCCACTTTTCCTTGGGCCGGCCCAGCTCACAACAAGGAATTTGGAATGATTTATTTGTGATGCGGGGTGATAATTTTTCTTTTAAGTATAATCAATTTTGAGGATGAAGATTCTAATTCCAATACACTAAAATATATTCATAATTGAGAAATCATAGGGTAAATTTTATTATTTATAATATAAAAGAAATTAAATTTTTATAAATAAAAGTGTAATAGATTGTATAATTTATTTTTAGAAGATAAATTTAAAATGATATGAGAAAAATAAAAAAGTTAAAATATATGGAGAAATAAGACAAAGGAAGGACTTCTTCATCAATGCATAGTATGGTGAAAAGGAAAGATTTGTATATAAAGACAAAACGGATCAAAAACTTAGTCTTTTACGTTAACAAGGAGGCCCGCATTTTTTTGATACTTTATGCTCTGTTTTTTTAAACAAATTATAATTAATTTTTTTAATTTTACAAAATATATTAAAATATTTTTATATTTTAAAAAATTTATTAATTAATCTTTTCATTAATTTTTTTTAAATAAAATTAAAAATTAAAAAAATAAAATTTAAATTTTTTTATATTTATTCAAATTTATTTATTATTAATTTAAATATATGAGTGCAGTCTTTCCATTAATTTTATCATTATAATTTTAATATTTAAATTTTATATTTTTTAAAAAATTTATTAATTAATTTTTTAAATTATTAAAAAATTTATTAATTAATTTTTTATAATAAAAATAGAGAATTTTTAAAATGTTTAAAATATTTTAATATATTTTTTAAAATTGAAAAATAATAAATTTTTTTATATTATAAAAATTAAATAATAACTTATTTTTTTAAATATATATATACATCTAATAATTTATTTAATATATATATCTACTTCGATATAAAATATTTTGATCGCCGTTGTAATCTAGTATAGTCCATAGTAAAAAAACTATATATATAGTTAAAATCATTTTCATGAATTTCGAGTTTATCACTAGGGAGGTAAACGGGTAGGGTACCCGTAAAAATTAAACTACCCGAATCCGAACCCGATTTATATTAGTAATATTAGAATCTGTTCCGAACCCGATTAAAAATTAATTTAAATTATTTGAATCCGTCTCAAACCCGATTATTATTATCCGAATAAAACTCGAATCCGTTTAATCTCATATATTTTAATTAATAATTTATATAAAAAATATTTTTCATTAATAATTTTTATTTAAAAAATCTAATATTTTTAAAGAATATTTAAATTTAAATTTTTAAATAAAAATATATAAAAAAAATTTATAAATATTATTATAAAATATATTTTTTATATTAAATTAATTATTTATATAAACGGATTTGGGTAGTGGGTACCCTGTATATAAAATTTAAATCTGATCCGAACCCGCAACGGGTATTATTTTTAAAATTTAAATTCATTCCAAACCCGATTATAACTATTCAAATTCATTCTATTAGGATTCAGTCGGATCGGGTACTCAAAAATATCCGATCCGTTGCCATCCCTATTTATCACTATGAAGTAAAGAGTTGACTGTACTCCCGTGCACTGAATGGTTACCTTCAATTCTATTTTCCTTTTTTTCTTATTTAAAAAAACCTTCAATTCTATTTTTCAATATATATTAAAGATCTGTATGGTGATAAGTATTATAAATTGATTTATTAGTTAATTTTTTTAATTTAAAAATATTTTAAAATTTTTATTTATTAGTTTAATTATTAAATATTAAATATTAAAAATTAAAAAAATTAATTAATAGATATTTTTATAAAATTAATAAAACTAATAATTTTTTAAATAATAAAATATTTAACAATTAAAATTAATATAAAAATTAATTAATATTTTAAAGATATTGAAAATATTTTTTAAAATCTTATATACTTATAACTACTAATAATTTACATGGCTTTTTTTTTATTATTTGTTTTGAAAATCCAGAAGATATAATAAAAAGTGACAAAACGAGGGGAGAAAAGATAGAGAGAATTTTGTGAATATGGAGGAAGAGGAAGGAGAAGAAGACGACAAAAGTGGAGGGATATGCAAGGTCGTCGGATGTGTCGTCGGTGGCGCCGCCCTACGCCTTGGATTTGCCAAGGGAATGAAGCGGTTGTCTTCGTCTCCAGCCTCTTTTTGTACTCAGAGGCGGCATCTCTATCACGTGACCTTCATCATCACCGTTCATTCACTTTATGAGCAACAAGGCTTTCCCTCGTGCTGTGGTAACATCTCCCATTTGAGAACAACCATGTTTGTCCAAACACATTCTTCTAAATTTCCCTTTTTTCTTGTTTTATTTCCCAACACTCACTTTTAATTCAACAAGGAATTATAATCACATCATTTCTTTTCTCAATTTTTTTTATTACATCTTCATAATTTTATCCATAATTAATTAATAAAATCACGATAAATAATCGAATCAATCCTTCATTAAACTACTGAATTAATAATTTAATTTAACAATTTATAATTTTTATTAAATTATACTTTTCTCTTAATATTATTTAAGTTTTTATAATTTTTAATAATTTTTTATGAGTAAATTTATATTAAATTTGTGTTAAAAATTTACACCATGTATAATCTTTTTTACAAAATCTAATCAAAAGAGGCTTTTAAAGAAAAAAACAATTCAATAAGAAATTATGGTCGTCCATGGTCATTGAACTTTTTTGGGCATTGAAATCTATAATCAATGGTTACAATGTGAGGATCATTGTGGTAGACTGGATTCTGTCTATCCGATGGCTTATATGAGAGGAATAGCATTAAAGCAGTTTGAACGCTAAGCGATCGGACGAGAGATAACACACCAGTTGAATTTTTTTAGTCATTAATTAATTCCAACGCAATCATTTAAAATTAATTCATATTTATATTTAATATTTTAAATTTTATGTGATAAAATTAATTTTTTTATTTTTTATTTTTAAAATTTTTATTAATATTTACGATATTATATAAAAATAAAAATAAAGAGTGAATAATGAAATTAATAAAAAATATATATTTAAATATTATTTTATTATTTAAATAAAACTTTAGGTACTATATTATAATTTATTTTTAATTTATATAAATTCAATTTATTTTTTTTACTATAATTATGACAAATTAAAATGGTTTGATTTTATTATTTAAAATTAAAACTGTAAATTATTATAAATATTTGATTTTTTTTCAATAATCCTTTAAAATATATTAAAATGTAAACAATAAGTTCTGATTGTATTTAATTTAAAAATTAAAATGCTTAAAAATCAATAAAATTATTGAATCTAGAAATTAAAATGCTTAAAAATCAATAAAATATTTGTTTTTTTTTTTTTTTTTTTTACTTCCTTTTTAATTTTGTTGGTTCTTCCTTATTTTCGGGCAGGGGATCGCCACCGTCCTTATTCTCCCTCATTAAGGGTGGTGGTTGTCTTTTTAATTTGTTTCTTTCTATTTTTCTCTTTTCAGGTTCCTGTTGTTCGCGATTGAGAGTGCAATTTCGAAATTGTTGCCATTATGAGAGTGATGATTTTGTTTTGATGCTCACGAATGAATCTCTCTTAGGTGGCGTTTGCTACTCGAGATTGCACCGCTATGCCCAATTGGTAACACTTTTTTTTAGGTTGATGACCGGTTAAGTCTGCTCTGCCTCGCCCTTTGCAATTTTTTTTTCTTTCGTAACCATTTTGTCCAATTATATCTCTTGAATTTTTTCAATGTTGTTGCATGCAACTTTGAGGTTTAATTTCTGCTTTTTTTTTTTTTTTTTTTTTTTTTTTTTTTTTTTCTGAAAATTGTGCTGCTAAATTGGATTTAGCTGCTTGTTTGATTAATTATCCTTATTTAGTGCTGTCTTTCTTTAACGATGGTTCTGTGCTTTGGAAATATTAGGTCAGTTTGGCATATGGATAGATTTTTAGATTAATTATTGGGTTATGTATTCTAAATTGTAGATTGATTTTAAATCTAAATATGAGTTTGGATTAGATGGTGGTTGATTTAATTTATATTTTTGGTTGGACTAGCCTGCTTATATAAACTGCATTATGGGCATGTTAAATGTAACTTGCATTATTGAAAAAGATTTATAAGATTCTATAATTATTTTAATATTACTATAAAGAAAAAAATATCAAATTACTGAGAGAGTTGCACAACTATAGAAGGGCCAAAATGAAGATGGTCATTTAATTATTATAATTAATAAAATATAAAATATAATAAAAAGTTTATACTAAATTTCCAAATCATTATATCTATCTCATCCAACTAAATTATGATATAAAATATTAAGCCAAAAAAATCTAGTATAGAGATTCCTACTTTAATTAATATTTTACCATAATAAATCATTATTGAAATATTATATATATATTTTTTGCCAAATAAGTTATATGCTAACTTCATTATTTGATTTTTGTAAAAAAAAAAAATTCATTATTTGATCTATTTCTATAATTAAGTACGCAATTTTTTTAAAAAAATATTTTTTATATTTTTTAATAATTTAAATACTCAAAAAATTTAGTGAATCAAAATTATTTTTTTAGTTAAAAAAAATTATTTTAAGAAAGATCACTCGCTATTTAAAAAAAAAAAATCATTTTTCATCCGTTGAAATCTTTAATAAAAGTTTTATGTATAAATTTATTAATAAATTTTATTTTTAAAATTAAAATTAAATAATAAAAAATAAATTATCTCATTAAAAAATATTTTTACAAAAAATATTTTTTAAATATAAATTATTTTTCAAATAAATACAGCATTAGTGATAAAATTAATTTTAAATATTAATAAATTATAATTTTAAAAATAAATTATTAAAATTAATTCAAAATTTTAATTCTAAAATCACTCATTTCAACGCTGATTAAATTTAATTTGATTTTATTTTTAATTAAGATGAGTTTGTATTTTTTAGTTTTATGAATTTAGTTTTTCGCATTAAATAAAGTTATTTATTTTGTTGTTAAAAAACTCATCTTTTTAATAAATAATATAATATATTCTTATTAGACTAAACTGTATACATAATGCTTTAATAATATACAAAGTTTTCTGAATTATTTGAGAAACCTTTATTATATTCTGGACCTTCTATATATTACACATTCCAATTTTATTTTAAAAAACAATTTTCTTAGATAATCATCAAAGAAGAGTTGGGGTAAATTAAAAAATTGAGAATGAAATTATTTCGTTAGATTAATAGGAATTATCATATAAATATTTTAAATTAAATGATTTTGATATTTCTTTTATAGCTATTTATAATTTAACAAATAAAAGGTAATAGTCCAGGTCCATCTGGTCCGAGATGGGCTCGAGGGATTCCACCTCCATTTTCTTTCAAAGACTGATTTAGCCGCTGTCAAATAGATTCAGTTTGTTTTTTTTATTTGAAAATTTGAATATAAATGATTACAAAATTTAAAAATATATTAGAATTTAATTAAAAACAAAATATTTAGAATGAAATATTTTTAAAATTTTCTTTTTCTAATATCAGTATAATCTAGGGTATGCAATTGAAAAATACCACATGGGTACACTTTAACCTTCTAAAGAAAACCATAAAAAGAGGGATTCCATTCCACTTCATTAAGGCCTTTGCCTTTCATATTTCACAAGCTCTGCCTACTCAACTAATAATACAGCTTCAATTCTTCTAGCCTCCTTGAGAGGACCTTATGCTAAAAGAAAGAAGAAGCAAAGGTAAGTTGATAAACATCTCCTTCAAAATGTATTCTTGAGTTTTCTAGTGGATTGCAAGTTGCAAATCTGTTGGTCTTCTCAGTTGAACTGCAAATGCTCTGTGTGTTCATGGCAGCTCTTGTGAAGCATAAATTGCCCCTATTTAAAAAGCTCACATGAGAACCATGAACAATCCTTCTTCAAGCCTTTTGTCCTTTTCAATTTACTCCACATCACCAAAATAACATGCTGTTCAGTGCATGTGCAATAAATTCAAAGAATGAATTTCTTTTGGTTAATTCCAATAACATTTCACATACAAGCATACTCAGTTAGAACTTCAATTTGCAATATCTCTCCTTAATTACTATTCTTTTCTACCATGATTGAGCATCAACTTCCAGCTATGTTTCTGAGTCTATAAATGCCCTACAGCTTCTGTTTTTGTGAGCTATACTGGAAAAGGGACCTTCAAGCCCCACACAAGAAACCCTCCAAAAAAAAGATACTTTTTCCTACACATTTAAACTCCATATATGCCAAATGACATTCACATGTCTTTGTTTCTAGTGAAAAAGATAAATCTCTTCTACCTTTTGTTTACAGTTGGATCTCACTTTTCTGCTGCTTATCCAAACAACAGAACTACTCTTCTACTATATCATAATACTTTGATTGCTATTTACTATAATCCAACAGTTCATTGAGGTGCATATATCTCAAGTTTTTGTTTTCTTTTATTTAAAATTTTCCCTTCCATCTCCCAAAATTTTGCTGCCATGAATCCTGTAATTCTCTTCTTTCTCTCATCTTTGTTCATCAAGTCACTGTCTTCAAGGGTTGAGCCAGCTAAAAACAATGCCCATATCACTGTAATGGGTTTTGTTTATTGTGACATCTGCTCCAACAACAGCTTCTCCAGACACAGCTACTTCTTACCAGGTGTGTAATCTGCAAGTTTCAAGTTTTATTACTTAATATTTTCAGGGAGATTTGCATGTGAATTAAAAGTTAAGAGTTTTTCATGTGTACAAATTGTCTAACCAGGTGCAGGAGTTAAAATAGACTGCAAGTTCAAAGCAACTTCACCGAAAATCAGAGAACAAGTATCATTCTCAGTAAACAGAACCACGAATAGGCATGGAGTCTACAAGTTGGAAGTCCCTTCTGTTGATGGAATTGCATGCGCAGAAGTGGCCATGGAATCTTCCTGTGAGGCAAGCTTAATGTGGAGTTCTTCTAAATCATGCAACGTTCCTGGATACAAATCCACATCAGATCAGATAACAATCAAAGCCAAACATCCCAATCTCTGCATTTATAGCCTTAATGCATTGAATTTCAGACCATCAAAGGCTGATCTTACCTTATGTGGAAAATAAGAAAAGAAGAAAGCTTTCTGTAGTTTTTTCCACCATTTGTCACTGGTATATGGCTTTCTTCTGTCTAAATTCCGTCTTTCCTTTGAAACAAGTGCAATTTCCATCATGATATGCTTGCCCAGGTGATCATCATTTGTTAATGCAGTATCTGGGGAGCTAATTATTAGTTCTAAATATTTTTATTATTTTTTTTCCTGCTGTTTAGGCTCCAACTGGGCTTCGGAAAACAGTCCAAAATCACCGAGCTAAAGCTCATTAGTATTTTGTTGGTTTGTTGCAGCTTATACTAATGCAATGTCTGAATAGTTTGTGCATTTTAAAGTTGAGGTGTGTGGACAAATCCAATGTTCCTCGCCTCTCTCTCTCTCCCTTCCTTCTTCAATTGCAATTTAGACGAAGCATCTGCTAGACTTGACATTTCTGAAAATTACACAAATCCCTTGTATTTGGAAAATATTTTCCATAAAAAATATTTTTTAAGAAAACAACTTATTTGCTATGTTTTAGTTGTAATTTAAAAAGTAAGAAAATTAATAAACTTATATATTGTAATGGAAATAAGATTTTTAAAGTCCGGAAAATGACTTGATTTTTTTTATCAGAACAATATTTTCCATTCACCGATTTTACCGAGTATCCCAAATGTTAGAAAATGTGAAATATTTTTTTGGAAAATATGTTCAGAAAACAAATGGAGACTAAGAGCAACATATGATGCCCAGCTCCAATAAAGTTGGTCAGACAGATTCCCTGTTTACAAAAGAAATCAGTAGAACCCCATGAAATTTAGTAAATTAACACTTGAATCTCTATTGCTTAAAAAATATGAAATAAGTCCTCAAAATAATAGTACTGTGTAATTTGAGATTTTTAGGCTCTTGAAATCTTCAATAGAATTGATTTGTGGGACTATATACAATCAAAATTAACATTAGAAGACAAAAATCTAGTTAAACACTTAACCTTGCAGTTAATGACAAAAAAGCAGTAAAAATTCAACAGTAAAATATTGACTAAAATTTCGGGGAGAAGCATAGAAGTAAAATGCACATCTATTAAACAAGAATGGACCAAAAGCATTAATTACACTAGCTTTTGGGGAGACACAAGTAATTTTTGCATAATGTTTGCATCTCCAACTCATGGATCCTGTGAAAGAGACACAGAAGTGGTCACCCTGTCATATATGCCGTAAGGTCTATTTTTTAAAGAGTAGCCATGCCCAACTATAGGATGAGTGGATAATGGTAAATTTATATAATACGTTAAACGTAAATCTTCAAACAGATGAGACTGCAAACAAACTTCAACTAGAAAATGAGTTCTAAGTCATCACAGTCATTTTCTCTCCCTTTGCACTTCCACTTCTCCAGTGGGAAGATGAGAACTTTACATCATTTCCCCTTTATTTTTTCTGAATGAGTAATTCTTTCCTAAACCATGTACCATGGTGGTCAAAAAACACATTTTCATGTGAATCCCACATGTTTTGTATCTTTGGACTGTGGTCGAGAAAGCTAAATGACATAACTAAGTATTCATGAAACAAATATTTCATCCTAGAATACACTTACAAAATTAAGAAAATGGCAAATTAAAGCCAGTTTCTTTTTTTAATTAGATTTTGAAACCAGCATTAACCCATCATGTCTCATAGCCACATGAACAATTAGTTCTTTGAAACATCAGAAAAAGTCACACAAACACGCATATGACCATCTAACAGTGGTGGTCATAAGTAACTCATGTGACTCTTCCTGCAATAGCAAAAGAAATAGTGGTTTGTATGTTGGAGAAGGTAGATGGCCATATTTTACTCAGCTACAAAAATCGCAAACTTAGGCACTCACAAAGGCAAGTCATCTAGATGCAGAATAACTTTTGCAGCAACAAATTCAGAGAAAGAATAAAAATGAAGAGATTCATTTGCTTTCCTGCTTAACTATCTATTTGATTTTGAAATATTCCATGTCAAAATCAACTTTATTTGCATTCAGTTACAGCTTCGTTACCAAACTTAAATCTTTTGATAATCATAAGGAATAACAGAACCCTATTAACGCCTTTTTCCTTATTGCCTACAGAAGGTCCCTACATGCATTTGTGGCTCACCTTTTCACAGTTGCAACTTTGTTCACTCTATAACAGATTGAAAAATCACAGAAAAGAAATAAAAACATGCCTTTAAAGGAAATTCAAATTTGAAAAAAGGGTATCAACGCATACAGGTAGAGAAAGAGGACCAAGGAATTCTATATTTAGATCATCAGTTCTAGTTAGTCAAACTTCATAAAGCTACATAAGTACAACTGAAGGGCAAAAGTATTGCCATAAAATAAATTATACATGCTACGAACAAACTAACACAAAAAGAAAAAGAAAAAAGAAAAAAGAAAAGTTGCAGAATTCCATCTCTCTAACTGATACATTTATCACATTAGAAAAGTCATATTGACATGCAATAATTGCATATATTGCAGTATCATCTCCAGGTCATTTGATTTTCTTTATTTTTAATTAGCAAATAGTCATGTTTTGTTGATGTGGAGATTTATGCACCTTAGGCTCCATTCTCTCATATTCCCATGACTAAAAGGGTCCAAGGTCACTTACAATGGAAAGCAAGCATGGAGTTTCAAATAAATTAAGACAGGAAGAAAATCTCAAGCACTTTGCTCCATTTGGTTTCTTGGACAAAGATATCAAAAGATCAACAACTTGTTTGAAATAAGAATTTTGTAGGAATTCTATTCAATTTATTTCTTTTTGTTAATTCTCATGGTTGGAATGGAAGAGTTTGATTTGTTTAATTTTTTTAAAAAACCATTTTAAAAGGAATAGAAATTATGCATAATTGTGGATTAAATTGAATTCTTTTCTTACAAATGATTTACTCCACGTAGGGGTTGATTAGAATAAGATTAATATCTTCTCAACCGTTTTGCTATTTGGTGTTTAATATTTTTCCTATGAAATTGCTTTTCACTTCTAAAGCACAATAAGAATTATCCATGAAATGAAACAGTTTTTAAAACTCCAAATGAACCAAAAAAAAAAAATTATAAGAAATGCTAATATTTAGTTCTAATAAAAATCATGTTTAGCAGAATGAGAAATAACAACTGATTCTTTACAGATAGGCAAGTACCCAGTATAAATTTTCTTATAGCTAACCCTTTTTTTCCAAGGTAACAATATTGCATTCAAAAAATATAATGCCATGTAAAAATACTCTCCTTTGCTTACAATCCAAACCCTTAGAAACACATGAGTGCAAACAAGAAATCGTAGCTGGCAACCATTAACGAGTTCAAGTTGATTACAGCCAAATTGATCACTCCCATTGACGCAAAACTATTAATGCTAGCACAAAAACGCAGCTATTAAATGAAAACAGCAATTTCAAAGCTACAGAGAATTCGAACCTTGGAACTTGAAAGGTTCAAGACTACTTTGAAAGATGATCCGTTTCATTTTAGCCAAAACTGAAAAACAAACAAATAAGTTATTTAGTTGCGAGACAATCCCAATTAGCGAAAGAGCTAAAATTGCAAAAGCCGGTCATGTAACAATTACCTGATGGAAGGAAGTCGTAGACATTATACAATGAGCCACACAAAACGACCTTTGCTCATTTCCGTTGTCTTTGCTCCCCCAGCCGCTACTGAAATCCCCCTTCACTTACACCAGAGAGTGCCAAGTGAAGCAAAGGGGAGCAACGAGGGTCGAGAAGGAACGAATTGTGTAAATACGACAGCATTTTTCGGAGTTTCTATTGGGTTGGTCATAATTCATGAATTAGATGTCATAGAATAAAACAAAAAACAAAAGTTTATTAATTAATTTTAACTATTAAATATTATAAAAAAATTAAAATATTCTTATAATTAATTAATAGACTTTAAAATTTTAAAAGATTAATTAATAATTTTTTTTAAAATTATAAAAATTAAACAGTAAAACATTTAATAATTAAAATTAATAAAACTATTAGTTAATAAAATTTTTAAAATATCATAAACTTTTTAATTTATTTTTTTAAATAGAGAATTAACTAATAAATTTTATTATAGTATAAAAATTAAATAGTAATTTTTTTAAAATAAAATTTAATCCAATAAATTACGAAAAGAAAACTGTTTCGTACTTTTTAATTTTCAAAAACACTATAATTATTTTCAGAAATAAGTGCAATTAAGTTTTCATTAAATAAGTTTAATTTAATTTTTAATTAATTAAAATTATATATTTTTGTTAATTATTTTTAATATTTTTCTGTATTATAATTTTTTTAATTATTTTAAAATTAGTATTTAATTTTTTCACACTATAATAATATATAAATAAAATCACCTAATTATCTAATTTTTTTAGTTAATATTACTTTTAAATAATTTTAAACAAAATATTTAAAGAGAGATTTACTATTTAATTTCTGAATTTTATTATTAGTAACGAGTGAGTTTCTGTATTTTTAAAAATCTATTAAAATATCATTACATAATCAAATTATTAACAAATTAGTCCTTCCATCCATCATAACCTCTTTTCCATTAAAAACTAATGAAGAAAAAGGGAAAATATGTTTAAAATTCAATTTTACCCTATAAAATCTCTATTTAAACATGCATTTGTCATAAAATCTAAACTTTTTCACCAACTTGCATAGTATTCGACAATTAAGCATTGAAAGAATCTATTCTATCTTCACGAGAATGTCTAGTATGAGCAGATCGATGGAAAGCTGGGATGATAGTTACACGAATGTGAATTGCTTCTATAGGAAAAGAGCAGGGGTTCACATATCTGAATCTATTAATAATTCAAATAAGTTGTATTATTATTGTCAAGATAACAAATGTAAATTATTTCTTGAGTAGTGCATTCCAACAAATATTAACTCTCCAACATCAAACAATATAGGTGAAGGGTTAGAGGTATTCAAGACCAACTTATCAAGGATGATTGTAGAGACTAAAGAAGAGTTGATGAAGATGAATGAAGAGACCAAAAAGTTACATGTAAAGTTGCAGAAGATTGAAGTTATTTTGAACCAGATGAAGAATTATGTGATAATTATGTTGTTACTGTTGATAGTGTTTATTGTAAAAACATTATAAAAAGTTGCAGAAGATTGAAGTTATTTTGAACTAGATAGAATATTTGTTTAACATAGAATGTATTATGTGTTTTCTGTTCTATATGTATGAATGTATAAATGTATTTTGTTTTATCTCTTTTGAATATTATTTGCTACTGTTTATCTAAGTTAATTGAGTGAAATTTTAGCAAATTAGTTTTTTGTAAGTGAATGGTTAAAATAGAGGACCAAATAGTTTTAATACTTCAAAACTGAAGGACTGAATAGTTTTGAAATTGAATATATAAGGATTGAATAATTGTAAACTTTAAAATTTAAGAGACCGACTAATTTTGAATATTTAAACAAATGGACTAAAAAGTTATAAAATTAAAAATAACAGAAAGATGATTATGTTACATTTATCCAATGTAACATAATATTAAGTACAAACAAATCTTATAAATACACAAGGAATAAAATTGGAGTTGAGCAAATAAAATTAAAAACATGACTTCATTAGTATGCCATAATTATTCAAATATGTATTACAAAATTAAATTTTGTAAAATCAGACTTGAACATTATAATGACATACATTTACTGCCGGCATTTTAATGGTCACGTAAGTCCAGGTACCTATAGCACTGTACCAATATCTATGATAAACACCTCAAAAAAAGAATTTGTGCACAGATTTATAATCTTCCCAAATTAACAAAATGCTCAATCCAATTGCTCAAAATGCATGTTCAACCAAAATATACAAACTATATCCCTCAACTAACAATATTCTAAAACAGATCATTTGATATTTCAAAGACTTCTTTAGTTGATTGGTAAACGTTTAATCTTCCCAAATTAACAAAATGCTCAATCCAATTGCTCAAAATGCATGTTCAACCAAAGTATACAAATAATATCCCTCAACCAACAACATTCTAAAATAGTTCATTTGATATTTCAAAGGCTTCTTTAGTTGATTGGTACACCACTTGATCCCACTTAGTTAGTGTTGACCACTCTTGAAGTCCCTGCACCTAATGCAGTAGTGTGTTTCCTCTTCTTTTAACTTATAACTATGTTTACCTGTAATTAGAAGACACATAAAATGTTAAAGTAAATTCAATATATTATAAAAAAAGGTATAATTGCCCCAATAGTAACATATTGACAAGTCCTCTTATTGTGGCCTATTTGTAAGTACCTAGTATAAGTGACAGTTGTTGTCCTCCTTCATCTAACTGGTGGTTCACTCTCATCCCTCTTTTTAGCCTTCCTTGGCCTTCCCGGTTGCCTCCTCAAAGGAGGTGGCAACATTGATGGGCGTTCAATATCAGGTTCAAGGTCATTTTGAGGAATAGGATGTATGGCACCTAGCTCTATACAATTGCCACATAGGAACTTTCACATACCATTTTTCCATCAACTCATGGTGCATGAGTTTATAACTTATGTCAGGGTCTGGTCTCAGTTTTTCTCTAAGTTTTTCTACTATTCACTTAGTGTTTGAATTCAAATTTTGATTTCTTAATGGTCTTATGCATGTGTGCTCATCATGCAGAGTCTTAACTATGAATGTAACTTGGTCAGACAGAACTAATGCATGAAACCTCCAGGGACATCCTGTACTGGAACACTTAGCTGTTAACCTAGTAGAGTCATTTTTAACTCCTATAATATCATATCTCCCCTTAATAGCATAATCTGTCATAGCATTCATCAAAGTCACAATGTCCTTAAAAGCTTGACCCTCTTTAAACAATATTTCTTCCCTTTCATTGTGTTGGAAATGATCATTATACATACCATAATAAGGATCAATATATTTTTTTCTTCCTATTATTAGGATTATAAGACTGATTCTCACTGTCTTCAATCTCTTTGTCATTGTCACTAGCATAATTTGATAACCCATCATCAATATTATCACAATCAATAATAAAGTCCTCATATGACTCCTCAATACTAACCTCATTGTCAAATATAATTTTTTTAGGTAAATCATCTCCATCCTCACGCTTATTGAATAATATATCACTTTTAGAATTAATTTGTGGATATTCATTGGCCCCTCTCCCTATCTGCCCACTCTCACTATCACCTTCCTATCTTATCCCTCTACCTTTTGTAAAACTCTATCTTCCTCCCTTTCCTCTTAATGGCACACTTCTACTCGTACCTCTTGTGGATTCATCCCTACTTAATAAATGAGTGTTTCTACCTAAGGCATCACTAAGGTTAATTTCCTTACCAGTATTACTATCCTCACTAAGATTAATTCTCTCACCAGTATTACCGCCCTCACCAATATTATATTACTACCCTCACCAAGGTTAATATCCTCACTAGTATTACTACCCTCAATAAGGTTAATGCTCTCACTATTATTACTATCATCAACAGTATTATTGCCTCTTAATCATCATGAGACATCTCAGTATTTAGAGTGATCCTCTTCATTTGCACAGTCAAAGGCAATCTATAACTATATTTGTACAAATTAAAAGTTAATATTAAATTATCATCATTTTCTACCGTCATCCCACCATCAACGACAAACGTAATAAATGATGCACTACATTAAACATCTTATAAACATCATACAACAAAGATATGCATAATCTCTCATCCGCAGTCATATGACAACAAAGACATTAAATATTTTATCAATTTTACTTTCATATGTCAACACCACTGTAAATCTCTCATCCACAGTCATATCTACATATCGACACACATAAATCACACATTCTTTTGTTAGTCAAAACCCTAAAAAAGACATTAAAACCATCAGTAATAGTACGTGGTACCCACATATTTTAATATAATGCAAATATTATGGTCACACATTCATAGAAAAAAAAACTAAGAAAACTAAAAAAATTACCTTTCCCCACTTGTTTGACATAAACCAACAAAATAGGGATTGTAACTTCTCTTAAAGCAGATAACTTTTATTGATCTTAACCTTATATATATAGACATCGAAATATGGAAGATTTCAATGTAAATCTATTTCGAAATGACAAGAATCAAATGGGATGAATCTCTGATGCTTTATTGACAAAATAGAGAAGAGAGGATTTAGGGATTAAGAAAGAGAGTTTATCGATTTAAGGAGAAGAGAAAAGCTAGGGATTTGGAAAGAGAGATTATTGATTTGGGGAAACACTAAATGTGATTTAATTTACACTAAAGTTATTTTGGCATTTTCATGTTTTTCAATGAGAAAAAGAGTTATGATAGATGGAAAGATTGACTTGTTAACAGTGTAAAGATATCTTAATAAGTTTCTGAAAATATAGATACTAACTTGTTAATAATAGCAAAACTAAAATAGTAATTATTATATATTTAAACTATTCAAAAGTTATTTTTAAATTTATCAAATAATTTACTTACTTTTTTAAATTAATTTTTCAAGTAAAAATATATAAGTCAAGAGTTAATTAAAGTAAATTGCTTAACCAAACATCCTTTGAGATCGTGTCGAATTAGTTTCAAATTTTCAAAACACAATTATCATTCTTTCTAATTTTAAAATAAAAAATATTCTATTCAAAATAAATTCAAATTTATAATTATGTGATTATTATTTAATCCTTTCTACATATAAAAAAAGACTAAAAAATTAATTTGAAAAGAACAGAGTTTTAAATATAAGAAAATTAAACAACTATTTTAACTAAAATTAAATAATATTCTTATGGTCTATTAGAGGGTGTGCCTGAGCCTATTATATCCATACTTTTTTTTTGTTATGTTTTGATTAAAATCAATATCTTTTCATATATAAAATTTTAAAAGTCAATATAAAATGTAAATATATTATCAATTTCAAATTATATCAATTATAAATTAAAAAAATAGTTTTTATTTATGAACTTTGATTTCAGCAATAATAAAATCATTTTTAATATTATAAAATATTGAACTTAAATCTTAATTAGAATTTAAAAAAATAGGGAAAAGTAAAAATGTTACCTTCACTTAACAATAAAAACAAAAAAAAATTATTATTTCATCTCTATATTAAAAAAAAATTTATTAATTGATCTTTCAATTTTAAAAAATATATTAAAATATTCCTGACATTTTAAAAAATTTATTAATTAATTTAAAAAATTTAAAATACCCTATACGAAAAAATTAATTAGTAGGCTTTTTACAAATGTGAGACTAATTAATAAGTTTTTTCATATTATAGAAATTAAGTAGTAAAACACTTAACAACTAAAATTAATAAAGCATTAATTAATAGATTTTTTAAACGTGAAAGATATTTTATATATTTTTCAAAAGGGATAGACTAAATAATGAATTTTTCCATAATATAAGGATTAAAAGAATAATTTTTCAAAACAAAATAAAGCAAGATGAGAGAAGGCAACAAATAGAAATTTCAAGGTCTCAATGAACAAATCTCAAAGATGTGGTAGATAAATGAAAAATAAAAAGAGATCTATGGCTTCATTAATTTTCTTAATCAGCCCATAAACACATATCACACAGTAATCCAATACAAATCAAGATAAAGCCACCATGATAAACATAAAGGCAACAACATAGACTATAAAGATAATTATTATTTCTCATATTTGCATCAATTCTTGGAAGATCTTCATGGCAGAAGCTGGCAATCCCAGAAGCACATTTATGTTTTTTCTCTCTTTACCATGTGACAGAAACAAGATCACCTCCTTCTCAGGCAATGCCACTGGCCCTGACAGAATTGGCTCTCCCCATCCAAAATCAGTTGTGTGAAATGAAAGCCTAGACCAAGTTGTTATCAACAGAGTTGAAGCTAGCGAAGGCCTTGCTCTTGTCACTTCAAAATAATCTATGGCAGATCTCATGTAAGAATCTGTAACCATATTAATTGCATCCTGAACAAGCCCAACTGCATATGAGAGTGGTTTCTCTAGCAGTTCACCTGCTTGGCTTATGGAATTTGTCAACACAATCCCATTTCCAAAGTACCCATTTGGCAGTGGTGGGTTGAATTTTGTCCTCCCATCAACAGCAAACAGAAGCTTTGTTTGCTGATCAGGTAGCAAATTGAGTGCCTTGGTTCGAGCTCTCCACACGAATGCTGATAGCCCTTCAAAAGTAGTGCACTTGTCAAGAATGTTATCTTCCATTGCTGCCTTTTTTATCCTTTCAAGCATTTCGGAATCGAAACAGAAGGAGCTGTAGATCATTTCATCATCTTTATATTGGTTAGATTTATCTTCTAGCTCAGCAAATTCTTGGTGAAGATTCTCTATCTTTGGTGGTTTCCTGGATTTAAGGATGCTTCTGTCTAGAAATGGAGGGACAGACAGTGGCAATCCTCTAGCTGTTTCTCCCCATGAGTTCACAAATTCCATAGCACCAATTCCATCAAACATGCAGTGATTCATGCACAATCCAAGTACAAATCCACCACATTTGAACTTGGTCACCTAGAAGAACAAGAATTTCATTCGCTTACGACCATTCTCGAGTTTAAATTATGAAAAAAAATTGCAGGCAGATATATAGTCTGAATACCTGAGCCACCAGAGGAGGCATCTGCAAAATGTTCTTTGCATCAGGAATGTCAAAAACAAGCTTACCAAGAGTGTCAGGATCAGGCTTTGAAATGTCACCAATCTCTTCCATTGCACAGTTTGCTTCAGCTTCAACAAAAACAGCACCCTCTCCATTGCAATCTATAATAAGCTTTCCTTCAGAGCTGATTGTTAGCCTCCCAGCAAGAGGGAAGTAATGAACAAGAACCTTTTTCAAGGCATTCTTGATCACTTCTGCAGCAGTTTCATTTCCTTCCTCATCTGATTTGAAGCAGTAGATGGTGCGCACAATCACAGCAATATTTTGATCAAGATTAGAGAGAAAATACAGGCCTTTATCTGTCTCCATTTCTGGAGCGACCAAAGTTGGCTCCCCATGTTTCACAACTAGCTGAGACACAGCACTGCCATGAGAGTTCTCCATTGCAGCAACCTTTTCAAGCTCCACTACCTGAGCTCAACAAATCGAACAAATAGCATATGAAGTGAATTAATACAAGGGAAAATAAAATAGCCTGCATGCAACTGAGTATGAAGTTGAGCGAGACCACAAACCATGTGAACAAGCTTAAGAGATTTCTTAAGTATAAATGAAGAAAATGGCCAGAACCCAAGACACAGAAATCCAGGAACTGAAAATTGATGATTGTATTCAAACCTGAAATCTTTCACAGGTTTTAAAAAGGCAGTGGTTTGATGTTAAATCTGGAAAGAGGGTGACCCAACTCTAACAAAGTTGATTTACTTCTTTAAGAAAGTGAGTACACTGTAAAAGTAAAGGTGTCAGTCGTTGACTGGGGAGATTTCTTGAATTTTCTTGATCAATGATTTGGTCATGTGGGTGAGGGTAGGCGACTGATCTGGGGACCTACCATAATCAGACTGGCTTGTTTGTGAGTTTGTTTGGTGAAGTTGGCATCCCAAATTTGCTTGCTTGTTTCTCATTCATATTATATTCTTTTTTTCCTTGTGATTTTTCTCATAGTAGAATGTTCTTAGCTGATTCTACTCACCATTTTTGGCCTTATAAAGTAGAGGGCTGAAGTGCTATTAAAGGAAAAGAAAATGCCTTAAAAAAGCAATTAGGGAATGCTTAAGTAACTGTTCTTTCATTTTAGGATTTTCTCCTTTGGGAACATTGCTAATGCTCATGGTGAAAGGAGTTAAGGAAATCCTGTTGGTATCAGATCAACCTAATAAAAAATAAAATATTTTTAGTGAATATTTACTCTATTTATGAGAATGATATTTTCAACCATATTTATAACAATTCAAATAGACACTAAGAGTCAGAATTACGAAATATTAGTGGAATGTTTCAAAAAATTTTTTTTAATGTTTTTGCTTTTAATCACTAATTTGAGATGATGTTGTCCTATCTATTTTTATATGGGTGCTTAAATAAATATTTTATTTGATAAAATTAAAATCAAATTGTCAGATGTTAATAATTAAAAATTATAATTACACCGACAATTAGTATTTTATAATTAACCGAAATAATTAATTTAAAATGTCCATGATTATTTGTTAAAACAAGTCAAATTAAATATTTTTGCATTTTTACACATAATTTCTTGAAAGGTAATTTTTGTGAATTTTGATTTTATGACATATAGCAAATAACAGAAATTATTGCCAAAAAAATATGTTTTCAACTTTGTAGTAAAAATGTAAATAAATTTAAAATTTTTAAAGGGTTAAAGTATGAAAAGTTCAAAGTTATACATTCAAGAATTAAATCTATCTGTAAGGGTTGATATATGGAAATGGTTTTTCATTACCACATTGGTTGAAATCAATCCCACCCTTTGTTGTTTTCTTGTATGGAAACGTCATATGACTACATCAACAAGAAACCCTAATCATGGCCAGTTCATCTTTCTTTTCTTTCTATAATTCTATACCAGATTTTGCGCCTACTGCTAAAACTGGGTGCACCATAGATGCAGGTTATTAAAGCCTTTTTGTAAAATAAAATTTAAAAATATATATATATATTTCTTAAATTCTAATTCGAGGAAAAACATTTTTTAAATCGGAGTGAATTACCGTTTTATCACACTTTATAAATATGGTAGACTTTATAAATACGGTAGATTCTATCACAAATACCGCTGACTTTTTAAGAGCACGATAAGGAAAGAATAAATTTTTTTTAAAGTAGAAAATTATACCGTATTTTAAATATACGGTGGAATTTTGAAATATGGTAAAAAATTTTTTTAAATAAAAAACTCTTGCAATTTAAAAATGCAGTAGAATTTTCTAATTCCCATAAATTGATCTGATCGCAAATTATAAATTGAGATGACCGCCAATCAATTTCTGCAGGTTTTCGTATTACCGCAGTTTACAAGTGCGTTAATACTAAGTTTGTATGTTAAATATATATTATATTAATTTAATTTATTTATTTTTATATTAAATATATATATAATTATAAAAATTGTATTAATATTAATTATTTTAATATAATTAAAACTTAACATTATAATGATTATATATGAATTTATTTTAATAATTAAAATTATATATAAATATAACATCATAATTATATTTATTTAAATAATATCATATATTTTATATTTATTCATAGAATTTATTATTTTTATTAGAACCATATTTATAAATAAATAAATAAAATATTTATGAATCATAAAAATTATAAAAAATTACATATAAATAATACAAAAATTACATAATGTAATAAAAATAAAGCAATATAATTACAAATAATAAAATAAAAAAATAATACTAATAATGTTTCAAATGTCCTTCCGTGCCATATGGACGTCTCTTTTTTCATGTGGACGTCCCCTTCTTTCATGTGGACGTCCCCTTCTTTCATGTGGACGTCGAGTTCTATATGACCGGCGGTTGTACCCTCACCTTCAGCAGCAGCAGCATGATTAATATTAAAATCAGAAGTCACCGAGCTCGGATCTTGTGTTGCAGTGTAATTCTATGGTAAATAGATATCATTATATGCAAAAGTGGAGTACTGCTACCCTAATGTGTACTATACAAAATTGCCAGAGAATGGTTGTGTCAATGTAGTATATTATTATCCACCTTCTTGTGGAACACTAGGTCCTGCTGAAGGCTGCCCAACCTCACCAAATGATCGATGAATGTGGAATGAAACGAGTGTCGGAATGATGACATTTACCGGGACAGTGGTATGTACATCAGTATCAGCTTCTTGGCGAGAGCTACATCTACGCCTAGGCCTCCTCGGCGGGTCAACAGACTGGTCAAGGTCATCTGGCATAGGTTGCACCCGAGGTGCCGGCTGTGGTGGAAGTACCTCTGTTATTCGTTTCTCTTCCTCCATGGCATAGAACATGACTGTTGTTTGTCTTTCAATAAAATTTATGCCCGGATTAGAAAACTGTCGATTAATTAAATGTATATTCTCGATACCATCCTCCTATTGGCATAACAATAATTAAACATTAATATGTTTAAAAAAAATACATATGAAAATGTAATGAATAATAAAATACTATCACAGTACCAGTAGCTGCACCACGATGGGATATCCATCGATGAGAAAATCGTCTATACCATTCTTAGGTACTCTGAATGATAATGTAATGGCCCATCTAATGGTGTTGCTTCAACCGATCTTTGCCATCTTTCTTCCCAAATGGCAATCCAACGTGCATGAATTGTAATCCAATTACTGTCGAATGATAATAGAGATGTGTTGTTAAGATCAGTTGGCTGGCGTACTGGATGTGGTATTGGTTGTTGCATCCCAAATTGGCGCAACACTCTATCAGGTTGATGTCATTCTACCACGTGGAAGCAGATCAAGGGAACAACTACTCTCCAAATGTCACGTCCTATGGTAATGATGCAAGAAGTTCATCGGAATATGCCTCCCATACCATCTGAAATAAAAAAATATATATTTATTAGAAATTTTTAAGAAATATCATAATAATCCAAGTACATTTCATAATTCATATAATACCTCTAGATCACCCATTCTGTTAAATTTATAGCATATTTCTGTCAAGACATGTGTCACGACTTGAGTGATACGTCGTGCATTACTCTACTTAAAATTATTATAAATAAAACACAAGAATTTAATATAAATGTGTAACATGCAAATCATAATAATGTCATAGCATAAAATACTAACTGACTTCCTAGTGGAGCATTATTATGTGGGTCTCGTATATTTATAGGTGGTGATATTGAAATAAATCGATCCCATGCCCATATTTGCAGGATGTGTAGGGCTCCACCTAATTGAGACACTCTCGGATCAGTGCTGTAACGCCCCGGAAATCCGGACCGCTACCGGCGCTAGGATCCGGGTCGACTTAAGGCCGCCGGGACCCGTAGCAAGCCTGACATATAACCTGTAAACCTGTATAATCCCATACATGATCAACAACATGCATAAAAATTAAAACTTTTCTTCATACAAACTGTCATCTACTAACTCAACCTGTGCATACTCTGAACATATACATAACATAGTCCCTCTGTGGGATCTCATCAAGCCTTAAAGGCAAAACAACCTGTGTTGAGTTAGTTTACATAAACATCATAACATAAGATCATGTATATACAAAAGGGATTAACAATACATTATGGTCAAGCACAACTCTATCCTCAATAACCTCATTACATAACATCCTGAATATTTTTACATTTCATCATAATACAATTGTCATGTCCACACACTAACTATTACATACATATGACTTTTTCTTCTTGCCTTCTCTATCTATCCCGTACCTGCAAACCTGGGGGTTAGGGGAGAGGGGTGAGCTAGATGCCCAGTGAGTAGAACTGTAAAAAAGAATATTTAAAACATGCTATCATGAAATGCGTCACTGCACAATCAAATCACACCACGGATGGACTGATTCAAAAATCCCTCAACTCCATGCCCGGCCCTATTATGGGCACCACAGGACTTCGTATTGCCCGGCCCTATTATGGGCACCACAGGACTTCGTACTCGGAGTTATTGCCCGGCCCTATTATGGGAACCACAGGTCTTCGTATTGCCCGGCCCTATTATGGGCACCACAAAACTTCGTATATAGAAGGCTAATGAATCATCCTAATGTCCATCCACTATCATCTATCACAACAATACAATGCGGCATAGTCGTGAATTCTAATGCAAACAACCTATAATATGATCATGATGCATGAAGCATGATAAAAGCATTTCATTTCTTAATTTAAAAAAGTTAAGTTAGTTCCACTCACCTCTGGCTGACCCTGACAAACTCTGTAGCAGCTGGCTCACTGCTGGGGTCCTTGGTTCCTCGGGTCCGAACCTACACAGGTGGACTCCAATGAGGGACCAAACACACAAAAACATAACTCTAATATATTCCCCAAAAACCCCCCTAAAACATCCTGAAAATATCACATAGAGATATGCATGAAGTGGCTGAACAGGGCACTTTCGGCGGCACCTTCGGCGGCCGAAAGTCCTGGACAGAGACGAAACTCAGGTAGGTTCGGCGGCACCTTCGGCGGCCGAAAGTCCCAGACAGAGACGAAAGTCTCTTTTCGGGGGCAACTTCGGCAGTCGAAAGACCTGCCTCCCCAGCCATGTTCGGCGGCCGAAAGTGCCTTCGGCTGCCGAACCTGGTTTCCGCCAAAGGGCAGAAACTCGGTTCCTTTGTGCATTTTTGTCTCCAAACTCACCAATCATGCATATACCTCACTTAAAACATGCATACAAGATCCTAGGGGCCTCAAAACATCAATTACCCCAACTACAACACTTCAAGCATACTCAAACATGCCACATTGTTCATAAATCACATAAAACCTAACATTTGTTTAAAAACTCTTACAACCCTATACATGCCATTCTACCCCATAAAATCACTTAAAACTTACTTAAAACACATGAGGAGCTTAAGATCGGCTCTTACCTCTTGAAGATCGAGAGGGAGACGACCTAAACTTGGAGATCCACGAAAATGAGCTCCTGAGTTCCCAAAGCTCCAAAACTTGGTTTAAAAGCTCAAAACCTTCAATGCAAGCTTAAAACTCAAGAAAAATGGTAGAGATTTGGAGGAAGAGCACAAGAGTTGCAAAGGGAAGGTCGGAAGCTTGCTGTGGCCGAAAATGGGAGAAAGCTCGCCCATTTCGGCTAAGTGCCCCATTTATAGGTGGCTGGCCAGGCCACGTTCGGGGGCCGAATGTGCCTCCGCATCCATGCAATGTTCGGCGGCCGAACTTGACTTTCGGCGGCCGAACCTGAACTTCCCTAACTCATGCCTTCGGGGGCCTAACGTGCCTCCAAAACGCATGCATGTTCGGCGGCCGAACTTGACTTTCGGCGGCCGAACCTGGGTTTTCCTCCAATGCTATTTTCATGCAAAAACTCATTTAGTTTCATACTTTAAAACCATTAAAAACATGAAAACATTTTATGAAAGCATGGTTCTACCCTTTTAGAGGTCTCCGACATCCGAGATTCCACCGGACGGTAGGAATTCCGATACCGGAGTCTAGCCGGGTATTACATTCTCCCCCCCTTAAGAACATTCGTCCCCGAATGTTCCTCACTAGCACACATAGCATGGCAAAGAACATAACACATATACAAGGCACATAAACACATAGGGATCTAACCTTAAAAGAGATGAGGGTACTGCTGGAGCATAGACTCTCGTGTCTCCCAAGTGCATTCTTCCAAGTTGTGGTGGTTCCACAGGACTTTCACCATCGGGATTTCCTTGTTTCTTAACTTTCTGATCTGGGTGTCTATGATCCGTACTGGCTGTTCAACATAGGTGAGATCCTCTTGGACCTCCACATTAGGCTCACTAAGAACCTTGCTCGGATCTGACACAAACTTCCTCAACATTGAAACATGGAAAACCGGATGGACTCTTTCCATCGAAGCAGGTAAATCCAGCTTGTACGACACATTCCCAATCTTTTGCAAGATTTCAAAGGATCCGATGTATCGTGGGGCTAGTTTACCTTTCTTCCCGAAGCGAACCACTCCCTTCATTGGAGACACCTTGAGCAATACCAGATCCCCCTCCTGAAACTCTAACTGTCTTCTGCGGATGTCTGCATAGCTCTTTTGTCTGCTTGCAGCAGTCTTGATTCTTTCTCTGATTATGGGTACCACCCTGCTGGTGATCTCTACTAACTCAGGCCCTGCCAAGGCCTTTTCTCCAACTTCCTCCCAGCAAACAGGTGATCTGCACTTCCTTCCATACAAAGCTTCATATGGAGCCATCCCGATGCTAGCATGATGGCTGTTGTTGTAGGCAAACTCCACCAAAGGTAGATGCTGCCTCCAAGAACCGCCAAAGTCTAGCACACACATTCTGAGCATATCCTCGATAGTCTGGATGGTCCTTTCTGACTGTCCATCAGTCTGGGGGTGGAAGGCAGTACTGAAATCCAACCTAGTACCCATGGCATTCTGCAGACTCCGCCAAAATCTGGAGGTGAACTGGGGCCCTCTATCTGACACTATCGAAACAGGAACCCCATGCAGCCTGACGATCTCATCGACATACACCTGCGCCAACTTGTCCACAGAGTAGCCACTCCTGACAGGAATGAAGTGAGCAGATTTGGTGAGTCTGTCCACAATCACCCATATAGAGTCCACTCTGTTGGACGTCGCCGGTAACCCCACTACGAAGTCCATAGCTATATTCTCCCATTTCCACTCTGGAATAGGTAGCGGGTTAAGCATTCCAGCCGGCTTCTGATGTTCCAGCTTCACCCTCTGACATATTTCGCAGGCGGACACAAACTGTGCCACTTCTTTCTTCATTGCTGGCCACCAATAAACTTTCTTCAAATCTTGATACATCTGGGTGGCTCCGGGGTGAATGCTGTATCTTGCATTATGAGCCTCCCTCATAATGTCTCCTTTTAGCCCAATGTCATCTGGTACACATAGTCTGCTCCCATAGCGGAGGATCCCCTTACTGTCGAATCTGTACTCGCTATCATTGCCTGACTGAACAGTCCGGGCAATCTTCACTAACTCCGGGTCCTCATGTTGTTTCTGAGCCACCTGCTCCAGAAACACGGGTGCTACTCTCATCTGGGCCACCAAGGCACCTGTACCAGACAACTCCAACTGTAGACCTTCCTCAATAAGCTTGTAGAACTCCTTCACCACTGGTCTCCTCTCTGCCGTTATGTGGGATAGACTGCCTAGTGACTTCCGGCTTAGGGCGTCTGCCACGACATTCGCCTTACCCGGATGATACTGAATCTTGCAATCATAGTCACTCAGCAGCTCCACCCATCTCCTCTGTCTCAGATTCAGATCCCTCTGACTCAAGATGTACTGCAGGCTCTTATGATCTGTAAAGATCTCACATTTCACCCCATAGAGGTAATGCCTCCACATCTTGAGTGCAAAGATTACTGCTGCCATCTCAAGGTCATGTGTGGGGTAATTCAACTCATGCTTCTTCAGCTGCCTAGAAGCGTAAGCGATCACCCTCTCATTCTGCATCAGTACACAACCCATTCCCACACGGGACGCATCACAAAAGACTGTAAAGTCCTCATCACTAGATGGCAGAGCTAACACTGGTGCTGAAGTCAACCTCTTCTTGAGTTCTTCGAAACTCTCCTCGCACTGGTCGGTCCACAGAAACTTCTGATTTTCCTGGTTAGTCTGGTCAGAGGAGCTGCTATCTTAGAGAAGTCCTGAACGAACCTCCTGTAGTAACCTGCCAAACCCAAGAAACTTCTAATCTCTGTCACTGAAGTGGGTCTAGGCCAGTTAGCCACAGTTTCTGTCTTCTTGGGATCTACCTCAATACCATTCTCTGACACTACATGCCCCAAGAACGAAATGCTCCTCAGCCAGAACTCACATTTAGAGAACTTGGCATACAAGCCATGTTCCCTCAAAGTCTGCAAGACCAACCGCAGATGATGGGCATGCTCCTCTGCATTCCTGGAATACACTAAGATATCATTTATGAAGACAATAACAAAGTGATCCAGGTACTGGTTAAACACTCTGTTCATGAGATCCATGAATGCTGCAGGGGCGTTAGTTAACCCGAACGGCATCACAAGGAACTCAAAATGCCCATATCTGGTCCTGAAAGCCGTCTTTGGCACATCCTCATCCCTTATCCTTAGCTGATGGTACCCCGATCTTAGATCTATTTTGGAGAAACAACCCGCTCCGGCTAGCTGGTCGAATAGATCATCGATCCTAGGCAATGGGTACCTATTCTTGGTAGTGACTTTGTTCAACTGCCTGTAGTCGATACAAAGTCTAAGGGATCCATCCTTCTTCCTCACAAACAAGACCGGAGCACCCCAAGGTGAGGTACTCTGTCGGATGAAACCCTTTTCTACCAGCTCTTGCAATTGCTCTTTCAACTCCTTTAACTCGGCTGGGGCCATCCTGTAGGGAGGGATAGAGATCGGTCTAGTTCCAGGCACCAACTCTATCTCGAACTCTATCTCCCTAGCAGGTGGTAAACCTGGAAGCTCATCAGGAAAGACATCCTGAAACTCTCGGACAACTGGCACCGAGGCCAGCTCCCTGACCTGACTGTCTAGCTCTCTCACATGAGCTAAGTACCCCTGACATCCCTTCCTAAGCAACCTACGAGCCTGAAGAGCTGATATCAGACCTCTAGGTGTGCCCCTCTTGTCTCCTCTGAAGACGACCTCTGACCCGTTCTGATCTCTGAACCTGACTACCTTGTCCCTGCAGTCCAAGGTAGCACCATGGGTAGATAGCCAATCCATCCCTAGAATGACGTCAAAGTCTGTCAAATCTAGAACCACAAGGTCGGCGGAGAGGCATCTTCCCTCAATAAAAACTGGACTGTACTGGCAGACTGACACTGCCACTGACGGGTCACACTTGGGTCCACTGACCCATAGGGGACACTCTAACCCAGAGACTATCAGACCTAACCTCTCAACGGCTCTCGGAGCAATAAATGAATGAGATGCACCCGGGTCCATTAATGCATACACATCAGAACACCCAATGACGAGATTACCTGACACCACGGTGTTAGATGTGTTAGCCTCCTGCTGTGTCATGGTGAAGATCCTGGCTGGAGCTGATGGACCTTCACCTCGGGAACCCAAAGAAGAGGCTACCCCTCTCCCTCTACCTCTGCCACTGCCCTGAGTTGTGGCTGGAACTGCTGGCTGTGCCACACTACCAAAAGCTGTCTGCTGGGGCTGGCCCATAAAAGGCGCTCTAGGACAATCCCGAGCTATGTGTCCCTCATGTCCACATCTGAAACATGCATTAGTCCCAGCTCGACACACTCCCCTGTGCGGTCTTCCACATCTCTGGCATTCTGTACCATCTGAGCCTGAGCTCGAGCCACCGCCGAATCCCAGACCGGATTTCAACTTGTTCCAAAACTTATTCTTCTTCGGCTTCTTGGTGGTACTATCCCACCTCTTCTTACCTGAACTCTGAGAAGAGAAACCTGGTCCTCCTCTGTTTGGGGTCTTAACCCCTGAAGACTGGGTCACTGACTGCTTCACTGACCCCTCAACTATAGCACTTGCCTCCATTCTTCGAGCCATATCCACCACAGTGTGGAAACTTTCTCTCTCGGCTGACTGAACCAACGAGGAGTACCTGGAATGCAGCTTCATAACATATTTCTTGGCTTTCTTCGTATCTGAATCTAGAGCTTGCCCTGAAAAAGGCAATAGCTCCAAGAATTTATCCGTGAACTCCTCTACACTCATGTGCTCTGACTGCCTCAGTTGCTCAAACTCAATCATTTTCAGTTCTCTAGAACTGTCTGGAAAAGCCCATCCAGCGAACTCATTCGCAAATTCCTCCCATGTCATACCGTCTAGTCTCGGGTCCACATAACACTTGAACCATTCCCGTGCCTTCTTGCACTTTAAAATGAACCCTGCCATCTGAATGGCCCTGCTGTCACTTGCCCCTAGCTCATCAGTTATTGTCTTCACTACTCTCAGATACTCAAAGGGGTCATCCCCTAACTTGTATTTGGGAGCATCTAGCTTGAGGTAATCTGTCATCTTTACCTTGCTCCCATCGACTGAGCTAGGTCTAGGAGGTTGAGTAACTGGGGCTGCTGGTTCTGTAGGTGGTGGAGGTGGAGGTGCAGCATTCCCCGAGGCGGGGTTTGCCAGGTTTGGATAGAAGGGTGAGGGTGGATAAGCTGGGTACTGTGTGTAGGGTGGGTAGAAAGGTGGATAAGGCATGTAGGTAGGGTAGGGGTTAAAGCTGGAGTAATCCGATGTGCCTCCCATCGGATACCCTGAACCCTGTGGGAAGGTTGGATAATGGGGTGGAAAACCATACCCCGAGGCCTGAACGCCTCCCTGAGACTCCCCTGTCCCTTCTTCCTGCATGCTCACATCCAGGTTTCCATCCCGCCTCTGATCCTCTTCCGTAACCTCCCTCACATCTGAAGAACTTCCTCCTCTATCAGTCCCCCTTCTGCTGGCATCAAAAGACCTTCTAGGGTCCCTTGACACTCTCTCTCTGTTGGCTCTACAAGACATTGCCCTAGGCAATGTAGGAGGACGGGCGCTCGTGCCCTCATCCTCAGGTGGCACTCCAGTCAATCGCGCAGATCGACGAGTTCCTCTCATCCTATTCTCTGAAAAACAGCTCATAACAAGCAAACATTAGCATCATATGGTTCATGTGGGCACACATGAACCCTCATCGCATACATCACATAGCATATCATATCATTAATGCACATGTACAAAATCATGGCATTTCACATCATCATACAAGACAGGACTCAACATCCTATCCTAGTGGACATGACCTTCCTATTGTGCTTGACCTTCTATAACATCTATGAGCCCGACACTCTAGGTCCGACCATATGAACCTAGGGCTCTGATACCATTCTGTAACGCCCCGAAAATCCGGACCGCTACTGGCGCTAGGATCCGGGTCGACTTAAGGCCGCCGGGACCCGTAGCAAGCCTGACATATAACCTGTAAACCTGTATAATCCCATACATGATCAACAACATGCATAAAAATTAAAACTTTTCTTCATACAAACTGTCATCTACTAACTCAACCTGTGCATACTCTGAACATATACATAACATAGTCCCTCTGTGGGATCTCATCAAGCCTTAAAGGCAAAACAACCTGTGTTGAGTTAGTTTACATAAACATCATAACATAAGATCATGTATATACAAAAGGGATTAACAATACATTATGGTCAAGCACAACTCTATCCTCAATAACCTCATTACATAACATCCTGAATATTTTTACATTTCATCATAATACAATTGTCATGTCCACACACTAACTATTACATACATATGACTTTTTCTTCTTGCCTTCTCTATCTATCCCGTACCTGCAAACCTGGGGGTTAGGGGAGAGGGGTGAGCTAGATGCCCAGTGAGTAGAACTGTAAAAAAGAATATTTAAAACATGCTATCATGAAATGCGTCACTGCACAATCAAATCACACCACGGATGGACTGATTCAAAAATCCCTCAACTCCATGCCCGGCCCTATTATGGGCACCACAGGACTTCGTATTGCCCGGCCCTATTATGGGCACCACAGGACTTCGTATTGCCCGGCCCTATTATGGGCACCACAGGACTTCGTACTCGGAGTTATTGCCCGGCCCTATTATGGGCACCACAGGTCTTCGTATTGCCCGGCCCTATTATGGGCACCACAGGACTTCGTATATAGAAGGCTAATGAATCATCCTAATGTCCATCCACTATCATCTATCACAACAATACAATGCGGCATAGTCGTGAATTCTAATGCAAACAACCTATAATATGATCATGATGCATGAAGCATGATAAAAGCATTTCATTTCTTAATTTAAAAAAGTTAAGTTAGTTCCACTCACCTCTGGCTGACCCTGACAAACTCTGTAGCAGCTGGCTCACTGCTGGGGTCCTTGGTTCCTCGGGTCCGAACCTACACAGGTGGACTCCAATGAGGGACCAAACACACAAAAACATAACTCTAATATATTCCCCAAAAACCCCCTAAAACATCCTGAAAATATCACATAGAGATATGCATGAAGTGGCTGAACAGGGCACTTTCAGCGGCACCTTCGGCGGCCGAAAGTCCTGGACAGAGACGAAACTCAGGTAGGTTCGGCGGCACCTTCGGCGGCCGAAAGTCCCAGACAGAGACGAAAGTCTCTTTTCGGGGGCAACTTCGGCAGCCGAAAGGCCTGCCTCCCCAGCCATGTTCGGCGGCCGAAAGTGCCTTCGGCTGCCGAACCTGGTTTCTGCCAAAGGGCAGAAACTCGGTTCCTTTGTGCATTTTTGTCTCCAAACTCACCAATCATGCATATACCTCACTTAAAACATGCATACAAGATCCTAGGAGCCTCAAAACATCAATTACCCCAACTACAACACTTCAAGCATACTCAAACATGCCACATTGTTCATAAATCACATAAAACCTAACATTTGCTTAAAAACTCTTACAACCCTATACATGCCATTCTACCCCATAAAATCACTTAAAACTTACTTAAAACACATGAGGAGCTTAAGATCGGCTCTTACCTCTTGAAGATCGAGAGGGAGACGACCTAAACTTGGAGATCCACGAAAATGAGCTCCTGAGTTCCCAAAGCTCCAAAACTTGGTTTAAAAGCTCAAAACCTTCAATGCAAGCTTAAAACTCAAGAAAAATGGTAGAGATTTGGAGGAAGAGCACAAGAGTTGCAAAGGGAAGGTCGGAAGCTTGCTGTGGCCGAAAATGGGAGAAAGCTCGCCCATTTCGGCTAAGTGCCCCATTTATAGGTGGCTGGCCAGGCCACGTTCGGGGGCCGAATGTGCCTCCGCATCCATGCAATGTTCGGTGGCCGAACTTGACTTTCGGCAGCCGAACCTGAACTTCCCTAACTCATGCCTTCGGGGGCCTAACGTGCCTCCAAAACGCATGCATGTTCGGCGGCCGAACTTGACTTTCGGCGGCCGAACCTGGGTTTTCCTCCAATGCTATTTTCATGCAAAAACTCATTTAGTTTCATACTTTAAAACCATTAAAAACATGAAAACATTTTATGAAAGCATGGTTCTACCCTTCTAGAGGTCTCCGACATCCGAGATTCCACCGGACGGTAGGAATTCTGATACCGGAGTCTAGCCGGGTATTACAAGTGCCTGACAAAGTTTTCGATATAATCAAGCAAGACAATCTAAACCCTAACTATACATACCTGCTCTATGTAAATTAGCAATTAGAGACAGAAACATTATGTTCACCCTACTAGGATTCCTATCAGTGAGTAGGGAACCCCCAATGATATGCAGAATGTAAGCACAAGCATATCTCTGGACTACTTCTTCGTCAGTATCATCTAGTAGCTCATTAAAATTTTTGACTAACCAACTTAATGGCAACGAGCTACCCCGCATTATATTAGCGGGATGTACGAGTCCTAAAGTATCTTGACAGTACATTACCCAATTGATAACAGAATTACCTACAATAGCATTTCCATCAATAGGTAGGCCCGAAATAATACTGATGTCCTGGAGAGTAATTGTACACTCTCCCACTGGCATCATAAATATATGCGTTTCTGGAAGTCATCTCTCAACCAGTGATGTAATTAAATGATGATCCAGAGAAAAGAAATATTATTTGACAGCACCATAAAATCCAGAAATTTTAAGATAGGCCTCAATACGGGGATGAAAATTATGCTTCAAAACACTCACATATCGCCTATAATGTAGTGGCTCATTTTCAATTTCCTCATTCCAAACCGACTGTGATCTATGAGACTGCTATTGTGTCAATAAAGACTAATCAAGAGGGCCCGGACTCGTGTAATCACGGTAATTTTGTATGCCCGTCATATCTGTAAAATAAAATGTGAACAAATATATCATAAATTGATAATAATTATCATTAAAAATATAAGTACGAGTAACATGCAATTTTATCAGATACTTTCACATACGATAATTGTGTAATATCATGCAAGTAATTTGTACATTTATGGGTCACATTCAAAGTAGTATGTGTAAGAAAATTCACAAGCAATGTCGATGTACATATCATATTTTTGGTATTATGTTTCATAACTAGTCACTTGCAAAGTCATATTACATGTTATAAATTTGCAGTATGTATTAGAAAAGTCACATGCAAAGTAATATTACATATCATAATTTTGTAGTATGTATCAGAGAAGTCACATGCAAGATAATAATACATGTCATAATTTTTTAGTATGTATCAGATAGTCATATGCAAGAGAATAGTACATGTCATAATTTAATACTATATATGAGAACAGGTCACATGCATGGACATAGTACAATGTCATTATTGTAATAGTGCAGTGCAGGTGACATGTAATGCTTGTGATCCAAACTGTATATAAATATGAAAATTCAGCATCCTTGTGTGATCATAAAAGAATGGCTGGAAGTTCATCATTCAATAGAGAAAGTCGAGTGTGGTTGCTTCAAAATTTCAATGACAACTATAAAAAAGAGAAGCATGGTGATCATAGAGAATATTATGATGGTTTGAGAAGAGAGTGGAGTTTCAGGTTTGACGAATCAAACAAACTTGTTGCTGATTTGCAGTTATTGGGTGCTCCTATTATAAAACGTCATTCTCTTAACATGGCAATGAATAATATAAGGGCATATGAAGAGAGTCTCTGTATCATTCGAAAAGAAAATAATAGATTGTTGTTTCATCGTTACAGGTTTTACATGTATAAATTGGTAAAAGAACAAGCAGCTGTGGTGGATCGTGAGCTCACAGAAGCTGAGGTAAGAACTATAATGAATTATCTAAATCATGCATTTGATAAAGAAATATCTGATGAACAGTAACTGTTACCCTATATTATCTACTATCACAGTTTAATATTTGTGGTGGCAAATAATTATATTGTTATGTTATCTACAATTGGATGTGTTATAAATGTAATATGCAGAATGTATGTGCTTTGTATTGCTATATTATCTACACAGAAGGTATTATGAATGTATTATGATTAATAATTTTTTAATACTTAACAAAAGAAAGGTACGCATAAGTATCATAAGCATTAATGTACCAAATATTTTTTTCCACTCAAACATTTTACAAACCATTCTAATATTCTTTTCGATTGTTACAATCATCATCCGACAATGGTACATCGAATTGGTACTCTGGCGCATTTCCTAAATTATAAAAAAAAAATTAATATAAGACATACATTTTTAGTTGAAAATTTCAACTCCTCCAATAATATGAAATAAATATAGCAGATTAATTTGAGAGAAATATTCAAAGGTGAAAAAATTTAGTTGATAGGGTTGGGAAGAGAGAAAATGTAGATTAATTTTAAAGAGTTTGAGAGTTGATAGAAAATTTTAAAGACCGGAACTGTATAGGAGAAATATTAAGTTGAGAAATTTTGGTTTAGATGGGTTGGGAAGAGATATGAAATATTAAGGAGAGAAAATTTTGTTTAGATGGGTTGGGAAGAGAGGAGAAATATTGAGAAAAAATTTTGTTGAGATGGGTTGAGAGGAAGAGAGAAGAAATATTGAGAGAAATCTCAATGGAAGAGAGAAAAGAGAAGAGGCAGGGAAGGGGTGGAGAGAAAAGGGATGGGGCAAAAAAGGACCGGATTTTTATAGTGGGGGAGATTCTAATACCGAGCTTCAAAAGCTCAGTATTAGAATCTCTTAGAGGTCCCCTTTACCGCACTTTAAAAGTGCGGTAGAGAAGGGCAGACTCTCTGACAGGTGCCGGAATTTCTGCACTTGGCAGAGATTCTACCGCACTTTTCAAGTGTGGTAGAAGACTTCAGCAGGAGGCGTGCCTGTCTCCTGCTGACGGGGCAGAGACGGGTCTTGTCTCTGCTCTCTTTGTTGACGGGGCATAGACAAGACCTGTCTCTACCCTCTTTGCCAGGTGCAGGAATCCCTACACCTGGTCGATTCTACCGCACTTTTGAAGTGCAGTAGATATATAAAAAAAATAAAATTCTACTGCACTTTTAAAGTGTTGTAGAATTTTTTTTATTTAAAAAAAACTTCTTTTTGAGTCAACGGCTCTCTACCACACTTATAAAATGCATACAGCTGATTTACCGGACCAGGGTTTCAGAATTATTCTTCTTTTTTTTTAACCTATAATTGTAAAAAGCCTAGTTATTAACGTAATCGCTATGTTCAAATGGAGACTTTTTAATATGATTAAACTGTTTTTTTTTTTTTTTTCAAAGATAAAAGTTCCATAGCAAAAAGGCCAAGTCCAGTAAACGAGTTCAAATAGGTTCAATTACCCTAAAGTCCAATTAGTCCATAATCTGAAGGAAATGATCCAATCTAGTAAAATGACCCACCCTGGTTTCCAACCAAAAACACATTGTTGCCCTTAAAATTCATATTCGAGTTGAATTGAAAGATCTGCTAGAAAAGCCATTATTTCCCTATGCTCATCTTCCACTGAGAAGACTTAGAAACCTACTAGAAACTCTTACAAACCACGAGTACCATTTAAAAACTCAATAGAAAGAGCACCAAAATTACTGCGGGGAAAAAACTCAAAAAAATAGAAGCAAACTCATCATAGACCATAGGAGAGGTGTAAAAATTAGATCGACGTGATAGAGGTCTAGCAATTTCATTCTTGTGTAGCTTTTTATGTTGGGATAACAACGAAAACGGTTGTGTATTATGAACGTCACCAAAATGACTAGTCTCCAGCTTTCAAAAAACAAACTGATAGTCACACAGAGTCTCGCCTGAGAGGTAAAAACAAACCACCTATAAAAAAACAATACATATAATAGTAGATATAACCATAAAAACACATAAAAAAAAAGTTTTTCAAGGACAACTCTTTGTTTTTAAGCGAAGATCTGTAAAAAAGAAATCTCTCTCTAAAAAATAATTAGAGAAAGAGATAACTGGTCATGATTTTTTTTATGATTAAAATAAATAAAAAATAAAAAAACACATATTTATATTTTTTTTAAAAAAAATGAAAAATTTAAATTTTATTACGATCAAAAGCCAATATATCATGAATTAAAGATGGCGAGAATAGTTCCCACCCTACCAAATCAGACCAAAAAAAAACCTAAGTAGCGCAAGTAAATATGTATTTTTCTTAGTCTCATCGATTAACAATCTAACATACTACTTGTAATATTATCATGTCTTGATTGATAAAGTAGTGAGTAGGAAGCGTACACCACACTTGTTTAAAAGTCGGCTTGAATTATTTAGGCTTAAGGTTTGTTTTGTAATTTGTTGGAATTTTGGAAATTGTTATCTCCTTATGGAAATGAAAGCTACAGGACCTTTTTTAACTATTATTTAAAAATAAATTTAAATTAAAAAATAAAATTCATTATTGTCAATTCAAAATAGATTTAATTTTTGCAAAAATAAAAAAAAGGCAAAGAAGTGGTTTTTTTTTTATGTAATAGAAGAAATAAAGCGATGTCTAGGTTGCTGTTTATAAGAAATAAAATTAAAATAAATATACTCTTATACTAATTAAGACTAATTTTTTAAATATCTGAATTAAAATTATAATTAGAGCGAGCTCCATTCAGTTTAAATTGAAAAAATCAACTAAATCGAATTAATTTGAAAATTTAATTCGATTTTTTATTTATTTTGATTTAGTCGGATTTTTAATTTTAAAAATTGCCGTTATTTCGGTTCAATTCGATTTTAATCAGAAAAAATTAAAAAAATTGAACTGAACCTATTAATAATAATAATATATTATTTTTAATAATATAGAGAGATTAGATCATATTAATGTTAAAATATTTTAATTAAACTTTAAAATACTATAAAAATAAAGTGTAAAAAAAATTATTAAAAATTTAAACCGAATAAATTGAATCGAATCAGACCGATTTGATTTAATTCAATTTATATTCAAAATCGATTCGGTTTGATTTTCATAAATATTAAAATTTTGATTTTTAATTTATTCAATTTAATTTGATTTTAAACCGATCCAATCAAATGCTCACGCCTAATTATAATCCATGCAATCTGTAATTTTATAAAAATTAAAATAATTAAATATAAATTACTCATATTATTAGTAAATTATTGAAAAAATTAAATTAATCGACGGCAACCTAAATTTTATTAATTATATTATAAATTTTTATAAAATAATAAAATTACTCTTATTTATTTATTAAAATTTAGGGTATAGTCAATGTATGTGCTTAATTTAATATTTTTCGATAAAGCATTGATAATATGATTATAATTGTTATAAACTTGATATTGAAAAAAAAATCACAACTGATATGTAAAATCTTACAGGAATTTAGGAATATATTTTGACCCTGGATTTGCTAATTATGTGGAAAACCGTTGATTTGATGGCATGAGAGGATTGTTTGTTACAATTTTACTTTAAAAAAGGAATTTGAGACATTATTTAACCAAATCCCTCTCCTGTTATCTCATTTTCCAACCCTTTACCGTGTGATTTTCTTTTCCCCAATTTCCTTTTCCCTGCCGGAGGGCAGAATCTTCAGCCATGGGTACTCTTCTCATGGCTCCTGAAGATTTTGCAACAATGGCAGGGATTGGGGCAGCCCGCAATTTGACCAAGATCTGCATAGACTTGTATAAGATTGATTCAGCAGGTATATTTCACAATGTAAATCCTTTATCTTTCCCTTTCCCTCTTCTTCTCTTACAATTGTCTCTCTCCTGTGGAACTTTTCTTCTCATTTCAAAATTGCTCCAGCCTCTTGGCCTACCCATTGTCGTCAGGCAACTCTTAGTAAGCTCCTTCCCCAATTTTCTCCTTTCACTGGTTTCTCATTTTCTTTCTTTTTCATACAATTTCATAAACTTGAATTTGTTAAAAAGGGAAAGGGCTTCTAGGGTCTGATTCCTTCACCTCATGCACCAGAGGAAGAAATTGCCTGATTTGTAATTTTAGAAAAATTGTTATTTAGTTTTTATATTATGGATAAATTAATTTATCAATACATCATATCCATTAATTTTAGCTTTAAAAATTTTACTATTCATTATAACTTATTAATCCGTGTTATTAATTTATAAAAAATATATTAATTAGTCATTTAGTATGTACTTTTTTTTTTTAATTTAACTATTGAAATTAAGAAAAAAAATTTACTATATTTAGTACGTTCTAGATTTTTTTACCATATTTCACCATTATGATCCATTAGTAAAAATTTTAAAAAGTAAAAATGTTTTAATTTATATTTTAGAAGGAATCAACTAAACGAATGAGTTTTCACATATTATATGAATTAAATATTTCATATTTCTGTAATTTTTTTTTGTCTGGTTAATTTTTCATTTGTGGACACTAATCAATTGTTCATGAATCACAGGGTGGCATAATTCTAGGTCCTACACTTCTATGTAGGAGCCGTCAACTTGCAAACTTATTTTTTCCATTGAAAGGGATAGTAATGATGGATTTTGTGTCTTCCTTAGGAAATATTCTTTACTTCTTCCTCCTTGGTGTTCAAATGGATCCATGGTTATTGAAAAACATAGACAGAAGGGCTGTTAAGATTGGATTTTTTTCTGTAGCTGTGCCTCTGGGAATGAGCACAGCCTGGTGTTTTTACCTCACCTCTCATACCAATGTAGACCAAAGCATAGCTAAGTCACTTCCTTCGGTTGCTCAAGCTGAGTCTGTGCTTGCATTCCCAATTGTTGCTCAATTCTTGGCAGAGCTGAAGATTATAAACTCAGAATTTGGCAGTATAGCTTTATCTTCTTCATTTGTAGCTGGGTTGTGCAGTTTCTGTATGAGAACAACTATTGTTCTCTTGCAACAGTCAGCTGGTGACAATTATGCAGCACTTCAAACACTTATTAACGGCGTTGTCCTTATAGTTCTTATAGTTTTTGTTCTAAAACCAACAACGTTGTGGATGATCAAGCAAAATACAGAAGGAGTGCCCTTCAAAGAAAGCAATATGATTTGGCTTCTTTTAGCAGTCCTTTTCACCGGCTGGCTCGGCCATGCACTTAGTTTGTACATTTACTTTGGACCTCTTGTTTTTGGGATTACTATACCTGCAGGGCCTCCAATTGGTTCAGCTCTAGTTGATAGGCTTGATATCCTCGGCAATTGGATATTTATGCCCCTCTACCTCGTAAAAAATGGGTTGCTCATTAATGTCTTCAGTGTCAAATTTAAAAACTATATTATAGTGCAAACTGTTGCCCTTGTTAGTTCAATTGGCAAGTTTCTGGGAACATTGTTAGTTGCCAGCTGCAGCAACATGCCTCTCAGGGATGCTGCTTCACTAGGCCTTGTGATGAATGCCCAAGGTGTGCTTGAGCTTAGCATGTTTAAACTGATGGAGAACGAAAAGGTAAGATCAAATTTTCATAATTCTTAT
The DNA here is from genome assembly GCF_001659605.2 of Manihot esculenta. Classification (NCBI taxonomy): domain Eukaryota; kingdom Viridiplantae; phylum Streptophyta; class Magnoliopsida; order Malpighiales; family Euphorbiaceae; genus Manihot; species Manihot esculenta. Next base: position 12,529,836 of record NC_035171.2, read on the forward strand.
TGCAAGTAAGATGAGAACAAACTATTATTGCCATTGTCTTGATGTGATGAATTTGGATTTTTAATGATGTGCAGGCAATTGATCATGAGGTGTTTGTAACCATGGTCATATCAATCATGCTTGTAACAGGAGCTATTGCACCTATCATTAAATACTTGTATGATCCTTCAAGAAGGTATGCTGTTGGCAAGAGAAGAACTGTGATGAACTTAAAACCCAATTCCGAACTCCGGGTGCTCGTATGCATTCATGAACATGAAAATGTTCTCTCTGCTATCAAACTCCTTGAAGTCCTAAATCCCACAAGAAGAAGCCCTTTATGTGTTTATCTTCTCCACCTCATTGAGATTGTTGGCCGCGCAAACCCCCTCCTATTCTCCCACAGCTTGACAAAGACGTCCTCTAAGAAGGTCAAGAAATCAGAACATGTAGTCAATGCCTTCAGACAATTTGAGGATGACAACAATGATCTAATTGCACTTTCCCCTTTTACTGCAATTTGTCCAACTAAAACAATGCATGACGATGTGTGCAGACTCGCACTAGACAAAAGGACTTGCCTCATTATAGTTCCTTTCCACAAGAGATTCCAAGCGATTGGTAATGTAAGTTTCCACAACAAGGCAATTAAGATAACAAATGAAAATGTGCTTGCTAAGGCACCATGCTCTACTGCAATCCTTGTTGATCAAGGGCTTCCGGATACTCGAAGGACTAGCTTGGGTGGTCCATCTTCATATCGTGTTGCTGTTCTCTTCATGGGCGGACCTGATGATAGGGAGGCACTGGCAATAGCGGCACGGATGGCTGGACATCCTAGTATCAATCTCACAATGATACGGTTCATTGATAATGGAAATGTTGCTAGTTACAGTGCTTGGGAAAAGAAGCTTGATAATGAAATTGTGAGCGAGTTTAGAACTGCTACTGCAGGAAATTGTAAGGTAACTTATATAGAGGAAGTGGTGGTAGATGGAACAGGAACTGTTTCAGCGGTTAGATCTATGGAAAATCGGTATGAACTACTCATAGTAGGAAAGCATCATGATAATAAATCATCATTTTTATCAGGGCTTGCAGATTGGAAAGATCACCACGAGTTGGGAACCATTGGTGATTTGTTGGTTTCATCTCAGTTCATGGACAAAACTTCAATCTTGGTGGTGCAGCAACACAAGATTGTCAAAACTAAAGATCCTGAGATTGATAGAATTGCACAAGATCTGGAAGCAGAACATCAACCAATTTTTAGGAGAGTTACATAGTAATCCTCAAAAGCCAGATGACCTGTACAAAAGAGAATTAGATAAAAAGAAGAAAGAGTTACATAGTAATCCTCAAAAGCCTGATGACCTGTACACGAGAATTAGATAAAAAGAAGAAGAGAAGAAGAAGAAGAAGAAATTCTGAGACTGAATTTCAAATTAGTCTGATCTTATTTTTGGCATGCAGATAACTGATTTTGATGAAAATTTTATTCTTAGCTCTGTTGAAAACTAGTGGGGAAGAAACAAACTGTAAAATATTCATACGAAGCCACCTTTGTCCACTCTGAGGAGCCAGATTTTGCATCTGAAGCTTGGCTACCATCAATAGTGGCTATGTGTACATCAGTTGACAAAGAACATCCATAGAGAAGGCTTCAACTGTCTAACATCTGATGATTTGAAAACAATATTGTTTAAGGTAAGTTAACCTAGAGAATGCTAATACAGATAGTGGTTCCGGAAATTTCATACGCATTTGAGTGTATACATTCGGCCAATATCTATTATTATTACAATTATATATGACTCTTTAATTTCCTATTATTACTAATAGTATCTTACTTTTTTAATTTTTTATAATTTTTTTCCTATAAACAATAAAATAAAAACTTCAACATATATATTTTATTTTTAATAATAAATAAATTATAAAAAAAATTATAACCAACATTATTAATTAATTGATATTAAATGCATTCCATGAATAATAAGAAATATATGAGATATTATCAAATGCACAATTAATCCTATATAATTATGTCATGTAACATAAATTTATACTTTTTTTATATATTTTTAATTTTCTATCTATATAAAATAATAACTAATATATATATTAAATGCAATTTATTTATCATCACTATTAATATAAAAAATTTTAATTTTTTAATTTTTTTATATAATAATTACAATTTATTATATTACTGATCTTTTAATTTCCTACTATTTTTTAATATAATATATTATTTATATCGTAATAAAAATTTTATTATATTTTATTAATTATTGTATTTTTTATTTTAATAATAAATATAATATTAAAATGACTGTAATAGATATATATATAAATCTATAACAAAATATTATGTTTTTACTATTTCACAACATATTTATTGGATAATTTTTTGAAATTATATCTAATATAATCTAATTAATAAATATTATATATTTTATTTTTTTAATATGAATAATTATATAAAATAAATATATATAATCGATTAAAATTATTATAAAAAATATTAATTGTGATAAAGCATAAACATTAAAGAATTAATAGAATTAATTACTCAAAATATTATTAAATTAAAATTTTATTCAATTCAAATAACTTTAAAAAAAATAGATATAAATAATTAAAATATAACAAAAAAGTAAAAAAGTGTTGGCAATACTCAAATTAAGTCTTACAAACAATGAACAGTTAAAATTATTAAATCTGAATTATTATAATTTATTATATTAATAATTGTGATAATTTTAATTTCTTATTTTTTTAAAAATATATAAAAAAAAATATGTAATCTTGTATGTCCATTCTATATAACCTGCTGAAGATTTAAAATTTTTTTATTATATGTTGTCTTTGTATCTAGAATAAAATGTGTGACCGTACAATTCTTACAATGCAAGCGAACTCAATTATCTTGATAGATAGAAATTAGATGAAAATGATTAAATATTGTGATTTTTGTATTTCATTCTACTTACCACACAAGTCAACTCAATTCTCTTAGATAAATAGAAATTGGATGAAAATTATTAAATATTGTGATTTTTTTATTCCATTCTACTTCTCCGCTGGACAGTGCCACCGTCCAGATTACTATTGCTGTACACCGCTATTAAAGTTTAGTAAATTTTATTTTTTTAAAAGTGTGATTCTATTGAATATTAATTATATATGATTGTAAATATTAAAATTTTTAATTTTTTTTATATAATTAAATTTATTGATGCATAGTTTTTTATTTAATTAATATTTGAGATTTTTAAATTTTTAATTTTCCTTTATAATTATCTACTTTATTTTATAGCAATAAATTTAATTCTCCTTTATAATTATCTGTAGGAAATTTCCATGGCAGTATAAGTAATGAGCATACACCTTTTTTTTAAAAAAAAAAATATTTGAATTAGTTAGAAAAATTATTAAATAGAATTGATTTTCTAGTGAGAGGAAAGTTTATTAATCATTAAGGAATTTATTTTTACAAAATAAAAGATCATTTTATGGGCTTTGAAAATCTTATAAACTCTTTTTAAAAGAAATATTATTAAATTTTTTAATTTTTAAAAAATTTACTAATTCATTTATATTTTAAAATTATTTAATTAAAATATTTTTATAGTTTGTAAAATTAAACTGTTTATATTTCTATAAAAAAAACTATAAATAAATTTTTTAATCGTTGATTAAAATAATTAAATATTATAAATATTTAAAATTATATTAATTAAATAATATTTATATTTTTTTTTGAAATGGTAATATTTATATTTAAAATTAGAAGAATTAAACAGTATAAATATTTAAAACGAATATTTTTTAACATAGCTTGATTTTACATAAATATTTTTTAATTGAGTAATTTTGACAAACAATAAATTCTTTAAAAATCTAAGGATTTTACTGCAAATTCTTTTTATATAAACTTATAAATACCCTTTATATTTTAATATTGCAATAAAATTATAAAAAATAAATAATTTTGAAAAATATTATCCACGTACAAATTACCTTTTACAAATTTCTAAATTTTAATTTTTTTATTTCATTTATTTTATAAAAATATTTTTTTAAAAAATGTTTTTTATATTTTTTAGTATTTAAAATATTTTAAAACATTAATTAATAAAAAAATATTTTCCTAATTCAATAAAAATTTATTTAATTTTAAAGAAAATAACTTTCAATTTTAAAAATCTTATCAACACTTTTATATAAATTTATTAACATATTTATTTATTTAAAATTAAAATTAAATAATAAAAATTAAGTTATTATATTACAATAAATTATAAATAAGCACCGTAAGACCGTTAATGTAGTAAGAATTTGTAAATAATTATATCCAATCCAAGCAAATAAAGATTAAAACATCTTCCACACTCAATTTATCATTAAGTTACGTCATTTATTCGACAGAATGAGTCTCGACACAAAATTACTATTATTATACACAATTTAATATATATTTATTACGCCTGTAATTATAAAATTATTAGTCTATTAACGAGCGATCTTATTAAAAAATATTTTCAATGGTTCATAAATAATATTTTTAAATATAAATTATTTTTTTGCAACCAAGCCAAAGCTTAACAGAATAATTTATAATTTAGGTTTCATTTGTTTCAGGAAAAATATTTTTGAGAAAAAATATATTTCACATTTTTTAGTGTTTGGTGCAGAAAATTAATCAATAAATTTTTTTTAATAACAAAATTAAATTATTTTAAGAAAAATAAATTTCTGTGAAAGACTTTTATTAAAACTTTATATATTTTATTTTTTAAATTTCATTTATTTTACAGAAAATATTTTGTAAAAAATTATTTTTTATATTTTTTAGCATTTAATGCACTCAAATTTTGTTAATTTTTTGGACAAGAAAAAATAAGTTATTTTAATTTTTTTTAAGGAAATGACTTTTTCTTTTAAAAGAAGGAAGCCATTTTTTATGCATATGAAATTTTTATTAAAATCTTTATATATAAATTCATTAATAAATTTTATTTTTTAAATTAAAATTAAAAAATAAAAAATAAATTATTTTGTTGAAAAATAAAAAATATTTTCATAAAAAATATGTTGCAAATATATTTTTTTTCATAAAAAATAGTTTTAAATTAAAAATAGACAATGAGAAATAAATTATTTTATTAAAAAATTAATAAAAAATATATTTTAAATATAAATTATTTTCAGAAATAAATGGATGCTAGATTTCATTTATTTGCAAAAAATAACTTTATATTTATAAAATTTTCTATGAAAATTATTTTTCTTGAAAAATATTTTACGATAAAGTAATTTATTTTTCATTTTAATCCTAATTTAAAAAAATATATTATCAATTTTATAAATAGAGATTTTAATAAAAATTTTTAAAATATGAAAAATTACTTATTATATTTTTATTAAAAAAATTATATTAATTTATTTTTCTGAATGTTTTAAATATTATAAAATATAAAAAATATTTTTTTAAAAATATTCTTTTAAAAAATAAATAATTTCTAAATATCTTTTATAAAAAATAATTTTCAAATACAAATTATTTTCAAAAAAAAGTTATTAAATAATAGCACCATTATACTTGGTTTCTTGACCTCAAAGGGTCATTTTGGTCCTTAAGTTATGAACTCATGTATAGTATTTATATTTAAAATTAAAGAAATTAAATAATATAAATATTTAAAGTGATTATTTTTAACAGAAATATTAAAATTTTTTAAAAAATAATTTTATAAAATATATATTTTTTAATTGAATAATTTTGACGAAAATAATGAATTTTTAAATATTTAAAGATTTTACAGTAATTTTTCTTACATAAATTTATTAACATCCTTTATATTTTAATAGTGTAATAAAATTATAAAAAATAAATAATTTTAAAAAATATTATCCACATACAAATTACTTTTACAAAATGTCTAAATTTTAATTTTTCTTTTAGGCTCCATTTTGATTCATAGAAAATTTTTTTTAAAATATTTTTCTGTATTTTTAAATATTTAGAATAATTAGAAATTAATTAATAAAAAATATTTTTTAATTAAAAGAAAAATTATTTTATTTTAAGAAAAAATATTTTTTATATTTTAAAAATCTTATTAACAGCGTTATGTATATAAATTTGTTAACCTATTTTATTTTTAAAACTAAAATTAAATAATAAAAAATAAATTATTTTATTAAAAATATTTTTAATGATTATGAAAAATATTTTTTAAATACAAATTATTTTTCACAACTAAACGAATCCTTAAAATAATAATTTCTGATTTAAATTTTATTTATTTTAGAGAAAAATATTTTTTAAATTTTTTAATATTTAAAAACAGAAAATATTTTTTAATTAAAAAAATTAAATCATTTTTAAAAAAATGATTTCATGACTTCATTTTTTCAAAATGGGATGTGATTTTTTACATTTTTAAAATCTTATTAAAATCTACGTATATATAAATTTATTAATATATTTTATTTTTAAATTAAAATTAAATAATAAAAAATAAGTTATTTTATTAAAAAAATATTCCAGAAAAATATTTTTTCTTTTACATTTTTTTAGGTTTATAACACTCTAAAAATTTAAACAACAAAAAATATTTTTCTTGATCGTATTTTAAATAAATAATTAATTTATTATTTTTTAAATTATGAGACTTATAAATTATTTTAAAAAGTAGAGATTAATATGTAAATTTTATTAAATAATAACCCAATTATAAGTTATATTTTTTCCTTTGAATTAAGGATTTTGCTAAAATTTAAATAAAATAATCCTTTTTAATTTAAAAAATAAAATTACATAATAATTTAAATTATTTTTATAAAATAAATGGTTATATTTTAATTAATGTGACGATGAACAGAGCTTTGTTGGAGTTTGGCCTCATCAAGATATAAGTCCACTAAATTGTGTGTTTCTTCAAAGTTGGATCCCAATTCTTGAGCTTCGGTAAGGGAGTCTTGTGGGTGAGACATTTTTGTTGGCTTTTGAAGCTCTGGTTATTTGGAAAGGTAAGAGTTTGATGCTACTCTCTTCCGGTGCTCTTCATGGTTTTGTTCATATTAAGGAGATGGGTGGCTATCGCCTGAGATCCAACGATAACAAAAGGCAGCGACAGCGGTAGCGGTGACTTCTCTTACTTCCCTTTTCTTTTGAGGCCTTGGGCTTTTATTGTCATATATAACTGCTTTGATAAATAATTAATATTTAAATATTTTAATTAAATTTTAAAATATTAAAATTAAAATATAAAAAATAAAAAATTTATTAAAAAATCAACCGGTTCATTTTTATTCAAAATCAATTCAATTTAATTTATTGAATTCAATTTTAAATCAAACCCATTAAATACTTACTCTTATCTCTCCGTCTAATTTTTTATTAAAAATATTTTAAATCCTTAAATTATGTCAAAACTGAAACTTATATTTCTAGTGATTTTTTAAATATAAATAGTTTAATCCATATATTTAATTTTATTAAAATGAAAAAAATATATATTATTTTTACATAGTGACCTTCATTAAAATAAAAATATAAAAACTGAAATATTGAGTTTATTTTTACATAGTGACCTTCATTAAAATAAAAATATAAAAACTAAAATATTGAGTTTAAAAATAGAGTAATATGTATAAATTATGATATATATAGCTTCAGAACCTAAAATTTTTTTTCTTATAATTATTTTTTAAATTAAAAATATAATTAGTATTAAAATAATAATTTTATTTTTTAATATTTCCTTATTTGTGTTGTTTTATTAAATTATCTTTAAATCAATAAATTTATTGTTTAATATATATTAAATAAACGTAAAATAAAAGGTTCATAAATATAATAAATTATTTTCTAAAAAGAAAGTGTCTTATATTTTAAAGAGGATAAAATATTGTATAAATATTTTAAATAATTTAATAAAAGTTATGTATAATTGTAATTATTAATATTTTTTTATAACTTATTAGTACAAACAAAAATTATTTAAAATGAAATGATTAATAAAAGTAAATTTGTCGACTCTATAATGAATATATTTTAATAAATTAAGCATTATTTATAAATAAATATTTTCAACTAAATTATAATATGAGTATAAAGTATAATAAAAATAGCTAAATACCTGTATTTGAATCTGAACTCGTTTATTTTTTTTTATTTAATAAGACAACTAAAATTTACCTAAATCCATAAACTCTTCAAAACCTTTCATTCAAATGAAAACTACCCATGGCTGCAAAGCATATATAATTTATTGCAAGCACTCATAAATTGCAGTGTTAGCATTTATTGACCTTGAAAATGGAGTGTCATGGCATTAACTCCATGCAGTAAAAGTTGCAGAGACAAAACGACGTCCAATGTCAGATTATTCCTCTTAAAATTTAAATCCTAGAGATGAGGCTTTTTACTCATTGTAAGAATCCTAGGATTGAGAATCATCCAAATAACAATAACAGTACTCACAAGAATTAACCATGAGTTTCACAAATGAGGCAAAACGACATAGCATTCATGACCCATCATGAAATTTCTCAGAAATAGCCAAGTCCTTGGAGTTATACCCATTTCCTGAAATCTATGTACAACCCTTCAACATCACTAGGGGTTGGCCTTGTGCAATTGATGTTGTCATATTAGGCTAAATATAGCATATTATGTATGGCAGATTTGAATTCTAGCACATCTTCTTCAACCACAGACATCTATAGATATCATTAAATGAATCATCATTACCTCAGTTTTCGCAAAAGCAAAAGTTATGTTCAGACAATAAGTTTTTACACTGCTTAAGCTTGACATAGAGACACACAATTATCAAATCATGATGATTTAAATTAATGAAAGAGAGATGAAACACAGAGAGGCAAGATGACGGAAAAGCTAAGATGGGATTTAACTGGGAGTTAATATTTGATCAAATGGAAGAAAAACCAATTTTTTCTGCAACAGAATAGTTAAAAATAAGCTTGATAACCGAGATATGCAACAGCTTAATGACAGCACTTCGACAAGAAATGAGGTTGCAAAGCCATTTTTGTTTTGGTTTTGTCATGGAAATTCAGCTCAGTCAAAGCATATAGATTTCTTGATTACACAACTATATAAGGCAAGTAATATTAAAGCAGAGTTTTGTAGGCTATAATTACATTGTTGGTCCAGCAGTGTGTTAAGTCGGATAACAGATGACATCCAAGGTCATATATATTTTCAAAAGCAGATGCTTTTTTTAGCAAAGAAGCTGATGAACAAAGAGGCTGGACAGTGAATTATGGGAGAAAAACATGAGCAGAAAGAGACCACATTGAGAATAATAGATGAGGACACAGATTTCATTGCCAACCACATGAATAATTGAGATCATAACATCTATGGTGAACAGCATCTTCTTCCTTGATTTTCATATTTAAAAACGAGCAAAAGGCCTCTGCCCTATAAACTATGCAATGTGTAAGCTGCACAGTAATATCAATCTGATGGTGAATATGCAGCAAGACCTACTAATTTCACAGCTTCTCTATTTGTTCTTTTCCCATCTCCATGTTTTACTCCACAAAATTCTTCCTAGGCCCTTTCAGACAAATTTCATTGGATTTATCACTTGCTCATGATTGTTCTATGAAGGTGAATGGTTTTCACAAATAGCCAAATCACTGTATTTATACTTCATCTTTCTATATTCCTGTCAATCTTCACACTAAAAACTAAATAGAAGAAAGATCAACAAAACAAATTGGTCCAATAATAGCAAAACAAATATGAATAAAGCGGACAAATATGTCATCTATTCTTGCATGGGAAAATAATCAAATCAACATGAGCTCAGGGAAGCACACATTTGAACCTTTCTATTATGAGCAGAAAATATTCTGCTATCACAATAAGCTATCACAATAAACAAGGATAAAGAGCATTATGAATCAACCATGAAACAGCCGCCAAAGCACTCAATAACAGAGAAATGTATTTTTTTCAAATCAAATATATCCAAGTCCAAGAGCAAATCATGCTTCAGCACAAAAGCTTAAAAATGCTATCTAATTTGCTGAAGGCACTCAAAAGTCCAAATGCCTATCAAGAATGCTGCTTCCACTTAATACTCCATGTCAAGTTGCCAAACTTCAAATACAGGTTATATACATCAAGTTCTTATTGCATGCTAATAAATCTCGACTTCCATAATTCAGGTAACTCTACACCTACGTGCACTTCACCACAAGCTCCTGGCCATATACCATGGACACATCTTGAGATTTGTGACATTGATATCCACTCAATTTTACAAGTTACAATAAAGTGATTTTGCAAAATCGGAGCCTTAAGGCAAAGATGAGCGCTGATAAGCTTTAAGAAATGCTCAGTGGATTTCAGTAACGGATTTACTCGGTCTACATTAAACATCTTCCTAGAAGAGCTCAATCATGTTTACTGAGATTCTTTTTCTTCTGTGGAGAGAGAGGGAGAGATGGATTACAGAATAGAGGCTAATGGTGTTGCCAGGTGTTGTACTTAAAGGTTCATGTTTCATGAACAACTGGTTCTTGACTTCTTGGAAGCTTGGAAAGGAAAAGGTGTCACAAATTGATTATGACCGATAGATGAGGCCATAGAGACAGACATTTAAGTCTTCTTTTTTTTTATCGTTTATTTTCTACAGATTAAGGGGGAAAAGCCCATGTAGCTTTTTGAAATATTAAGACTACTTAAATTGTATGGTTGTAATAAAAGCCACCAATTGGCAACCCTACTGGAGTGCGGCTGATACAATTGAAATATGGTTGTAATAAAAGAATTTCAAAAATCACATGAAGAACTATGATATTGAGTTGTAATCGAGAATGTCTTGACAGAATAGTTACAAGAACAATGGTTGATAGGCAATCCTTTGGAAGGGTTACAGACCATCTTTACAATAAGTCAGAGTAAAAACTCGTATCCTTTCAAACCTAATGGGAAGAACCATAATTTTGAGTAAAGATGCAGAACGGAACAAAACAGACAACCCAACAGCAGATTATGTAACTCCTCCAGACACTAAATAAGAGGTTAAATACATTCCTAAATAAAAATTCTTTGATGGAGACAATATTAGAGACACAAAGAGAGACAAAGACAAGTAAGATCAAAGTTGCAGAGTAGAAACAGCAAAATGTTTTTGCAGAATTGTAAGGTGATGACTAGAGAGAATAATTCCCAGAAAGAGGATAACAAGTAAATGCATATAGCAGACACCCAAATGTGAAAATTAATTGTCCCATTGGAAAACATTTTCTTGTACCAGATAATTAAGAAGCTTTCTAGATATGAAAAGGAAACTGGACAGCTATATGACTATTCAATCTCACAAACAAACTGATCATCACTTCATCCAGACCAAGATAAGAACAAAATAATTAAAGATGCCTTACACTATAATCAACACACCTCTCTGAATTAGATAAGAAGTTAAGCCCAAACCCAAACTATTTGGCTGTGCACAATTCCACCTGCACAATCCACACCAAAAAAACAACCATTACAAAAGAGACGACCTAAATAATTGCACACCAAAATCAAAAATCAAGAAACCATAAAAAGCACCTGTATATGGAGGGTGATGAAGAGAAAGTAAGAGGCAAACCAGATCCAGTCCCTATTGAATTCTCTTATGTATCTTTTTTTTTCTTTTTTCCTTTTTGGTCTCTCTCTCACATTTTTTTCATCAATTATACAACACAAAAACCATTACAAAAATCACTCAGCGTCTCTCAACATCAAGAATGCCTACTCTGAACTGCTATTACTGTCCTGAACCTTGAGAATCATCCTTAGCAGGATTGTGCTGTTGTTGCTGGTGCTGTTGCACTCTAGCCTGCCCCATCTGCTGATAAATCTGACTCAAAGTGTGTGGATTCAAAACCCCAATATGACCATCCTGTGACAAACCAAGCTCCAGCCCAGGAATCTGCTGGTTACTCGCACCCAATATTGAGGTAAAACTCATAGGACCCATATTATTTCCTGGCAAGTCAAACCCAGGAAACTCGATCTTTTGCAAATAACTAGAACTATCAGTCCCCAAATTCGTTGTTGCTGGACCAGTGGCAGATGAAGACTGGAACCCAAACCCACCCACTGGGGGCCATAATCCTGCTGTTGCCACATGATGAGGTCTGGCTAAATTACCACCAACCATTGCCCAACTGGTCCTACTACTACTGGACCCACCTAATTCATCAATCTTTTGATGCAATCCAGCTGATAGAGAGGTCCCTTGCTGCGAAATTGATCCACCAGCAACAGCCAAGGCCGATGCTGGTATTGTTCCTGTCCCAGTTGCTGCAATTATCGATGGTTCTGCTTGTTGTAACAGCCACTGTATTGTTTCTCCATCAGATTTATGACCCAGTTCCCTGGTCAATTGAAAGATTCTTGCTGCACAAAGAGCTGGCATCCTTATCCTTCTTCCTCTACCTTCAACCTTGGTATGTCTGTCTTTATTTGAGCTTCTTTTTGGTGCTAACTGCTTCTTTTGCTCTTCTTTGTCTGCAATTACAATCTGGAAATCTTTAATTTCTGCTGGTTTGTTCTCTCCCATGGCTGCCTGCTGTGGCTGTGGCTGTGGCTGTGGCTGATGGTGTTGTTGAAGGGTTTTAGGAGGAGGGTGGGTCAAGAAGTTAGGTAGTTCATGTGGGTTCTTTGAGTTTGAGGCCTTGGGATCCATGAACAGGAAGAAGAGGCAAAAATAAGCTCAAAAGAAAAGAGGGGTCCTCCTTGATTGAAGAAGGTGACCTGAAAAGTCCAACACTTTCATGAGTTTTCACTGTTTTTGGCAAGAAAAGGCTCAGAGGACAAACAAAACCATTTCACTCCTTAATATTAAATTCCTAAATATTCAAATTAGTAAATTATAAGCTTGCTTTTTTTTTCTTTGAAACAAGTGAATTATAAGTTGGTCTTCGCATATGCCAAACATTCCAAGTCGGTGCTTTTATTTTTAATTTCAAGCTGAAATCTCATAAAAATAAAAATTTATAATTATTTTCATATAATTAAAATAATAAATTTTGCATTTTTTCTTTTAAAATATTTTTCACTCAAATAATTAATAAAGAAATTTAGTATGTGTATAATTTAATCTGGAAACAGGGCAAACAATTCTTTTATTTAAATTCATTTATCAATTTGATTCATATAATTTTTGTTAGTCTTAAGATTTTTCAATAGATTATTGAAAATCTTTATTTTAATTTTTTTAATTTTAAATGCTCTAATAGTCTTACATATGTTTAATGAATTTATAAACTATAAATATGGGTGCAAAATACATTTTTATAATTTATTTTTAAAAAAATTATATTTATTGTTTTTTACACATGATATATTATATATTTATTTAAAATTTTAATTTAAATAGAGAAATTATTTTATTAAATAAAAAAATTAAAAAATATATTTTTTTAATTAAAAATTAAGAATTAAGAGTATAAAATCTAATATTTTTCAAATTTATTTAGATGTATTTTTTATTGAATTAAATTTATAAATATAAAAAATTAAAAAACTATTATCTAGTGCCTATGCTATAGAGTACTCAAATATCTCATTCTTTCTGGTAAATCTTTTTTAAGTATATTTTTCAATATATTAATATTTATTATTGCTAAATTAGCTGTCATGAATTTTATTTTATTTTTAATAATTATTGTAAAATTCGCTGCTATTTGATAGTTTTATATACAATGTATTGCTGGTAAAAAAAAAAAAAAAAAGAAAAAACGAAAGAAAGAAAATCTGAGACGAGCACATGAGAAGTGATGAAAGCACATTAAAATTCCATGAATTTTCCATCCTCTCCCATGCATGCCATTATTGCAACAAGCAATTTATGGTGCCATCTCTTTTAAGGAACTCAAAGTGCCCATGTGGATGCTTCTCCTCCTGACACCTGGATGACAACAACACTTGCTTCTAACACACCCTTCCCATAATTAGTATTATTAAATCTAAGGAGGGGGAATATAATTAAACTAAAGAAACTTAATTAATTAATTCTAAAAATAAAATAAAAAAAGGAGAGGCAGGGTGCATGTTGCAGTTAGATGCAAAGGATGGGATTGAGGATTTGAAATTTTTGATGGTTTGTTTGGAGTTTGGATATTAGGATCTTTGGTGGGTCCATTTCATTTCCAAAAGGCTTCTGACAGTACTTTGCTAATCTTGCAAAATATCCCCATTCTTAATACCTCCAACTTTATCATTTTTTTTTTTAAAAAAATTATTTGTATTGATTTATCAATGAAAACTCCAATTAAATCATGGAAAATGTAACACATGTAGATGAGTTGAATAAATTAAAAACAACAATAATAAAAAGAGATGGGATAACTTGTGAGCAATAGATAAACCAATTGAAGGCAAATTAGGGCAAAAGGAAAATTGAAGGCAAATGGGTACACCTGGCAAATCAATTAAATACCCAACTAGTTTGAGTGGATGATGCTCAAGAAAAAGACATGAATTCCCTTGAATTTCTCCTATGATAAAGATGCCTTATTTTCAATCCTACCTTCAATTTGATAATCTATAGTTTATTCAAACCTAACAAGAGATATAATAACAATTCTTGAGGTACCTACATGTGTACCTCTTATTTATATCACATACCTTACAAGAAAACAAGACAACCTAACACTGGAATTCTAAATTACACTAATTAAATTTTAATAATTTTTTAATATAAATGACTCAAATTAAAATTAAATTTGAGATTTTATATTAAGAAAGGAAAAGAGAGAAAATTATTATTAATAATGATATGGGTATTTTTTTTTTTAGTTAATTATAGCAAAAGTAACCCATTTTGATGAAATAACCAACTATCATAAACAAGTTACCACAACCACCTCTATTGATTTGAAGGCAATTGCTGAATTAGTGTTTACCAACTAATCTGCTACTCATATTTATGCCATTGATTAATATCAATAATGAGAAAGGCAACATAGATGCTATCGTTTTCTCTTTATTTTCTTTTTGACCTGATTGAAAAAAAATTGAAAATAATTTATCATTCTATAAAAGAAAGAAAAAGAGATAATTGATGTTTATAAACAGTAACTCCAACGCTCAAGTTAGTATGTTATTAAAGAGAGCGAGTGTAAATAAATTATTTGAGTTTAAGAAAGTATTTTAAACTTTATGTGTATTTTGCTTTTATAATGTTGGTTAGGGATTTTTCAGTAAATCCAACTAGTATCGATTAGTAAATAAGAAATTTCGTATTTATAGACGTAATGAGAATTTACTATATAATATTTTTTAATAATAATTTAAATATTATAAAAAATTCGATTAGTCATAAGAGAATGAGTCTTCTATCGTTTCAAGTACTATATATTGATTGGGTCTTTTTTTTTTTATATATATGAGACTTAAAATCACATATCATTAAATTCTCGCCACATGATTCCATTATATAGTAACAATACATAACATACTTTAGGCAAATATTATATTATATTACTTTTCGTTTAACAATATTTCGGTTAAATTATTTTTTTATATATTTTAAAAATAAATTAATGTGTGTTTGTCCCATTTTATAAATTTATAAGTTTAATTTCTATATTTTTATAAATATAGTTGTATTATTTAAAGTAAATCTTAGGATTCTATTATTTATTAAAGCTCGAAATAAATAATTTTTTGCATCTCATAAAGATAGTGGAGATTAAAAAAAATAAATAATACAGTTAAACTTATAAATTCTCTACCTACTTTCTTTCATTATTAAATTTTTTTTAGTACTAATAAATTTTATTTTTTTGATTTATATTGTGTAAATCTAATAAATAAATTTTTATTTAAACAAAAGATTTTTACTCATAATTTGAGATAAATTAAAAAAATAAAGTAATTATGATTTAGGAAAGAAGAAAAAACAAGGAGGGTCTAATTGCAAAGTTAGCAAACATTACCTTACTTATATATAATTATGAACAAATTTCAGAAATATTTAAAATATAACTCAGTACACTATCTCAAGTGAATATTTCATGTGATTTGTATATTCTAGAAAAAAAAAAAAAAAAAAAAAGAATTGGAGCATGGTCCAAAGTTGCTTTTTTTTTTTTATTATTTTGAAAATTCAAAAGTTGGAGATTGGAATGATTATAGTTTCACTTTTTACTATTGAACAAATACGGTTAAATATGAAAGGCAGGATATCATTAGAAAAGAGATCAATTTCCACACTATCAAAATATTAAATGAGAGATTTCTATGACTTTTTTTTATTTAAATGTGTTATTTTTTGAAAAGTTATTTTTAAATAAATTATTTAAATAAAATAGATAAGTAAATTATTTTTTTCATCGAGTGTTTTTTATTCTCTAAAAATAAAAAAAGAATCAATTAAATAGAAATAATTTTGACGCTTTATAACAATTTTAAATTCTTTTAATTAAGTTACTTCCGACCAAATAAGATCTACGTGTTCAACCAAATAAGATCTACGTGTTCAACACTCCACTCCCTTCATTTGACTTCCACAGCATCAAAATTCACTTTTAACATTAAATTTTAATATTAATAAAAATTATCAGTAATCATATAGTGATGTGTATTAACTGTGTAATCTAAAATTTTTAATAACCCTTTCACATTAATTTATAATATTACTGCACATAATATATATTAGTCATTATAAAAAAATATATTATTTAGCGATGATATAAGAAAATTTATTAATTAATTTTTCAATTTTAAAAAATATATTAAGTTGATTAATTAGTTATTTTATTAATTTTAATAGTTAAATATTATAAAAAAATATTAATATAATTTTAAAGATATTTTAATATATTTTTTAAAATTGAGAGGTTAATTGATAAAATTTTTTATACTATAAAGATTAAATAGTAATTTTTAAAAAAAAAATATTATTTAACCTTTATTATTGAAAAAACTCACTAGTTAATCACTCAATTTTAAAAAATACTTTAAAACGTTCTGAACGTTTTAAAAAGTTTACTAGTTAATCTCTTTATTTATTTTTTCATTAAATATTTTATTATTTAGTCTATAATTTTAAAAAATTTATTAATTAGATTTTTCATATTTTTAAAAAAATTTATTAATTAATTTTTTCGAATCATGAATATTTTAAATTTTTTTATAATACTTAAAAATTAAAATTAATTAGTTAATTTTTAAAATATTAAAAATATTTTAATATACTTTTTAAAATTAAAAAATTAATTAATAACTTTTTTTTCATATTATAAGAATTAAATAATAAATTTTTATTTAAAACAAAAAGTCGTTGAACTCTATAGTAATTTCATGAAATTGTTGGTCACCATGGTAGAAAAGATCCTTAAAACACATACGTCTCCCTTTAATTTTTCACTTTTTTTTTTTTTTCTTCTCCTTATCATTGTCTCCTAACTTTAGAGTTTTGGTATGAATCACTAAGGAAAGAAGAGAGAAGTGGATGATTTTATTTTTTGCTCTTTGGTCCTTTTAAGTATAAAACTTTGGTTTGATGTAGAAAAGACGAATATGATGATAATTATGATGGAAGGTGGGTATGTGTGTGTTGGTGATTGTTTTGGTAGTCATTTGTGTTTCCCATGATGGAGACAAGGGAGGCCCCTCTTTCAAAGCTAGGTGTTGAAATTAATTATATCTCATCAATTCAATGGGAAAAATAAAAAATTTTGCTTTTTTGTATGGGTTGTTCTTCAAGACTTGTTTTCTATTAGAGATAAGATTGGATCTACCCTTATGGCTTAATCAATATTTATTCCTCCATCTATCTTTTTTCTAAGGTCTTTAAATTTGCCCATTTGAAGGGTAAGGTTGAATTATTGTGATGTTAATTAAGAATCAATCAACACATCTCTTAATTTCTCACTATTCAAATAAAGTTTTTTTTTTTTACTTCTTCCCATTCCCTCAATCCAAAGAAAGAATTAAAGTTTGAATTGACAGATGGAAAAAAGTCACAAAAGCAGGCAATTTGAAGATGATGTTGAGTTTTCTTCTACCTCATACCTCTGCTTCACATTTCACATTCATATTCTTTATCAATGAAATTGATAGTGAAAATATTTTGCCAATTAAACATGTCAAAATCTCTAATTTTGTTTTAATGGTTAAAATGCTCCAAGTTAATGGGGAAATTAATGTGTAAAATTATTTGTCTTTTTCACAGCAATTACGATCACAAGTCCATCATCCTTCCCATGTTAGATGTTTTTTGGGTGAAATCTGCAGCAGCTGCTTTTATTATGTAAAATTATTATTTAATCCTTATAGTTTTATAAAGTTAACTATTTTATCCTTTTATTTTTAAAAACACATCAGATAGTCTCTATTTTGCCAGAAAATTAACCATTTACTCCCTTTGCTTATTTAGGCAGTTAATTATGTATTAAAAAATTAAGATGCCTTTGTCTCTAATTAGTTTATAATTTATGGATTATATTAAATAATAAATAATATATTTTTTTATATACCATCAATATCTAAACCATATTTACTCAACTAATTAGCATTTCAGTCAGACTGATTAGGGATATGAACGGATCAAATATTTTCAAGTATTTTATCTTATAGAATATAATAAGATAGATTTAAATAATTATAATTCAGTCTGAATTTAATTTGGATAATAATAATTATTTTGAAATGTCTTTGAATAATTTAGATTAATTTTTAATTAAATTTTGAACGGATTGCTAATATAGATAAGATTCAGATAGATTAATTTTCGCAAATATCCTACGATTTATATTCCTAAAATAGACTCATCAAAGAGTAAAGCGTTATTAACTATTTTTCAAATTTTTTCAAATTTTAAGAGTGCTTTATACTAATGGTTCAAACTCAATATTTTGGTTGAAAGGAGATAAAATCCGTATTATTTAATTTCATTCTATGAGGATTTATTTACTATATTTTTTTAAAAAAGGAGGCTAAATAATTAGAAGGGCTAACTAGTAATTTCTCTTACTATTATTGTAGATGCTGTGATGAATGGAGTCGCTGTATGATTGGAAAGAAAGAAAATGGAGAAAGAAAAGAAAAGAAAAGGGCAGCTCCACCGTGTTGAATAGGAGCCACACCCACCAATTGCTGCTCCAATAAAGCCAGAATCTCTAACTGAATGCCTTTCTTTTGATAAGATTTGGACCTCAGCATTATTATCCTTATGTCACATCTACATCTATGACCTATCCATTTTTCTTTTTTTTTTTTTAATTTCCTTTTTTTGTCAAATATTTACAGCTAACAAAATCTAATAATTAAGTCGTTAGGCTGGTAGTTGAGTGTGGACTGAGAGTGAAAGATATTTTATAAGAAGTATAATTCTAAATGCCATTGATTGTTTTGATATTATTATGATTAAAATTTATTAAATTTAGTTTTTAATTATTTTTAATGTTTATTTATATATTGTTTTTCTAAATCATAACTTCAAAAACAGTTCCACACAAACCCGTGAATCAAATTAATTATGACAGCTCATTCTTTTTTAAAATTTTAAAATATATAAAAAATCTAATAATTAAACCAATCATATTTAGTTTATTGTTTTTCTTTTTCATTTTTTTAGAAAATAAAAAATTAAATTTTAACTTCACCCTTATTTAAAAATCATATAAATTTTTTTAAAAAATATTTTAAAAATCTAAATATTTAAAATAATTCACATTTATATTCAACACTTTAAATTTTAAATAATAAAATTAAAATTTTCAATTTCTCATAATTATTGTGAAAAAACTAAATTAAATTTATATAAGTTAATGATAAATTATAATATAATAATTAAAATTATATTATTAATAAAATATATAATTTTTTAATTTAAATTTTATATTAAAATTAAATATATTTTATATAATTTTAAATATATTATATTAAATAAATATTTATTATAAATAAATTTCTATTATATAAAATATCACATATTAATAATATATTAAATATTTATACTCAATATTATAAATTAAATATATTTTTTATATTTAAAAAATTTTACTTTTCATTAATAATATTTTAAATTGTAAAATTTTATTTTTTTTCATATTTAAAGTTTTTATTAATATCTCTGATAATATTATAGAAGTGGAAATAGAAATTGAATAATGAAATTCATAAAAGATAATATTATTGTAATGAAAATATATATTTAAATATCATTTTATTATTTAAATAAAATTTTAGTAATTATATTATAATTTATTATTAATTTATATAAATTTAATTTAATTCTTTAATTATAATTGTGATAAATTGAAAATTTTTAGTTTTATTATTTAAAATTTAAAGGGTTAGATATAAATATGAAGTTTAAATTTTTTATTTAATTATTTTTTAAAAAATAAAAAATAATTATTTAATAAATTATTATATATATGGTAAAAGAATTTGATAAGATGATGTGATTATGATTAATTATTGATAATCACGTAAGTTTAAGAATTGACATTTGAGAGAAAGTATCATTTGACAAATTTACTGTAATAATTATTTATAGATAATGAACAGCTCAAATAATTGCAGAGTTAGATTAAAGAAATAAATAATATCCAAACGCTTCAAATATTAAATAATAAAGATATATTTTTTAATTAATTATAATTAACAAATATTATTTTGAATGCAAAAAAAAAATTAAAGGTAAATTGCAATATAATTCTTAAGATTTTATTTAATTTTTAAAATAATTTTTTTAAAATAAATATTTCATTTCAACCATGTTTTATTTATCATTATTAAATTTCAACCAATATTTTTTTTTCAAATAGATTATTTCTCTATTAACATATTTTCACTTTTAATCAACTAATAAAATAATACAAAGTTTTTATATTATAATATAGAATATAATAATTAAATATATTTTATACTCTATTTATATAATAAATATAAAATATATTAAGTTAAATACAAATTTAAATAAATTTATCTATTTCAAATAAGAAAATTATTAAAAAAATCAATTAAATTAAATTTTTATAAATATTTTTTATCTTAATTTTATTATAGATTTTACAATCATTGATATTTTTTAATAATTTCAAAATTCATTGGTAATTTCAATATAATTTTTATTTTTACAAATTATTGATTGATTGTTTACTAGAGACTAATAATGGATTTTGGGACCTATTAGTAATTATCAGTAGATTTATTTATTTTTTAATTTTAATACTACTTTTTAAATTGGTTGAATTTGTACAAATTGTGAGTCTGCAAGTCTTAATCATTGGAAACAAGTGGTTATATCACTTTCAGAAAATTGGTTCATAGGGTAGGATCAGCCCATGAATGAATGCAATATTATGTCTCTTTTCTTTTGGATATTATGTGTAGAGCAACACAATCTACTTTCAAAAACATGCCACTAAAATGGTTAAATTTTAAATTTCACCATTAAATCTTCATTTATTTTTCATATTTTATAATGTTTGAAACATTTTAAAATAATGTCAATGAAAAATATTTTTTAATAAAAAATTAACTCTTTTTTTTTTAATTACTTAGAAGCCATTTTTTAAACTTTTAGAATATTAACAACATTATATATAAGTTTATTAATATTCTTATTTTTTAATATTACAGATAAATAATAACAATAAATTATTTTTTTTAAATATTTTATAAATAATGATGTACTCAGAATGAAATTGTTTTGTGATCAGTTAACTTGCAAAAAAGAGAATGTGAGGCGGTTGACATCTATAGTAACAACCACTCTGACACGAGGGCGAGTATAAGGAATTATTTAAAATTCAAGAGTAGTTGTGTAAGAGAATAGTGTACCTTTGTTTATGTGATGGTTAGCTTTTATACTGTAAGAGTATGGAGTTAATTATAATGTTCCCTAGAAATCGGGCAATGATGTAGCCGGCTAATTAATAAGGGATTTCATTGGCTAAATGGTCGGGGATCTCGCGATTATAGACGTAATGGAGATCTATTGGATTGCTTACGCTAACAGTAACTTTATGTGAAGGCTAGACCTATTCAGAAAAATGCGAATCTTGATGAAGAACTGGGTGATTATGGCGTCTAAGTCTTCTTTTCTACAAGTAGGGCCACATACCGATTTATCAGACCCTTGCCACGTGACTCTGTCTTATGGTGAAAGCTCATGTCTTATTTTGGGCAACTGTTGTGTGATATTAAAGGTTTTCTCACTAGTTTTTGATTCTTTAGATTCGAAGGTGACGGCTGTCTTTACCATTTGGGGCACATAGCCTATTTAGTTTTGCCTTCCATGCGCATGTCGCTTTGTCTGATCCTCGTCTAACCATAGCTAAATAATCTCTTAAAAACTTTTGTTAAGGGGCTAATACCCGACCAAACTCCTATCGGCCTCTGCTTTTTATCATGAGATAACTTTAAACTTTTCAATGGGACTTATTCTCCACATATGGATTATGTCACTGCTCTTGCAATCGCTCCTGGAAATCCAAAACTTTTTACAAATGAAGTACGACCTACCAAGCGAGACGGGCTGCTGAGCGAGATGAGCTGCTGAGCGGGACGAGCTACCAGGCGGGACGAATGAAGTCTGTGAGTAAAATGCTCGAAAGCTCGTTAGGGCTTACCAGGGCAGAAGATTCCTGGAAGCTCACCAACAGGTCAGGAAGCTCACCAAGGCTAGAGAATACCCAGAAAGTTGGGGCTAGAGAATACCCGGAAACTTGTCAAGCAGCCTGACGAATATCTGCTTGTGGCCTGTGCATGAAATGCCTTAGAGACTCTTTTTGCAAAACGGGGCTAACACTAGGCCAGAAGCTCACCAAGGCTAGAGCATGCTCGAAAGGTTGGGATTGGAGAATACCTAGAAGCTTGTCAACATGCTCGAAAGCTCACCAAGACTGGAGAATACCTGGAAGGTTGGGGCTAGAGAAAGCCCGGAAGCTTGTCAAGCGGCCTGATGAATATCTGTATTGTGGCCTGGGCATAAAATGCCTTAGAGACCCTTTTTGAAAAACGGGGCTAACACCCGGCCGAAAGCTCACCAAGGCTGGAGAATGCCCAGAAGGTCAAGGTTGTAGAATGCCTGGAAGCTCATCAAGCAGCCTGGCGAATATCTGTGTAACAGCCCGGAAACTGAACTGCTACGGCGCTAGGATCCAGATCGGCTTAAGGCCGCCGGGACCCGTAGCAAGCCTACTATACTGTCTGTGTACCTGTGAAAATCCCATACATGATCATACATTTTCTGTAAAAATTTAAAACTTTTCCCTATACCAAGGCTCAACCTGTGCATGCACTAACTGTGATCTATAACACCCCTTACTAGAGCTCTCATCAATGCTCTAGATGAGTTAAACTCATAATGTTAAGCCTGATTTTTCATACACATAAAGTAAAATCATTTACATAAAAAGACTATGTATATACAAAAAGGATTACTACATATGGTCAAGCACAATTCTATACATAGTACAATACTAATACATCTCTTTAACATTACATGTCCTCACTAAGCTATTACATATCTCTTCTCTCTGCCTGTACCCTGCTGAAACCTTCTGGACTCTGAGCCTGCAAGACTGGGGTTAAGGGAGAGGGATGAGTTATACTAGCCCAGTGAGTAGAACGATAAAAACATGTCATTAAAATATGATCTTATGGAATGCATCATATCACAAACAATTCACAACAAGGGTGAACCTGTCACCAAATAGTCCCAGCATCATTTCCGTGCCAGGGCGTAGAATGGGCACCTGGTCTTCCTGTCATATCATATCATTACTTACCATTACCCCAGGGCCTCAACTGGGCACCTAGTCTTCATGTCCCATACCGTGCCAAGGCGTAGAATATGCACCTGGTCTTTCATATCCGTGCCAGGGCGTAGAATGGGCACCTGGTCTTTCATATCCGTGCCAGGGCGTAGAATGGGCACCTGGTCTTTCCTCAGGGACTACTGGATCATTCAGCATCCACCCACATCAACAATAAAGAATGCAATGCAACATATTCGTGAATTCTAATGCAATCAACCTGTTGCATAATCATGATGCATGAAACATGCTAAAAACATTTAATTTCTCATAGTAAGAGATTTAGTTTAGTTCCACTCACCTCTGGCTGACTCTGAACCGACTCTGCAGACTCAGAAGCAGTGCTCACTGCTGATCTCTGGGGTTTCTCTGGTCCGTTCCTACACAGGTGGACTCAAATGAGGGACCAAACTAACACAAGAACAACTCTATAAAACTCCCCAAAAGCCCTCTAAAACATCCTAAAACAAACACATAAAACATGCAAAAGAAGGTGGGACAGGGCACCTTCGGCGGCTGGTTCAGCGGCTGGTTTGGCGGCCGAAACCCCCCTCCAGAGACGAAACTCGGGTTCTTTCGGCGGCACCTTCGGCTGCCGAAAGTCCCCTCCAGAGACGAAAGTCCCATCCTTCGGCGGCACTTTCGGCGGCCGAAACCCCCCTCCAGAGACGAAAGTCCAATCCTTCGGGGGTAAGTTTAGGTAGCCGAAACCACCTCCTTAGCATGTTCGGCGGTCGAACCTGGTTTTGCCCGTAGGGCAGAACCCTGCTCTGCTTCATGCAACACTCCCCAAATACAACTCTACATGCAACCAACTACACCCAACTCGCATATACCATAGAAACATGCATAAAGGGGTCCAAAACTAACCTAAAACCCCACATAAACACCTCAACACATCACTTATACATATCATCACCAAGAAAACATACATAAACCCTACTAAACCTAATCATGCATCTCTACCCATACAACTCCATAAAACCTTCAAAACACATAAAAGATGTTAGGAATCCACACTTACCTCTTAAAGATATTGAGGTTAGGTGATCCTAACGTGGAGATATGGAGAAATCTTCTCTCAAAGTCTCCAAACTTCAAAACCTTGGTCTTTTGCTCAAAACCTTCAAAACCACATAAAAACTCATCAAAACTTTGAAAGATGTAAGAAAACATAGAAATCACCCAAGGAAGATCATGGTCTCACCTCTGTCTGGAGAAATGGAAAGCAAACTTATCCATTTGACCGACATAGGGCCTTTTATAGGTGGCTGGCCAGACCATCTACGGCGGCCGAACGTGATTCCAAAAGCCATGCATGTTCGGCGGCCAAAACTCACTTTCGGCGGCCGAACCTGGCCTTTCTCCCTTGGTCCTTTTCTTTCAAAAACTCATTTCCTTTATGCTTAAAACATTGAAACTTAGTTAAAACACTTAAAAAAAACATAACCCTTACCCTTCTAGAGGGTTCCGACACCCGAAATTTCACCGGACGGTAGGAATTCCGATACCGGACTCTAGCCGAGTATTACAATCTGCTTTGTGGCCTAGGCATGAAATGCCTTAGAGACGCCTTTTTTGCATAACGAGACTAACACTCATCTGGAAGCTCACCAAGGTCAGAGAATGCTTGGAAGGTCGAGGCTAGAGAATGCTTGAAAGCTCGTCAAATGGCTTGGCAAATATCAGCCTTGTGGCCTAGGCATGAAATGCCTTAGAGACCTTTTTTTTCAAAACAGGGCTAACACCCATCCGGAAGCTCACCAAGGCTGGAGAATTGTAACAGCCCGAAAACCGAACTGCCACCGGCACTAGGATCCAGATCGACTTAAGGTCGCCGGGACCCGTAGTAAGCCTGCTATCTTGTCTGTATACCTGTGAAATCCCATACATGATCATACATTTTCTGTAAAAACATAAAACTTTTCTTTATTCCAAGGCTTAACCTGTGCATGCACTCTCTCTGTGCTCTACCAATCCCTACTAGAGCTCCTCATGGCTCTAGGCGGATCACTCGCATAATGTTAAGCCTGGTTTTGCTCATAAACATACAACAATATATGTAAACATAAACTGATCATGTGAAAAGAACAAGGGATTACAACTCGAACAAGGGATTACAACTCTTATAGTCAAGCACCATTCTATACACTATACATAAACCTTATCTCTTTACATTACATGTACATGTCCACACTAGATATTACAAGACTCTGTACTCTTCCTGTACCCTGCTGAGTTCTCTCTGATCTCTGAACCTGCACAACTAAAGTTATGGGAGAGGGATGAGCTACAATAGCCCAGTGAGTAGAATAGGCAAATACAGGTGATAAAACATGCTCTCATGGAATGCAACACATAATCACATAACCTCGGCCGGACGGATCAAAACTCCCTCTATCTCATCTGGGGTACCTAAGTACCATGTGCCTGGTCCCCGTAGGGCTGTTCCAGGTCTTTATATATGTGCCTGGTCCCCGTAGGGCTGTTCCAGGTCTTTCCTCTGAGGGCTAATGAATCCTCACGAAGTCCGTGCCGTCTCACATAAGCAATGTACAAGGAGCAATGCCAAGTACAAGGATAAATGCAATGCATCATCTTTGTGTACACTAATGCACTCACCCTAAAGCATATTCATGATGCATGAAGCATGATAAAATATCAGTTCTCAGATTAAAACATTAAGTTAAATTCCACTCACCTGTAGTTCTCTCTGAACTGACTCTGCAGGTTCTGACTCTGGACTCACTGCTGACCTCCCTGATTCCTCTGGTCCGTACCTACACAGGTGGACTCAAATGAGGGACTAAACTCACTCAAGAACATCTTTACGAAACTCCCCAAAACCCCTCTAAACAATCCTCAAACCATCACATAAAACATGCAAAGGAAAGCTGGACAGGGCACTTTCGGCGGCAGATTCGGCGGCCGAAACCCTACTTCAGAGACGAAACTCATGCATGTTCGGCGGCACCTTCGGCGGCCGAAGGTCTCGTCCAGAGACGAAACTCACACACTTTCGGCGGCCGAACTTCCTCTTTCGGCGACCGAAAATCCCTTTCTAAACCGAAAGCCTAGCTTTCGGGGGCAACCTTTGGCAGCCGAACTGCCTCCACAAAGGGTTCGGCGGCCGAACCTTCCTTCGGCGGCCGAACCTGGTTTTGCCCGAAGGGCAGAACCCTGCTCTGTTTCATGCAAACTTTGCCCAAAAACCTACAAACATGCATATCAACTACTCCCAACTAGCATATACACATATATATGCACAAAGGGGTCTAAAACTATCCTAAAACCCCAAACAAACATAGCACATAACACTTAAACATGTTGAACACCACAAATCACCAAAAACCTCACCTAAACCTAAACATGCAAACTACCCATACAAACTTCATAAAACCTTTCAAAATCATCAAAGAAGCTCAAGATCTTCACTTACCGCTTACACAACTTGAGGATGAAGGATCCTAACGTGGAGATATGAAGAAAAGCTCTTCCAAAGCTCCAAGCTTCAAAACTTGCTTCTTTTGCTCAAAACCTTCATAAGTCACCAAAACTCTTAAAACTCTTGAAAGATTTGATGAAAATCATGGAAAACATGAAAGTCAACGTAGGAGAGGCTGAAACTCACCTCTGGCTGCAAGTGGAGGAGAAATAACCTCCTTCCACCGACCCTTGGCCCTTTTATAGGTGGCTGGCCAGACCACCTTCGGCAGCCGAACGTGAAGCCGCAACCATGCAATGTTCGGCGGCCGAAAGTGCCCTTCGGCGGCCGAACCTTTGCATTTCTCCCTTGTTGCTTTTCTTTCAAAACTCAAGTCTTTTAACAATTCAAAACATGAAAACACTTCGAAAACCTATGTCTTACCCTTCTCGAGAGTTCCGACACCTGAGATTCCACCGGACTACAGGAATGCCGATGCCGGACTCGAGCCGGGTATTACATTCTCCCCCCTTAAGAACATTCGTCCCCGAATGTCCCTAAACACAACATAAACACAAAGAAAAAGGGAAATACTAACCTTAAAACAGATATGGGTATTGCTGGAGCATGGACTCCCGAGTCTCCCACGTGCACTCTTCTAGGTTGTGATGGTTCCACAGCACTTTCACCATTGGTATCTCCTTGTTTCTCAGCTTTCTGATCTGGGTGTCAAGGATCCGCACTGGCTGCTCTACATAGGTGAGATCACTTAAGATTTCCACCTCCAGTTCACTAAGAACCTTCTCTGGATCTGACACAAACCTTCGCAACATAGAAACATGGAATACCGGGTGAATTCGTTCCATAGAAGCTGGTAAATCTAGCTTATACGACACAGGCCCGATCTTCTGTAAGATCTCAAAGGGACCAATGTACCGTGGAGCTAGTTTACCCTTCTTTCCAAACCGAACCACTCCTTTCATCGGAGACACCTTAAGCAATACCATATCCCCCTCCTGGAACTCTATCTGCTTCCTACGGATGTCTGCATAACTTTTCTGTCTACTTACAGCTGTTCTGATCCTCTCTCTGATGATAGGCACTAACTTGCTGGTTATCTCAACTAACTCTGGCCCTGCAAGAGTTTTCTCTCCTACCTCTTCCCAGCAAACAGGTGTTCGGCACTTCCTCCCATACAGAGCTTCATAAGGGGCCATCCCTATGCTAGCATGATGGCTGTTGTTGTAGGCAAACTCCATCAGAGGTAGATGCTGCCTCCAAGAACCGCCAAAGTCTAACACACACATTCTCAGCATATCTTCAATGGTCTGGATGGTTCTCTCAGACTGACCGTCTGTCTGTGGATGGAAAGCAGTGCTGAAATCCAACCTTGTGCCCATTTCCGTTTGCAGACTCCGCCAAAACCTGGAGGTGAACTGAGGTCCTCGATCTGATACTATCGACACTGGAACTCCATGCAACCTGACTATCTCGTCCACATACACTTGCGCCAACTTGTCCACAGAGTAGTTACTCCGAACTGGAATGAAGTGAGCAGATTTAGTGAGTCTATCCACAATCACCCAGATGGAGTCTAGTCTGTTAGACGTTGCCGGTAACCCCACTACAAAATCCATCGCTATGTTCTCCCATTTCCATTCTGGAATCGGCAGTGGGTTAAGCATTCCAGCCGGCTTTTGGTGCTCTAGCTTCACCCTTTGACATGTCTCGCAGGCTGACACGAACTGTGCCACTTCTCTCTTCATTGCTGGCCACCAATACACCCTTCGCAGATCTTGATACATCTTGGTGGCTCCCGGGTGAATGCTATACCTCGTATTATGAGCTTCCCTCATAATGTCTGCCTTCAAACTGCTATCATCTGGTACACATAACCTCTTACCATGTCGAAGAATCCCCTCACTATCAAATCTGAACTTTGCACTGTTGCCCGACTGAACAGTCCTGGCAATCTTCACTAACTCGGGGTCTTCGTGCTGTTTCAGAGCCACTTGCTTTAGAAACACTGGTGTCACCCTCATCTGTGCGATCAAAGCACCTGTACCAGATAACTGCAACTGTAACCCGTCTTCCACGAGCTTGTAGAAATCCTTCACCACCGGTCTTCTCTCTACTGTAATGTGGGATAAACTGCCAAGTGACTTGCGGCTTAAGGCATCAGCTACAACATTAGCCTTGCCCGGATGATACTGGATCTTGCAATCGTAATCACTGAGCAATTCTACCCACCGTCTCTGCCTCAAGTTTAACTCTCTCTGACTTAAGATGTGCTGCAGGCTCTTATGATCCGTATAGATCTCACATTTTACCCCATAGAGGTAATGCCTCCACATCTTAAGTGCAAAGATAACAGCTGCCATCTCCAGATCGTGTGTCGGGTAATTCAGCTCGTGCTTCTTCAGCTGTCTAGAAGCATAAGCTATCACTCTGTCATTCTGCATCAACACACAACCTAATCCCACTCGGGATGCATCACAGAACACTGTGAAATCTTCATCACTGATCGGCAGAACTAACACCGGTGCTGAAGTTAACCGTCTCTTTAACTTTGCAAAACTCTCTTCACACTCCTCTGACCATACAAACTTCTGATTCTTTTTGGTCAGTCTGGTCATAGGAGCAGCTATCTTCGAGAAGTCCTGAACAAACCTCCGATAGTAGCCTGCCAAACCCAGAAAACTCTTGATCTCTGTCACTGTAGTGGGTGTAGGCCAGTTTGCTACTGCCTCTACCTTTTTGGGATCTACTGCTATACCGTCCTCTGATACAACATGGCCCAAAAAGGAAATGCTCCTTAGCCAGAACTCGCACTTGGAGAACTTGGCATACAAGCCATGCTCTCTCAAGGTTTGCAGCACTATCCGCAGATGCTGGGCATGCTCCTCTGCATTCCTGGAGTACACCAAGATATCATCAATAAAGACGATCACAAAACGATCCAAGTACTCCCTGAAAACCCTGTTCATGAGATCCATGAATGCTGCAGGGGCGTTAGTCAGCCCGAACGGCATCACAAGGAACTCATAATGCCCATATCTGGTTCGGAAAGCAGTCTTGGATACATCTCCTTCCCTGATCTTCAACTGGTGGTATCCGGATCTCAGATCTATCTTAGAAAAACAACCTGCTCCTGCCAGCTGGTCGAATAGATCATCGATCCTGGGTAAAGGATACTTATTTTTTATAGTGACTTTGTTCAACTGTCTGTAGTCGACACAAAGTCTAAGAGGTCCATCCTTCTTTCTGACAAATAATACTGGAGCACCCCAGGGTGAGGTACTCGGGCGGATGAAACCCTTAGCTACCAAATCCTGTAACTGCTCTTTCAACTCTCGCAACTCTGCTGGTGCCATCCTGTAGGGAGGAATAGAGATCGGTCTAGCATTGGGCATCAACTCAATCTCGAACTCTATTTCCCTATCGGGTGGCAGTCCTGGAAGCTCTTCAGGAAACAAATCTAGGAAGTCTCTGACAACTGGTACTGAGGATGGTTCCCTAACCTGACTGTCTAGCTCTCTCACATAAGCTAGGAACCCCTGACACCCCTTCCTTAACATTCTACGAGCCTGGAGGGCTGATATCAAACCCCTAGGTGTCCCTCTCCTGTCTCCTCTGAAGACACACTCTGACCCATCCTGGTCTCTGACACTGACTACCTTGTCTCTACAGTTCAGGGTAGCATCATACGTAGATAACCAATCCATCCCTAGAATGACATCAAAATCTGTCAACTCTAGAACCACCAGGTCAGCTGGAAGGTATCTACTCTCTATGCACACTGGACTGAACTGACAGACTGACTCTGCCAAAGATGGATCACATTTGGGTCCACTGACCCATAGAGGACACTCTAACTCAGACACTATCAGACCCAACCTCTCTGCAGCTCTAGAAGAAATGAAAGAGTGAGAAGCACCGGGGTCCATTAAAGCATACACCTCTGAACACCCAATGATGAGATTACCTGACACCACCGTGTTCGACGTGTCTGCCTCCTGCTGAGTCAGGGTGAAAATCCGTGCTGGGGCTGACGGACCTGCACCTCGGGAACCCATCCCTGATGAAGAGGCTACCCCTCTTCCTCTTCCTCTGCCACTGCTTGGTGGTATGGCTGAAGCTACTGGCTGTACTACACTGCCCGTACTCATCTGCTGGGATGGTACAACCAAAGTCGCCTGAGGACATTCCCGTGCATAATGTCCCTCCTGCCCACATCTATAGCAGGCTGTGGATCCCAACTGACAAGCTCCTCTATGCTGTTTGCCACACCTCTTGCACACTGGAAAATCTGCGCCAGAACTGGAGCCACTACTCATTCCCAGACCCGACTTAAGCCTGTTCCAGAACTTGCCTCTCTTTCCTCTGAATTTCTCCCATCTCTTCTTACTTGCACTTGCTGTACCCTGTGAGGAGGAACCTGGTTTAACACCAGAAGACTGTGCCTTCACTACACCTTGACTGATGGCACTGACCTCCATCTTTCTAGCAGCATCCACAATAGAGTGGAAACTTTCCTTCTCCGCATGAAGAATCAAAGAGAAATACCTGGGATGAAGCCTTGTGGCATATCTCTTTGCCTTCTTCTGATCTGTATCATATGCCTGACCGACATATGGCAACAATTCCAGGAACTTATCTGTATATTCATCAACGCTCATCTCCTCCGTCTGTCGCAACTGCTCAAACTCCACAACCTTTAGTTCCCTGGAACTGTCAGGAAAAGCCCATCCAGCAAATTCATTGGCGAACTCTTCCCATGTCATACTCTCAAGTTTCGGGTCCACATAGTTCTTGAACCATTCTCTAGCTTTCTTGCACTTTAACGTGAACCCTGCCATCTCAATGGCTCTACCATCATCTGCTCCCAACTCACTTGTTATCATTCTGACTGCACTGAGATACTCAAAGGGATCATCTCCTGTATTGAATTTCGGAGCATCCAACTTTAAGTACTCGGTCATCTTCACCTTACTTCCCCCTGAAGAACTGGGTTGCTGTGCTTCCACAACAGGGGCTACTGGTTCAGGAGGTGGTGGTGGAGGAACTGGTTCCCTCACTTCAGGCTGTACTGGACTTGGATGAACAGGTGGGGGTGGATACATGTGATATGGTGGATAAAAGGAAGGATAGGGCATATAGGGCATGTAGGGTGGATATGGGGCAAAACTGGAGTAATCCGACGTGCCTCCCATCGGATACTCTGGGCCCTGAGGAAAGGGTGGATAGCCAAACCCAGAGGCCTGAACGCCTCCCTGGGACTCCCCCATACCTTCTTCTGACCTTCCTACACCCATGCTTGCATCTCTACTCTGATCCTCTTCCATCACACCTCTGTCTTCTACTGACCTTCCCCCTCTGCTTACTCCTCTCCTGCTCTCGTCAGAAGACCTTCTAGGGTCTCGTGACGTTCCTTCCCTGCTTGACCTATGAGATCTTGCCCTTGGCAAGGCAGGTGGACGAGCAGCTGTACCCTCACTTACGGGTAGGACTCCAGTCAATCTCGCAGATCGACGAGTTCCTCGCATCTTCACTCTCTGGAAAACAACAAATCACATAACACATCAGCAACACATCAAAAACATGCACATGCATAACTCAGGGCATTGCCTCTCTATGAGCCCAACTCTCTCTATAGGTCCGACCATGTGAACCTAGGGCTCTGATACCAATCTGTAACAGCCCGAAAACCAAACTGCCACCGGCACTAGGATCCAGATCGACTTAAGGTCGCCGGGACCCGTAGTAAGCCTGCTATCTTGTCTGTATACCTGTGAAATCCCATACATGATCATACATTTTCTGTAAAAACATAAAACTTTTCTTTATTCCAAGGCTTAACCTGTGCATGCACTCTCTCTGTGCTCTACCAATCCCTACTAGAGCTCCTCATGGCTCTAGGCGGATCACTCGCATAATGTTAAGCCTGGTTTTGCTCATAAACATACAACAATATATGTAAACATAAACTGATCATGTGAAAAGAACAAGGGATTACAACTCGAACAAGGGATTACAACTCTTATAGTCAAGCACCATTCTATACACTATACATAAACCTTATCTCTTTACATTACATGTACATGTCCACACTAGATATTACAAGACTCTGTACTCTTCCTGTACCCTGCTGAGTTCTCTCTGATCTCTGAACCTGCACAACTAAAGTTATGGGAGAGGGATGAGCTACAATAGCCCAGTGAGTAGAATAGGCAAATACAGGTGATAAAACATGCTCTCATGGAATGCAACACATAATCACATAACCTCAGCCGGACGGATCAAAACTCCCTCTATCTCATCTGGGGTACCTAAGTACCATGTGCCTGGTCCCCGTAGGGCTGTTCCAGGTCTTTATATATGTGCCTGGTCCCCGTAGGGCTGTTCCAGGTCTTTCCTCTGAGGGCTAATGAATCCTCACGAAGTCCGTGCCGTCTCACATAAGCAATGTACAAGGAGCAATGCCAAGTACAAGGATAAATGCAATGCATCATCTTTGTGTACACTAATGCACTCACCCTAAAGCATATTCATGATGCATGAAGCATGATAAAATATCAGTTCTCAGATTAAAACATTAAGTTAAATTCCACTCACCTATAGTTCTCTCTGAACTGACTCTGCAGGTTCTGACTCTGGACTCACTGCTGACCTCCCTGATTCCTCTGGTCCGTACCTACACAGGTGGACTCAAATGAGGGACTAAACTCACTCAAGAACATCTTTACGAAACTCCCCAAAACCCCTCTAAACAATCCTCAAACCATCACATAAAACATGCAAAGGAAAGCTGGACAGGGCACTTTCGGCGGCAGATTCGGCGGCCGAAACCCTACTCCAGAGACGAAACTCATGCATGTTCGGCGGCACCTTCGGCGGCCGAAGGTCTCGTCCAGAGACGAAACTCACACACTTTCGGCGGCCGAACTTCCTCTTTCGGCGACCGAAAATCCCTTTCTAAACCGAAAGCCTAGCTTTCGGGGGCAACCTTTGGCAGCCGAACTGCCTCCACAAAGGGTTCGGCGGCCGAACCTTCCTTCGGCGGCCGAACCTGGTTTTGCCCGAAGGGCAGAACCCTGCTCTGTTTCATGCAAACTTTGCCCAAAAACCTACAAACATGCATATCAACTACTCCCAACTAGCATATACACATATATATGCACAAAGGGGTCTAAAACTATCCTAAAACCCCAAACAAACATAGCACATAACACTTAAACATGTTGAACACCACAAATCACCAAAAACCTCACCTAAACCTAAACATGCAAACTACCCATACAAACTTCATAAAACCTTTCAAAATCATCAAAGAAGCTCAGGATCTTCACTTACCGCTTACACAACTTGAGGATGAAGGATCCTAACGTGGAGATATGAAGAAAAGCTCTTCCAAAGCTCCAAGCTTCAAAACTTGCTTCTTTTGCTCAAAACCTTCATAAGTCACCAAAACTCTTAAAACTCTTGAAAGATTTGATGAAAATCATGGAAAACATGAAAGTCAACGTAGGAGAGGCTGAAACTCACCTCTGGCTGCAAGTGGAGGAGAAATAACCTCCTTCCACCGACCCTTGGCCCTTTTATAGGTGGCTGGCCAGACCACCTTCGGCAGCCGAACGTGAAGCCGCAACCATGCAATGTTCGGCGGCCGAAAGTGCCCTTCGGCGGCCGAACCTTTGCATTTCTCTCTTGTTGCTTTTCTTTCAAAACTCAAGTCTTTTAACAATTCAAAACATGAAAACACTTCGAAAACCTATGTCTTACCCTTCTCGAGAGTTCCGACACCCGAGATTCCACCGGACTACAGGAATGCCGATGCCGGACTCGAGCCGGGTATTACAAGAATGCCCAGAACGTCAAGACTGGAGAATGCCTGGAAGCTCATCCAGTAGTCTGGCGAATACGCACCTCGTGGCGGAGGCACAAAATGCTTTAGAAACTTTTATGAAATGGGACTAACATCCGGTTATTTATGTAACAGCCCGGCCCTTTCACCGGCACTGTCACCGTTCACGGCCCAGGGCTATCCCTCGCCTGGCCCTGTGCCACCTCGGGCTTTCCACTGGCGTCGTGAACAGCTCTTAACATCCATTCACCCTCACGGGTTCCTGGCAGGATTTGTCCCCTTGGGTTCTCGCATCGCATCCTTCCCCAAGTGGATTTGGCCCAAATTTCCCTTTGGAAATTAGGTCGCCTCCCCCACTACTCGAACCCTTGACCTCCCACTTTAAGGGAATAGTCTGGTGAGAGTGAGTACCAATTGTTCCAATTGGTACCAGACTATTCCCTTAAAGTGGGAGGTCAAGGGTTCGAGTAGTGGGGGAGGCGACCTAATTTCCAAAGGGAAATTTGGGCCAAATCCACTTGGGGAAGGATGCGATGCGAGAACCCAAGGGGACAAATCCTGCCAGGAACCCGTGAGGGTGAATGGATGTTAAGAGCTGTTCACGACGCTAGTGGAAAGCCCGAGGTGGCAAGAGGCCAGGCGAGGGATAGCCCTGGGCCGTGAACGGTAACAGTGCCGGTGAAAGGGCCGGGCTGTTACAATTTAGCCTGGTGTATATCTTCCTTATGATTTAGCATAAAATACCTTGTTCAACGGGACTAACACCTGGATTATGACTTGATAGAAATTCACCTTGTAGCCTGGCATAATATGCTTTGATTAGCAGGACTAACACTCGATCTTCATGGCCTTATGGTCTGGCATAAATGCCTTGTTTAGTGGGACTAACACCCGGTCTTCATGGCCTTGTGACCTGGCATAAATGCCCTTTTTAATGGGACTAACATCCGGTCTTCATGGCCTTACGGCCTGGCATAAATGTCTTTGTTTAATGGGACTAACATCTGATCTTCTGGCCTGGCGGATTCCCACTTTGTGGCTTGGTATAAATGCCTTGATTAGCGGGACTGACACCCAGGTTATGGCCTTATAGAACTCGCCTTATGGCCTTCTTCTTATTTCCGCACTTTCATCCATCCATCCTTTCTGCTTGAGATACCAAAAGAGATTTAAAGAATACATCATAGTTTTATTGTCAATATTTCTATAAATTACAAATATATTCTTTCAACAATAATTAAAGATTTGGTCCTCTAATTCGGCCAATTTAAAGACTCAAGTTTGACTCAAAAGTTGAATATCTGTGACATTCTATTTCTGTAGACCCTTGTTGCCACTTGATTCTCCTGCAATTATATCAATAACCCCTACAAGTTCACTGTCGGGGGTGGTTTCAGGAGATGTTACCTCGGGCTCAAGCCTCCTCCCTTCTCTACTCTTTTTGGCGAACTTTCAAAATGTATTGTCCCTTATTAACCTCTCGATCTCATCTTTCAGCTGCCGGCATGTTAGTGTATATATCTTAGGCCATTAATTTGGACCTTTATGTTACTCATTTTATTATTAATAAAGAGGTTTTGTCATCATTGTTATTTATTTGTATGTTACATAATAATAATTTATATCCCTAATTTTTATTATTATATAAATAATAATATATATGACTGGAATACATATTGATTGATAATCATAAGATGATTATGTGTATGGTAATGCAAATCAATATCATAAATACTTGTTAGAGAATAAAGTATTGGATAGATCTGCATTGAGATCACTGCATAGATTAGTGTAATTAGTGAATCTCATAATAGTTATGAATTAATCATTGGACTTTCATTAGTGAATCTCATAATAGTTATGAATTAATCCTTGAACTTGAGATTGTCATAGTTTCCAACATAAAGAATACTATATTTTGACATAATCAAACGTTGTCTTTAATCAGATATTCATAAACGTTATGATTAAGCATGATAGAAATTATGTAGATAATATTGAACAATCAAGATAGAATTTGTCCCTCTCCCTGAGAGAGACTTTCTGCGTCCCTCGATAAGTCAGACTGAGAAATGCATGGCCGTGCTCAAATGAATTGATAGTGTGATCAATGATATTTAATTTTATTAGCCTACTTGGTAATTGAGTAATCATAAATTTAAACAATATAAGTATGACATTGAACATGACTTATGTTCAAACTAGATATTGTGTGACAAAAAGATTAATATATGTTTTATTATAAGGCTTTAATTGGGCAATCGATTCTCATACTAATTTAGCAGTTATAATATTTTGGTAGAGGCCATTTATGACTTATAGACTTTAATAAAAATTAGGCTTACTACAAATTAATGTGAGTTTATTATGTCGCACACATAAAATACATTATTGGGCTAAGTATTATTAATGGACTTGATGTCTATTAATATTATTTTAATATAATATTAATAAACTAATCTGTATTAGATATGGATTAAGATATTAATTGTTTCTCTCTCCATTCCAGTTTGAATTGGATAAACATATCGATATCTGTTTTTTATTAGACCACGTAAGAAAAACACATTTTTTTAAAGTAAGAGAATTGAGAACTTACGTACACAAAAGAGGAAAATAAGAAAGTACAGAAGCCCTAGCCATTCCAAGAGCTACTACTTTAGACGACGAGCATTCATATAGATACCGACAGAGGGTGTTTGTGAGAAGTTTTCTTGAAGTCCACAGAATATTTTGAAAGCTCCTAAAAGGTTAGAAATTAAATCATTCTTTTCTAATTAAACAGATCACTTAGGTCCTGGGAGGTAATCTAGAGATCAAAAGTTTTTATTCCACTGCGTATTTTAGTTTGCAGTGATCTCTGGATTTTCTAATACAGCACTCTTCTGTTGTATGTCCATGGTCTTCGTGAAAATGGCAGTACTTTGTCTTATCTTGCCTTCTAGCTTTTTTAGAGTTGAGCTTGGGAGGCCATCTGACTTCCTTATCATTTTTCCTAATCCACATTAAAATATGAGTCTATGAGTCATTCAATGGAGTGTAATTCTTATACTTACCTCGGTTGCCTCTTCCTAGAAATACTAGGTAGCTCTTATGGTTCTTTTCATATCTTCGCCTTTCCGAATTTTGGATTTGCTTTTTGATCACTTATGTCCGAGTCCTTGGAGTGTCACTAAAAGATTTCTCCCTTCCCGTGGGAATCATGTATGATGCTTCCTCCAGAGCTTTGTATTGCTCAAAAGTAAATTTTTGCCTTTTGATATATTGGAGCATTAGCTCATTATTCAGATTATTGAGATCTGCTACCATTGGGGGTGTGTTTTGTCTACTGCCAAGGGTGGAAGAAATTATAGTGCCTTCATTGATAGTAACCTTAAGCGGCTCGCGAATTGCCAGGCATTTCAAGAGAGAGAAAAGAAATTTTTTTTTTAAGAGAAAGGAAGCAAGAGACTGGTTTTAATCCAAATGAGCAAACAGAATTCAATGGATTCTCGGCAGTGGAACCAAAAGTTGTGCGAACAAACAGAATTCAATGGACTCCCGACAGTAGAACCAAAAGTTGTGCTGTGATTGGTTGACCTACAAGAAAGAGAATGTGAGGTAGTTGGTGCCTATGGTAACTACTCCGACATTCAAGTCTAAACTGAAGAAGAGCGCGAGTATAAGAAATTACTTAAAACTCAATAGGAGTTGTGCAAGAGAATAGCGTACCTTTATCTTTGTGAACGTTGACTTTTATGTTGTAAGAGCATGGAGTTAATTATAGTATTCTCTGAAAATCCAACAATGATGTGACCAGCTAACTGATAAGGGATTTCGCCGACTAATTGGTTGGAAATTCTGCGATTATAGGTATAATGTGATCTGCTAAATTACTTAAACTAACGGTAAATTTATGTGAAAACTCAATCTATCCAGAAGAAGACGAGTCTTGATGAAAAACCGAGTAATTATGGCATCTAGATTTTCCTTCCCTTCAGGTAGAATCACATGCCGGTTTATCATACTTTTATCAGCTCATGACTCACTTTGTACTACTGTTGTTTAACATCAAATAAGTTATTTTTTGTAAGTAAACGGAATTAATAATTAAATTTTCTTTTTTAACTTTTTATTCAAAATTAGCTCAAAAGTTTAATTAAGCTCAATTTTAGGCCAAAATTTAATTTTTTAACTAAATTTCTTCATTTCTTAAATAGTTTAAAATTAAAAAGTTTATTTTTTTTTATTTTTTGAGTCAAATGAGTTAAATTGAAATATCTAAACTAATCTGATACAAATTAGTTAAAAAAATAAAAAAGAACTAAAATCGAACATCCTCAGTAAACACGAGTGAAATCGAGAATCACTCAAATTAAAATACCTTGCCCCAAAGACAGAGGTTGTGACTTGTGAAGGGTTCCAAGAATCTATAAACTCGGGTCTTCAGTTCGCGTCTTTAGAATGCTCCATGGATTTTGTATCTCCAAAGCCATCCTCGGCAATATATAGTTGTTTTGTCGGTGATTTATCAAATATTACAAAATAATTTTTTATTCACTCACTTAACAACTAAATATAGATTAAAACACTAAACACTCCTGTCAGAGTATTTCCAAATGGATCCCATGGAGAGAATGTCGCAAAACAAGGACATCATTAAACTTTGTAGGTTCAACCTTTCGGCCTTCTCTGTTTCCTGCATACGGCATTACCACATAAAGAACATCTACAGGCACAATACACAAAAAACATTACTTTTCCTTTTGCTTTTCTTTTCCCCTTTTGAAATCTGTGCTTGAAACTAGTAAATAATCAAACACCACATACACGTTTAAAGAATCCAATGAACACTGCAACTTCAAATAACATAT
The DNA here is from genome assembly GCF_001659605.2 of Manihot esculenta. Lineage (NCBI taxonomy): Eukaryota > Viridiplantae > Streptophyta > Magnoliopsida > Malpighiales > Euphorbiaceae > Manihot > Manihot esculenta. Next base: position 12,569,785 of record NC_035171.2, read on the forward strand.
ATAATACAATCGGTTCAAATAAAATTATATAAAGCATATTTACAAGTTACAATACATCCAACAGCCACCCTGCTCATCTACCTGAAGCAGGCCCAAAGTACATACAAATGGGTGGATTGATCCTGAAAATAGAGAGGACTGCTGATGGTATTGTCCAGATCCCATCTCCACATATCAAACCGGATGCAACTGCGCCGGCGTAATCCTCTGCATCCTTCCGATTTATTCTCTCCCAGATGAACAATATAACTGTCCCCACAAACATATCTATTGCAAAGTAAGCTCCAATATAAAACGGGACGGCCATAGCCATTGGAATAGGAATAAACTGTGAGATTTTCTTAGGAGTTACATCTCTCAGAAGATTTATAACCAAAGCAGCTACGAAGAACCCACAACACATGGCCAGGCAATGTTTGGGTAGCTCGGAGAAGCCCTGGATACCTAATATGGCCATCTCCCTGAATATCACTGCATATGGAGCTTTGTATGGACCATCAGGTGCTCCAATATCGAAAGCAGTCCAAAACATCCAAAACGTCAATGGGGCTATAACACAACCCATGGCTGTGCCTACCAACTGGCTCACAAACATAGATTTGGCTGACGATAGAGTGAGGTAACCAGTCTTGAAATCCTGCATGAGATCCGCTGCAGTGGAGACGATGGACATCATCACCCCACACGCTGCTAAGCCAGCTACAACTCCACCATTACTTCCAACCATTGAAGCAATGATGAAAAGACCAATTTTTCCGTAGGTTGATGCCAAGCTCCAGTCTGTTAGCCCAGTGCCATAGGAATTACAAAAGGCAAGGGCAGGAGCAATAATATATGAACTGAGAACCAAATACCACTTGAGGGGTGGAAAAATGATTGGAATTGTTGCTGTTGATATTGCAGCCAGACCCACATATCCAGAAGCTGCAAACCAGGTAGGTATTCTATCTTTCAGAAACACCTCATCTCGCTTTCTCTGTTCCAGCAGCAATTTGGAAGTTTCACCATCTGCACAGCCACAGCCACCATTAACAATTAATCTCAAGCAAAAATAATGCTCCTTTGAAGCCAGTAACAGGTGTAATAGAACATGCATTGAGCAATCCCTATGAACTCAATGTTCAATAGGTACACACAATGTGTAAGGATTACGTTAGATGTATAAAGCTATCAAAACAACAAGTCAAGAACCTACTGGTGTCCATTAAAATTCTGTTTCTTGAAATTATACTCCTAATATGAACATGTGAACAGATGATACAAATAAAGACCATATCTCACCTTGAACTTCCCTGACAATAGGAAGGTGATTCTCCTTGGTGCTTTCATTGCATATTTCCCTAATAGTTATTGCAATTATCTTGATCAAATTGTAAAGGCCATCCCCAAGGATAAGGGAAATGGCTATAAATACCTGCAAACAATGCATAAGTGGGGAGGAAATTACACAAAGTTACAAACATGCATGACCTACTGGCTATTGTACAAAAGGGCAAGTACTTTCTCCTACAGCGCATGTCAAAATATAAAGCCACAAGTGGGTAATCTGCATTCTGCAGCTATTGATGTTCATAAAATACTGGTTTCTGTAATACCTTATATCCATAAAGACCCTTAAAATCATTACTACCCAGGTCAGCTGGATACCAGTCCCCGGCATGTTGGGAGATGAAGGGCCACAAAAAGCCCCACGAGATGATAGCCCCTAGAAGAACTGAGGAGTTGACTATGTGAGGGCAAATAAGACCACATCCAACATAAGTTGGACTGAAGTCAAAATAAAACCTGCAAGGAGAGTGGGAATGATGTGAGGAACTAGTAAAATTGTGAAGACAAATGAGCATTAATGTCCAAAATCAACAAGGATACATGGTATGTTGCTGAAAATGAAAACAATATCTATATGCCTTCCTATAAAGTTCCTTAAATAAATGACTCGGCCAAAATGAAAAATCAACTGCACAATATAAACATGAAAGCATGGATCAAACAGCAGTTTAGAGACAGAGTCGATTCATAAACTATGTGCATTAGAAACTTACGTGTTTTTGAATAGTGTCAAACCAAAACTGGGGAAATTATCAAAGCCACATGAATCCCCAACACCACTGAAGAACCACTTGAAGCAGCTCCAAGCCAAACTTATGCTCAAGTACTTTCCAAGGCACGAGACTTGCTTCCTGGAAAAAGTTAACAAAAAGGAAATAATTAGAAACTGCCTTTTCCCCCTTCCTCTTTGCTTGTGTCCGTTTAAAGAAGCTCAAATTGTTCTTATTGGAAAACCTCTAAACAGTTGGTACTTGGTACCAGCAGAGCAGAAAGGGCAACAGCAGCACAGTAGATTCTATTGCCATATTCCTCACTAACGTGATTCCTACATTACTAATTTAAAAGTTTCAAGAAGACGAGCTTAACATAAGCACTTACCCTGCAAGCTCAGCTCCTGTGTTTGTGTGAAAGCTATTTATCAACATTGCTGTAGCTGTCCCACTAGGATACGTAAGCTTATAATCCATAACCATAACCTATAATCTCAACCCCAAGAAAAGAAGAACGAGAAGGTGAAGTAATAGACGAGTAGAACATTAAAGAATTGTAATGAAGCTGGTGTAGAACACTAGCATATGCACAATGATTCAAAACCCTAATCGTCAATGAAAATTGATTTGCTGAAAAATCCATTAAATTCCCTGTAAAAATTATTAAATCAAGGCAAAAAAAAAAAAAAAGGAACAACCTTGCGAAGGGGAACAAGACTAAAAAGTCCAAGGAAGCTGACAACAAACATGAAACCAATCATCCAGGCCAATCCTGGGTTCTTAACATCCTCTGCCCTGTTACCAGGATAATCAGGACCTATCAATTGATAAGTTTTCTCGTCCATTGCGATCAAATAAGACCCAAATCCTCCTGTCAACAAAAGAACATTCAAAAAGAAACACGTTAAAGAATCCCCTTTTACCAGTACACAAATAATTCCGTCATATACAAGTATGGGTACCGCTAAAAGCGAGGCCATAGCAAGCGACGACGCAGGTCTGGATAACGGTGTTCTCCTGTTTGGTAAAGGGAGCAATTGTAAAACCCAAACTGGATAAAAATCCAACCCATGACTTGACAAAGAAGAACCCAAGCAACCCAGCAGCGACATTCAACGAGGGGATAATGCCAACGGTGAGATTGAGCTTGTGGGTAATGATGCAGAAGAGTATACCCAACAGGGCGCTAACGACGAGGCCTCTAATCGTGATCTGCTCCTTCCAATCAGGGATCCGCTCGGAGTCGACGGCCTGGATTTTGCTAGAATCGGGCAGAAGCAACGGCTCCGATATCTCAGTCCCCATGCTTAGGTTGGCAAAGATCCAGGGAGCGGAGATAAACCGGGAAGAGATTGGATTTGGAATGGACAGGAGAGAAGGAAAGAAAGAGTTGAAAGTTTGTTGAATATAAAACTATTTCGTGACGTAAAAAATTATAGGAAATGGTAGTTGTATTGGTCGAGTAAGGGCATGACACGTGCATCGAGTTGATGGGCTGGGTTTGGCGGTAATGAGTTACGGACATGAAAGAGAGAGTTGGTAGTGGCAAATTCTGGTCATGAAAGTCCAGATTTAGTTGCTCTCTTCCTTGCGAGTTCTCCTATCCTCCATCTCAAATTAATATTAAAAAAACAATAGACTTCCATTAACTAATCACACATTTTAATTTTAAATAATTGATATTCTTTTTAGTAGTTATTTTATTCAAATTTTGTAATCAATATAAAGTTTTAAGTGAAAGCAACTTATGAAAAAGTATTAAATTGGATAAAATGTTTTTCTAGTACAATTCAATTTTATAAATTACCTTCTTGTAAAGAAAATATAAAAGATGGGTTTAGTGTCAAAAAGTAACTCAATCTCAAAATTTGTCTTCTTTTCAGAGGTAGTTATGTTAAATTCTCATGAAATAGCTTTAAAATTTTTTTTATTAAGATTAAAAATAAACGATTCAAATTAAAAAAATCGATCAAATTAAATTAATTTAAAATTTTAATTTAATTTTTAATTTTAAAAATAATTTTTAATTTTAAAAATTTTAATTATTTCAATTTAATTTAATTTTAATTAAAAAAAATTAAAAAAGTAATTAAAATTATCTGATCAATGATAATAATATATTATTTTTTATAATATAGAGAAATCAGAGCATAATTAAAATTAAAATATTTCAATTAAATTTTATAATATTAAAATTAAAGTATAAAAAATAAAAAAAAAAACTCACTAAAAACACAATCGATTAAATCAAAACGAATCAAATCGAGTCAGATCGATTTAATTTAAATTGATTTTTATTCAAAATCGATTCAATTTAATTTTTATAAATACTAATTTTTTATTTATTCAGTTCGATTCGATTTTAAATCAAATCAACTGAATGTTCACCCCTAACTAGAAGTACTAAATTGATTTTTTGATATTGCAATTAAACTATTTGATTAGAGTTAAAAACTTTTTACGATCTTTTCTGGGAAATCTACGTTGTCTGTATTGCGGAAATTAGTCTTTAATGACATTAAAAATTTTCGATTATAGAATTACTAAGTCAGATGGAAGATATTTATCTTTAACTAAAATTGGATTGAACCAACAAATTGTCTCTAGTAAGAAAGTGTCATACTTGAGTTTTTGGACTAATAGAAGAGACACTTAGACGTATAAGCTAATAACTCTGATCATTTTACGGTTTTTGGAGAGATAGAAAGGATGAAAGGCAAATTCTATTACCAAATTATTTGAAAGAAATACACTTTGCAACTAATGCTATCACGAATATATCATTTAATACTATGCCTTATTAATCTGAATAACCGTTGCCTAACGAATTTATAAATTTTTAATACTTTAGTGGTGAATTATCTCTAAAATACTTATAATACTCATTGACCTTAAATTGTATCAATCTTTACGAGTTCTACCTTCTATTATATGTATGATACTCTTTTTATCTTATTGTATTTTTCAGTGTTTGTAAGTTTCTACTAAACCACTGTTTTCTATATTAATGGTAGATAGCTAAGTTTTTAGAATTTTAGTAGAAAATCCTTTCTAAATAAGTATTTTAAGTTTTGATCTTGTAGTTTTGTTGTGTTGCTTCATTTTGGATAAGAGCTTCTTGGCTTCATTTTCATGATATATAAAGTTTGATGATGATGTTTGTATTTTTTTTTATTTAATAATATCAAATTTTTTAATAGTTTTAGATTTAATTTAAATTTTTAAAATTTTAAAAATTAAAGAGATATTTATTTGTATGAGTCGAGTTTTAACTTTTCACACTTATTATTTAGAGTTTAAAATTTTTTTATATAAGTCTCTTTAGGGAACTATATATAAACTTTGAAATTAAGTTTTTTTTTTTAATAAAATATTTTATCTTTAGTAAAAAAAAAAATTATATATTTGACTTTAAAAAGTTATTAAAATTTAATTTTATTGTAGTATAGAATTAGATAGGATTGACAGGTTGTCTCTGTTAACAAATGTAATATTTGACTTGGTTGACCTAAGTATAGAAGCTAATCCCTTGGGTCTTTTTACTATTCTTGGATAGACAGAAGAATAGAAGGAGAAAAAGTATTATTTTACATGATTTGTTGATTTAGTTATTCTTTTGATTAAAATAAATTAAAAATTAAAAAATGTGAAATAAATTTAAAATATCCTTAATTATTAAATATATATATATATATTTTTTTCGTATTCTTTTATGTATGTTGTTCGTCTTCATCTGAATTATTATTCATTATATTACGTAACTGCTAACTCATCCCTATCCCTATCCCTATCCCTATCCCTATCCCTATCCCTATCCCTATCCTTACCTCTTTCAATATGCATTCAATCCGACAGACATTTCAGCTTTAATTTAAAATTCAACTGAATTAAATAAATTATAAATTAAAAATTAAAAATTTATAAAAAACAAATTATATTTTTTTAAAATAAAACATATATTAATTGATTGTTATAATTTCTCTTTATTTTTTAAAAAATATTTAAATATAAATATTTCAAATATTGTACAGTTATTCTGTGCATTTAAATACGAACGAAAACTCATTTCGCATGTATATTAGCTCCTATTTGATTATGTATTGCAGTAAATAATACTTCTGAAAAAATTACAGTTATAAAATATAATAAATTATACTAAATAATTAAATTTTTAAATTTTAAATTTATTAAATAAAATAGTTATTTCGTTAAATATAAGATGGACGGTAACAAAATATGTATAAAATAAATGCACCCACCATCTCTTCTCTTGAACTTCTCACTTGCCCAATGTCACGCCTTCTTAGCAGAAGCGGGTAGCAGCAACGACTGCATTATTTCATCTTCATCCAAATTCACTAACGAAAACTTCAATATTCTACCAATAATATATCAGATTTTGTTGCATGCAAGGTAAGGATACGCAAATTAAAAAAAAAAAAAAATTTCTTTATTATTTTTTCATTAAAATTATAAAAAATAATTAAATTTTTATATTCAATGATAATGACAATGACAGGAGGTGACTCGGTCAAGTGCTGAAGCAAGCGGATGAAATTCCTAGTCTCAGCTTCATGTTGCCTGTGGGTTTGCTTCATGTTGGCCTGTGGGTTTGCTTGAAGTTGGTTTTTTATTCTATGGGTAAGTTGTATCCTATATATATATATATTTTTAATTTTCAATCCTCCTGTCCAACTTGTTTTTATCAAACTTTTGAAATGAAATTGATGGCTAGAGAGTTTGATTCTAATTTTGCTTTCACGCTTTCCAATGAAGGAAAAAAATAGTATACCATCAAAAAGTATATGTGTTTTCAATACAAAGAAAACATAAAGTCTAAAGCCCCAATGGAATCATGAGCACTATACTGAGGCTAAGTCAAAGGATTCCACCTTTACCAAAAGAATAGAATTAGCAAGACTGAATTACTTGGTGACTAAGAACAGAAAAAACCCAGTCCAGTCCAGTCCAGCCCAAATTCCTTTTTTATTTATTTGGAATAAATATCATTTTCGCTTTAAACTTTAGATTGATATCTAATTTTACCAGAAATAATGTTTTAGTCAAATTTCTTAAACCTTTTAAATTCGATGCGTCCATTTTCAAAAATAAAAATATTTTAATTTTTAATAATAAATTATATTTCATAATTTTACTAATAAAATTTTAAAATATTAATATAAAATTATAATAATTAATTGCTAAACTATTCATTTAACCATTATATCATTGGAAATATAAATTATAACAATTACGATTTTTTGAGCAGAAAACATAAATTATTGTTTTAATATTAAAAATAAAAACCAATAATTTTAATTTCAAACTATTAAAAATATTTTTTTATTATTAAAATTTACACATGGATTTCATTATTAAAATATTAGTTTAATATTTTATTATTAATATTTGAAAATTTATCATTTCAATCTTTTTTTTCCTTTTAGAAAAGACCCTAATTTGATACTGAATCAACAAAAATTAAATTTTAAGCAAAACTGAATATCAGCCAAAGTTATTCTGAAATGGGAGAACTATTAACTTTCCTACTGTTCAGAAACCCCTAGCAAAACAGATCTGCACCATCACAGGCAACTGAATGAAACATGATTATACAAACATGTAACCACAGCATTCCCGGCAAATTAGCAGATTTCGAAATACAAGAAAAGCAATTCCCAGAAGTTCTACTTCAGGTCCAATTATTACCCAATCTCCAGAATTGTAGAGAAAATAAGTCAAAGGAACTTCCTGTATGGCCTGCCTGCATCTTCATCTTGCATATTCTGTCAAGTGCACACAGCCAATACGTCAACATAATTAACAAGTTTAACGCGTACAATACTCTAATACAAATGAGAATCACTTCTCCAAGGAGGGAGGATCCACAATATCTAAGGAACTGTTATATATAAATAATCAACCAACACCAAAAGTCTAAAATAACTTCTGATACAATCAATGAAGACAATTAGTCTATGTAATCACATTCTAATAACAAGAAGTCATAGGCATAATGCCACATAATTTACAGAAAATATGCTCTTGAAACACAGGACACTATTAGTTAGTGATGGCAAATGCTACGCCAATGATTACGTTTCAAGATGATGTACTTCTTACTAAGTGTCCAGAATTATTCCAGTGTATCAAGCCAATGTAAAATTTTGCACGCATAATAAAGACTAGCTAAAAATTTTGGGATCTGATTAGACCAAACACGCTAGCAAATATGGTATTTTACCACATAAGCTACTAGAATCAAGAATTCGGAATCCACTTACGCTCAGGAAACTAAGCAAATCAGAAGAACAACACTTTACAAGCATCTGGTGTTGCAACTGATGCATTAAGGCCAATAAAGGAAATATGGAAACCACAAAAAGCAACAAAAAATTGTCTACTTCAAAAAGTTTTGTTAGCATTTCAGTTTCACTATCAAAATGAAAGGAGAAAGATCATCTTGCTTTAAAAAATGATTTGAGTAGATAAGCAATAAAGGACTCCAAATAATTATCCAAACATCAACCTCTCTTTGACAGTGAAAAATATGCCTTCCAACTTCCACTTATATCATTTGCTAATTGCTATCAATATGAACAATTAGCATTTCTCAAGAACAAAGATATTTTCAAAATATAAATTAGGTACAAAAGAATTTAGGTGAAAACAATATAATACTATAAAAGGTTCAGATAAGATTCAATTCTCTCAAACCCAAAAAGGGTTATGATGGTTCCTCTTTCCACAAATTCGAAGAAGCAAGGAAAAAAGTGAAAGAATTTGATGAGACAAGGGTGACATATCCTGCAATCAATTTTGAAGGAAAATGAAAAAAGAAAGGGGTAATTTGACAAATGTATCCTGTTGTTTAGCATTTTATCACTCGCCTAAAAGGAACCCTGTATCTGTTAATGGAGAGTTGACCTGTTAATGAATTCAGGGACAATGTAAGTATGTAACAATAAGGTACCATTTTGATGAAAATCAAACTTCTGTTCCACAAGTGATAACGTGCAAATCACAGGATATATTTGTAAAATCATCCCAAAAAGAGAACAAATGTCTGAATCATATCACTGTTTATAACAAAGAAAAACTCACTTGAAACAGTTTTGAAGAAACCATATGTTAATTGACCCAGCCTACTGATCTAACCAGAACTATGCCACTAAGAAGACAACAAGTAAATAAGTTGAGAGCCCACATCATCATATTGCTTTGCGTAGCCATTAAGGATATAGCTTCTAACCCGTTAATTGGGTCAATCTACGGCCATCTAATAATTTTCAACTTTTTAGATCACATATAATGGAAGTGTAAATTCAAGTGCATACACAAGTACTTTTTTTCCCCTGAAAGTAAACTATCAACCACCCAAAGCATTAGTGCAAAAGCATATGCAGATCAACTGATCAAGCTTTTGTGAAATGGATGAATGTGTTCCCTCCCTCCAATTCTGATCTGAATTAATTAACCTAAACCCAAGAAAAGCTTTTAATGATGGGTGGCTACTGGCTACAAACATATTATTATCATGATGTTCAGTTGAGTTCCAACTTGCGTGAAGTCCACTACAATTTGAAGCAAAATGGCGAAACCAAAAGTATGCCAATAATAATATAAGACAAAAACAAAGACTTCAAAAAATAAAAATTTGAGCACAAAAATCCAAATCCAATCCTAATATCTTCGATAAACACTAGATACTACAATTGCCATTTTGCTTTGTTTATACACTTGCTCTCTGTTAGATTTTCCTGAGTAGTTAAGTACGTGATACAGCCAAGAAATAAACTTTCATATGTTTCATTCAAATCCGCAAGTCCAGGATCTATGCAAATTCTACATTTGTTGGAGGAGAATTATTGTAATTTCAAGTTCAAATGTAGTATTAGCAAACAATGTAGGAAATATCAAAGTTCATGCTTACTCATCCTAACGTAAAACTCCAAATTAAACTCTAGGTCTTCTCTTCATATCTCCACAATAACAAATTCCACGAACAAAACCAAACAGGGAAATTAAGCACCAAAACAATGAAAAATTCCAGAAACCAATTAGTAAAAGCCCAATTAAACAGGATCTACATCCCCAATAGCAATGTGGGTCCAAATGCGTCGAAATAAATTGGCAAGAAATAAGAAGATATTCAGATAATTGAAATGACAAATTAGGAGAAGGGGAAGAGGAATTTACGAATTCCTTGACGATGCCTTTGTAGATGAAGATAGGAAGCGCGATGCCGAATAAACCGACGAGGGCGAAGTTGCGTCGAGTCCAGCGGAAGTTGTGCTCGAGATTCTCTCGAGCACTACTCCAGTCCTCTATGAACCTGTTCTTGTTTGCCTCCATTCCTCCTCCCATTTTCCTTTGTCTTCTCTATATAGCTCAGTCTCTCTTCCTTGCGTTCCTCGTCTAGCTTTTGTTTTTCATCGGTTTTGAATTTTTGATAGTCTGGTTAAGCTGCGGAAGAATAAGTCAGCTGTTTGGCTACGAGGACTAGTACGTCCCAAACTGGTGGTTAGTTGTCAATGTAACCCGTCTCTTTTGATATATAATTTGGGCTTTTTTATATATATATTTTATGAAAAAAGGTGTCAATATTGACGAAATATTTTTTTTTAACCTCTAATAAATATTTAAATATCTATTTAATCCCTAATAAATTTTATAATTCATTTAAAATCCCAATTAAACACAAGGAAAGAAATAACCCAATCCATTTATTTTTGTTACTCCTTTCATCAAGTGGGCAGACTTATCTCTCAAAATTCAAAATTTCAACTACCTTTATCTATTTAAGATTAAAATTTTTACCTGTTTTCTTTTTTATGTAAATTTAAATTCTAATATCACAAATATCTCTAATAATTGTAATTTCTATAATAATTAAAATATTAAAAGTTGATAATTTAAATTTTTTAATTTTTTGATAAAAATTTATTGAATTGTTAAAAAAGTCATTAAATCTAATTTTTTTTTATATATGGTAAAAATAAATATGAAAAGATATCTAATATAAAAGTAAATATATTAAAAGTTTACTAATAATAAACATTTAGTTTAAAAATTAAAAATTAACTTTTAAATACAGAACTAAACATGTTACTAATTTTATAATTAATTTATTGATTTTGAAATGTAATGGTTTGATTTTTTTTATGAAATAATGATTTAATCTATTAATAGAAGTATTTAGTAATTATCTGATAGCTTGAGATTTTAATTTTTAAATATTTTCAAATCATAAATGGGTTCAAGTTAAGAACTAAAATCTACTTTCCTTCCTGTCATGTTTGTCCATTTTTTATAAAAGTAGGAACATCTATTTGCTGCACATACACCTCGTCCAGGAGTTACTCTAACTCTTCCCTGTTATTTGATTCACCACTTTTGTAGAAGGATTTCCGTCCCACTATCTATAGAACTCGATGCCCAATCTACAAATAAATCCCATATGAATTCATGCTGGGGTTTCCTTCCTACCCTTTTTCCTCTGAGGTCAGCAGTGCATCACTCTGTTCTTTTTTATCGTGCTGAAGGAGCATTCAGCTATGAAGTTGGCTAAGGCTTGTACTTTAATTGTTGCCCGAGGTCATAAATGAGACAGTATGGACTGATTTCTATATCTGCCCTGAAATTTCAGGCCTTGCAAGATCTTTTTCAAAGGCTAATCAGTCATTACCACTCCTCAGTGATCTTCTAAATACATTATGATTTTCCTTACAGCTAGTAATAGAGCAAATACCAACTTTTCTATGTTCATATACCTGACCTCGGCGTCCTTAAGTACATTGCTGACATAGAATATTAGCTTCTAGATCCCTTCCTCTTCCCTTATCAGCACGACACTTACCACCTGTTCTAATGCAGATAGGTAGATCAACATCTCTTCCCCTGCCAAAAGACTACTGAGCACATGTGGGGAGCTGAGATATTCCTTAAGGCTCTTGAAGGCCTCTCGACAATCCTCCGATCATTCATAATTCAAGACTTTCCTTAACTTCTTGAAGAAGTGTAGGCATCTCTCTGCAGACTTAGACATGAATCTATTAAGTGCTACTACTCTCCTTGTGAGTCTCTGTACATCCCTCACATAGGGCGACTCGGGCATATTTAATATGGCTTCTACCTTTTCTGGGTTTAGCTCTATGCCTTTCCCATTGACCATGTAGACCAAAAATTTTCCTTTTCTGATGAAGAAAGCAGACTTCAAAGGATTCAACCTCATTCTGTACTGTTGCAATACTTGGAAGACTTATTCTAAGTCAGTTAGATGTTGCTGGAAGGTTCAGCATTTAACTACCATGTCATCGATGTACACCTCTAAATTTCTCCCTATCTAGTCTTGAAGATTTATTCATCAGTTGCTCGTATGTTGCCCCAGCATTTTTCAACCCAAAAGGCATAGCCTTATAGCAATATACCTCATTTTCAGTTATAAAGAAGGTCTTCTCTTCGTCAGACTTATCCATAGAGATTTGGTGATACCCCAACTTAGCATCCAAGGATGATAAGTAATCAAACTTGGCCATAGAATCGACCATTTTATTAATATCAAGGAGGGAGGACGTTTAGTTTGTGAGTCATTACTTTAGGATCGATTCTCGATATATCTGAGAGCTTCTAGGCAAAGCTTGAGGTATGCCCCCGAATTAAGGCCATTGAAGCTTCCTTTTGGCTTTCTTCTAGGCTCGAATTGATGCTGAAGACCTTGTCACTCTCTTCTCAGGATAATGGAAAGGTCTCTAGCTTATCCACAGGTTTAGTCCTGACCTGCTTCTTTTCATCTCTGACCTCCATAACTTCAGAGTTTATCTCCTATGGCTGGTCGCATTATTCCTCTACCGTGGTTAGGTATACAGCCTTGGCCTCCTCCTGCCTTCCCCGAATGATTCCGACCCCTGCCTCTGTTGGGAACTTCATGGTCAAATATCACATGCTGGTCACTGCTTCAAAATCATACAACATCAGTCTTCTCCGGATAATGAAAAGGTCTCTAGCTTATCCACATGTTTGGTCTTGACCTGCTTCTTTTCATCTCTGACCTCCATAACTTCAGAGTTTATCTCCTCTGGCTGGGTGCATTGTTCCTCTACCATGGCTAGGTATACAGCCTTGGCCTCCTCCTGCCTTCCCCGAATGATTCCGACCCATGCCTCTGTTGGGAACTTCATGGTCAAATATCGCATGCTGGTCACAGCTCAAAATCATACAACATTGGTCTCCCCAGGATGGCGTTGTAACTCAGAGATAACTTCACCACCAGGAATACTGCATAGTGAGTCCGTGATAATGGTGACTCCTTTAGAGTGAGAGCTACCTTTACTTTTCCTTTCACCGCTACCGGGGTTCCCCCTATTCCTTTGATCATGGCTTGGTCCCTGACGAGCTACTCCTCAAGTATTTTCATCTTGTTGTCATCATCCACTAGCACCTTTACGAACCTTGAAGTTATGGATGACAGCTTTGATGACCAAGGCATAATCATGGGGCATCTGCACCCTACTGTGCATCCTCTGGGGAAAAGGAGATGATTATTGGAGAGTGCTGAATGACTTGCATCACCTTTGCGCCACTTTCATTTTCATTTTTACCTCTCTTCTTCCCCCTCCTATTCATACGGCCCCCAGTCCCCCTTACAATCATGTTGATTGTTCCACTAGAGCCGTCATTTATTGGTGCTTCGATCTGTCTTCTAGGTCTTTCTCCAGCCGCACCTTGTTGCTGCCTCTGGCCCTCTGGCTTCTTCATAAAATTCCAAAGATGGCCTCTCTTAATTAGTCTTTTTATCTCATTTATTAACTGATAGCAATCGTTTGTGTCATGGCCATGTGTTTTGTGGTATTGACAGTATTTATCCAGGTCCTTTCTGCTTGTCTTTGCTTTCATGGGCTTGGGCCATTACACAAAATCTTTATCCTGGACTGTTATGAGAACTTCAGCTCTGGACACGTTCAGGGGAGTGACTTTAGTGGGGAGCTAGGGTTGATAAGGTCTCTATTCCTTTCTTTTCCATCGGTGTTTATTCAATGCCTTTGGTCCTTGGCTCTGTCTCCTCTCTAACTTGTCTTGTCTCTTGTCCTCCCCAAGGCTCTTTCTTTGTCATCCCTAAAAAATTAGCTAGTTGTCAAGGTGTCATCCTGCCTTATAGATTTCTTTGACTTTTTCATCAGCTCTGATAGGGTAGTAGGGGGCTTTCTGCACAGCGACTCAAAGAACTCCAAGAAGGTTGTGCCCTTCTACATGACTTCTACTGCCCTTCCCTCATCCAGCTCAGCTATCTGCAAAGTCTTAGAGCTGAATCTGATCACATACTCTCCCAGACATTCATTCCTCCTCTGGCATATGATTTCTAAGTTGCTCATTTTTCTTTCCGCAGGAACTCCAACAATGAATTTGCTGATGAATACACTGGTTCGGTCTATGAAGTTCTTGATGCTCCCCGACTCTAAGCTGTTAAACCATGCTCGGACTGGTCCTATTAAGGTGGTTGGGAAGACCATACATATCAGGGCGTCCGAATGAGTCTGCAACTTCATGAATGTCTTGTAGTTCAAGACGTGCTCTCGAGGGTTTCTCGTCTCGTCATAGGCTATCATAGTTGGCATCATGAACTTCTTTGGTATGGTTTCCTATTGGACCCATTTGACAAATGGCGATGATGTTGGCAATAGGGGACTATTGTTGTCTCGTGCTCTTAACTCTGTCAGTAGTTACTCTTTCAATCTTTCTAGCTTTTGGTCTATATCTGCGTCTTTCCTTCTGGGCCTCTTCTTCAGGCGGTAGTTTCTTTCTAGCTCTTCACTCTCTGACCTTTCTGCTGGTTCAGAAGAGTAGCTCTCAGCCCCATCATTCTCGATAAACTCCCTCACTATCCTGCCTCTAGCTCAAGCCGTCGGCTTGTTTCTCCAACTAGCTTTTTCCTCTCCATCGTTTGTCCTCCTACTACTATGTTGAGAGATTTGATAGTTAAATGTGGGTCGGGGCTCATTGATGTTGAACCCCTCGGCTACAGGTAGTATGCTCAATAGGGTATTGAGCCTTCTCTACTATAACATCTGGCCTAGCCAGTGGACATTATTCTATAATTGAAGAGCCATACTTTGCAGTTCTTGGTGAGATAGGGTAGTTCGGGGTATGAACCCGGCTAAGCTTGGTGAAGGATTAAACAACATGGATGGCTGATTTACTAGGGTAGTTGGGCTAAAGAATGAGAACTGTGGACCTTCCTGAATTGAGTTCAGGTCATTTGGGGTATTTTTGGTATGATTTTCACCGTAATTCGCCATGTGGATCTTAGTGAGTGAAATGAGGATGAGAGCTCTGATGACAATAAGATCTCATTCGGTTCCCACAGACAACACCAATTGATGTTTGAGATTCAACTAGGGGTCAGGCTAAGTGTATATTTTGGTAAACATGGTTTCTCTTTTCCTTGTGCATCCTTTTATTCCCTTCTCTTTTGTCTTTTTATGATGTGTAACTGCCATCCGCTCTTGTACCATCCTTCACATTCACGCTGGTTGTACGTATAAAGATATTTTATTCTTTTCTTTTGTCAGATGGTCATTTAATTCCATGCAGTACCATTGGAACACAATCTCGAACATTATGGGGTCTGTTGTTCCACGTGGACAAACGAGTATATGGGGCTAGAGCCCTCTCAAATGGATTTTGGTCCAGTCTAGCCTACCTGAACCGTGTCCGGACTTTTATAAGATATAGGATCGCGTCTTGAGTCCTAATTTGATCTAAGCTCAGTCATTCTAGTATGGGTCTCACTGGACCTGAGTTTTTGGAGTCCGACCGTCATTAATACCGATACCAAGATCAATGGAGAGCGTGGGCTCTTTCTTTAAAATTCCTATTAAAGTTAGTTCTTTCTTCTCTATTTTTTTTCTTTATTTCAATTATTTGCTTCTTTGTTAAATGTGGATTTGTTTTATTTAATGGTATACTAGAACTTTAATTTAATGGTAAATATATGAATTTAGGAAATTTCATTTGTTTTTGGCATAATTTAGTTTTAAAGGAATGTGTAATCAGTTTATTTGAACTGAATTAATCAAGAAATTTAAATTTAAAATTATGAAAATCAAAAGGAAATCGATTTTATGGATTTCAGCTAATTAAGGGTTTGGTAATGGTTAAATATGAGTAAAACTAAAATTAAGTAGTTAATTATATGAATTTTAAGCAAAAATAAAATAAAATAAAATAAAATAATGTCATGTGATTAATATGTGTCAAATTTTATTTTTGGTTAAAATTAAATTGAAAATTTACTATAATTACAATAAATTTAAAAATTAGAGTTTTTTTTTATTTAAAATTAAAAGTTTAAACTATAAATATAAAAAAAAAACATAGAATTGAAATTTTTTTGAGTCAATGATAAAAAAAAGTTATTTCTCATTTACTTATTCTGATATATTCATTGTTATTTGAACATTGCGGAAGGGTTATTTTAAGTTTTCTTTTCTTTTGATATGAATTAGGATGAGTTATTTTTCATTTGATATAACTTTTATAATCGTGTAACCTAAGACTCTCTGAGCTTGTGCGTAATTCCTACAAGTCCTTAATTGAAAAATCATATATTGAAATGAAAAAACAAAAAAAAAAAAATCAATTTTGTTCGATTCTAACTTTTTAGTAAAAATCAAATTAAAATTGTATAAACTGTTTTGGACTGGAACTAAATAGACAAACTAATTATATATATATATATATAACTATCAATGTTATAAAATCATCAATCCAATTATTAGACTAGCCCATGAATGATTTTTAATTTATTAATATTAAAGTTATTTTTAAAAAAATATTAAAAAATTAAATATTTACGATAATTTATATTTATATTTAATATAATTAAATTAAATTATTTCAATTTGCCATAATTATAATCAATAACATTAATTTAAATATAAAAAAATTAATGATAAATTACAATATAATTCTTCTTTATTTTTATTTTATTTCTAAAAAAATAAATAAATAAATAAATTATATGCAACGATCTTTTGTATTTGAAATATTTTTTTTTATCCTGAAAAAAACATTTGCTGTACATGGCTGCAGTAAAGTTTTGTTATAATAAAGAAAGTAAATCTGACATTTAATACTACTGCCAATCTAGCAGTAATAAATTTCGTTTGCAAAGCTTATGGACAGAAGTATTTACATGACGAAAAATCTACTGAAAGAAAATTTTTGGAATGTGAACAAATATCATGCGTAGCTAGAAGCTGAAACTCTAATATTTCAAGGGATAGTAGATGAAGAACTGTAAAGAGTATTGTAGATGATAACAGAATCAGTTTCACATGCAATAGATTGAAAGTCTGCATTGCCTGCCATTTTGACTGCTATCAGCACAGCACAGCACATGCCTCTCCTGCCACAACAATAGAAAAACACCATACTCTGTATAGCAGTACTATGCACAATCCTATATGTACTATTTCTAGCTACCACAAGAATAGCAGTTAGGAAAAACTGGTCCAGCCAAACCACATTACTATTTAGCTTTATACATTCCGAAGGGTGAGGATACCAAGCAGCAACTGAACAAGATCTATGTAATTGAGTGGGAGAATCAACAAAAACACTACTCTGCTGAAAAATGTTAAAATCAATAGAGATACAACGCGAGATAGCAATATGATCAGGCTATACGGACTCAAAAATACCTGTATTTCTTTCCTTCTAGATATGCCATAAAGTAAGAGTATCCAGGGTCAATAGCTGAAGGCCCTCTATGTCCATCTGAAATCTTTCTAGTAAGGTTTCTCACCATATTGCAAAACTAAAAAAGCCCACAGGATCAGGTCTGCACGAGCATGTGGGCACCAAAAGAAAACATATTTCAAAGTTTCGAAAGAAGATTGACAAATGGAACACTTGGGATCTTACAAAATACCTCATAGACTGGTAATGCATTATGAAGAAGTAGCCAAAGAAAAGATTTAAATTTTAGAGGGATCTGAAGAGACCATATGCACTTCCACGTACCTGGGTGTATACTAGAAGAAGAGAAGGACATAGATATTATCTATTGAGCAGGTAAGCTACACATGAGTCGCTTCTAATCGAAGTTCATATTGTATTGCCCATTACGTACATAATGCCAAATAAGAGAATCTGATGTACCAACAGGAGCTATCGGAATCAATAGAATAACAATAGCCTAGCGATGAGTGAACAACCGCTTCACTGCCCGATGATTACAAGCCAATACCTTATGATCAATTAAGTCAGTCACTCTAGCAATGCCCACCGGCCAATTTGCAGGATTAGGTAAGCTGAAGTTATATATCTCGGGCACCCACGGATCCGACCAAATAGAAGTACTCCAACCATTCCTTGTATTTATTCGAGTACCCAATTGAAGAATATTTCTACTAGCCATCAGACTTTGCGAAATACTGTTGTACTTTTGGCTGGCTTGCCGGAAAGAAGATTGTGAAAAGTATAACCCTTCTAAAACCTGTACCTATAAGTGAGATGGATTATGAAGAAGCTTTCAACATTATTTTGCTAAACACGCAAAATTTAAATTTTCAAAATCTTTAAATTCTAAGCTACTTCAAAATTTTGATCGGTAAAATTCCTGCCAATTGACCTAATCATTTTTCCTAACTTCATCATTTTCACCCTACCAAAAATTTAACAATAAGCTATTAAGTTTTATTGAAAACTGCTTAGAATGCTGAAAAATAGCCATCGAATAAGTAGAAATAGCAGATAAAAAAACAGATTAAACCATTACAACTCGCATGCATGTGATAAAAATTTTTGTTTTTTTTATTTATTAAAAACATTAAAATATCACTATATTTTGTAAAATCAAATTCTCAATAATCAATTTACTTTTTACCATAAATATTTAGAAAGATTATGATGTTACAAAAATAAAGGAGTTTTATTTAGGTTTTTAAAAATATAGTAATTTAGTTAATTTTAATAAATACTACGATTCGTTCTATAATTTTTATTATTATTTTTAGTTGTCCTAATATTATTATTCATTTTTTTTAGACTATAGTAATATATAAATTAATTATTATAATTTTATTTAATCTTATTTTATTATTAAAAAATCTTTCAAAAAATTTCTTAATATTTAATAAAATTTAATGTATTCAAAATAAGTATAATTGAAAAGTTAATAAAAAATAATTTTTTAATATGTGTAAAAAAATAAGGTAGGTTCAAATTATGAAAAAATATAAAATTATAGTAATAATTTATTTATTTAAAATATTTTTTTTATACTTTTCTAAAAAAATAAGTAATACATGATCTTACGGTAGCAGTTCAATTTTTATAAGCTTTTAGTATGATCTAGACCATACTTGCTAAAAAAAATTAGACCCACTTTATGAGTGTAAGCCCAACCCAAAAGTTCAAGTCATTGCATAATTTTTTTTTTTCTAAGAAAAACTTCTTGCATAATAAATAAATAAGAAAAATATACCATGACACAATTTTAAAAAAATAAAAGCCTCACTTGAATTACTTCCATTAGTAATTTGCATTCCGTGGATAAATTAAATTGAATAAATTAAAAATTAATTAAAATTGATTTTAATAGAAATTAATTTAAATTGAATCGATGAGATTCGATTCTATTTAATTTGATTTGATTAGTTAAATTTTTAATAAAATTTTTATTTTTATATTTTATTTTTTTAATTTCTGTATATTATTAAAAATAATATATTATATTAATAATTAATTAGCTCGATTCGATTTTATTAATTTCTTATTAAAATTGAATTGTATTAAAATAACTAAATTTTTTAAAAGTAAAATAAAAATCAAATAAAAAATAAAAAATTATAATTTAAATTAATTTAATTTAATTAATTTTTTCAATTTTAACCAAATACCATTCACGTGCGTTAATAGTTAAAAATATATTACTCCCTGAAAAATAAAAAACCACTGCTTAAAAGAAAAGAAAATTTAAAAAAATGGTTATTTATTAATAGGTTTTAGCTTATTAATATTAAAATTACTTTTTAATGTCTTAAATTTAAATCAGAAATTGTATTTAAAAAAAGCTGATATTTCATACTAATTTTTTTTATTATCGATTCAGATCACAAATAATCTCAATACCTCATATCAATTTAAAAAATTATTTTCTTAAGCCAAAAAAACTTTATTAGGAAGGCCACATCATATATAAAAATAATTTAAATTTTTTTTAATTACACTTATTGTTTAGATATTTTGAGAAATTAATATTATATATAAAAAATGTTATAATATAATATAATGTCATATAATAATTTTTTTGGTGTCAATGGTATTAAAATTTGTTAAATTTATAATGACTTAAATTAATCAAGTAGAAGATAAGTTTAAATTTAATTTGTTAATTTTTTTTTAAATTTAAATTAAACTCAAATTTTATTCATTTTAAATTCGAATCTAATACTAATAAATTTAAGTTTAATTTGCTTAAAAACGAGTTTAGACGAGTTGAATTTTTATCAAATTTAATATTAAATAGTTCACAAATAATTTAATTTATTTATATATATAATAAATTTTAATTTAAAATTAATAAATTAAATAATTAAATATATATATATATATATTAATTCGTAAACTTATAAAAAATAATCTTTTAAATTTTAAAATTTTAAATATTTATAAATTTTAAAAATATAATTAAACTATGTATAACTAAATTTTAAAATATTTAAATTTAATTCATGAAAATATTACTTAAAATTTAAGTGTAATATTAATTTCAAAGAAACTATTTATAAATATGTATGTTTGCAAACATATTTATAAATTGAAAAACAATTGGAACTCACAAATTTTAACAAATTAAATATATAAAATCTAAATTTAAATTATTTATTAAATAAATCTAAAAATTAAATTTAAATTTAAATTATTTAAAAATTAATTCCAATTAAATTTTTATTAAAAATTTCAAATAATTTACAAAAGATTAATTCAATTTCCTAATATCCTTCTCTCCGCCTTTCGCTGCATGGGCTGTCAATGTCTGCGTATAATATGTGTATATATAGATTCAGTCAGCTCAAAAATTGTCCTTTACTAATTAAAAATTTTTTGGAGGTATTGTTTACGCTATTCCATCGGATTGGAGAGAGTGAACATTGGAAAATTTATATAATACTATCATCATTTTACATATAGAAAATTAATAAAATAAATACTAGTTACGGTCATTTTTTCAAATTATTGCTTAATATTTTTTATTTTATTAATTAAAAATATAATAAAATAATAATTAATTAATAAAATAAATTTTTTTAATAATAAAATGAAATGATTTTAAAATAAAATAAACTGAAATAAATATTTTTTGACTAATAAAATAGAGATGGTTTAATCACTTTAATAGTTAACATTGCTCGACTAATAATTAGTCACCGTATAAATAAATAATCGTAAAGTGATATTTAAATTTTAAAATTAGATAAAATTTTAATATGATTTCGTAAAGTGTTTACATTTTTTTTATTCCTCTAATTATATATAATCGCCATTCTTTATTTATGACCATCAAATAGAGTCATATGGACGGACGTTTATATTTTTTCATTACCATTGAACGGCCATTTTATTTTTTTTCGGTGCTCATACTAATGGAATCATGGTATAATTGAATTTGCTCACTTACTTTCCCATCATATCAGATGAGCTGAATCTTTTTTGAATGAGTTCGGATTCCGATCAGTTCGATATGTTTAATTATGGGTTAAATTACGTGCAAATTGATTTACTTACGTAGTGAACTCTAATGAATTTTTTTGAACTTGACTCTCTAGTAAGGATTTAACTCCATCGTGTGTCAATGATCCAACGGTTATGATATATATATATATATTTTAATATTTATTAGGTATGTTTAATAGAAGTCACTATTAAATAGTTATTATTTATTATTTTTATTTCTTTTTAATGGACTCTTATAAATTGCCTTTTCATAGAACTATATAATGCACTGTTTGGGCAAATTGATTTACGACATTGATCAGAACCAGCACTGTTAGCTTTAATATAGTTTTTAAAATTTAATAAACTTTATAATTTAGTTTTTGGGTTTTGATCTTATTAGTAAAATAATTATTTTATTAAATTTATCATCAATAGTAAATCAACTGAAATTAAAAAAAATTATTATAAATTATTAAGTTTAAAAAGACTATATTATTATAAAAAGCGAAATTTAAAAGATTAAATTATAATAATTTAATAGTAAAATTTAATATAAAAATTGTTTTATTAATAGAATGAAATTTTAACAATTAAATTATTTTTTATTAAAATGATAAAATTACACAAAGAATTATAATAAATTACTCATATTTATTTGATTCTAATTCATTTGTTAACAACCAAAAGCTCCGGTCTAGAAAACATGAAATTAATATCAATCAATTATTTATGAGCCATCCAAATTGAATTTATATAAATTAATTATATAAAATTAAAAGAAATAATTCTATTTCATTGAAATATTGCAGCACCTGGAAATGGAAAATTGGATAATAATCTATACGTTTGAAGGATTTGTAAATGACTTACCCTTTGTATACTGTGATACAAATTCAACAACACCTTAACCGCAATATACTTTTTATATATATTTTTTAATTTTATAAAAAAAAATTATTTTAATATAATATAATTAATAAATTTATGTCGTTACTTTTAAAATTTAACATTTTAATTTTTACAATTTAATTTTTTTTAAAATTAAATCTGTTTTTATAAAAAATATTATTAATAATAAAAAAAATGAATCACCTTTTTAAAATTCAACATTTTAATTCTGAAATTTAATTTATGAAAATTTATAAATTTCTCTTTCAAAAAATTAAATAAAAAAAATTATTTACAAATCAAAACAACAAAATTAAAAATCTCAAATTTAATCTCCACAACCAAATAAAAATTTCAATAAATTTAAAATTTAAACTCAATAAATATAATAAAAATCAAGGAAAAAATACTAATATAACATTTCAATAAAAATCTCAAGATTTAAATTTTAAATTCAACATGCACAAACGAATAAAAATTTCAATAAATTCAAAATTCAAACTCAATAAATATAATAAAAATTAAAATATATAAATTTTAAATCATTAAAAATAAGAAATTAAAATTCAATGGAAAGACTAATTAATAAATTTTTTAATAATTTGAATGATTAATTAATTAATTAATTTTTCAAAAGTATAGGGATAAATTGTAAAATGTTTAATGATAAAATTAACCTATGGATTAATTAGTAAAATTTTTAAAATATCAAGAATGTTTTAATATATTTTTTAAAACTAAAAAATTAACTAGCAAATTTTTTAATATCATAAGAACTAAATAATAATTTTTTATTTTATTATTGATAATGACATTTTTAAAGGTATATTTAATATCTTTCCTTTCACCAAGCATAAATCATTTAGTTAATAAAAAATTTTGATGAAATTAAATTTTAAAAATAAAAATATTAAATTTTAAAAATATAGAAATAAATTTTATATATTATATATATTAAAAATGCAAATTATGAATAACAGAAATTAATTCCAAAACCTTGAGATCGACGTACCATTGCACTAAGCAAATCTTGGCATTTTAAATTATTTCACTTCAAAACAATACAATTCAAAGTGATTTTCATTCCAATTTTACTTGGATTCCAATTCAAAAATTTTCAAAACTAAAATAATAATTAATATATATTGAAGTTTCACCGTAATTCGTCTATTATAGACTTCAAATATAGTATACATAGTAAAAAAGAAATCTAAAACCAGTTTGAACCGTGACCTTGAAAAGTAATAGTTTGACACAGAAACCAACCCGTGGCCAGGTCTGCCTTGGAATCGGAGAAAATACTATCTAAAATTAGACATATATGTTTGGAAAGCATATAAGAAAGCAGAGTAGAAGTGATTCATGATGAAACCAAAACCCCTTTATTAGGTGATGACTGATGAGATTGGTGATAGGCATACGTGTTCCCCAAGACTCCCAAGGACATGAACTCGTGTGCCAATAATAAATACTGAACTTGACAAAGTTGCGCGTGGAATTCACATGGCCTCTAGCTATTCATGTGGATAGGTTCTAGTGAGTCACCACATGCCCCACCAGCTGACTCACAGGTTCGAACCTTTTAGGCTTTTAGTGTTTGTGTTGATCTGCAAATTGCATTGCTTTGTGACGAGTGGTTCCAGAAGTGGTAAACTCATTTGTTTCATAGTTGGTGGTTAGATAGCTCAAAATGGGGATCTTTCGGCTTTCTACCTATTCTGATACTTTTGGGTTTTTCAGACATTTGGACAAGCTCGTCTCAGTTACATTATGGTTTAAGTTTCCAGAAGTAATTGTATAATCTCAACTCAAATTAATAGTGTAATCATTCAACAATTCATACACATACAGAATCTAAATTTCTAAATATACGATTAAATCAAATTGAATTAGAGTTTATTTAGTGTAACAATTAAATATAACTATAACAGTTATTAATAACGGATTATTAAATAAAATATTCCCTCAATAATCAAACACAATTAATATAGGATTATCCTTTAAGAGTTCTTAACAAAAAAAAAGACAGATAAACAGGAGCAGCGGGAAGGTACGGTAAGGGGACACGTGCCGTATCAGCGACCAGAAAATGCTTTAAAGGGGATGCAGGTGCAGCAGCGGCGCAACCGGTGCCCTACCAAAGGGAAGCTCCTGGCTCCGCCACTACAGATAAATATACACTTACATCCATATAATATGTAAAGTTAAGTTAAATAATTGAATACTTTAAACTTTTATTAAAGAAAAATAACGATTAAACACAAATTTATCATATCATTACACTTGTCAAAAAAAGTATATAAAAAAAAAATTACTGCCCTTTGTTGTTGATTATATTCTAAAAAAAAAAGTTATCACCTATAAAATGAAAATAATTGTCATTTTATAAAAAATTTAGAATAGTCACAATATTAAAAGCGTAGAGTAATAAGTTATTTCTGATTTTTCTAATAATTCATTGATGACAAAGCTAATTGACTTTGATTATTATGGTTTTTTAATCAATAGGTTTTGATTCTACCATGCAGGTTTTTATTCCAAATTAGACATGCCTTCATATTAATATTTTAATTTGGTTTTGGTCTTCTTGGAATTTAGATGGGAGACTTGATACCAAACAATCAAACATGAGAAAAAAGAAGCAGAAGAAAGCAAGCAAGCATCATGGCTAAGCTAGAAGGATCATATATTATATATATATATTGTTTATAATTTCAATCATGCATAACTAAGCTAGAAGGATCATATATTATATATATAAAAATTTATAATTTCAATCATGCATACCCTACATTAATTTGATCACATGTACTTTTTTTAACAGTAATATAAAGTTTTTAAGTTCAAAAAGGAGTAATTCAAAAGGAATTTTCAACTACAAATGCTGATTTGGCATAATACCTTTAAAGATGAGAGCAATAATGCAAGTGCAATTAAATAGTATTTTCTAAAAATATATCTGAGATTTGTAAATTCTAAATAATATGAAAGCTTAAAAAAGAAATTAACTAACAACTTCTAATTATACAATGCCATGTTAGCAGAGGAATGTTCAAGATATCATTCTTTCAAAAACAGGATCACATTCCTCCAAAATGTGAGCGAAATTTCTAATGCATTACAATGCACAGTGCAATTCCATCAGCACTTTTCTGGTATTAAGTATCATACCCACATGGAATAAAGTCATCCATAATTGAAGAATGCCTGGTGGCTTTTGTCAACAATTTTTCAACATCTTTCGGCTCTTCAGCTTACTATTTGTGGGGTATGCAACCATATCAGATCCAGCACATCTGTCTAGTAGGGCACCTTAGTAATGTTTCAAAGGAAAGGAAACTGGTGCAACATGAAAAAGTTCAACTACAATCTCATAACAAGTACCATGGTCAAATCACAGCTCCAGGCTTTTGGTACATTGCATTGCTGACTGTCAATTTGTGCAATAGGGCAAGTGTCCTTCAACTAGAAAGGAAGCAACAAGGATATCAAGGTTAAAAAAGGAAAACACAATGTAGCCCTGTCCTGGACCCTTAGAGGAGCGGTTAATCTATGGCTTTTTGTTGCGAGTTGGGCTCAAAATCAATCAATGGTTTAAGGTTTGAACTGAATCAGAATATTAACGACCGTACTAAGTTCTCTCTTAGGATTGGTTTGTTATTAGAAAAAGAAAAAGAAAAAAAAAAAAACTGAACTGACTCAATCAAATCGAACCAAAATAATAAGGATTGAAGCGGCATTCTGCGGTTCAGTTCAGGTTCATTCCCTCCAAATACTGGAATCAGCCAGTAGCCAGGACTACCTGCAAGGAAGCAAAACAGGCCACATGATTCACATTACCACTTGTTCAGATAACAATATTTTTACCAATTAGCAAAACAAAATTATCACCACCATTTCAAAATGAAAAAAATTTTAGGACGATTATATTAAAAAAATGCAAAGTAGAACCTGAATTTCACAAAAGCAAGATGGTATTAGGGTAGGGAATTGGATAACGCTCTTAAAAAATATCAATATTAGAACGTCACAACAGCACAAGCCAGTTCTCAAGATGAATGCACGCAATGACCACAGTGGTACAGTGTACTAGATAGTAGTAATCATTCAGTTGGAAATATCTCACCAGAAGCACTACCTGAAGAGCTAAGAGAATTCAACCTTTCCCTCAGGGGTCCCTGTTGTATATAACTTATAAAGAAAGCACTTTTTGACCCACCACAATTATAATGTAGAGTTGTAAACACTTAAACCCACAACAATTTTTTTTGGGGTCCTACAAGCACCGTGTCCTTCTCCATTTCACAAATTAAATTACAAAATAAACATGACACATTTTTTATTAATACAGTTAATCTTTATGAAGATCTGATTGTGTTTGTCGAATCCCACGTCGGTTTAGAATAGAGGTAATGTAAGGGCCTTAAACACTCCTCCCAAAAGCTAACTTTTAGCATGAGTTAGATCTAATCCAAATTTAACGTAGTATCAGAGTCTCCATAAATATGTCATGCTCCAGTGTAGTTCT
Source organism: Manihot esculenta (assembly GCF_001659605.2). Classification (NCBI taxonomy): domain Eukaryota; kingdom Viridiplantae; phylum Streptophyta; class Magnoliopsida; order Malpighiales; family Euphorbiaceae; genus Manihot; species Manihot esculenta. Next base: position 12,596,962 of record NC_035171.2, read on the forward strand.
AGAAATCCCATGTCGGTTTGGAACAAGAGTAATGTGCCCCTTAGAAGGTGCTTAGCCACTCGTCTCCTTTGAGCTAGTTTTTTGAAGAATCATTTTCTTTGAGCTAGTTTTTTGAAGAATTTGAGGCCTGACCAAAATTTAACATGGTATCTTGGTCTCCCACCGATGTCGAGGATCTGTAAATATATCACGCTCTAGTGTAGTTCTAGATGTATCCAGTGGGGTGTGTTGAATCCCACATCGATCCCAGACCAGATGTGTGCTTATAAGGTCTTAGACACTCCTTCCCTCCTTGAACTAGCTTTTGAGTGCTTAGAGATTTTGGGGCGAGTTAAGGCTAATCCAAATTTAAATGGTATCAAAGCTTTCCCATCCATATTGAGCCTCCCATGTATCATGCTCCAGTGTAGTCCTAGTGTGAGGGCTATATTGAATTTCATATCGGTTTGCAATAAGAGTAATATGTTCTGCCTTAGACACTAGTTAGCTTTTGAGGTGAGTTAGATCTAACCTAAATGTAACAGTGTTCTTATGTTCATTTTCACTTATTGTATGTCCATCAACAAACAAAATCTGTTAAATGAGTATCAAGATGCACATATTAAGTAATGTATGGGCAAAGAAAAAGATGCAGTATGACAACAAATTGCACCTATTTTGATCAACTGTTAATGTGCATCCATTAATGTATCCGTACAAACACCTCAAGCATGCATGGCAAGTGTTTCATCCCAACTTGAAGTCTCCTAACTACTCCCCAATTCTCTACTTGATTTGATCTTGACAAAGAACAGCCAACTAAAAGCTTGTTTCTATCTAAATGTTTCTCTCTAACAGCAGCCAAATCAGACCCTTCTAGCACCCAGTGACTTCCAACTCAGTGAACAATCATGATTAAAAGGTCCTGATTCTTATGCTCTTTGGTGATCCTATTCTCTTCTTTTTAAACCTCTTTCCCTTGCATGTCTAAATCTATCTCCACATAGCCCTTGACACAACCAAGGTAATCTGAAGATCAAAATGAGGGTGAGTCCATACTCCATTCACCTACTAACGTTAGAGTAGTATAGGTGTTAATTATCATTCAACTTCATCTGAATTTTCATTTTTGCAGTTACTAGGTTGGATGCACAATAAACTACGGCACACTAGCATTGAGCCGTTCAAGGATTTTACGATAGGTATTCCAACTCTCTTCACTCTTCACTCTTCACTCTTCACTCTTCTTCTTCTTCTTCTTCTTCTAGACAGATGAACACACACATATACTTCCCTAAAAACGCAACGATTACAACTTAATGCATATGATCACATAAATAGGTCAAACTGACAACATTAGAAAAGAGAATTCCTAACCACCAAGACTGGCTGAGACCATAGATATCGTGTGGCCACAGAACCAGCTGGTATCTGTCCACAATAAATTAGTTTTTGAAAAGATTAACTCATCAAATCATGTCACTTTTCCAGTTTTTCGCAGCTAGGCAAAAATATAAATAAAATAAAAGGGGAGTGATATTAGCTCCGTGTAAGTGTTGGCATCTGACCTTTTTCAGATTTCCAACATAAGTGTACTCAAGACTGCATATCCTTGTTCTCACAGTGTAAATGGAGCTCTGTCTTCAGTGAGATAGATGGAAACAGCTAGATCAGAACATACATAGTATCCAACTTGTAATTCAATTATTCAAATAATGTGTTGGGTACAGTACTACCACAGTTGTTCAAGTAAATGATTCTCTAACCGACCATGTTCATTCATCTGAGTTGCTTAATAGCTACAATGGTAACAAATTCATATTTATAAAGGGTATAAATCAATTAACAGTGAATGTTATTGTTGTCTGCTTGCAACACTCCAATAAAATGTCGCTTCCATGTTGTCTTAATTCTTCTCAATACTCAACCTTCAGGGAACTATTGTGCTTGCCTTTCAGCAAAGTCACCCCTTAATGACAAAGTATCCTATATAAGACCAAGGTTTGCCTCCAGACATGAGGCATGTGATGATACTTTATCTGAAGTTGAAGCCAAGAGTGCAGAAGGTAATTATGAAGATGAAACATCTGATGCCATGCCTGAGCTTTTTCATGGTTTTCTTGCAATTGGAACTCTCGGTTCAAAACAAGTCAACAGTGAGCCAGCAACACCAACATTTCCCATGTCTCTGGAGGACATAGGAGATGAAAAAGTAGAGGTGATAGTGAATGACTTGAAGCTCATCAACGATGAATTAGAAAAGTTTCTTGATGCTGAAGCTGAAGAAGGTTGCAATGGATCATTGGCAAGGAGCAGCTATGTAAGCACTATTACACTCAGCGGCATGCAAATGGAGGGAGCCAATGCAGATAATTATGGAAGCACTGCTATATGTCCACTTCAAGGATATCTATTTGGGTCATCAATAGAAGTGCCAGAAACACCAGTCGAGTTAAAAAAGGAAAAGACATCACTAGGGGAGATGTTTCGCAGGACAAAGATTGCAGATGAAAGTTCCACAGGAACTGAAGGGAAAGGAGAGATGCATGCCAAGCAAGCACATAAATCGGCTAAACACCTCATCAGAAAGATACTCGGAAAGTTTCATACTTCAAGAAATCCAGCTCCTTCCACTAATGAAGCTGCCAATTCTGTTTCAACCAAGAAAAAGCTTAATAAGGTGTGACTTCCCCGTCTCTAGATTTCCTCAGAAACATGATAAGGGAAGAGACACAATTTTAAACCTAGGATCAATAATGCTACTTTGATCATCTATGGTTCAATATGCTAACAGAATACCTGGACAATTGGTTTTCAAACACAAGAATGGGACGGTGCAGATTTTATTTTCTTTTTCCTCTTAACCCAATGATTTACAAGAAAAAGACATCAATTGTTGGATACATGATAACCTGTTGAAGAATATTAACTATACTGTATTGTCTATATCTTATCATGAATCTAGACCATTTTTATTCAACAAAAACCTCCACTAGACCTCAAATCCACCATTATCAAAATAAGTTCTCCATGATCCACTATATAGGACATTGAAATAGAAGTACGAACCTTCAGTTCTGCACAAAATAAGTTATGTGATATGTTCTCCGCTAGAATTCTGATTTGCTTCAACTTTGGCATGCAGGTACTGAGAATGTTACATAGAAAAGTCCATCCAGAAAACCCTCTAACTGAAAAGGAGTTCACAAAGTTCCATGAAGAGAACATTAACAAGACACTGCATAAAAATGCAGAACTGGTGCACTTGGATGAAGACAACAGAAAAATTCTTCCAGGACGCAAGTCAATGGAAGGGAAACAATGTGACAAGAACAACTTGAAATTATTCCAGTATGGTCTAAGTGGAAGTAAATCGAGTGGAAATGGGGAATACTGGATCAAAACAGATGCAGACTGTAAGTACCAACACTTCTCGACCTTCCAAATAACATATACAATTATACATTTAGTTTGTGTTAATAACGGATTCCTGAGTAACGCAGCATGACAATGCTTTTATAAGGAAAATTGCATAAAGACAAACACAAACTTTCTTCCAATATATATGATGAGATTCAGAAACACAAATTCATTAATGGTCGGTCAAGTGGTCAACATTGATCTGATGTATTAAGGAACTGTTTTCAAAAATAACTTTCGACAAATCACAGAACTTAGAAATGTTATTGTGGTGGACGCTAAAGGCAGGAATTATATATCTGGTTAATTACTATGAAATAACATTATTAGAAAAACAATAAACAAGCAAAACTGAACAATTGAGACTGAAGAATATATCAACTCGAAAACTAACATTCATGTAGTTATTCTAACATTCAAAACAACACTACTTTTGAAAAAAGAAGAAAAAAAGAGTATAATACTAATGTCAACTAGTCAGTACCAAAGAGAGTTGCCACTTCTATGAATGCGTAATCTAATTTTAACTCAATTAAGCTTTAGTAACACTGTACCAACTAGTTGAAGGCTGGCCACATAACCAACTACATAGGAACATTTAGTATTAGCAATCAATTTAAAAAATTGGCAAAAGCCAGATACTACACATTCCTAATATATTCAAAAGATAATCCTACCTATCATTCTTCATCAAAGCATTACTGTCCATTCTTACACATTAACCATTTTCTGCTATTCCTGTCAGTTCCGTAACTTCAGTAACTTTTTCATTCAAGATTAACTTTTTCTTAAAAAAGAAAAAAAAGAGTAAATTTTGAATAAGCATATAAACAAAATTTAAAATATTGTGGAACAAGAATACGTTGATTAACATTTTTGGGGCGAAAAATAAAATGTTAAGACTCGTGCATGTGTCCTCAGTATCAGTCTTCAGGCCAAAATTCAAATGCCAGAATTACCAAATACACCAAATTTCAAAGAAAGCCATAATCATTCCAGACTATGTTCCATGTATGCAATCACATTATTTACTGTGTACAAAGATTTCTTCTTTTTCTATTTTTTTTTTCTTTTCTTGAAGAAAAAGAAGAAAACGCACTATTGATTGTATTGTTCCTCAAATTCAGCATTGAGATTATTAAGCTTATAGACGAATTATCTGACATCCTTCTAATATTGGACATTTGGACCTGCAGACGTGGTGCTGGAGCTGTAGTGAGGGAGCAAAAACACATCAAGTGGTGTCTGACTCTGATGGATATCATCTAGTTTCGTATGTATTGGATATGATTTAGTAGTGATGACTCAAGGAGATGGAAAGAGAATGAGGCATCATACTATATCCTTGGGTAATAATAAAAGTGTGGTTGCTCAGTGTCATGTAATATTCCTAATTTATTAAATATGAGTCGAACTATTTCCAAGTGTCATTTGACTTCTAAGGATGCTTTGTCTATCCGAACATGTAAATAATCAATATCAATATTATGAGGAGGGGTGGCACCGGGATTATCATTAGGTAAGGATCCAGAAGAGTCTGAGACTGTAATATGAAGATCTAGCTCTAGCAAAAGCATTTGATCTCAGGTCAATCAAAACTTGACTCAAATAAGCCTTAATCTCAAACTAGTAGGGTTTAGCTATATAGATTTGCTCAGGTTACATCTACAGAAAGATGAAGATCCACTAATTTGCTACTATTTCATTCATGATATCTTAGGCACGCCCCTCCTCGTATCTCCCACTGCTTTTAATGTGCTCAACCTTCCATATCACGGCATTTGGAATGCACAAGGGCAAGACATCTTAAATCTCCCCACCTTATTTTTTATTCTCAAAATAGGTACAAATTATGCCTTTCTACTAATGAAACAAATTATTTAATTAATCAATCCATCCTTGCATTTTCTGCACACCTATCTTGATATTCTCTATTCTGCCACACTAATATTGTAGATGTTTTGTTTGTCCACCTCCCAAAACTCAATGTCATACTTCATAATTTGTCAAACCATGACTCCAAAAACTCTCCCATCAACTTAGCTCAGCATTTTGAAATCATAACCAGATGAAATATGTGCCTAGATGTTAAAACTATTGATGCGGCCAAAGTCGTCGTCTTCTCCTTTTCTTTTTTTTTTTTTTTTTTTTTTTTTTTTTTTGAGGAGTTTGCTTAATTATTCCCTCAAGCCTATTGGGATATACATACTGAATTAGAAAATCTAAACTAGGAAAGTAACCTATATAAAAACTTTTATCTCGCAAACTAATGCACAATTGTAGGCATCAATATAGGTATGTGTTTATACATATCTTCACAGTTTCAAAAGCTTGGTGTTAACCAACAATTGAAAATTTAGGCCGTTAATAGTGAAAGCAATACTTTACAAGATTCTAATAATTTGTGAAGAAACAAGAAAATGGAGGGTATTTACAATATTAATTTGACAAAGAAAATCCTAAAGATTTTAGGATTATTAGTACTAATTTTAGTGGGAAAACAACAAGAACTAGTATTTTATTTTATTTAGAAACTAGTAGTTTTATTTGATTTGTGATTCCTAATTAGAATTGAATTAGGGTTCCTAGTTCTAATGTGAATAAGGGAACACAAAACTATAAATAGGCTCAGGATCTTAGATCTCTAAATATTTACAGATTTATTTCGATATTATTGGCAACTGAGGATTAATAAAATTAAAGAATTTGTTCCTCTCTATCCCCTTGATCTCCTTATTGTACATCAATTTGATATCAGAGGCTAGAGCCCCATACCTCCAACTGTATTTAAGCCTTCAAAATTTTCCTTTACTATTTCTTTAGAAGTTGCTTAGTTTACTTTTTTTTAAAGAAAAAAAAAAAAACAGAAAGCATTGCAAAAGCAAAGACCAAATGAACAACACCTCCACATCTCTCTTTCACCACCCATCATTGTCCAGTCACCAAACAAACATGTCACCAATACCAACCCACCCTAGGCAACTCCTGGACATGACCCACATCCAAAGATTCGTATGGGTTGAATCCTTACACAATTCAAGATCCATATGTAACTCCATTTTTTTGGGCAATTGATGATCCTTTGCATCTAACAAGGCCATCGATAAGGCATTTCTTTTTGTTGGAAACCTATATCGTCATTGTCACTGCCACTACAAGAACCCGACAACTCGAGTCAAGGAATCACTAGGACTACATACCGAGTGCACACTATTGTTGTGCTTGCAATACCACAAATTCCTAGTATCTATGGTTCTACAACAATTTGATTTCTTGGTTCTACAAGAATTTGATTTCTTTGTTCTACATAATTGTGTTAATTTAGGGGTTTTTCCCCTTATTGTATATCTTTTTAATTAGGGCTGTGAAATAGGCCCTTATTTTTTAGTTTAAAATATTTCTAATATTTTTTTTGAACAGCAAATAAAATTGCAATAAAGCCCAAAAAGGCAAAGGGTTACAAGGCCCATCTAAGGCAAAAGGTTACATGATCATAATCCATCAGAAAAAGCCAACCCAAAATCAAAACCTAGACACATCTCCTGAGCCTGGTAGAACCTGACCTACTAAAACTGCCTTGGGAACGCTGCAGAGAAACTAGGGGCTAAACTGCCTAGCCAGGAACCGCCGGGAGACGTCATAAGGTCCAGAAAACAAGAATTTTTTTCTTCACTTTTTCCTCCAAGAATAGAGGTAAACCAGCCTTCTATTTTTTTTTTTAATTTTTTCCTGAATAAGGTGAATATCTTTCGGTTTGGGGGAAGACCATTCACTAGTCCTTTCTTTTTATATTACATTCCATTATAGGCTAAACATATTGGTCAAGCGTTGTGTAAGCCAAGGCCACCAACAGTGAATGTACCCCCCTTACATCAACAGGTTGCTTACTTAACTTTTTTTTTTTTTTTTATGTTGTTGGGTACCTCAAATTCTTACAGAATATCTGCCCACTTCAATTAAATACTATCTTGTTGAACCTACTTTTAGAATCACATGGGTTGAAATGCATGTTTATCACATGGAGATTGAGTCTACACCTAATATCATACAAATAAATAAGCATAGTAAAGAATCAGGATTATATTAAGCCAGGCATATCTTTCAGTTTTATTTCTCTTAGATGGACCTGTTAATCCCAATAATTCTAGTTCTGGATAGCAAAAAAACATAAGAACTGGATCTTAAAACTCAAACCTTGTAGCCTCTAATGTCGATAAGGTACCAACAGTAGATTCCCACATTATATGGGAAGCAGCTCTTCCTTGAGAAATCCACCCATTTCCATCCTCCAAGAATGATCAACTAGAGCTGCTAGCTCTCTGGAAGAGAAACAAAAACTCAATAAGGAAAAAAGTACCATATGCATCTTATTAAAGAGAACTGCTGCGATGTTAAGGTGCCTTGTGAGTATGACAGTTTAAGGATCAGTATGTTCTTTTGTGGAACTCTTGAAAGAAATCACTGTTGGATTCAAAATATCAGATTCAACTACAAAACAACAAAGTACAGATTTCTCGCCGGGGGGGGGAGGGGGGGGCGTGGGGCGGGCATCAGACAATATCATAGATATAGTTGACAGCACTTAGCTAAAATGGAACATAAAGGGGGGAAAACAGCATATGAACAACGGAGAAGAAAGAATTTGCAACAGAAAAGAAAAAGAAAAAACTTGAGTTTTGTGTGCTTGCACACATACTTACTTGAGGTCATGACTGACAACAAGAACAGTTAACTCTTTCTTCAGCTGCTTTAAAAGATTTATGACATCAGCTCGAGCCTTCCAATCTGATCCAGGATTGGGAACAATTTACAGATGACAAATTCAACATTTCACAACAGATAATTCCAATGAAAAAGCTAAACAATGTATTGAAGCCTAAAGGAGCAAAACCCAGTTCTTGGAATCCCAAGAAAAATAATGTTAATTGAACACTCATCAGACTAAGCATTGCATTTTAGAATTTGCACACTACAGGCTCAACTTAAATTGGAAGTATTCTGTACTGAAATTGAAAGAAGTCACTCAGGCAGCCTTTTTACCTAGGTGCTATCTCCCCCCTTTCCAAAGGGGTGATCAAGTGTCAAAATACTGGTGCTTAGGGTTATCAAAGTGGCAGCAAATTTTATTATGAAACTTCAACCAATCTTTTAGCTATGGTTTCAGGTAGAGCCCAAAGCAAGAATTGACATCTAAAAATCATTCTAGCTTATTAAGCAAAGAGAGGTGCAGGAAACCACAAGTCTCATGCTTGATTATATCAACTTCTATTGAATTTTTATATTCACAAACCACCAATTACACAAGCAGGAAAACAAAGCATGACTTAGGAACCAAAGAGAAATAGATGACACTCATACCAAGACCAGCAAGAGGTTCATCCAAAATCAACAGATCAGGAACTTGTACCTGAACATCAAAATTCAATAACATGTACTGAATAAATCATGTGATAAGTAAGAGCAGTCATAAAAGTATCACATATTATGAATTCAGATTGAAGCCTGTGATAAACAAATTATACTCTTTATTAATATATGGCTTCTTACTAATTGGATTGCTAAAGCAAGCCTACGTTTGTAACCACCACTAAGGGAATGAGGATCTTTTTCCAGGGAGATTCCATTTAGTCCAACCTGAGGTTAAGGATTAAAATAAGAAAAAAAAAATTATAATAGAACAACAGAATTTTAAGTGTCGTGCAATGTAACAACCAGCACTTATGCACTTGCACACAGTAGCATACATGCATTAGGAGGAGGAAGAGAGGAAGAAAATTCAAAAGCATTGCTTTAATGGAAAACAGTGCCTATACCCAAGTAATAGCTTTCTGAAGATTCAGAGCAAGACGCTCCTTCAATTGAAGGCTACCCTTTAACCTTGGCCATCCAAATATAACTTCATTGAGTATAGTATCTGCCACAAAATACCTAGCTAGCAAAAAATATTCTTAGAAGCTTAAACTGTATAAAACCTTTAAAAAATAGAGCAGATTTATATAGTAGGCTTGGACATACTCATTAAAGAACTTTTAAATTAAAACCCTCTTCCACCAAAGGAATAATGTTTTTCCCATACCAGATTTGTAAGAAAAAGTAAGAACTCCAGGATATTACTCGGCCCAACCTACATTATTCTATAACTAAATAACCAGAAATAAGAGTATCACAACATAAAACTCAAACCTAAAACATTTAAGGCTGACTTACGAGCAGGAATCTCTTTCAATCTCACTAATAAGAAAGATACATAAACAACAAGAATAAAATGATGCCTGACAGAAAAGCTTACGAATTCAAATAGCAGCAGATAGTCCAACCTAGTTTACAAATTTAAGACTAAAGCATATGGATATTAAGGGTCAATTTGGCACTATTGTTGAGCTCTTTTTAAGAAAATCAACTCCTTGAATATGTTGATCAAAGGCCAATTATATTAGAAGAGGCCCGTGATATTATAAATTTTTAGTGATAAGAACTCCAAAACAACTAAAAATTAGTTTCAAGCCACTAATTCCAACAACATCTAAAAATATTCGTTCCAAAAAGCATCTTTGAGCATAAATTACGCAATGGCTCTAAGAAATATGACTAACTAGTGAAATTACGATAGGATACCTCTCAGGAAACTGAAAGACAATACCAACTTTTTCTGGAGGTAGTGGTTCAGAAGGTTGACATGGATTGCCATCATTCCCATATCTTTGAATGCAAATGGAACCTGATGTTGGTTCACTAAGCCCTGCAAGAAGCTGCCAGAAGGAACATGCCCAATTAAGATTTCCAAAACTCATACAAGTAATAGCAAACATTTAACAATATCAACCACAAAACAGAAAGAAACAGACCTGCAGGAGAGTAGTTTTTCCACTCCCACTCTGTCCAAAAATCAATCCAAAACTGAAACAATGGACCCCAGAAAAATAAAATTAGGTCATGAAGCACATACTTTCTTCAAATAATCGATAATTATGTTAGAAACACGGCAAGTACCTCTTCTCTGGGAGAGAAAAACTAACTTCATTTAAAAGGTTGAGCTGGGTTCCAGGAGGCCTATAGCTAACACATCTAACCTAGATTAAGAGATAGAATGGTCTCAGTACTAACCGAATTATGCTTAAATAAGCGAAAGAGGAAGAAAAGAAAAATAAAATCAAGCAGCTAATCATCAAACTGAAACATGGAACAGACTTCGAAGCGAGAGTAATCGCAGCAAACTCTGTGAGATTTTCTATGTGTCTTGAAATTCAATTTCCTATGAGGAAAATCAATCGAATTTAGTTAGAAGATAAGTGAAAAGTTGATTATCGTACTTAAATGGTAAATGGATTAGAGAAATACTTGCCTGCAGCGTGATTTTGGAATGAATGAACCTGCTGATTGAAGAGGTCTCTGATTAACCAGGACAGATATAGCCGAAGTGGAGGTGGCCATATAGGTGGCCGGAGTTTCCGTTACGGCAACCGGGGGAATGAGTTTTCGGAGCTGAAAAGTGCAGTTTCTATTTTCAATGAACTGCGTAGGCTTGCTTGGCTGAAGTAATTCCATATAATCTGTGTATCCCACAAATTTTATTTAATTTTTTTAATATTTTCATCATTTATATTAAATTAATTATATTAATAAAAGTTTTTAGATTTTATTATTTAAATAATGAAATTTAAAAAACAATTTACCAATTTATAGTGAAAATAACAATATTAGATTTGGAAAATGCAATTGAACAAATATTTTTTATTTAAGTTAATGCTTTTCGAAATTGATGTGACAATGAAATTATAAGTACTCTTTAAAGAACCAATTAAAGCGACGTTTCAAGAGCAATTAAATATTTATAAAAAAAAGTCACAAAATTTTATTTTTAAAAATATTTATTAAAGTGGCTTTTTTAAAATATAATCTTGGCGGGCATTTTTAAGAATAATTTTAACAATCATGTGGCATCAAACTTGAAAACATTTGTTCAATCGGCATAAACTGTTGAACTACCTTAAACAAAAGAAAAATCTATTGGTGTTTTTCTTAAGTAAAAAATTAGTTTTGTGAATAATTTCAAACCATCTTACTTTTATAAATTGTTTTTTAATTTATATTATTTAAATAATAAATTCAAATTTTTATGTATTATTATAATAATTCACGTATCACTTATAGAAAGGAAATGATGCACACAAAATAGATATACCACTTATAGAAAGGAAATGATGCACATGAAGTAGAGACATCCACGGTAGCTAGCTAGGCACAGTCTTCAACTGTGATCAACTAATCACTTCAGCTTTAAAAATAAAATCACTTGTGGCAGTCAAACATTTTAATATATCTTATACGATACACTTAAAAATAAATACATAAAAACAAAATTATAGGTGCTCTTTACTTACTATTAATTTATATTAATTCTCTAATATTGCTTTCGGAAAATTCTATTATTTAAAAATTATAATTTTGATCCTTAAAAATTTTATACCTCTGACACTCCACTTAAAAGGTTGACATCTTTGTCAACTGAGTTTGTCCGAGGTATTCAGCTACTGCTTTTGATATTTGATTCTTTTCCTTAATTTGATTGGCTTTATAAAGATTGTTGCTATTTTTTTGCATAAAAGTTATTTTGCTTGAGCATCAATCTCAAAAGTCTTGTTCTTGTTTGATCTTTTATCTCGATAACTAAAATACTAGAAATCTTCAATTTTCTGCAAATGTGACTTGAGATTGATATTTCAGTTTTTTCCATGAACTCTTTTGTTTATTTGTGTATTTCATTGCTCATCTATGTCGACTGCTACTTCTGCATGCTGATTACTATGTAAAATCTTCCTTGAAGAATGGCTTATTGCTTCAAGTCGTTCACATAAATAGTCCTATAAATGGAAATTGATCAAGAAACTTTGATCCACTTGTAAAGAAACTGGATGAATTCTCGATGAAAATGGTGGCGTTGCTGCACAAATGACTTGCTCAACTCTACATGGCTTTGACTTGCACTCGTTTCCTCCTTCTATTCATTTACCATATCAATGATTATCATATCTATCTGCATAAGGCTCACCCAACACATAAGATATCTAAGACTACTAATCTGCGACATACACATGAAACTTGTTAGTAGCAAAGTTATACTGAAAATAACTATTATAGCAAATTAGGCAAGAAGAAGATGTTAACATTATATTGATTCCATAATAATATATTAGCATGAGAGTAAGCTTTCTTTTGCAGCTGTGATCATGGATAGTTCTGGCTGGTTTTTGTGGTGGGGTAATTGGTTTTAAGAATGAAATTATTCTCCCCCCAACTAGCTTGGACTTTGGCTTTTATAAAGACTTTAAACTGGTTAAAATAGCATAGGAATATAAATGTGGATATTGAAGTTGATGTCAAGAGTGTGATAGATACTTTCAAATCCTATGACTGATGATTGGTCTGATTTTAGAAAGATTATTTTAAATTGTAGAGCTTTCTTTTTATAGGGTTCTGATTAGACCTTAATTTGGATTTCGAAATAAGCTAATATGGCTGTTCACATTATATTGAGGGTGACCATATATTATGCTCGTCTTGGGGTGTAGCCTATTTCTCCAAATTTTGTTTAAAATTCTCTTTGGCTTGATGAGGCGATTGATTTTATAACTTGACTTTTCTATAATATAGTTTTGAATTTAAATAAATATATATATATATATGGAAAGATTATTTTGGATTGTAGAACTATCTTTTTATAGGGGTCTAATTAGAATTCCAAAACAAACTAATCCAAAACAAACTAATATGGCGACTCATATTATGCGGAGAATGACCATATATTATGCTCATTTTGAGGTGTACTCTGTTTTTTTAAATTTTCATCGTGACTCTCATTCGCCTAATGAGGCGGTTAATTTTGTAACTTGACTTTTTTATAATATAATTTTGAATATATATATATATAATATTGCTAATAAATGGAAATTTTTTTAATATAAGAAATAGTTTGATTGATAAGGCCTATGTCCAAATTACTTTCATAATATATTTTAAATAGGCGCCCAATACCCAATCCATAAAAATAGAAAATAAAAAATCAAGCTCATGGTCCAAAAGGTAAAAAACATGGAGCTGTTTGAGAAGAAAACATATCCATGATGGTCGAAGATTAGAATAAATAACTTTTAAAATAAATATTGCATAACAGGTTGGTCGAAGATTTTCCTTACCTGACAGTATTGTTATCTATCGTGAAGCTCTTCTTTTTAAACTTTTTAGTTTCTGCATACCTTTATTTAAATATTTATCCAGTGATTAGAATAAAATTTTTTATAAGAATTTAATTTAATTAATTTTTTTAATAATATTTTTATTTAGAATTAAAGTATTGAATTCTTTTTAATTTTAAAAAAGTCAAAATATTATAATGAAAGAAGGTTCGCTGAGCCTAATGGAATTCTCTACTCCTTCGATCCTTAGTAATAGATTGCGCTTTTATTCGCTGGTTTGTGTTTTTAAAAAACTTGATTTATATATTTTTAATTATTCTAAATTAATATTATACCTAACTTTTTAATAAAAAAAATATAATTTTCCATTTAATTATTAAAAAATTTCACAAATAAGCACAAATAAATTTCAATTGCTAAATTACATAAGCATGAATTATATAGTTAACGAATTAGATTTTATATTACAAAAAAATAAAATCTATATCTAAAACAATTTAATGGAAATTCAAACGAGAGCATTTTCATTTTTTTATAATTTTTCACTTTGAAATAATTTAAATTTAAAAAATTTATTAAAAAGTAATTAATAGACATGGGGAAAATATATGTAGATTTTATAAACTTTAGCTATAAAGAACTATAATAGAAGCATGTAGTTTAATTAATTTTCCAACTCTAACAACAACGTTGCAGTAATAAATCGGATCAATGCAGCTCAACCAACATTCTTTTTCTCAAATTTTTAAAAATAAAAAAGATAAACTAAATTTCTAATTGAAAAAAAAAACGTAAAACATATCAAATTCTGCTCAGCTCATGACAGGCACTAAACCATCCACTAACATTAGACTGATTTTTTTTTTTAACAAAACCCTTTGGTAACAAGTAAAGAGCAGATGAGAATTGTGACAAAACCATAAATCTTCCCACTCTTGGAAGTTGCCTCAAAATCTTGGAGCTGCAATAGAAGTACATAAAGTGAGTTAGAAAATAGTTGAGAATTCCCATTTCCAGAACCAACTACTAATCATCAAACTGTATAAATTACTTCAAAAAGATGACAAATGCATCCTGTTGCTGTATAATAAAAGAAACTAATTTATATCTGTCCCCTGGAAGAGAATTTTCAAATGCAAAATGTTTCACTGCATAGAGCTTACCTCCACCTATTGTTGCTTCAGGCATCCTCTCAATTGAATATTTGTGTTGTGTAATGTACATAATTGGCACACCTGGGATCTGCAAGTAAACAAAGGACATTACATTGGATATTCACAACTCAAATTTTATTTAAATACTCTGAATATCTTATTATTGAATGTACCTTGCGTATCCTTCGCTTCAGATCACGATCACACGTCGCAACAATGTAGCATTTATGCTGTTCCAAGTAACAAAGATTCATTTAAGTCAAGCCCACATGTATTGATAAAACCAACCAATCAATTAAAAGGCATCATCATGTATCAGAAACAGATCCCTGAATGATATTGTTGCAACTAAAAAAATGAATGAAATTTAAGGTGGTTTCTCCAAAATTGGACTTCTGTTATGTGAGCTTCTGTAATGTGATGCATCTTTACTAGGCTGACTCTCTCCCATGACACGGTGGCTTATAGTCTTTAGCTACTAGGTGACATTCAGGACAAGAATTACCTTCTCTTAACCCAACCTTGGTTTAAATTTCTTTTAATTAGAAGTGCATCACTATAATAAACCTTTTTTTATCTTAGTTGTTTAATTTCCTGGTGCATCGATTGACCAGAAAAATGAAAAAGGAACTTCCATACGAGAGAATTATCTAGTTCCAACAAAGTAGCCACAGAAATTGAAGATAAGACAATGTTGAAGCACTCAATATGATACTTAAAATAAGGGATTGTTACTGTATAGTCCTAGTTTAGGAAAACCCACTATTTGGTCCCTGAATTTTAAAAAATACACTAAAACATCCCTCACGTTTAAGAAATTCGATTAGTTAGTCCTTCTATTACTTAGAACTATTAATAACCAATGAATAGATGAAAATGCCCTTAAAAATTTACACAAATAACTTAATTAATCTATAAAAACCCTAAATCCTCAATTTTCCTCTCTCCTCTCTCTCTCTCAACACAGCTCCAATGTCTCTTGTCCCTCTCTCTTTTCCCTTTATCTCTTCTCTTTCTCTCTATCGTTCTTCATATACATACACTGACACTTGATGGGATTTACACATTGTACTCTTCTCTCTCTTTCTCTCCTTTCTATCTCAAGGAGTAAGAAGGCCCTTCCTGCTTACTGATATTAATTAGTCTTTTCCTCTTGGTGATATTTAATATTCCTTTTCTTTTTTCTAAATTTATTTTATTAGTGACCAACATTATTTTCTTTTTTATTGAGGCTTTCTCTTAATGATTTCATGTTGTTGGTTTGTCATTGACTGCAATATGGGGATATATGTGTTGCCTAATTTTCTTGTTTTGATCAATTTATCTCAATTGTGCTGTTGAGCGTGTTTCTTTTCTGAATGTTTGCAGATCCCTAATAGTGTTGTTATGGTTTATTTTCTTTAGCTTTTCATTTTTTATGCGTGTTAATTGTGTTGTTGATAAGCAGAACTGATGGTTTTTAATCATGCAATTGAAAATCTTGCATCTTGATGAATGACTAAGGGGTATGTTTAGAAGAAAAATCTTCTCTCTCCACCTTTGATGTTAAAACTAACGGCATCAAATGGAAGAAGAAACGGCAAGGACTAATTAGTTAAACTTTTTAAATGTGAGGGATGTTTTAACGTATTTTTTAAAATTAAAGATCAAGTAGTGAGTTTCTCTATACTATAGGGACTAAGTAGTAATTTTTCCTTAAAAATAACCTATAGGAGGGCAATCATCTCTGCAGATATAGATCCTAGATGGGCAAAATTTATAGATAATGACACACATGAGTGAAGGAGAGAGATAGAACACATAGATATTAGCCAAGAACCATACCTGAGTAACCCTATCAACAATACAGTCATCAGCATAAGTCCCTTTGTGAATACAGGGCAGTCTCTCAAAACGTGGATCCTTAGCTATCCTATTAAAGGATAAATAAAACATTTAACAAATACTTACTGAAAATACATAAAGTTTCACCGCGAATGATGAAGATTTTTCATCAATAAAATTGAAGTAACTAAAGAACATGGGAAAATACCTCAGAGCTACACGGTATTTCTGACCTAACTTCTCAAGCTCTGCCATAACACAATCAGTGATGCAAGGTGTACCTTTGAATGCAAAAGGAAGAATCAGTCAATAAAAGCAGAGCAGAAAAAAGAGAACAATTGTCTCATTTTCATTCTTATAAACTATTCTGATGATCAATCTATCATTTTTTTCTGAAGGCATACAATGAAAGCACCAAAATTTTGCAACAGATATTTCAGCAATAACCACCATGGCAACATCCAGGCATCAATAGAACAAAGAAGTGAAAGAACACATTGCAAGTTGAGAATTGAAGGAAACCAGAGACCCCGAAACTCACATTTTGCATACAAACAGTCTAACATTGCCTTCTCTAAATCCAACTGCAAATAAAGGGGAAAAGTATAAAAGAAGATTTGTTAAGCATGAATGGCCACAAATAGCTCCACATTACAAAGATATTCAATTTCAATTTTTATGCAACAACCAAATGGAGATCCAATGGAGCACAACTGAAATGAGAACAACAATAACACTCACTTTATTTTGGATGGAGAAATTGATAAAGTTGGTATCTACCAAAACCCTGTATGGTGGCCCCAATGCTGTGTTGTATTTGAAGTAAAGTGCAGAAGAAACTTGGGGCCTAATTCACAGTAAAATATAAATAAAATATTTGTGTTACTTAAAAGAAAGTAAAATAACTTTTACTTCAAAAACTCCAAAAGAGAACAGAGAACCAACACAGTGACATAAAATATAAAGGCTTACACATTACGAGGGAGCTTGTCCTTGGAGAGATCTTGTTTAGCTGGATTCAGAACCTCTTCTTTGTATCTACATATACAATTAAACAACAGTATCAACAGAGAGCTAGAAATAAATAGGTGAATGCACAGAAAAAAGATAATAGTGAAAGCTCACTTTTTAATTGCTTTAGAGGTGATTATCTTCTTCATTGCTGCAAATTTTGGGCCCTTTTTTGCCCTCCCCATAGTGTAGAGTTGTGTTTGCCTTGCTGGACAAATTAATGTATTATCTCGTCCCCTATCTTTTTACTTCAGTAAAGAGAACTGACCTAAAATGAAGAAGTGGCACCACTTAGGTAAGTGACAATGACAAGGAAAACGGTGAGCCTAAACTACATCCATCTCATATCATTTCATGTTGAGCAAGTTTATATTCTAGACAGGCAGAGACACAGAATTTTAATATATAACCTGAACAGCTACCACTTTTTATAACATTATAAATGAAACATAAATTTAACTTAAAATGTAGATAATGCCAAAAACCAATCTGTGTTTAGATATAATGCAGTAGAGTGAAACTAACCCCTACCCAATTCAAACAACGACATGCGTAGGCACTACTATAACCTCATGACAAAGATAAAACCAACCATTACTTCTTTAAACTGTGCTCAATTTGCTGGATTTTAGGAATACACAAATCTAATACATACTGATTTACACACCATACATATATTGACAGCTCTGATGTTTGAAAGTAGCGAAACTGAAGATATTTTCAGAATGGTAAGGACCAGTAACGTTTTCACTATTAACGGATGAAGAATCATCCATTACTAGTTCAAGAACAACTGAAATCTATAAATCGAAAAAAAAAAAGACCCCAAGCACCAGATAAAAAAGATTTCATCCTTAAATGATAAATTGACAGCGCGGGTGTGTCCGTGATGGGTTCTAGAGCATTCATAACGTGAGAAGCAAAGAGCAGATTCAGATGCAGGGAACCAACCACAAAGAAATAATTTTTCGAGATGCAGATGTAGAAATAACATGCAAGAATAAACCCAAGAAAATAATCATGAAATTTATTCAAATCACCCGACTAATTCCTTGCAGATGCAGGGAAACCAAAGAATAGTGAACCGACTTACCTGCGAGATGAAGGAAATTTTCTTCTGGATACAACAGCAGCGGCAGTGAAAAGCGGCGTATGAGCCCCAGCAAAGAGATGGAATGAAAGCAGCGATCAGTTGTATAGCAGCGGCGGACGGGATGCAGGAAAGAATATCAAGGCGTAGATTGGAAGGAAGCAAACCTTTGGAAGTTGGGTTTGCCTTTCAGCTAAGGGACTCGCAGAGGGAGGCGTGCGCGGCAGCAGAAGGGAAGAAGTACAGGAGATTGAGGAAATAAGAGATTATTAATGTAGGTCATGTTTTTGCGTTTAAACGATGTAGTTTAGTGCGAATTTATATATTTATATACTTTATCCGTCCATCAATTTTATAATTTTTTATTTATTCTAAAATTATTATTTATTTTTTAAAATTAAATAATATATAAATAAATTATTATAATTCTATTTAATTTTTATTTTTTTAAATATCACTTAATATTTAATAAAATTTAATGTATTTAAAGTAAATATAATTAGAAAATTAATAAAAAAATATATTTATTAATATATATACAAAATAAAATAAAAAATTTATAAAATGGAATGAATATATTTTTTATAAAATTAAATTTTATAAAATATATAATTAATAAAAATAAATTTGAATAATTAAAATTGAATATATCTAATAGATAAAAACATATATTTATTTGGAAGACCGAGTTTTCGCACCTTAATATTATATTTAAAAAATTAAAAGTGAAATTAAATAAATTATTTAAAGACAGCAAGTAGAAGATTTTTGTTCTAACCCACGTTGTTGAAATCAACCATGTTAAATCATAGTTTAGTCTCTAAATATCTATTTTAATTTTTATACTTTAAAAATTTTATAATTTAATCAGTGATATTTGAAAAATCTAAAATTTAGTCTTTATTATTAAATTTTCAGTTAATTTTGTGTTTATTTTAATAAAAATAAAATTATTTTAATAAAAATAACTAAATTATTTTTAATATATATATTTTAAATTTAAAACAACATATTCTCTGATATTTAATTTATAATGAAATTTCTATAATTTTTTAAATTAATTCTTATATTTTATAATTATTTAAAAATAAAATTTCAAATCAACTCCTGTATTTATAATTATTTATAAATAATCATAGTATTCAATATAATATATTTTGAAATAAGCTATTTTAGTTTTATAAACCTTCATTTTTTATATGAATTGATCTTTTAATATTGTAGTTATTTATAAAAAATTCTCATAATTTTATAAATTAATTTTAGAGTATTATAAATATTTATAAATAAACCTTTATAATTTAAAAATGTTAAAAATTTATACTATATATAAAAGTGAAAAGAAAGGAGAATATTTAGCTTTTCAATAATACCCTTAGTTCTTTTGTTTATTTGGAATAGTTTTTAATTATTTTATTATTGATAATTTTATTATTTAAAATAGATACTAATTTTATTATTTAAATTAATTTTATAATTAGTTAAGAATATCTTAAAATATATATATATATAAAACATATTGATATTAAATTTTTTAAATAAGAATATAAATTAGATGATAATTTTACTATTTAAATTAATTTTAGAGTTTGTTAAAAAAATTAAAAAAATTATTTAAATTAATAAAAATACAATTAAATTAATTTTAAAATTAAAATTATTAAAATAATATGTTTAAATATAAAATAATTATTAAAATAATAAATTCATGTTTTTCACATAGAAATTAAAATATGAAGTTAAATTTAGTTAGCGAGAATTAAAAATATTAACGAAATAAAAATTTTAAAAATAAATTTACTATTATTTGATATTTCAATTAAATTGATTTTTAATTATATTTAATAATAAAATATAAAAAGATTTATAAATTGTAATTTTTAAAATTTATAGATTAGATTAAATTATATTATTTATATTAAATCAATTTTACCATTATTTTTAAATATATCAGTCTATATTTAGTGGCGGAGCCGGGAGCTTTCCTTTGACACCGGCTGCACCGCTGCGGCACCTTCATCCTCTTCAAAATATTTTTCGGTCGCCGGTACGGCACGTGCTCCTTACCGTACCTTCTCTCCGTCCCTGCCTATATCCTATGTATTAATTTTTGTATATAAATATGTGATTAATCAATAAAACAATCATATCTCTACGTGAATTACAAGAGATTTTATACAAAATAAATAACAAAAAAATTATTGTATATCGCATAATACTTTTTTTTCGAATCATCATAATATGTAATATTATATTTTAATTAGTTATTTTTTTAGTAGATTTTTTTATATTTTTAAAAGTTTTATTATCATAAATTAATTTATTATATATAAATATATAAATTAAAAATTGATTGAATTAATTTTATATTTATTTTGTTTTATTTATAATAGTTTTTAATTGATTTATAGTTGATAATATTATTTTAAAATTTTAAAATTTTAAAATAAATGATAATTTTATTACTTAAATTAATTTTATTAATAAAATAAAATTTCAAAATAAGAAGTATCTAAATAAAATTAATATTAAAAAATAAAAGAAAATAAAAAAGAAGATTCAAGTTTATTTTGTAATATTGTTATATTATAATTGAGAAATATATTATAAATATATTTTATAATATTAAATTAAAAATTAATGGACGGTTTAAATTAAATTTAAAAAAAAATTAAAAATATGTCATTTTAGATAAATTTAAATTCCACCAACAAGAATGCATCATAAAAATCAACTTGAAAAAAATTGAGATAATATCTTGTAATTAAGATTTTGTAATAATGATTATCTCTTAATTACTGTGATTATTTTTATTATATATTATAATGACTGATCTTGCTTTCAAAAAAAAATGACTGATCAATTATAATTTATAATAAAAATTTAAAAATATTTTAATAAATAAATTAAAATAAAATAAATATTAATATAGCTATAAGTAATAATTATAATAAACTTATTATATTAAGTGAAATTAATTTCTAATGTTATTAGTTTTAAATTTAGGAGAATTAAATTATTTATCATAATAAAAATAATTTATTGACTTTAATATAAATTTTAACATTTAAAAATTTTAATTATAAATATATAATATATAAATTCTACATTTATCTAAGTATATAATTAAAATTAAGTAGATAATAATTTTATTATTTAAATTAAATTAAATTTAATAAAATTTGAAATTTGTATATATTTAAATTTATAAGTAGATGATAATTTTATAATTTTTTTTTGAAGTAGATGATAATTTTATAATTGAATTTAAATTTATAGTGAATAATAAATTAAGTAGATAATTATTTTATTATTTATATTAATAAAAAATTTAAATTTTGAGATATATATAAATACTAAAATAATATATTTAAATATTAAATAATATTAAAAATAAAAAGTAATATATAAATTTTTTAAATAATAATAATTATATGTATAATAAATATATACCTATAAATATAATATATTTATATTATACCATTAAACGTGCAAAGTATGATGATTAAGACTAGTAGAGCTAAACTAAGACAGAAATATAATTAGAAGTGAGTATTCTTTGATTTGATTTTGAATTAAAATAAAAAATTAAAATTAAAATTAAAATTATAAAAAATTATAATTGAAATCAAATAGAAATTAGAGAATAATTGAATCGAACCGAATTAAATCAATTTAATTTAGTTCTATAATTAATTTGATTTAGTTGGATTAAAAAAGTAATAATCAAAATTAAAGATACAACATGCATACTACATTCTTTCCCCTTCTTCCCAATTTTATGACCAAATCAATTGTAAAATTATTCAAAATTCAATAATTTTATTAACAAATTCTTTAATTTCAAAAATAAAGCAACTAATTATGATTATAATTATAAATATAAAATTATTGCAGAGAGAGCTATGGACAATAAAATATTGATTTGTTATTAATTACAATTATAATTATAAATATAAAATTATTACAGAGAGGGTTATGAATAATATAATACCAATTTATTATAAATTTAAACACAAGAGACAACCACGCAAAGACAAGATGGAGAATTTGTGATGACCATAACGACGAGACAATCCATATCACACAACAATAATATTGAGGTTCGGAGAAAAGATGAGATTAGGAGCGACATTAATTACAAGATCGAGAGTACGATCAAGGGCAATATCAATAGTGATATTCAGAGCACTAGTGGAGAGATTCGGAGCATACAGATAAAAAAATTCAAAGCAGCAAAATACTTGAATAGCTTTGAGATGCGATGCAGTCGAGTGTGGGATGAGTTAGATGGATGGATATGTGGTGGTGTGATGATGCCTGAGATCTTTCAAGCATTTTGACAACCGAAGAGGAAAAAAAAAAAATTAAAAAGGGGAGGTGATGGAATGGACTAATTTAGAAGCCTAAAATAGTGTTTGGTTGGTTTTTTACTTAAAAATATTTTGATTATTTTTATAAAATTTAATGTAAAAATAATTTTAATTTTAATAGTAGAATCTAAAGAGCTACTGCTTGGTCCTGTATTTGATTCAACATACAAGGGCCTTTTTGTTTGGGCCTGATTTTGGATTTCAAAGTTTTGTAGCTATCTATTATATTTCATCTGAAATGAAAATATTTCTTATGATAAACAAAAAATGAGAGGGCAAGTCAGAAATACCCTTAACTATTATATTATTTATAATTAATTTTAAAGTTATTACAAATTTAAAATTCTGAACTTATATTGGTTTTTTATTTAAATTTAAATTCTATTTTGTTATAGAATTAAGATAAATATTTTTTTGTTTTAATTAAAAAAACAAATGATATATAAATTTATTATTATTTAAAACTTTTTTAATTTCATTGGTCAGATTGTTTTTCTATTCAATTTTTTTAAAGCTTTGTCCTGTGGATGAATAACTCTCACTTCTCTGCAAGTCTTCTCCCAGTGGAAACAAAACAGATGATGAGACCCCGCATAAATCTTACATAATAAAAACAAACATTTTCTAAACATTTTGGTTTGATAATTATATTCAAAATTTTAAATTTTATATAATAAAAATAAATATTTTTAATTTATCATGACTATATTAAAATAACTAAATTGAATATTGAAAAGTTAGCTGTATAATATTACCATATTAATATTTATATTTTTTTATTAATTAAAATATAATGAGTTTATATATATATATATATATGAGAAATGAGAGTACTAATAAGATTAATAAAAAAATATTATTAAAATAAAAATATTTATTTTAAAAATTATTTTATTAATTAATTTGAGTCCTTTCATGTGGTATGTGTTTTTATGCCAACACAAGAACCACATAATTTTTCAACATTTAATTTTCATTGAAATCTTGACGCTATTTAAAAATTTAATACGAAAAATTCTAAATCATAACAAATTAAATTATCATCTCCTAATTCAAAACGTATGAGATATAATTATATTTGAGAAGTGTTGAGAGAATAAAAAAATAAGTAATACGCTTTTTAACATATGTTGATATGCAACATAATTTCAGATCGTATAATGCATGTATGGCCGAATTGTACTTAATTGAGTGAGATTTATTTTAAATTAATTTAACCTAAATTAGAAATCAAAATCGTGGAGCCTATTTAGAAAAGAGATTTCTCTAAAACAATGTAGAAGTATCTCTAATATAATCTAAATTTGACTATTTGAATATACTCTTATATATTATAATTACATTTTTTTACAATAAAATTAAAATTTTAAACTATAAAAATACCCTTAAAGTGGCAGTTATGAATTTAATAAAAAAAATGATGTTATAAATAATATTTTGATTATTTTTCATTATTTAGCAACTTATCAAGATTTAACCTTATGTCGTCTTAATATGAATCTCCTCCCTATGTAGTTAATTTACTAACAATTACTACTTACATTGATTAGTTGGTTAAGAGTGTAATAGAGCAATATTTAAAAAATATTTTAATATTATTTTTTATTAAATTGTGTAACGAGATTCTTAATCTCTAAAATTGCCTAATTTCTTGATAGTTCCAAATTAAGGTCGTCACGAAAACTTTTGTAATAGTAGGCTAGATATCTCAATGACAAATAGCAAACTAGTACAATACTCCTCTAACCGTAACAATTTTTTTTTTCTTTTTTTTTCTTTCTTTATGCAGCTTGAAGATGGAGATATAATTTGCTTTCAGAAATCCCCTAAAGTTGGAAGCGGTGAACAATGCCGCTACTCTAACGTTCCTTCATTTCTTGATTATGTGCATAACTGCCAGATCCCATGACGTTTCACTTCTGCTATTTCTATTTGACTGCGCTCTTGACGGAGCAGTAGGGGAAGGACATTTATACCCTCATTTTCGGGTGAAACTCTGGTCAACCGTGCAGATCGACGTGAGCCATACATCATATTTTTTGAAAAACAACATTTAAACATATAGACATTAAAATCATATGGTTCATATGAATACACATAAACCCACATCATACCTATCATATCACATACATATAGTTATAGCATTACACATCATTATCGTGCTTTGCATCATTTTTGTCTTTGACGACCATGTAGCCCCTTTGAGCCTCTTCACGATCCCATATCTAGGCTTCATGCATTGCATGTATTGGACTCCTTCCACTCATGTCACTGTTATTTTTGGGATCAATTCTTTTTTTTTTTTTCCTTTTTCTCTTGAAGTAACTTTTCTGATGAATCCTCCTAAAAAAAAAGAAATCTATGCGGAAAAGAGATTAAATAGGCATCTTTCATATTCAGCTTTAAGCAATGCAGCCCATCTCCATATATAGCTTTTGGATCTTATATATATACATGAATCTAATTTTCTTTTTTGCTTTTTCACATGAAAAAAATTCAAATAATTAATTTTCAAGAATAATTTTTGACACAAAGAAACTAGTCTTAAATTTTACGGCAGACTTGAACCAGTCTTAATTTTTGCTGTTGACGTTCATTGAGACTCACGATAGCTTTTCGAAAAAAGAATTTCGAAACGCACAACTTTCAAAAGTGTGATAATGGCCACAAATTTGTCACAAAATTCAATATGAAAATTTAATCATCTAAAGAGTCAATTTTACATTTTAATTGGTTTTTTTTAAATATTTTTATAATTTTACATATTAAAATTTTTTTCTATTATAAATAGCTTTCATTGTATATTAGAGGCTTCCTTTCAGTTTTTGAAAAATTTCAATAAGATTTTTCATCTTCTAACCTATTTTTTCTCTTATTTGTTTTAGTTAAATGATATTAGTTAAAATTCTTGACGGAATTTAATCAATCTTTTATTAATTTTTTTTAAGAGTACGAGACTTTAATTGCTTAAAAAATGAATAAATAATTAAATTTGTTCGTTTAAAATTAATTAATAATTAAAGTATTGCAATTTTTTTTTTCAATTTAACACAATGACTCAAGAATTGTCCACCAAATTAATATGCATTAATATATTTTTATTTAACTTATAGGCTCAACTATTATAGAGATATATTTATGCATTTAATTAACTAAAATAAAGTTTTTAATAATATATTTTAATTGACTTTAATTGAAATTAGGAGAAAATTGAATCTCATATCGAAATTAAATATGTATTTCAGCTATTAATTATAATCAAATTAAATTAAAAATATATTTTATGTTATTAATTAATTATTAATAAACAAAGCAATTTTTATTTATAAACAAATATGAGTTAATGCTAATAAAATAATTAAAAATAATATAATTGATGTTGAAAATAAATGGATGACAGTAGTTGAAATGAAACTATATTATGATTGGTCTAATGGAGTTGTGCTGTGATTGATCTACCTGTAAGATAAAGAACATGAAATAATTGGCGCTTACTGTAACCATTTCGACGCTCAAATCAATAAGAGGAAGAGTAAAGCGAGTATAATTATTAGAACTAAGAGTTGTGGTGTGAGAAAATAATGAACTTGTAATTCTGTGATCGTTTTCATTTTATACTGTAAGAAGATTAAGATAAATATAATATTTTCTAATAATTTGGTGATAACATAATCAGTTTGTTGATAGGGGTCTTCACCGGCTAATTAGTTGAAAATCTCGTAATCGCAGGCGTAAAGAGAACCTGCTGAATTGTAATCGTTAACAATAATTTCTTTATGGAGTTTCACTCTGAAATTAAGAGGATGAGTCTGATCGATCCAAGACCGATCTGTCATGAAACACCCAATTTTTCTCTTAATTCCATACACCATGATGGTCCGAATTTTTTTTTTTACGAGTTACACCGTGATTTATATTTGCCATGTGACCATGATAATAAATTCAATATTAAATTATAATTAATATATTATTTACTATGTATTTATTTAAGGATTATTAATTATTAAATTAAGAATTAAAAAAAATTACTAACAAAAAAATAAATTAAATTAAACACATGTATTGTTATTAAAATAATAACTTTTAATTTAATTGAATCATTTAATTATATATAACCCAATAATACACCTCCTTAATAAGGATTAGAAGTGTCAAAATTGACATTACAAATGAATACTAGTAAACAAAATTTAGATTGCCAATGCTTATAATTATGTAGTTGAATTTGAGCATTCCCTAGAGCAGGAGCACTTAAATTTTACTACACAAGTTCATATATATAATATAATCGGAATGGAAAACTAAAGACTGAACCAAATGCCAGAGATCGAAAAATCTAATGGGTGCTTGCACGAGAAGAAAGCAAATAGAGAATCTCTCTAGCCATCAACGAGAAACAGTTCGTACCATAGGATTGACATCATGATCCGTGCAAACCCTCCCTACTCATATTCGTTGAGGAACCAACATCGGAAGAGGAAAAACAAAAGTCTACTAGCCACTCTGCTTAATATGATTTAAAAAAAAAAGGGAGATTATCCACACCATACCTAGTTGGAAAATATAAAGGAGGAAGAGGAGCGGCTGAGTGGAGAATTTAGTGGGTTACTAGACGATAGACATTCCACAGAAGTGTGGGTGCAAAACTTGGAAATAAGTGTACGATCCATTGCTTTCAATAGCTTTTCACTTGGTAGTCACCAATCACTCTTTAGGCCCAATTTCAATAGCCACCTTTGTCTCTTTGCCGCTTCAAAAGTTCTGAAATTGTGGTGAGACCCACTTCTATATTCTTTCATTCACATTTTAATTAATGAAAATTTATTATTTAATCTATATAATATAAAAAAAATTTTAATTAATTTTTTAATTTTAAAAAATATATTAAAATATTTTTAATATTTTAAAAAATTTTCTAATCAAAATTTTCATTAATACTAGTTATTACGTATTATAAAAAATTTAAAATATTTCAATATAAAAAAATTAATTAGTAAAATTTTTTAAAAATTTTATTAATAATTTTTTTAAAATTATAAAAAATAAATAATAAAATATTTAACGATTAAGGTTAATAAAAAATTAATTAATAAGGTTTTCAAAATATTAGACATATTTTAATATATTTTTAAAAATATGTCTTTTAAAATCAATCAATCAATTAATGATTTTCATATCATAGAATTAAATAATAATTTTCTTTTTAATTAAAAATATTAAAAATAAAGATAATTATAAAAAACTACCTATAATTTACTTGATTTTCAAATAGAGTCCTATAATTTAATTTAATAAATAAACTCTTATACCTTTACATCCTTAACTGAATGAAACTTTTCTCTAATACTATTAAATATTATTGATAAATTATAATTTATTTTTTGATATTTAGTGGTAGTTATATTTTAATCTTTATATTTTTAAATTTAATCTTTTAAATTTTATTTAATTAATAAAATAATCTCTTAATTTAAACTTTATATTTTTAATTAAAATTAATTCATATATTTTTATATATTAGTCTGTAAATATTATAATTATTAACGAGTTTTTATATTTATAAATTATTTTTTTATTTATTAAAATTTTATATGATAAAAATAATAAAATAAAAATTAAATAAAAAATTATTATTTTCATTTTGTTCTAATTACATAAAAAATTATTGAAAAAGAAAAGTTAGACCATAAAGAATCGTTTAAGCTTGAATTTAATAATATTGTGTGAAGATTTTTATTTAATTTTTACTTTATTAGTTTATCTTTAAATATAAAATATTAAATTTAAAAAATATGTGAAATTAATTTATAAATAATAATAATTAGGAATAAATTTATAAGAATGTAAAGATAAATTATAATTAAAGAGATTATTTTATTAAAAAATAAAATTTTATAATTAAATTGATAAATTTATTAATGATATTAAAAAAACTTTACAAAATCATATAACTCTTTTTAACATAAATTAAATTATATTACTAAATATCAAAGTATAAGATAATTATTAATTATCCCTTAATTTAAAATTAAATTTAATAAATTTTATTATAAAAATACTAAAACAATAAAAGTGACTTTTTCAAAAAATTGTCTTCAACAGTGTCTGAAGTAATGTTTTCTTTTTGAAGAGCAATTTTTACTGTTAAAATATAAGTTTTATTTCAAACCATTCCTTTCTAAGAAAAAAATTTAAGTAAATTATTATAAAATTATTTATGTAAAAATAATTAAATTCTTTTATTTCAAACATAAAAAAAAATAGTATTTGAATTGATGTGGGAAAGGAGAATGTGGAGAGGTAAACGAGACAATAAGACTTAATTCTTTTTTTGAATTGGGAATTGGGGATTGAAAAAGTAGAGCGTGATACCTTTCAGATTTATTCAAATAGTTAAGATTGTAAATGCAATAAAACTTAATTTTTTAATTTGCTTGATTCCCATAAGCATATATTCATTTTTAATTTTATAGTTCATATTTTTCATGAGAAAGAGATTCATGAACATGATGGCCTTCCTTTCTTCATCATTGACAACTATTTCATCAATGAATAATGATAATGGAGGAGTGGATAAGGTCATAACAAGAACCCTGTAAATTGAACAATATTTAGATGTTTTGGTTGAAACTTTTGGTGAACCCATGTGGCAGACATGGAAAGTAACCCTTCTATTTGTGAAAAAGTTAAAGAAACAAATTAATTTTACAATTTTCAATTTTAATAAAAATATAAAATTTTCAGCTATGAAAATTATATATTTTTATGTATAATTTGATAAATAATAATATTCGCTGTGAAAAAAATGTGATGAATTGAATAGAGACACATAGTCATTCTTTTTAGTAACAGGTTTCTATTTGTCTTGTCTTTTTCTCTAAAGCATATGAGAGGTGATGGCTAACAATCGAGCTTTCCTCCCTTTTTTAACTTTTTTAAGTTTTTGTTTTATAAAAATTTTTTAAATTTTTTTTACAAAATGAATTAGTTTAAATGGAAAGAACTTATTTGATTGTAATAACATAGCTTATCTCATTTAGAAGACTGAATTTATAGGTATTGAGAAAGATATGGATTCTACCCTTTTTTTTTAGGGTTGTGATGAAGTTGAGATCCGAAGGTGATAGGATCACAAAACCTGAATAAATAGTTTGATTCAAAGGAAAATTTAATGTACTAGGATTGATTAAGGGGTAGTAAATGCAAAACATAAATGAGATTAATGGAATTAGATATTATATTTGGAAAGGTTAAAGATTTTAAAAATTGCAAAGTAGAGGTTTCAGTAAAGTGAAAATATGATCGATGTTCGGGTTTGACAGGAGTATATGTATCCTTGGTCGTACTAATTATCTTTACAATACTATCCATTAAACATGATAAAAGTGTTTTTGGTAGGCTTTTTAGACAATTTATTAATGATTGACAGTTGACTAATAAATGTTGAACTGACTAAATCATACTTCGTTTGTCGAACATGTTAAATCGGTACTGTTTACCATGCACACATTTAAGATCTTGTACAGACTCAAGGAAGAAAGTCAGGTATTTAGCTAATGATTTATTAAAATTAAGAAAGTCGGTATCCGTTGAAACACCACAAAAAAATGAACTATCAAAGACGGAAATTACTTCCTTCGGAAAAAAAAATTAGCGGCGGATCAGTGACGAATACTTTATCTTTATATTTTCGATGGATTAGTGACGGAATTTATTCCGTCGCTAATCTGTCATAAAATGTGAAAAATAAAAAAAAAAATCTAATAATCTCTTTCATCCTTTCTTTTGATTTTAGCCGATGTCTTCCTCTCCTCTCCTCTTCTCGGTGCCAGACCCTTATCTTTATCGATGTTCCTGCCGTCGCCGTCGCCGTCGCTGTTTTCGTTGCCATCGCTCCCTTCGCTCGTTACTATCGCCGCTCCCTTCGCTCGTTGTTGTTGCTGCTGTTCCTGCTGCCACCGCTGTTATCGCCGCCACTGCCGCTCCCCCTCGCTGCCACTGCCGCTCGCCGCCGTTGCCGCTTGCCGCCACTGCTGGTGACCTTGTTCAAGCTACCGATTTGGGAGTGGGGTACAGTCCATCTTGCATAATTTTTTTACTTTCTTATGACTATGGGTTTAAGAGATTGAGTGCACCATTGGGATAATTTTAATTGATCTGTTTATTGTGCATAGTTTTACTATTGCTATTTTTAGTAAATCCTATGGTTCTTTGCAATTTGTTCATCCCTTTTGCCTAGTATTTTGTATGGTGGAATGGCTATGAATATGAATGCAATTTGCTTTTACTTTTCCTCCTCTACTTGATGCAATTCGCCTAGTTTCTTCCTTTATTTTGCTGAAAGTAAATTTTGATACCTAACTCGAAAATTTTTGGTCCCTATAATAATCTTGCTTTAGCATACATGTGTAGCTGCAATAGTTGCTGCTGTTGCGCAGCATGCATGCTGCACTCAGTAGCAACTGCTGATGTTGTGCAGCAAGCTTGTGCTGCTATGCAGCATGCATGCAGCAGCAAGCTTGCTGCAAAGCAACAGCAGTTGCTGCTGCTATGCTACAGCATGCATGCTGCACTCAGCAGAGCAGCAAGTTTGCTGCTGCATACTGCTGCACAAGCTATTGCTGTGTTGTGAATGCTGCACTCAGCAGCAGCAACTATTGATTACCTTTATATGAAAAATAATTTCATTCTGTTTCATGCATAAAACTTTATAAAATATATTTATTTAATTCCTTATCTTTATATAAAAAATTATTCAGTTTTTTTTTGTTAAAAAAAATAAGTGGAAGAATATTTGGATTACTTTTATTTGAGAGTGCGCTGATGCTGTGCAGTAAGCTTGTGCTGTTCTGCAGCAACCAACTCAACTTGAACTATTTCGTGCAACTCACACAAAAAAGGGGAGTCAAGGTGTTTTCATTGATGAAAAATCACGACGAGTTGATGTAAGTTACTTTTTGCTTATTTATTGTTATCACATTATTTTTCTATTTGTTATATTATCATTAGTTGTGTATGGTTAATGAAATATTTATTATGTTTTCTTTTTTTACTTAGGGAGCTTATTTGAGTGTCATTGCTGAAAATGTGAATGACAATTGTGAGAGTCAGTCTGCTTTTGATTTGAATAAATGGATTGAAATTTCTAGAAAATTAAAAGGGAGGGTTTATAGTTTTGGATCTTCTGATATTGCAAAATTAGGAACTCTAACTACCTCTTTCTCATGCACATCAGCTCATCCTGGAGGACCTTCTCAAACTATGTTTTCTTTAGAGGAGGTTGAATAAAAATAAGAGTAAAACCGGATCAAAATGAAAAAAGACATGGAGCAAATGCGGGAGCAAATGCGAAAGCAAATGCAAGAGCAAATGCGAATGCAGATAGAAAAGCAAATAAAAGATCAGATGAAATCATTGAAGAACAAAAAAAGATCTTCACCACATAACACAACTGCAGATTCTACTTCTCTATCAGATGGTTCAACAAATTCATAGATTAATTTTAAATTTTATGAACATTGTTAAGTATTATGGATTTGTTTTAAATTTTATGACCATTGTTAAGTATTATGGATTTATTTTAAATTTTATGACCATTGTTAAGTATTATGAATTTATTTTAAATTTTATGAACATCGTTAAATATTATGAATTTATTTTAAATTTTATGAATATTATTGAGTATTATGAACATTAATTATAATTATTATGAATGATGGTTGATTTACATTAAATATGATTCTTAATTATAAATTATTTAATTTATACAAGAAATATTTAAATAAAAGCAGTAAATTATTTTTTGTGATCGAATTTTAACATATTAGCGATGATTTGGGAGAATATTTGTTAAAATGTGTTAATATTTCCGACGAAAATTTTTTGTTGCTAATTATTTCCGACAAATTAGCGACGGATTATTCATCAGATGAATTTGAAATTTCTGACTTGCTCGTCGCAAAAATTATTATCCGTCGAAAAAGCCGTCGCAAATTTATCTGATGGAGTTTAGATCCGTTGGAAATCCGTCGTTACTGTTTCCGATGAAATTCTGATTCGTTGAAAAAAATTAGCGACATAACTTTAAGCGACGGATTTGAGTCCGTCGGAAATCCATCACTGAAAGTTTTAGCGATGGATTTTTGACTGTCAGCAACGAAAAAATCAATAATGAAATTTCTATAAGTGGTGCTTGGCTCACCGCTCGAAGTTATGAAAAGATACTAAAAAATAAGAGACATGTTCTAATCTAAGCAGGGCTTATACTTTATATATTATCATGTTGTAATTAATTAGGCTTAAATTGAGATAGTTTATTGCTTAATTTATTTTGTAAAGGACTTTGACTTGATATTCAAATTTTATAGGCACATAGTGGAGTACACTAAGGTAATAGGTTCTACTCCAAACTCCCCTACCCCTACCTTTTACCTCTTGATAAAAAAAAATATATATATATATTTTTATGTTAAAAGAAAAAATCTTCATCCCTAAGAAGCAAGCCAATTTGAGTATGCTGTATAATTAATTAGAGCCGAGGCGTTTTCTATGCATAATGGTATCAAACGTCAGGTCGTTTGCAAACTTCTGCTACAAATTCTGCAAACTATTTACATGTTAATGGATCAAAATTCAGTTGGTGCTTCTTTTTTTTTTTCTTTTTTCTTTTTTTCTTTTTAAATTTTCTTTTCCTATTAGTTTATTATTTCTCCTTTTTAAACCACAAACTTGTTATACTATTGCCTTCGAGACTTCATATGCTCACTTGGTTTCATAAAGTGCTTTATAGTTCTTTCAAAAATTGTTTATTTTCTAACTTCTCATTTAATATATATTGAAATAGTAAAATTTATTAAATTTTAAAAACAATTTAGTAAGAGTATCATATATATTAAAAAATATAAAATTTATTACTTTTAACTATATTAACCACATCTGAATTTTATTAGTGTAAAAAAGCTCCAATATATCTTTTCATTAAGTTATTCTTTTAGAAAATATTTTTCTACAAAAATATATATAAATTTTGCATTGCAAATATTATATAAAAATATATTTTCTATATGTAAATTATTTTTTTCTAAATAAACTATAAGTGGCGTATAAGTAAGTGGAGTGTAATTATGTGTTTATTATAAAAACTATAGTTCTATCGAAATAAGGTGGTTTGGAGTTAGAAATTTTTAATGATAGCTGAGGTTGCGTTTATTTTAAACAACTTAATCATGAAAGGCAGCAAGCTCAGGCAAGTAAATGTATCTCAAGTCATGCGGTGTTACCACATTTTGTTGTTTGATCTCTGCCTTCTATGGACATTCTAAAATGTAATGTGGATGCTTTTTGAGAGAGTGAATCAACGATGATTTCAAGAGTTTATGATTCATTGATAGTAGAAGTTATGGGGTTAGGGAGGCGTTGAATTGGATGAGAAGTAAAGATTGGAACTAAGGGTTTGTATTTGAAATTGATACGTTGATGATTATTTAAGTTTTGAAAGGTACCAGGGGCGGAGGGAGGGTACGGCAAGGGGGGATACGTGCCGTACCGGCGACCGGAAAATGTTTTGAAGGGGGATGAAAGTGCCGCAGCGGCGCAGCCGGTGGTGCCGCAGCAGTGCAGTCGCGCTAAGCCAGTGGTGCCCTACCAAAAGGAAGCTCCTGACTCCGCCACTGAAAGGTACTATCATATTTTGGTTTTATTATTGCATATTCTTAGTATTTTTAATTTTGTCAAAAGATTAGCGAATTGTGCCGCTCATATTATAGTTAGGACGGCAATTTCTATATTACTTTCTGGTATAGAATGATATTTCTCTGAATTTAATTTTTGATGGATTGATTTCTGATGTTATTAATATATGATTTTAATTTGCATTTAAAAAAAAAAACAAACGAAATTTATATTAATTAAACCCATATGAATTTAAGAATAAATGGAGCGATTTTTTTTTTATCGGATTTCATAAATATTTCTTTTAAAAAAAAGCTAAAGTTCAAACTAATTAAAATGGTTTTAGGAATTGAGTGCAGTAATAAAATCAAAAATAGAAAAAAGTTTCAAAATAAGAAAAATTGAGATGATTTAGAATTCTCACGTTTATACAATTAAGAAGTATTTTTTTTTTTAAATTTTTAACATTTTGAATAAATAAGTGATGAAGCAGTTTGACAGATAATCCAATAAAAGAAGTTATAGAAAAACTTTTTGCTTAAACAGAATTTATATATATATTTAAGAAATTATTAAAATAAAAATAATTTTTATTAGTAAAAATACATTTACTTTTTCTTTTAATCCATCCTAAATTATGGAGATTTCCTTTAGTATATCCTTATTTAATATCCATTGAAAACATTAAATTATTAATTATAAGACAATTTAATAATAAAATAATATATAAGTATATTGAAAAAAGACAATATATAATTTAGTCTTTTTAACTAATAAATACCAGCTTGAAAGCAGATGAATTTGCATTCCATTACCATCAGAAAATTCATATATGTAAATAATCAATCTCATTTTCAAAAAAAAAAAAAAAAAAATTTAAAACTTAATTTATTTGAAAAAAAGAATTTATATTTGAAAAATATCTGAAAAGAATATTTTTCTTGAAAAATATTTTCAAAAAATAACTTATATTCCATTTTTAATTGTAATTTAAAATAAAAAATATTAATAAATTTATATATAATATTGTAAATAAAAATTTTCGTTATAGTCTTTTATTTAATTTTTTTTTTTAAAATGATTTAATTTTATTATTTAAATACACAAAGTTTCAAAGCTCTTTTTATTTTTTCTATATAAACTACAAAATATATGATATCGAACTATATATATATATATATATATATATATATACTACAGTCATCCGATTATTATAGAATTAAAAATTAAATAGTTTTTTTAATTAATATTTTAAAAAAAAATTATTCAAAGAAAATATTAAATATAATAAATAAATTAAATTATTCGTTATCAACCACTGAAAAGTAAAAATATAATTCTAAAAAACAGCGTATTAAAAACAATTGAAAAGTAAAAATATAATTCTGAAAAAAAGCGTATTAAAAATAGAGAAGGGAAATAAAGAAAAGAAGAGCAAAAGGTCACGAAGGAGAGAAGGGGTCAGTGTCGGGCTATTAAAAAATTTTTGAAATATTTTAAGGGTATATAGTTAATTTTTCTCCACAATTTTCGAAAATTTTCAAGGTTTTATAGATTATTTTTCTTAAAACATGAAAAATTATCATTAAATTCATATATTTTTAAAAAATTTACAAATACATTCTTATTTCATAATTATTTAATTAAATCATCATTATATTTTATAATTTTAAATTTTTTAATTCATTTATGAAAGAAATTTTTATTATTTAGTTTCCAATCTTCTATATTATTTTTCAATTTAAAAAATTTGATTTTCATTTTCAAAATTTTAAATTCAAATCTCATTATTTAATTTATTTTTATATACTATTTTTATTATTATGTTATATTTTTTTTATTTATCTCACTTGATTACTAATCTATTTATATAATTGAAATTATATGAAAATAATTTTTAATGGATTAGAATATCTTTTAAAAAAAAGTAAATTTCAATAGTAAATTCTGTATTAAAATATTATATTACTTTAATAATTATTTTTATATGTCACAACGATAACGAAAAGAAATTTTTTTACAATAAATATCATTAAAAATCAACTTTATAATAATAAATCATAAATAATTCATCGACAATTTATATTAAAAAATATATTTATAAATGCGGATAATGATATCATTAAAAATATATTTTAGTAAACACTGGTAATGATATCATTAAAAATATTTTTTAATGAATGAAAAATAAATGAGAATAATCTTGATTTAATTATAATAGTTCATTCACTCTTTATAAAAATTTATTTTTTGAATATAAATTTTTTACACATATTAAAAAAAATAATTTATTTTATTAAAATTTTAATTATATTATTTTAAAAATATTAAATTTTATTAAATATTAAAAAATATTTTAAATATTTATTTGAAAAAAAAAAGAAAAGTTACTTTTTAGTCGGTATAGCATAATTAACAGAATTATCTTCTAGTTTTAGAACTCAACACTTTCATCTGAGATTTAATTCCGTCAAAATCCAAGTTCTCTTCATAAAATATTTATGTTAAGTTAATGATTTTCACTTTAATAATTTTCGCTTATCAAATAAAAGAGGATAAATATAATTTTAAAAATATCTTTATTAATAATAAAATTAAAAAAATACTATTTAATCTCTATAGTATAAAAAAATTTACTATTTAGTCTTTTAAATTTAAAAAATATATTAAAATATTTTTGATATTTTAAAATATTTACTAATTAGTTTCTCTATGAATTTTATTACTAAATATTTTACTATTTAGTCCCTATAGTTTAGAAAAAATTATTAGTTAGTCCCATAAATTATTAAAAAGTTTACTAATTAGTCCCTACATATTAGGGGTATTTTAATTTTTTTTTCATAATACTTAACGATCAAAATTAACGGAAAGACTAATTAGTAGATTTTTTAAAATGTCAGAGACATTTTAATGAATTTTTCAAAGGGTGAGCAATAATCAACAATGAGCGACATTACAAAAATAATTTCTATTGAATTGTAACTTTTTATTTTTAATAATTTAAATTTTATATATTTTAATTTTTATTATCTTTTTTGAATTTGAATAGTAAATTTATTAAAATTTTTATTTGTTTATGAAGATTGAGTTTGAGATTTTCTTTTTTGAATTTTGACGAAATTAAACTTCAGGAACTAAAGTGTTGAATTCAAAATATAGAGAGACAAATTTGTTAATTATGTAATATTTTAGGAAATAAAATATATTTTTTCCTTCGATTCTTTGAGTTTGAGAAAGGGACTTATAAATTTGTAAGAATTAAATTTCAGGAATTAAAGTGTTGGGTTCTAGAAAGAAGAGTTCGATCATTTATTTTTCCTGTCACTATTGGCATTTTTAACGGAGGGACCTCTAATTATAAAAGGACAAATATGTTAATTACATTATATTTAAGGGATAAAAAAGTAATTTTCTCTTAAAAAAATGATAATTAACGATAAGTTGATTTGGAAATAACATAAAATCAAATAGAATTATAATAGCGAATTATATATTACTATAATGAAATAGAGTGAACTACAATTTTAAGACAATAATAAAAAAAATTAATAAAATAATAAAATAGGAGATATTTATTTAAATTAGACCTAAATTGAATTTCTTAGCTTCTTAGATTGAATTTAAACTCTCTTTAGCTCTTAACCTGCTTGACTATGCAAAATATAATATATTGCATTGTTAAAAAAAAAACGGATTACTCCTTGATTAGCATATTTTTTAAATACTATATATTACCTTTTAATTTTGTACATTTATTTTAATTTTAGATATTTCTACAATTTGATATCTTTATAATGTGATATTTATATGTTTTAGTAATATTTTTTATTATAATATTAAACATAATCTACATGTATGTAAAATATTGTTAATTAATTACAAGTTATTAATATATATAAAAATGGATTGATGTATATGTCCATCTACGTCCATCTTGAATAGACGAAATATAAAATATAGACTATCACTATTATGAAATTCAAAATTTTGTTGATGTGAAGTCTTGTATATTGACGGCAGGAACGGAGGGAAGGTACGGTAAGGGGGGCATGTACCGTATCGGCGATCGGAAAATGCTTTGAAGGGGATGAAGGTGCCGCAACAGCGCAGCCGGTGGTGCCGCAGCGGCGCAGCCGGTGCCCTACTAAAGAAAAGCTTCTGGCTCCGCCACTGATTGACGGTGATATCCCAGAAAGCCAACAGTGTGTTCGATGATCCATCTCTTTAGATCAATACTGTTGTTAACTCTTCTTCATCACTTTTTTGAATCTGATTGTTTTCTGTGCGAAGCTCAAAGATGTTAATTTTAAATGTTTGTGAAAAATTTTAATGCTTTGACCCTTCTGCTTCTCTAGTATTTCTTGAATTTCAAACTAGGCTCCTTCTAAAATAGTCTGGAGGTGAGATTGTATGGCAATTTCATTGCATGTTTTACTCAGACATCTTTAGATTGATTTGGAGGATTTTAAGTTTGATTGATTTGAATAAATTTGGTCTGATTGAATTATTGAATCTCTATTATTCTCTAAATTTTTATTTTTAAAATCTCGTGAAATGTAATTTCTTTGCATAATAGAAAAAGTGATGGAATATATATATAATAAAAAAACACATTATTAAAGGAATAGACATTGATATACAGATTTATTTTATATATAGTGTTTTATGGAGATATGTGCAAGCCCCATGCATTTGAAGCAGTATTTTCAGCTGTCCAGCACCGAGAATCCCATATATTTTTGTCCAGAAAAAAAATAACAATTATTGTTAAAAATAGTTATTGGATAAACACATTGTCCCATATCGAAAAAGATTGAAAAGTTTAAAGCTTCTGCAAGCTTTACTAAGGAATATAAATCAGTATGCAAAACATGAAGGGAAATTTAAAATTGGAAATTAGATTAGTTTTAGTTGACTTTAAAACCAAGTATATATATATATATGGATGAACGAGATTCAATGGGTTTAAAAATAAGATATTTGGATTAAAATTTAATCTCATAAGAAAATTAAAGACACAAAATTAGTGATTAAGAAATTAATAGAGCGGATTATTGAATTGGGTAAGTTAAGGTTTTTAAATGTAATTTCAATGTGAGATTTTTAAAAAAAGTTAAGTGTGCCGTGAGTTGGTTTAGGAGTATATATATTTTGATTATTCTGATACTTCTTATACTATATTTCGTCAAATTATTACGTTTTGAAAGATTGAACGGGATATCTTTTAACAGATAAATGCAGAATTAGCTAATTAATATCATTTCTTTTCATTTGCATCACATCCGTCCGTCCACTCATATATACATGACAAAAGTCCATAACGCTGATTATTTTTTTTAAAAGTTTATAGTGCGCTTGCTCTTATAAGATATTTCTTATGTAAGATTTTGATCGGTTTTCATCAAAGTTGATTCTCTTTTATTGCCGAGTACTGATCAAATCATAGACACATATTCTAATTGTAGAAAATTTTATATCGCATATTTTATATATATATATATAATTGACTTATTGAGATGCAAACTTAAATTTTTATTGTCCTATAGAATGACTCCAATTATTATCAATAAATTAAAATTTATTGATAATTTATAATATAATTTTAAATTAAAGTATATGTTAAATATAAAAATTCAAAACTTTATATTGTTTCACAATTATAACCTGACTTTTAATTTTGAATAACTAAACTCATTTTTTAAAGTCAAATGTCAATTATATATTATACAAGATTTAAGGAATTTTTAATTAAAATTAATTTAAATATTTGACTATGATTAAAATAAAATTGAAAGAATTTTTTTATTATTCAAAATTAAAAAAATAAGGATACAATTAGAATTTTTTTTATTATTCAAAATTAAAAAAAAACAGGATACAATAATAAAAAGTGTAATGCTACAATTCTGTATTGGGTTTATTATTTAAAGAGAATACGAAATTTTTTTTCAAAAAAAAAAAAAAGAAAAGAAAAGAAAGCAGGGTGCATTAAAGAAGAGAAGGAAGCCCATAGTATTGGTATGTGCATATGATTAGAGGAATGATTGATGGCAGTGGAATGGCTAAAGGAAAAAAGAACACAACAGAGAAGAGAGGGCCTGCAAGAACTAGGATTCCCTATACATCGGATCTGCTGCAATCTTTCATTTGCCTCAATGCCTCCTTTCCTTACCCATCTCTCTTTATTATTTAATAAATCTCTTCCCTCTATTATTCTTTTCATTTATCCATTTTAGATAAGATTTCCCCTTCTTTTTTTTGCGTTTAAAACCTCCATTGTCAATGATTGTGATGCTGATTTGCATTCCCCATTTTTCAATATAAAAGCCTATTTGTGAATATAAATTTTACAATATATAAATAATCGTTACATAGCAACTTTACATTTAAAGTGGATTATGAGACTTCATCACAAAAATAATTTACAGATGCAAAAGTACTGTTTTTAAAACTTTACCTACAAATTTAATTTTGTAGGTCGAGTTATTTTTAAAATTATAAATTTATAGATCGAATTGTTTATTAAATTAATCAATATATAGCGACTATTTAAAATATCGATAATGAAATGTTTATTGATAAAAGGCAGTAGTTAATTTCTTTTGTTATAGTTTATTATTATTATTATTAAAAATGTTCTATAGCCACAAAAGCCAAGTGAGTTCAAAAATGAAATCTTATTGGACCACAAGTGAAGACTTATATGCATATACAAGAAAAGTTTCTTGTAAGGTCCCATCTATTTATATTTTTCAATTGTCAAGTTTTGATGATGGTATGAGCTCCTCATCCAAATAAAGGAAAACAAATTAAATTAAATCTAAATTAGTCTATAAGTAGAAAAATCAAAAGTTTATTATCAATAAGCTTTACCTAATTAATCAATTCCTATTATCAAGTAGATATTATCAAGTGTATTATGAAGTTCTTAACTTTTTTTCCCTTGAAAAAATTGAGAGAAGAAAAGAAAGGCATAGTGAAAATTATGGATAAAAGGGTATTTTCTGTTTGATGAAGACCACATTAGAAAGTGATGGAAGAAAAAGAGAAAGAGAAAGCTAGGTCCCATTTGCCTTTAGTTGTGGTATAAGGTCATGTGTAAGTGTATGCAATTGGGAATGTGAGAGAGATTGAGAGAGAGAGAAGCTTATTGATAAAGTAGAAACAGAGAGAGAGAGGGCCCTTATTGGAGGGTAATAATGGAAGTAGCCTTCATCCTCACTGGACTTTGATCCCATTTCCTAATTCCCACCAACCCAAATTTCAATTGCTTCAAACTTCAAATCATGACTACTTAAATTATTGCATTTTAGGGATGAATTTTAGATTTATCAATACCTATTAAAAATATAAAATATTTCTTTTAAATTTTAAAGATATTTCATATTTATGATTCGAATTCGAGATTTTTAATTAAGTGAAAAGAGATATATTTTATTCTATTTCACTTTTTGAATAAAAAATTATCTTTTAAATTAATATATTTTAATTAAAAAAAAAAAAAAACCCTGAATGCACTAATGTCAAGTGATTATATGATTAAAGGTTGACTATGGACAAAGTTTTTATTATGGAAACTCATATGTTTAATTTCATGATAGAATTAAATTCTAATCATGTCCTTTCTTTTTCATTCATTTTCATGTTTGAATTTACTTGCATTTTAATAGAGGAATTCAGAAACTGGGTAAATAATTTTTCTTGTGGAAGAAGCTTGTAAGGCTTTAATGAACTTTTCCTCCGATAACATATATGGAAGGTTAATTTGCACCAATTTGTAATTTTGACTTTTTGTTAGTTGCTATTGAAAAATACACATATCCTATAGTATAGTAAGTAGTGAAGCCACGGAAATTGTGATGTCAAAACTTTATATTATATTTATGATAATGAAGAATTAGATCACCGGCAAATTAATAAATACTTTTCTCTTTATGTATGTATAGAAGTTAGTGATAAATTTTCATATGTCGATATAATTATTCTGATTAGGGCCACTAAATCAGAGAATATCTAAAAGAGTTAAAAGGGAAAAATAATCTTGAATCATAGAAGAATATTTATTAGAAAGGGGGAGAAAGTTAAAGAGGAGATGAGAGAAAAAACGAAATCATGTGCTATTACAGAGAGTGGGTGTTAAAACCATAACTAGGTACCTTTTGTGGTCTGATTCCTCGCAGAACTTATATTATGAACTTACAATTCTTCCATGTGTTAAATTTGTTAACAAAATATATACTTATATGAAAATATTTACCCTTTTAAATATATATATATAATTAGTCAATTTAATTTAAAATTAAATTGAATTAAATAAATTAAATATTAAAATTTAAACTTTTCTAAAAATTAAACTCAATTAATTTTAAAAAATTAATTTGAATTAAATCGATTTGATTTAATTCAATTTAATTTATTTAATTTTTTATTTTTTATTTTTATTTTTAATATTTTAAAATTTAATTAAAAAATTTTAAT
Source organism: Manihot esculenta (assembly GCF_001659605.2). Taxonomy (NCBI): domain Eukaryota; kingdom Viridiplantae; phylum Streptophyta; class Magnoliopsida; order Malpighiales; family Euphorbiaceae; genus Manihot; species Manihot esculenta. The sequence goes on from NC_035171.2 coordinate 12,640,157, forward strand.
TTTAATTATAATTTAATTTTATATATAATAAAAATAATATAATATTGTTATTAATCAAATTAATTTAATTTTATTAATTTTTATTAAAATTAAAATAAAAATTTTTAAAAATAAAAATTAAATTAAATAAAAAAAATAAAATTTTAAATTAATTCAATATGATTATTTTTTTAATTTAAATTGAATAGCGTGGCCTGCAAACATACCATTTATTTATATATAAATAATGATCAGTAATTGCATAATAAAATATATCAATATTATTGAATTTATTACGAAAAGTACTATTATTGGATGATCTCATGTTTAATTTAGAATTTATCCTCTGTTCCTTGCAACTTCCCAACAACCGATTAGAATGCTAAAACCCCGTTTACCCACGTCATCGTTCTGACATTTGAGATCAGATGCCATCAACTGCCACGTGGAAGCGTGCATGTGGGTCACTTCGTAACAAGGGCCGAGTTTCCCTCCATACGTCACGGACCAATAATCCCCAACACGAGAAATTATCCCTGGTTGACAAAACTTTTGCAATTTGGAAAAAGGGCTTCACACTCTAATTTTAATTTTATAAAAATATTCTATTTAATTTTTTATTTTATATAAATAAAAAACTTCAACCTGAATTTTATGAAAGTATAATTACTAAAAATCTAATAACCACCCTGACAAAAACATGTAAATGCACGTTCTTTTTTTTTTTTTTTTTCTGACCATGCAATATCATTTGCATTAAAAGACTTAAAAAGGAGCTTAGAGAACTAAAACTCAAAATTAACTACATATGATTCCAAAATTCAGAGTCTACATATAAAAAATTCTATAATTAACTAGGTTCAATTCAATATAAAATAGCGAATGGATAATTTTAAAGGAAAAATATACCATAAGCATAACCAACGCACTATCAAATTAATATCGATGAATTTAAAATTAATAATATTGGCGAGTCTCACCATCGAACCAAAAATTCTAGTCTAATACTATTTAAATTGTGCATGCAAGAAAGGATTGAAAATCAACACCAATCTATAAGAATAAAGAGAAAGAACGGTTAGAAATAGTGTTACTCAAAGAATCACCAATCTAGTGCTAGGTTAAAATTATAAGATACTGTACGTCAAGAGCCATTGCCACCATATACCGAAAAAAGAGATTGAATCATATTTTCAATCTCATATAATTATAAAGTCGACACTTTAGTGTCGAATTATCACCAATCTCATTTTTGGTTCACTGACGATCAATATTTCATCGCACAACTATCAAAAAACATGATCATAAAATCAAAACTAAACTACAATAAAAAAAACTTAAAAAATAAAAAAATTAAATAAAACTACAACAAAAGCCATCGAGCTCGCTCTATATAAAAATAAAAAAGGTCAATGACAGGATAAAAAGACTCGGAGTACGCTTTCTCCTTTTATATAAAAAAATATGCGACTTCGTTTATATAAAAAAAAATACATTTATATAAAAAAATACTCTAAATTTACTCAGACACACTTACCACAAGTTAAATATGCGACTTCGTTAAATATGCGACTTCACAAGTGATCTATTTATTTATTTAAAAATATTATTTTGATTTTTGCTAATTTTGTTATAAGAAAATAATATTACAAATTAACTTTGATATAATAATATATAAAAGCTATCTTCTTATTTTAATAAAAAACATACTTACGCTCATTTGTAAATTTACACCACTATAACAAAACTAAAATTTAAAAACACCTATTTTAAAGTCATTTTGTACATAATATAAATATAACAAATAATAATAAAATAACATATAATATAATAAATATTAGGATAATTAGTGTCAAAAATCTAAACTTTTTTACTACTTTATGATTTGATTTAATTTAATTTTTAAAAGTTAATAAAATTATTTAAAATTGTAAATTTTATGTAATATATTTAAAATTAAAATTAAAATTTGAAAAAATATATCTTATTGAATAGGAATATTACATGAATTATTTTATTATACTCTAGGACATGTAATAAATGCTATTGATATAAAAAATATAAATTTTTTAATTTTATAATTTAATTAAAATTTTTTAAAATTAATACAACTAAACTCAAATTTCTAAATTTATCTTCTTTCACTGCTAAAAGTCTAAAACTGTATTATTATTCTTCATTTTTATTTGGTCTAGTGTAAGTGTCGACCCCATAAATTTTAGAAGAGTTTGATTTTGATGATACCAAAACTTAATAAATTGTGTTTATCTAACCATTTTCAATATTAAAAGTAGAATATCTGAAAAATATTAAAAAATCAAAGGAATTTTCTATATTAGAGAGGAAAAAAACTCTTAAGATAACACAAAATGAATCAAAAAAAGAAAAATAAAACTATGTATCTTTAAGATTTATTATAATTGAGTGAGTGTGTCAATGTGCCAATGATAAAATCTTTTACTCTTTTTCTATTTAAATGTTTTCTAAAAAAAATTATTTAAAAATATTTTCAAAAAGCAAGAATTTAAAAGTTATGCTTTAGCTTATTAAAATTTTTAAAAGACTAAAATTAAACATTTGATTTTAGATACAGTTTGAATTTAAGTATTTAATTTTTGCTTGTATTTATTTTTTAACTAACTACTTTCAGTCTACGAATTTAACTGATTTCAGTCTGCAAGTTTAATTAATTTCAATATGTACGAATTTCAACATTATAACGGCTAGTATTTTTAAAATTTACTACCATTAAACTATCTCTACAGTTAAATAGAAAAATTTTCAGATACCTATTTAGGAGATTAATTTTCTTTATAAATGAGTAATGAAAGCACTTATTTTTTAAGAGTAATCAAAACCCTTGCGTTAAAAGCTTTTCATTCAAATTTTTGATCTTTATTGACAAATCTTCTCTCTCTCAAGGGTTGTTCAGAGTGTTTTTTTCTGAATCAAAATCTATATAAAGTTGATCAAGTGTGTGTTCACTTGATAGAGGTTTTAAGCACTTATTGAAATTTAGGTAGAAGTTTGAGTGGTGTATCAAACTTGTAAAGGTCTACAAGCGCCTGGAAAACTTATTGTTATATGAAAATTTATTCTCTAGTGATGATTTGAGATCCAGATAATAGGGTTTTACAAGGGTTCTATAAACTTAGAAAAAACTTAGTCCCAGAGGAGGATGCTCCTCCCCCTTTTTATTCGTTTCTTTTGTCTGCTAGTGACGTATAACAAATTTCTTGTCATTGGGCCACCTGTCTCTGCCCTACTGATACGGACGTATGAGAGTATCAGATCTCTGCTCTATGCGTAACGGCCATTTAATTCTCCTCTGGCACGCATGCAGATGGACCCACCAGGCGGATGGGCTGGCCACCTTCCTTCTTCCGGGCTGGGCTGGAAGATGAGAGTAAGGCTGAGCCCAGAGGAGATCTGATCATTGAGCCGAAAAGGCTGGGCCGGCCTGATTGAGAAATCTAGGTGGAGCCCGGTCTTAAAGCTGAGCGGGCTGGACCTGATTCAGGCAGGAGACTTGAGGGCCTCCAAGTAATGGGCTGTCGTCATGGGCATGCCCCCAGATCGGGGTGGAGAAATCCAGCGGTCATCATCTAGCCTGGTAAAAAAAGGTTCAGTAGAGTGAAGACTCAGGGAAGGTCCTTGGGATAGTGAATGTAGACAGTATTCGTCGAACCACTATAAGTTCTCTGTGTTTGATTTTCTTATCTATAAGCTTTTTACTTTTATTTTTCATTATTTATTTTAGATATATGTTTACAAGTTAGATCAATACTAATGAGAATATGCTAAAACTAGCTTGCTAATATTATTTCTGTTTTGCTTTCCTGTATCTGTTCAGTATGTGTTTATATGTGACAAGCTGCTTTCTTAATTTTTCAAGAAAATCTTTAAAATATCCATTTTAAGCTATCATTTTTTCATACTCATAATTAGTAACCACAATTTTTTCATTAAAATTTAAAGTAAGAGCTGAAAAATTAGTAAAATGACCCATTCACCCTCCTCTTGGTCACTTATCTTAGGATAATAATAAGTAACAACAACATTGTTTCTTTTTCTTTTTTTTTTTTTTCTAATATCTTATTTCTTTAGATTTTAATCATGTTAACTCCGATACAATGTATATACTTGTATCTCCAAACATAAACTTATCTATTGAATAATATCAAAAGGGCTGAAATTTATAAAAACAATAATACAAATGTAGACAATGAGATTATAGTTCTATTTTTGATAACGTTAAAATGATTTTTTATAATAAATATAATAAAATTTATCACTATAGATATCTAACAAAATATTTAGAAAGAAAGAAATCAATAATTATAAAATTTATTACAATTTCCATTAGATTTAGTCATAAAAAAAAGTGAAGTTATGATTTTTACACTAAACCATACAAAGATGAAAAAAAATATATTTAGAGATTTTTGAGTTGAATATATTGTACTAAATTTTAAAGATTTAGATTAAATTATAAAATAATAATAAAAATTTAAATTTTTTATATATCAATAATTTTATTTACGTGTCATATAAATATAATAAAATATATTTTATTATCATTTATTTTATTATGCGAGTATTTATACATTACAAAATAATAATTAAAAAAATTTATTTTGATCCTCAGTTATTCCTAATTTTTAAGACTATATGCCCACAAAACATTTTTGTTGTTTTTTATTTTTCATTCGCTATCATTCTTTATGTCTTGCAAACGAAAAATAAAAGCATTTTTGTTAAACCAAGAATTAATTACGATTTAGAATATCATTGTAATTGTAAATTAATTAACTAATATAGAACAATACCAACTTAAATATCATTTGTGTTTACAATATTACCGACATCAAAATGGTTTATATAGTTAATTTAGGCAATTATTTTTATTTCACAATTTCAGAAAATATCTTCCCTTCATCTAATAAAAATTTAATAATTTTTTTAATACTTAGGAAGTAGAAAGAAGATTTATGAAATGGTGGGATAATAACATCATCTTGTTGATCGTGAAAATAAAATAAAATAAAATAATTTTTTTTTAGTTCGGCTAGCATGGATAAGGCCATCAAAAGCTTAAATTTATAAACCATAATTCCATAATCTATACGATACATATAAAAATAGGAAAGGAGGGAGGGAAATGATTACATTGATAAAACTACTCTTAATCATTTATATTATTTATAATGATAAATTTTATTATTCAAATAAATTTATTTTTAAATTTATACAATTTTCAAATATTTTAAATACTGTGAATAAATGTAGTCCTATATATATATAGTGATGCTACATAATAATACTTAAAGTAAGTTTTGAGCCGTCACTATAAGACATAATTACGTGACAAAGATCTGATAAGTAGGAAACCCGGTCTAGTCCGAGGAAAGGAAGATCCGGACACCTTAACATCCGGATCACCATCAAGACTCTCCTTTATTTTGACAGGGTGAGTTTCGGTATGAAGTTACCCTTACTAGATACAGTCCAACGTATTTCTGTTACGCCTGTAATCATGGGATTATCAACCTATTAGCCGGTGATATCCTTTATCAAGCAGTCAGCCACATCATCGCCGGATTATCAGGAAATGCCATATTTATCTCCTCCTTCTTACCGTATAAAAGATGAAGAATCACAGAGGTAAAGGTACGCTATTCTTTTATACCATTCAAGTCATAAGCAATCTATTGCATACTCTCTATTTTGCAGTATACTAACTTGAGCGTCAGAGTGGTTGCTGTGGACATCCATCATGTAACGACCCGGAAACCGGAAACCGGTACCCCTCAGTAACGGTCCGAACCATCACTGGCACTAGGATCCAGATCGGCTTAAGGCCGCCGGGACCCGTAGTCAGCCAACTATACTCTCTGTGTACCTGATAAATCCCATACATGATACAAAGATACTCAACAATCCTGTAAAACTCTATAGGCTTAACTACTGCAACTCAGATCTGACAATCTGAAAAGGCCCTCAGGGCCTATACCAGGAACTACTATCTGCTGTGAGTTAAGGGATTGAAACCCTTTTACTCTGTGATACATCCCACTGGTATCTCATCGAAGCCAGACATTAAGCCTAACTCACACATTTCTCATCAAGAAACGTAAAACAGGATTCATGTACAAGGGATTAATCATCATACATCACACTATAGCAATGATACTAGGGAAAGCACAAGTCGATTCAGTATATGACAGTACATAGCTATACATGACATGACAACGAAGCTTTTAATTACATCATGTCCACTATGCTAGTACAACATACAATCATGCATAACTTTCCGCTGTGCTCTTGCTGACTTTGACTTCCCATAGCTATCTCAGAACCTGCAAAACTGGGATTAAGGGAGTGGGATGAGCTCTAGAGTCCAGTGAGGAGGAACAATAAAAACAGTTCATTCATTACATGCTCTCATGAAATGCATCACATCACAAACATATCATCTCAAGGATGAACTTGTCACCAATAACCCTCAACTACATGTTATACTGATGCCAACTGTGCCAAGGAGACTATGTCATCACCTGGTCTACACTTATCTCTCTGATATCACAACATGACTAACTGTGCCAAGGAGACGAGGTCTCACCTGGTCTACACTTAACTCTGATTTGACAGCCCAGCTGTCTCACTCATAGTACCAGGAGCGACCTGGACTATCCAGGGGCGACCTGGTATGGCTATCTCATGCCATAAATCTGTATCTGCTCTCTGTCAAGGGCTAAGGATCATCCAACATTCATCCACATAAACAACATCTTATGCAATGCATCATCTTCGTGAATTCTAATGCAATACAACCTAATACATAACATGGCAGTTTATGATGCATGGATCATGCTAGAATCGTGTCATTTCTCAAGATAAAATATGTAGTTTAGTTCCACTCACCTCTGCTCTTCTGGCAGATACTGTACTGACTCTGATATCTCTAACTCTGATGACCTCCTCGAACTCTCGGGTCCAATCCTACACAAATGGACTCGAATGAGGTGTCACACATACTTTGAATAACTCTTCAACAATTCCCCATAATCCCCTCTAAACCTCTGAAAATAATCACATAACTCATGTAAACGAAGGCTGGCCAGAACACATTCGGCAGCAGGTTCGGCGGCCGAATGTCCTCTCCAGAGCCGAAACTCATGCATGTTCGGCGGCACCTTCGGCGGCCGAATGTGCCTGACAGATCCGAACGTCCATTCTTTCGGAGGCAACCTTAGGCAGCTGAAACTACCTCCACAAGGGGTTCGGCGGCCGAATCCTCCCTTCGGCGGCCGAACCTGAGTTCATCCATAACTCAGCTTCGTGCATGAACAAGCCTGTCAAGCAACTCCACTCCACAAGAGGTTCGGCGACCGAATCTTCACTTCGGCGGCCGAAGCTGGGTTCTCCAGAAGGCAGAACCTTGCTTCCTCTCCTGCACAACTTCTCCAACACACTCTAATCATGCATAACTCAGCGTCTCAACTCACATATACTCTGGTATATGCACAAAGGGGTCCCAAACTACCTATTAACCCCAACAAAACAACTAACACAACACATAATCATGCTGTCACCATTAAAACAACAAAACTAAACTCTAAAACCTAAGCATGCAACTCTACCCTTAACCTCTTTAAAAGCTGTTAAAACCATAAAACAAGTATAACGACCTCTCTTACCTCCTGAAACTAGCAGAGGAACAACTTGAACTCAACAAATCCCCTTCACAAGCTTCAACTCACCAAAACCTCTCTTTTCTCTCAAAACCTTCAAAACCTCTTGCAAACGAGCAACCCTCTGCATGAGCTGATTAAAAGCTTGCAGATGAGTCAAGGGAGACGTGGCCTAACCTCTGGTCATGATCTGGAGGTGAACACCTGGCCAAACCACGGACTGAGGAGCATGCACAACTAACCGACCACCTCAGCTTCGGCTGCCGAAACTGCATGCAAAACCATGCAACTTTCGGGGGCCGAACATAACCTTCGGGGGCCGAACATGAGGCACTTTCGGCGGCCGAACGTAACATTCGGGGGCCGAACATGACAGAAACTCCTTTGGCCACTTCTCCACAAAACTCAATCCTTTTCCATTCTAAACCTTTACAATACTCGCTTCCGATGTCTGAATCTAGCCGGGTATTACACATCACCACCTCATCTTCTCTTCTTTGCTGGTCTAGCCAATCGCAGCTTAGTCCCATTCCGGCCACGTCATCAATCTAATCTCTACAACATCATTTGGTTTCGTTACTAAAAAATCCAATAAATTCTCTCTGTTCATTTGGATCAAGATTGGACTTTTATTTCTCTTCTTTCTGAAAAAGGAATCTCTCCTCTTTCTTTCAAAATGGTTGGATTTGTACATGTCATTACGGGAGGAACTGATAAGGGTAAAGAAAAAAAATAAGCGTGTAGCACAAGATGTCCTATCAGTTGAACAAGAACCATGGGCCAAGTAAGAGGTAAGGTTCCGTCTTGTTGTCAAAGCACTTAGATTCTTTTAAAATGACCCACTGGTCGTTATGAACCTCCTGAACCGGTATGAGGTAAGTCGATTATTGGTGGACATGGATAGCTCTATTAACCCTCTCATTTTAAATATTTTCAACAAGTTAGGCTTGAATAAAAACAGCCTTATTAGGGTTTCCTATCCATTGGTAGGATTAGGGGACAAGACAGTGGCAGTACTAGGTACCATCAATCTCCCTCTAGTACTGGGTGACGAAAAATATAGGCGAGATTTATATGCAGAGTTTGTAGTAGTAGATATCCCATTTGCATATAATATGATAGTCAGTTGTCCAGTCCTGAACTGCCACAATATCATTATTAACATGAGTGCCATGTGTCTTAAGCTATCAGCCCCCAAAGGGATAGCAGTGGTCTGAGGCAATCCGAGGTTGGTTAAAGAAGGCTACGGACACCTATCAAAAAGACTCGACAAAGAAACATGCCCATTGACCTGCTGGAGAAGGCAGAATCTCACATAAAGTCCAAGCCAGCAGACCCGGTAGAGGAGGTTCAGATAGGTAAGAAACAAAAGGTACAATTCGGTACTGCCCTAACCGGTGAAATCAAGGCTCTTCTAATAAAATTGTTAAAGAGTCAAGTAATCACTTTCGCTTGGTCTCCAAAAGATGTAACAGGTGTGGACCCAGCTCTTGTCACCCATAAGCTATCTATTGATAAGACTGTCAAACTAGTCTAATAAAAGAAAAGAAAGTTTGCACCGAAGAGGCAGCCGGTGATCAAAGAAGAGGTTGATAAGCTTTTGAGTGCAATGTTAAAAAAGAAGTCCAGTATCCCACATGGCTGACTAATGTAGTCCTGGTAAAGAAGGCTAATGGAAAATGGAGGATGTGCATGGACTTCACTAACATGAATAAAGCATGTCCAAAAGATTATTACCCATTGTCGTCCATTGACAGATTAGTAGACTCGCCTTAGGTCATGCAGTGGTTGCCTTCCTTAATGCCATTTCAGAATACCACCAAATCATGATGGACACCGATGACGTAGAAAAAACCACATTCATAACAGACGAAGGAGTATACTGCTATAAGGTATTGCCTTTTGGATTAAAAAACGTAGGGGTGACGTACCAAAGGCTGGTGTCAAGAATTTTTAAAGACATGGTGGGATCAATAGTCGAAGTGTATGTGGACGATATGGTAGTAAAAATTCGATCCTTGGAAGACCACCCAAAAGATATCTAAAGAGTCTTTGAGGTACTGGATAAAGTGGGTATGAAGCTGAACTTTGAGAAGTGTACCTTTAGGGTGAAAGATGAAAAATTTCTAAGGTATAGCATCTCAGAAAGAGGCATAGAGACGAATCTTGAAGAGATCAGTGCTATCTAAAACATGGAAGCACCCAAAACTATCAATAAAGTATAAAGGTTAAATGGGCGAGTCATAGCCTTAGGACGATTCATATCATGCTCGGCCAAAAGGTGTCTCCCATTCTTTAAGGCTGATAGCCGTTGTCGAAACCGTAAAAAATAAACCTATTATCAATCAACAAAATAACTTGTAGATAGTGGCAATAGGGTCGAACCACATGGATTTGACACTAAAGACTCTCCTAACTATGACTTGGGCAAAAAGTAAAATAAAATAAAAAGGGGGTTTTGTTTGAGATGATAGTAGATTAGAATTAAAGCTGAGTAAAAGAAAGCAATAATTAAAAAGATGAGTAAATCAATGGGAGAAGGACTCTAGTTGAAGTATGGATCTATTTCAGTTGTTTAGAATTGATCATTGATTTTTTGATACTCCTATTTATTTCAATAAATTAGTTTAGGTTGTGAGAAGCGTTCATAACCAAATTCCTCCTTAGTTTTAGTTTGACTAGGAAACGTTCGCTAATCAAACACTAGTTAACAAGTTGCCAAGGAACGTCCTTGAGGTTTTTTACTTTTCAACTGTTAACTGCATTAAGACTTAGAGAAACCTAATTCTAACCTTGCCAACCGCATGGTCAAGTTTAGATTATGCAACCAAGTGTGCTTGTGTTCAAATAATTTAAGCAATTATGGACCCAAATTATTTAAACTAACAATTTATCACTTATGTAATTAAAAGCAACATGCCTTAATTGATTCTAATAGCAAAGCAATAATAGCATGAAGAACAAGTTGCATAAATATTAAAAAATAGAAGTTTAATAATGGAGTTTTAAATCTCCCAATTCATCACAAAACTGAAATTCCTCAACTTCAACTAGAAAAGAAGGTGTTTAGCCACTCATGGTGGACAAAAATACACAAAAAGAGAAAGAAGAAAGGTAGAAAGGAGGCTACTGTGTTGCTGCTGAGGTTATGCAGAAAATCCGACTCCCCCCTGCTGGTTTTGTGGCTGTCTCCCTTTATAGGTGAAGAGTCCTAGTCCAATTAGGATTTGGAATCCTAATTTGACTTGGTCTTTTGTAGTCTTTTATTCATTCTTTGCCTTTGTATTTAATCATGAATAAATCTTCTTTTTGGAGAAAGTCTTTCTTGGGAGTGACTCTTGAAGATGTCATAAGATTGGTCTTGTGGTGTTTGAAGTAGAATAGGACTCCAACACTTTTGAAATTCTAATTTTTCTTTTTTTTTTTTCGCGCTGCTGTCCTTGTCTGCGTCAATTTGATTTGGACAGTTGATTTGTCCAAATCATTTCTACAAGTCAGTCCCAGATTTCTATTTCTGCTTCAGCTTCCTGCAGGTGATTTGGCCAAATCACTTTGACCCAGTCGATTTTCCAGCTTTTTCTGCAATTTTTCTCCAAGTTTTCAGTTTTCTCCTTTTCTGTAAAAACATCATAAAAACATAGATTAAAATAGAAAAATGTGTATTTAAACAGTAATAATGATAATAAAAATGTGGCTAAATTATGCTCGATCAAAGGCCTTGAAGGGCAAAGATAAGTTTCAATTGGGGGGAAGAATGTGCAGAGGCTTTTGAAAGTTTGAAAACCTTTTTACCTTTTGCTCCATTGGTAAGCCCGCCTGCCGAAGTCAAAGTTTTGTTTCTATACTTATCTGTGACACAAGAAATAATTTGCTCGATGCTTGTTCGTGAAAACAATGGGGAACAAAGCCCAGTAGATTATGCCAGCCAAGTTCTGAAGGGGATAGAGTTGAATTATCCTCCCTTCGAAAAATTAGCATTTGCAGTCCTAATGTCAGCCACAAAACTACGACCATATTTTGAGTCATACACCATAAAATTTAGAACCGATTATCCTTTGCGAAAGGTTCTACACAGATTGAAGCTATTTGAGCGGTTGTCCACCTAGGCGGTAGGTCATGAAAGCCCAGGTGCTAGCCAATTTTGTAGCTGAAATGACTCCGCCGATAGAACCTTCGGAGTCCCCTAAGTCAACCAAAGAGGAGTGGAAGGTTTGGGCAAATGAAGCTTACGAGGCTGGGGGTTCCGAAATCGAGATCCTGTTGCAATTTCAAACTAGTATAAAGCTTCAGTATGCGACAAAGCTCGCATTTAATGCCACCAACAATGTAGTCGAGTACGAGACTGTAATTATGACCTTGAAAATCATCAAGGAATTAGGTATAAGAAAATCTATTATTTTTAATGACTTACAATTAGTTGTTAGTCACTGTTAGGGACAATTTAAGGTCCGAGAACTGAATCTTATCAAATAGAAAAAGGTTCGGTCCCTAATAGAGAAAATCAAAGATAGGCAAGGCAGCTGCGAACTCTGCTAGGTGACCAAAGGCGGATCTTCTAGCTAAGATGGCAGCGACAAGTGAATAGCACTTGACTCAACCATTTCAGTCGGTGGAATTGTACACTCTAGCAATGGAAGTGGAAGAGTCTTTCCCCATAGAGGAGGGCGAATCGTGGATGACGCTCGTGTATAAATTTTTGGCACAAGATGATCTTCCAGCCGATGAGTTATCAGCCAAATAGGTAATAAGAAAGTCCTCTAAATATGAACTAATAGATGGTTGGTTGTATAGGAGGTCCTCCAAATAGCCATGGCTGTGATGTGTTATAGAGGATGAAGGCTAAGAAATCCTAAAAGATATCCATGAAGGTGATTGCGGTAGCCATGAAAGAGCTCGGACAGTCGCCCGAAAAGCATTTAGACAATGGTATTACTGGCCGATGATAATGCAAGATGCGAAGCAACTTGTCCAGAAGTGTCGAAGATACCAAGTACATGCTAATATCCTAAGGACCCTGGGAGAAATGCAAGCAACTATTGGGAACCCCTGGCCTTTCTTTCAATCAGGGATAGACATCCTTGGCCCATTTTCTAAGGTATCAGGGTCAAAAAAGTTTATAATTTTAGCAGTAGATCATTTCAGCAAGTGGGCCGAGATTAAGGCAGTACAGTCCATGACCATCCAACAAGTGATTTCCTTTGTCAGTAAAAACATATTCACTCGATTTGGAATACGAAAGATAGTGATCATCGATAATAGAACTCAATTTGTAAGTTTCAGATTTAAAGACTTCTGCAAGAAATGAGAAATTAACCTGAGGTTTAGCTTAAGTTATCACCCTCATACTAATGGTATGAACGATGTGATAAACATAACCATCCTCTAAGGGCTAAAGAAAAGGTTCGGCTAAGCCAAGGGCAACTGGCTCGAGGAGTTATCTCACATACTATGGGCATATAGGACCACTCCTAGGATAGCTATAGGAGAAACACCCTTTTCTCTGGTATACGGGGTCAAGGTAGTCATCCCCATGGAAATCCATATAAGCAGCTTCAGGACATAATACCCTGAGATTTTAGGGAATCTGGAAGAAAAGGAATTCAATTTAGGCCTGTAGAAAGATAATATTTTGTTGTCGTCTCACAATAGAGATTACAACCTATTTATACATGAGAGACAGTATCTAAACAGGAAGGAAAATCAAACTTATGATTATACAATCCTTAAGATTAAGCAACTGACCCATCTATCAATATTTACTTCCTATATTAACATATTTACTTTCTATAACTTATAACACTCCCCCTCAAGTTGGATCATAAATGTTAATCATACCCAACTTGTTACATATATAATCAACTCGAGTCCCATTCAGAGCTTTAGTGAAAATATCTCCTAATTGTTCTCCAGTTCGGATATGTCCTGTTGATATTATCTTTTATTGGACCTTTTCACGAACAAAATAACAATCAATCTCAATGTTTTTAGTCCTCTCATGAAATACTGGATTGGAGGTAATGTGGATAGCTGCTTGATTATCACACCACAACTTAGCAGGCATTGAATTTATGAATCCAACTTCTTCCAACAGTTGATGTACCCACAAGATTTCACAAACGGCTTGTGCCATGGCTCGATATTCAGATTCAGCACTAGAACGGGAGACTACATCTTGCTTCTTACTTTTCCATAAGACCAAGTTACCTCCCACAAAAACACAATACCCAGTAGTTGACCTCCTATCAACTTTCAACCCTGTCCAATCAGCATTAGAAAAGCATTCAATATTTGAGTGCCCATGGTTACCATAGAATAGGTCACGCTCTGGGGCCCCTTTAAGATAACAAAGAATCTGTCCCAGAGCATCCCACTGGGCAACAGTAGGAGAATACATAAACTGACTTACCATACTTACTGAATATGCAATATCAGGACGAGTCACCGTCAAATAATTCAGCTTGCCAACTAATCTTCTATACTTTCCAGGATCTGCAAATGGCTCACTGTCTTCTGTGGTAAGTTGAAGGTTAGGGGTTATTAGGGCACTACAAGGCTTAGCACACAATTTTCCTGTTTCTGCCAACAAATCAAGAATATATTTTCTTTGAGATAAGAAGATGCCTTTCTTACACCGCATGACTTCGATTCCCAATAAATATTTCAAGGAACCCAAATCCTTTGTATGAAACTGTGTTTTAAGAAATTCTTTTAGGGATGTGATGCCAGTAATGTCACTTCCTGTAATAATGATATCATCCACATATACTACAAGCAGAATTACTCAACTATCAGAATTTTTATAAAACACTGAGTGATCACACTTACTCATCTTCATTCCAAACTGTTGGACCACCTCACTAAACCTGCCAAACCATGCCCGAGGACTCTGTTTCAAGCCGTAAAGGGATTTTTGAAGTCTACAAACCTTACCTGACTCTCCCTGAGCAACAAAACCAGGTGGTTGCTCAATAAAAACCTACTCCTGAAGATCACCATGAAGAAAAGCATTTTTAATATCCAGTTGATGCAAAGGCCAATTATGAGTAGCCGCGAAGGAAATAAACAATCGGACAGATGCGAGCTTGGCAACTGGGGAGAATGTATCAGAATAGTCAACTCCATAAGTTTGTGCATAACCTTTGGCCACTAAACGGGCCTTGAGGTGAGCAATAGATCCATCAGGGTTTACTTTCACTGCAAACACCCATTTGCACCCAATAGCCCGCTTTCCTGGGGGCAAGGACATCAACTCCCAAGTACCATTAGTGTCAAGGGCCATCATTTCCTCTTCTATTGCAGCACGCCAACCAGGATGGGACAAAACCTCAATAACAGTTTTGAGAATTGAAATAGAATCTAAAGCAGTGACAAAACAACGAGAAGAGGAGGATAATTGATCATAAGAGACACAAGATCAAATAGGATAAGTGCAAGTACGTTTACCTTTGCGAAAAGCAATGGGAAAATCTAAGTCAGACAGTGAAGGATCAGTGGGAGCAGGATTGGTCGACGAAAAAGCGGGTAGCGGAACGGAGTCAGAGTCCTCTAAGCTTCTGGAATACACATGAAAGATGGGAGGGCAACCTGGCACATGAGCAAAAGGTTTAGGAGCAGTCTGAGGAGACAGAGAGCGAACAGTGTATAACAAGAGGTCATCTTCCTCCTCCTGGGTGTTATAAACAGATGATGGCAGAAAAAACAGAGTGGACTCAAAGAATGTTATATCCGCAGACATAAGATACCGATTCAGATCAGGAGAAAAACAACGATACCCTTTTAGACGTCGAGAGTAGCCAAGGAAAACACATTTGAGTGATTTGGGATCCAATTTAGTAACCTGTGGACGAACATCACGAACAAAACAAATACAACCAAAGATACGTGGCTCAATAGGAAACAAAGTTTTAGTGGGAAACAAAATATTATAAGGGATATATCACCATGAAGGATGGAGGAAGGCATGCGATTGATCAAAAAACAAGCAGTGGATACAGCATCAGCCCAAGAAGATGTCGATTTTTTCTTTCAGCAACTCCATTTTGTGAAGGAGTGGCAACACAAGAGGACTGATGAAGAATCTTTTTTTGTAACAAATAAGATTGAAATTCCCCAGAGAGATACTCTTTAGCATTATCACTTTGTAATATACGGATGGAAGTATTGAATTGGGTTTGGATTTCAGCATAAAATGCACAAAAAATAGAAAATAATTCTGAACGACTCTTCATTAAAAATAACCTAGTAGTACGAGAGAAATCATCAACAAAAGTAAGAAAATACTTAAAGCCAGACTTAGACACAACAGGACAAGGACCCCAAACATCTGAATGGACTAACTCAAAGGGGGACGAAGCCTGTTTATTGACTCAAGACAGTGTAGGTAAACGATGATGTTTGGCAAATTGACAAGACTCACAATCTAGAATAGACAAAGAATGAAACTGTGGGTATAACTTCTTCAAAGCTGAGAGAGAAGGATGCCCCAAACAACAATGAACATCAAAAGGTGTTAAACGCGTGGAGCATACCAGAGATCGAGGTATTTGCTGATCCAAGACGTAAAGACCCTCTGACTCACTCCCTCTACCAATAATCTGCTTCGTTGAAAGATCCTGAAAAACACAGTGATCAAGAAAGAATGAGACACAACAATTCAATGCACGAGTGAGTTTACTCACGGAAAGCAAATTAAATGCGAACTTAGGGAGACACAACACAGAGAATATAGAAAGAGAATGGGTTAAATTGACATGACCAGAATCCATGATAGAAGATTTAGTTCCATCAGTAAGAGTAACATAAGAAGGCGATGTATGAGACTCAAGATTGGACAAAAGGGTAGAATTACCTGACATATGATCGGTAGCACCAGAATCAATAACCCATTTGGAGAATGAAGATACAAGACATGCAGTAGAGTTACCTGACTCGACAATTGCAGTGATAGAGGAGGAATTAGAGGATTTTAGAGATGCCCGGTATTAGATGAATTGTACATACTCATCTGCAGATATCAAAATTCCTTGATCGGAAGATCCATTCAATTTGTGTTCCGTGATTTTAGTCATCATAGGAATCACATCAGTTACGGTGGCGGTTTTAACTTCAGCCATAAGGACAACCAACCCAAAACGATAGCAACAAAAGAAATACAGAATCAGAAAACAGTACTCGGCGTAAACAGTACCGATGAACAGTACCACGTGAACAGTACCAATGAACAGTACCCATGAATAATACCGATGAACAGTACCACGTGAACAGTACCGATGAACAGTACCACGTGAACAGTGCTGATGAATAGTACCGAATATGAATAGTACCTAAAACACCTCTACCCAACACCCGAACGGCAAACAAACTTTAGATCTGACAAGGGGACTGTGTGGCTACTCTAACGACGGTGAGATCTAAATGTTACCCTTTATGGGTAACCCAAATGAATAGAGCCCTAAGTCTCCAAAAAAAAAAATTAAAACTTGACGAGAGAGAGACAAAATATTAAATCTCTACGAGAAAGGCATTGATACCATGTAGAAAGATAATATTTTGTTGTCGTCTCACAATAGAGATTACAACCTATTTATACATGAGAGACGACATCTAAACAGGAAGAAAAATTAAACCTATGATTATACAATCCTTAAGATTAAGCAACTGACCCATCTACCAATATTTACTTCCTATATTAACATATTTACTTTCTATAACTTATAACAGGACCAATCAAAATTTCTATGAGAGAAGGCCGCAATCAGAATGGCAGTTTATAGAAATAAAATGTCCATAAGGTTCAACAGTAAGGTCGGACTACAAGCTTTTAATGTGGAGGACCTAGTCCTCAAAAGAGCAGATGTAAAAAGTGGCAATGTCGGGCCTACTAAGTTGGGCGAGAATTGGAAAGAACCATTTAAGTTTCAAAAGTTATTCATCCAGAATCATATAAGTTGGTCAAGCTAGATGGTCAAGTCATTCCCCCATGTCTGGAATATTTGTAATCTGAGAAAGTTTTATCAATAACAAGGTAAAGAGTTATTTTTTTCACATGTTGTATTCTTCACTGATAAGGAACGATGGGATTGCCTTCCTCAAAAAGTTTAAGATACAAGAAGGGGCTACAAGGTGGGTTCTGCCAGGATAAGTCACAAGGCATATTTCGCCAGACCATCTAGGCATCGGTCCCACTAAAAAAGGCCACAAGGCAAGTTCTGCTAGATCATCCACTAAAAAAGGCCACAAGGTAGTTTTCGCCAGGTCAGGTCACAAGGTAGATTCTGCCATACCATCCGGGCATTGGTCCCACTAAAAAAGGCTACAAGGCGGGTTATATCAAGCTAGGTCACAAGGCGGGCTCCGCCAAGCAAGGTCAAAGTGGGTTCCACTAGCCCATCTGGACATTGGTCCCATTGAATGAGGACACAAGGTGGGCTCCGCCAGGCCAAATTACAAGACGGGTTCTGTCAAGCCACAATCAGGGCGTTGGCCCCACTAATAAAGTCATCCTGATAGCCATGAAGTAGGTATACCATTCCACAAAAGATAAAAGTTCATATTAATAAGGTGAGCCTTATGACAAAGTATCAAGACGAGTGACTGGGTGAAAGTCCCTTATTGCAAAATTTTCTCAAGGCGAGAGTTTATCAAGCCACAGGCCCAGGTATTAACCTATTTTATATCTGTTAAAACATAAATTAAGCCCGACAAAGTAAATGTGCTTTAACCCCTTCTTTGGTAAAAAATGATGGATATCAGATTCATATTTTGGTTGGGAGGTAGCCTCTTGATCAATAGTTTAAATTATGGAAAGCAACAAGGGCACGCGCAGAACAAACAAAAGAATAGATTGCAAAACATGTATTCTTATTACAAAAGATCATAAAGGAGAAGGACTTCAGTATCCCTCGAAAGTCTCAAGTGCATCAGAATTTCCTAAACATATATTACGTCATTAGCAGAGGCCAGGTTGGCAGGGTCCTCATCAGTCTCTCGCTTGACCTCACCCTCCAAAAAGAAGTCGTCTGTCCAGGAAAAATAGCATGAAGGGTCGTTTTTCCAACTGCTTTCTTGGCCTTTAGAATTCAACTTGCATAATCCAACCCCCCTCCTGTGGGTCGTGGTGCTGAAAAGTCATTATAGTCGGACTAGTTGCAACTTTCAAGATTAAGCGGCATGCTTGCACCTTCATGAAGACCCGCCTTTAGCTATTCTTCATAGACCATGATGTTATCCTCCACATAGATCTTGTTATCCTCAAGAACAAAAAAAAAGGATCCCTCTTCATTTCTTCTATAAAGGATAGTCGTAAACAAAAGAAGAGAAAGGGGAGTTCTTATATAGTGGCATAGCCGAAAAGGCTTTAAATATGGCTCGATAAATAAGGCAATCATCATAGGCAAAGGTAGGAAAAACGATACAAATAGTGAAGATCAATAAAATCATGCCATACATCCCATACCAAAAAGGCAAACTGTCACCTTCGAATCTGAATAATCGAAGACCAGCATGAGGACTTCTGATGCTACATAATAACCGCCCAAAGTAAGCCTTGAGCTATCACCATAAGACATGGTTACGTGACAAGGATCTAATGAGTATAAAACGCGGTCCAGTTCAAGAAAAGGAAGACTCGGACACCTTAACATCCGGATCACTATCAAGACTTGCCCTTACCTCGACAAGGCGAGTCTCGACACAAAGTTACCGTTATCAGATACAGTCCAGTATATTCCTGTTACGCCTGTAATCACGGTATTACCAACCTATTTGAGACATCACATATTGAAAATTTACTAAGATTTAGAATTGTATATAATAGTAGGTCAAAAAAGCTACTAAATAATTTGGGTTAACCATTTTGGGCCATGTAGAAAATGTGTAACGACTCGGAAACCGGACCGCTACCGGCGCTAGGATCCAGATCGGCTTAAGGCCGCCGGGACCCGTAGCAAGCCTAACATACATCCTATCACCTGGTCAAATCCCATACATGATCAAAACATTAACATAAAAACTTAAACATCTGATGGATATACCGAGCTTGACTTGTATGCTACATAACTGTAAACATAAAAGAACCCCGTACTAGAGCCCTCATCAAATGCTCTAGCTGGATCAACATTACATACATCAAGCTTGGATTACATCCGATGAACCGAAACCTAACCTGTGCATGCATCAGACCATAAACATAAAACCTCCACTAGAGTCCTCATCAAATACCCTAGCGTGGTACACAATCACATGCCACAAGTTTGGTTCAAACTCAACTCAACACTAAAACATAACATACATCATGTACTAAAAAGGGACTAACCAAACCTTAGGGCCAAGCACAATACTAATCCATAACATAACTCTACTTTACGTTACATTACATCACATTATCTTACAATACATTATATCAGTTTACATTACATGTCCACTCTAATATGCTAATCTATTACAAAGCCATAACCTTTACCCTTGACGTCTTCCTGGACTACCTCTGACCTGCAAACCTGGGGGTTAGGGGAAAGGGGTGAGCTAAAAAGCCTAGTGAGCAGAACAGGGAAAACAATAATCATAAAACATGCTTTCATGGAATGCGTCACAACACAAACATTTCACATCACGGATGGACATGACCACCAAAACTCCCTCTGTCTGTAACATATCATGGTGCCCGGCCCTTAAAGGAGCTCCTCAAGACTTCTGTAAACATGGTGCCTGGCCCTTCGGGCTCCTCAGGACTTCATTATGCCCGGCCCTCGAAAGGGCTCCTCAGGACTTCATTAACATATCATATCTAGGGCTATTGGGGTCGCCTTGGTCCATCCACATCAATAAGAAATTATGCAATGCAGCATATTCGTGATTTCTAATGCAAGCAACCTACTACATATACATGGTATTCATGATGCGTGAAACATGCTAAAAACATTTGAGTTAGTTCTACTCACCTCTGGTAGACGCTGGACTGACTCTGCAACAGCTAACACTGCTGGCCTCCTCGGTCCCTCGGGTCCGATCCTACACAGGTGAACTCGAATGAGGTGCCAAACACAATCTAACAAGACTCTAAACAACTCATAAACAACTCCCCAAAAACCCCCTCAAACAACCTCAAAACATGCATAAAAAACAACCATGAAAAGGCTGGACAGGGCACTTCCGGCGGCACCTTCGGCGGCCGAATGTCCCTTCCAGAGCCGAAAGTCTGGTAGGTTTGGGGGCAGGTTCGGCGGCCGAAGCCTCTCACAGATTCGAAAGTCCTGGCCTTGGGGGCACATTAGGCGGCCAAAGCTGCCTTCCATGCAGGTTCGGCAGCCGAACACACCTTCGGCGGCCGAACCTGGTTGCCTCCGAACAGCAGGTCCGAATCCGACACAGGCAAAACCAACCTCTAAACCACCCAAAACCTCATATGCTCTCTCCCAAACATGCATACACACTCCCACATGCATAAAGGGGCATAAACTAACTTAAACCCCAACACAAACATCACATAAACATACATTGGGCATAAAACCCACATAAACCCTAACATGTATATCTACCCATACTCAAGCATTAAAACTTCCTTAAAACTTACTTAAAACTTTATTAAACATAAAGGACAGCAAGGATCTACACTTACCTCTTGAAGATCGAGGGTTGGTGCGATCCCCAACTTGGAGATGGGAGGAAACAAACTCCTTGGGTCTTCAAGCTCCCAAAACTTGATTTAAGCTTTAAAACTTAAAAACCCAAAAGGAAACTCATAAAAACGTGAAGGATTTGAAGAAAGAACATGAAATCAACCAAGGAGGACATGAACACACCTGAACTTGAGAATGGGGAGAAAACTCGCCTATTTTCGATCTGAGGGCCTTTTATAGGTGGCCAGTCAACCACCTTCGGCGGCCTAAATTGCTTCCTAAACTAACCCATGTTCGGCGGCCGAACTTGAGGTTCGGTGGCCGAACCTGGTTTCTTCCCTCAAAACCTTCGGAGGCCTAAAGCACTCCCGAAACAGCCCCATGTTCGGCGGCCGAACTTGAGGTTCGGCGGCCGAACCTGGGTCCTTCCCTCCTTGGTCTTTTCTTTTCAAAACTCCATTTCTTTTCCATTTAAAACCATAAAAACATGAAAATCATTTTGAAGAAACATTTTAGAAATACATTTTACCACTCTAGAAGACTCTGGCATCTTCAGAATTCCAGATTCCAACGGAGATTCCGCTGGAAGGTAGGAATTCCAATGCCGAAATCTAGCCGGGTATTACAAAATGAGTTAAAAATTATTTGAGTCAGTTTGGATCGGACTGTTACAATTTATATCAGAGCACGTTGGATTAGAAAAATTTGTGCGGAGCTAGTGAGCCTTTGAGCAAAGGGCTACCCGTGCGAGATGGGATGAAATCGCCCGAGTCACTAGTGAACCACAATACTCGAGGGTCTGATTGTGGTGTAGTAATTGTACTCGATTAGCATAACAGGATTATGATGGGGACATTGCAAAAATTGAGTAGAGGGAGAGTGAGACATCCCACATTTAGAATTTACTAAGATTTAGAATTGTATATAGTAGCGGGTAAAAAACTACTAAATAACTTAGGTTAACTATTTTGGGCCAAGTAGAAAATGAGTTCAAAAGTTATTTGGGTCAGTTTGGATCAGACTGTTATACTATTAGTCGCTGATATCCCTTATCAAGCAACTGGTCACATTATCACCGGATCATCGAAAAATAACATATTTATCTCCCCCTTTTTACCTATAAAAGGAGAAGAATAACAGAGGTAAGGGTACACTATTCTCTGATGCCATTCAAGTTTCAAGCAATCCATTACATTCTCTCTATTTTACAGTATACTAATTTGAGCATTGAAGTGGCCGCTGTGGACACCCACTACCATTTTACCTTCTCTTTCTTGCAGGTCTAACTAATCACAGCTTAGTTTCATTCCGGCTGCATCATCAATTTAATCTCTACAATATCATATAGAATTATAAATTCATATATAAACACGTGCACTAACTACTACTTGGTAAAATATTGAATTATTATTTTAATTAGGTTAAAAAATAATTAATAGACAATAATTATACATGTAATCGTTTTATTTTTTATTATTTTTTAAAGTATAAGTTATTTTTTAAATAATAATTTATTTATTATACTTAAAAATAAAATCTATTAATTTTAAAAATAATTTAAAATAAAGTAATATAAGTTTTAAGAAAATTAATATAAAATTTTGTCATTTTATTTATTAAATTTTATTAATTTATATATAAATAATTATAAATGGGATATAACGAGTATAAAAATAAGTTTAAGAATTATTAAATTAAGTATTTTTATTAAATTTATTTATTTAAAGATGTTACATAACATCTGCTCAAAATAAGTTATGAGGTGTCACTACAAGATATGGGACACGTGACAAGTATCTGATAAGTGGAAAACACGGTTTCATTATAAGAGAAGGAGACCCGGACACTTTAACACCTGGACTATCGTCAAGACTCACCCTCTCCAGATAGACCAAGTCTTGGTACAGAGTTACCGTTATCAGACATATTTCCATTTCGCCAGAGATCGTGGGATTACCAACCTAATTAGCTAACAATGTCCATTATCGAGCAGCCGGCCACATCATTGCCAGATTTTCAAGAAACACTATATTTATCTCTATTCTCTTATAGTATAAAAGGAGAATGATCCCAAAGGCAAAAGTACGCTATCTGTAACACTACTCAAACTCTAAGTAATCCTTCACATTTTCTCTGTTCTTCTAAACACTAAATTGAGTGTCAAAGTAGCTGCTGTGGGCACCCACCACTGGCTCACATTTCCTTTCTTGCATGTTCTTGCCAATCGCAGCTTAGTTTTATTTTGGCCACATCATCAACATCCTAGCAACATCATTTTATTCCATTGTCGGGAAGGACCCATTAAACTCTCTTCTAGATCACGCCCGGTTCCCTATTATCTTTTTTCACTTGAAATGGTAGGAAGTCCTATAACTGCTGACAATATTGTTATCAACGAGTGAGTCATCATTTCCTTTGTCCTAGATAACCGGAAAAACATGCCTCTAGTGATCAACGAAGCAGACCTTAATAATTTAAATAACGAGAAGATACTCCAGTATATCCAAAGGTTGTAGGCCACTCTCGGACAGTATAAGGTCCAAAAAGAAGCGTCTAAGATGGATCCTGAAAGAAGAGATGAGGCTTCCGTAGACACCCCCAAGGCCCAGCAGAAGCAGCTAAAGTTCAGCATAAAGATAAGTCCGAATTTGAAGATGAATAAGATGAGATTCGGAAAGAAGTAGATTGGAAGCTAGTACAGGCCGTACAAAGATATCAAAGAGAACAGGAAGAGCATTTTAGTTTGGATGGGGTCTCGCCTCTTTCAAAAGAAATACTGGTAGAAACTTTTCCCGCTAAGTTCAAGTTGCCCAGTTTGGATAAGTATGATGGGACAACGGACCCTCAAAGCCATCCAGCCATTTCAAGACGACCATGCAGCTTCAAGGTGTAAATGATTTTGTGTTATGCTGAGTGTTCCCGTTGACACTCATGTATTTGGCTCAAAAATAATATCAATAACTAAGTTTGGGTTTAATCCAAAACTTTACGTACTTTGCTATATAATATTCAAATCCAGCTTTATCAATTGCATACCTCCAAAAAGTTTTCCTTAGACCTGTAGAAGATCTGTCAAGAAGAGGATGAGTCTTTAAGAAATTTTATTTCCTGTTTCAATACTGAAGCCATACAGGTGGAAGAGTTGAATCATGAAAAAGCATGTGAGGCGTTGAAGAAGGAGACTTATAATGTCAAGTTCATGAATTCCAAAATAAAAAACCCAGCAGCAACATACCAACAGCCGATAGATAAAGCCCAGAAGTATATCAGATTGGATAATGAGATCTTGATACTAAAGGAAAATAAGAAAGCGAGTCAAAAGCTAAGTTAAAAGTCTAACAGACGAACCCATGAAGGAGATCACAGGAGTTATCCCATCTCGAGAAAGAAAGATGAATAGAGTAAGTATAAGAATTACACCTCGCTAAATGACTCACGAACTCATATCTTGATGTAGATTAGGAAGAATGATAAAGAAATCAGTTGGCTGCCCAATCTTAATCTAGAGAAGGCGGACAAATGGGACAGAATCAAATATTGTCGTTTTCACAAAGATCATGGCTACACAATGGAAGAATGTCGATAATTAAAGGAAGAGATCGAGAGGCTCATAAAGGATGTCACCCTACGAAAATTCACGATAAAAGGAAAAGAAAAGCAAAAGTCTAAGCCTGAGGAAATAAACCTGAGATAACTCCCGATAAAGAACTCGTGGGGGTCATACATGTGATAACAAAAGGACTTGATGAGGTATAGACAAGACTACAAACTTAGTGTAATACCCGGCTAGATTTCGGTATCGGAATTCCTACCGTCCGGTGGAATCTCGGATGTCGGAAACCTTTAGAAGGGTAAAATCATGTTTTTATAAAATGTTTTCATGTATTTTATGGTTTTTATGAAGAAAAGATTTGAGTTAAAATTTTAAAGAAAAGAAAGAAAGAGAATGAAGGAAGAACCCAAGTTCGGCGGCCGAACCTCAAGTTCGGCCGCCGAACATGGGGTGCATGCGGAGGCACGTTAGGCCCCCGAAAGTGGCCTGGCCAGCCACCTATAAAGGGGTCCCCTGTCCAAAATGGGCGAGTTTTCTCTCCCCATTTCCGGCCAAGGTGAGTCTCCGACCTCCCTTGTCGATCTTGTGTTCTTTCTTCAAGTGTCTCATGTTTTTATGAGTTATTTAACTTGGTTTTGAAGATTTTTGGAGCTAAGATCAAGATTTGAAGTTTGGAGACTCCGGAGCTTTCTTCCTCCATTTCTCCAAGTTTAGGTCGCCTCCCCTCTCGATCTTCAAGAGGTAAGGGTAGATCTTTAGCTTATCTCATGTTTTAAATAAGTTTTGAGGGGTTATGGGGTAGAAATGTATGTTTAGGTTAGTTGATTGTTGTTAGGGATAATGTATGTTGTATATGTATATGCTTTGTGTTGTGTTGGGGTTTAGGTTAGTTTGAGACCCCTATATGCTTATTTGCTTGTGTATGCATGTTGTAGAATAGCTAAATGCATGTTTGAAAGGTTTGGGAGGAAAAATGTGCATGAGGAAGCTGAGTTCTGCCATTTTGGAAGAACTCAGGTTCGGCAGCCGAAGGCACTTTCGGCCGCCGAACCTGCCTGTGGAGGCAAGCTTTTGGCTGCCAAACCCTGCCCCCGAAAGTTGGACTTTCGGCTCTAGAGGGGAGTTTTGGCCGCCGAAGGTGCCGCCGAACATGCATGAGTTTCGTCTTTGGAAGGGACTTTCAGCCGCCGAAGGTGCCGCCGAAAGTGGCTGAGTTTCGGCTCTGGAGGGACTTTCGGCCGCCGAAAGTGCCCTGTTCAGCCTTCCTTTGCATATTTTCTATGATTGTTTTAAGGTGTTTTAGGGGGTTTTTGGGGAGTAGTTTAGAGTCATATTGATATATGTTTGGTCCCTCATTTTGAGTCCACCTGTGTAGGTTCGGACCCGAGGAACCGAGGACCCCAGCAGTGAGCTAGCTGCTTCAGAGTTAGCCTAAGGTGAGTAGAATGGATCTTTATATATCAAATTAAATCAGTTTTGAGCATGTTCATGCATCATAAATATCATGTTATTTACTAGGTTTTTTGTAATAGAATCCACGAATATGTTGCATTGCATATTATGATGTTGATGTGGATGGATGTTGGATTACCCATTAGTCCTCGATATGATGAGATATGATATGATATGATGTGGAAGTCCAGATGTGGCCTGCACTATGCCCCTAGCATAATGTAAGAGAAAGTTCGGATGTGGCCTGCTCTACGCCCCCAACACGATTGGATATGTATGATATGTTATGTGTAAGAGAAAGACCAGATGTGGCCTGCACTACGCCCCTGGCATGATTGGATTATGTAGAGGGCTATTGGTGATAAGTCCATCCTTGATGTGATTTGTTTGTGATGTGACACATTCCATGAAAGCATATGTTTTAAATTTAATATTATTCTATTCTGCTCACTGGGCTCTAGTAACTCACCCCTTTCCCTTAACCCCCAGGTTTGCAGGTACAGGTTAGACCGGGGAGTCTTCCAGGTTGAAGTTGTGTATATGTAATAGTTAGATGTGGACATGTATTGTAAAATGTTATAATGTGATGTAATGTAAAGAATTGTATTGAGGATAGAATTGTGCTTGGTCCTAGTGTATGTAAATCCCTTTTTGGGTACATGATCTTTTTAATGAAATGTTTTAACGATGTTTTACAAAAACCAAGCTTGATTATAGTAATGATGACCCAACTAGAGCATTTGATGATGGCTCTAGTCTGGGGTTTGTATGTTTAATGTATAGTGCAAGCACAGGTTGAGCTTGGTGAATGAAAAAGTTTAAAGTTTTATGAAAATGTATGATCATGTGTGGGATTTATCAGGTATGACAGGTTGTATGTTAGGCTTGCTATGGGTCCCGGCGACCTTAAGTCGATCTGGACCCTAGCGCCGGTGGCGTTCCGATTTCGGGTCGTTACACTTAGAAAGGTGAGGAACTTTATATGTTTGGGGAAAACTTTCGCCCATAAGGGTCGTCCGCCCGAAGTATCTATTCCAGTGTTGTTCACGTTTTGACAAGCAATTTAATTTTACCTTCGTATGTAAATGAAGGAGATTCTTTTAATAATAAACTTAACAAGGTATTTTTATATGGTATGTTTTCAGGTCGCAAGACGATTTCCCCTAGACCTCTCGAGCATTGGTCCCACGAATCAAGCCATGAGGCAAATCTTAGCCAGGCCAGGTCACAAGGTGATTGCCGCCAGACCACTCGGGTATTGGTCCCATGAATCAAGCCCACAAGGTAAATCTTAGTCAGGCCAGGTCATAAGGCGATTGCCGCCAGACGACTCGGGTGTTGGTCCCATGAATTAAGGCCATAAAAAAAATCTTAATCAGGCCAGATCACAAAGTGATTGCCGCTAGACCATTCGGGCGTTGGTCCCATGAATTAAGGCCACAAGGCAAGTCTTAGCAAGGCCAGGGCATGAGGTGATTGCCACCAAACTACTCAGGCGTTGGTCCCACAAATCAAGACCACAAGGTAAATCTTAGCCAGGTTAGGTCACAAGGCAATTACCGCCAGACCACTCAGGCGTCGGTCCTATGAATCAAGGGCACAAGGCAAATCTTAGCTAGGCAACAAGGCGATTGTCGCCAGAATACTTGAGCGTAAGTCTCATGAATCAAGGCCACAAGGTAAATCTTAGCCAAGCTAGATCACGAGGCAATTGCCGCAAGACCACTCGGGTGTTAGTCCCATGAATTAAGACAATAAGACAGTCTTCGCCAAATTACAAGGCGACTCCCGCTAGACCACTTGGACATTGGTCCCACGAAACAAAGCTGTAAGGCGGTTTTTGCCAAGTCTCAAACTATAACCACAAGGCAAATATCTGCCGTACCTTATGTTTAGGGTGTTAACTCCACTTTGAAAATTCACTAAGTTTCTTATCTCATGGCACCAAGACGGGTCAACGACCAGGCATCATAAACAAATGGTAGCAATTCCAGCAAACATTTTTCCTCTAAAATAAATAATACTATGTGCAGACAATAAAAATACCTAATAGAAATAAAGACAACATTTTCATTAAGAAAAAAAAATAAAAAGATTACATAAGGGCGGAATCAACAGCCCCATCCGCCCGAGTCTCCATTGTATTGATATTCTCAACATTCATTACAGGAGAAACTAATACGGATCCAATAGGGTAAATTTCTAACAGTAATGTGGAGCAAACTTATATCATTCAAATGGATCTAAAAGAAATTCAAAATCATATTCATATGATTCAATATATATTTGGGGCGTGCTTCAACTCATATGGGGTAGATTTGGTGCAACACTTGCAATCATAGGCTTAGGGAGCCTAATCAAACCTATAGGTCAAAGTTAAGCAAAGGGAAGCCTAAAATGAAGATAAAAAAAGGCTTTTGGAAAGATTCAGCTTTGTCATGATGGGCTTACTATGTTTTATTATTTAAACACTTGCTTTATTTTGGTTTTGTTTGGACTTGTATTCTGGCCATATTTTATCTTTTAAGTTTTAGAGTGTTGGGCCATGTCTTGAACTTATGTTTTAATACTTATGAGTTTGATATGTTATTTTAGCGTGTGATTGGGCTTGAGCCTTATGTGTGGTTCAGCCAGGCCTAAGAAGAGTGTCTTAGGGTTTTATTTATTTTTTCCTTAGTATATAAGGATAAGAAACACTTGTAAGAGGCAGCTTTGAATCTAAATTTTCAGAATTCTTTTCATGCCTTTGGCATGTATTGCTTTGAGTGAGAGTGAGGATTTGCTTTCATCAATTGCACCAAGAATCTTGGCTAACTTATCAACTATTTGTTGTGGCATTTGTTGGATTCTCATCTAAATTCTTTGATCATTGGTGTTTCAGCTTCTCTAAGTGTGGGGTGCTATAAGAGGTGGATTTATCAAATTTTTGGATTCCATATCTACTTGTGTGTGTGGATTTGAGACTTGTGCCATAGGGTTCCACGTTAAAAACCCAGTCAGAGGGTACATCTCCATCACACTCATCCTCAAAGGGAGTATCTTCAACATGCTCCCCTCCACCCTCATTTTCTCCCTCAGGGAGGATGTCATATATCTAGGAGAAATTCTTAGAAGGAAATGGCTTCATCAACTCCTTCTTTATGGAATTCTAGCATCGAACAAACATCTCTCCACCCTGGGCTACTGTGTCCTAGAGTTCCGCTTCTAACTCGACTACCCTGGTGAATGCAACTCGAGCCTCCTCAGCTTGAGCTTGCAGCTTCAAAATCGGCGTTGCAACAAGGCCACTTGATCCTCGGTAGATTTAGCCCGATTCTCAAGGCCTAGCTTAGAGGCAAGGGCTGCGTCAAGGTCAACCTGAAGCTTGTCCATAAATTCCAGGGTCTCCTTCATCGCACCCTCAACTTTAGCCATCCGAGACTTAAAGGTTGAACATTCTTCAGCCAAAAGCTCCTTGTGTGTCTCATTTGCGCCAAATTCCAGTCTCAAGGTTCTAAACTGCTCTTTGAGCACATAGGCGCAAAGGGCACCCTCCAACACAGAATGAATAGCATTTATAAATAGCTCATCCGTCTCCATCTCATTTAAGTGATGACGATCTGTGGGCCTCAAGGCACTCTTGATTAGTAGAAGAACCTGAGAAGGGTTATCAAGGAGAGAAGGTGTTCTATTTAGTACCAAGGCCAAACATTGAATGCCTGCAGGATAGGAAGACTCACCCCAGCATTCCCAAGAGCGGAAGAAGACAGGGCATCAGTAGGAAGCACAGGGGCTGAGGCAGATTCAGAGGTGCCTGGGACCAAAAACTCAGGTTGAGGGGATGCCAGTTCCTTGGCCATAGGTTGGGAAGGAGGATGGGGAAGTACAATCAATTCCTCCGAAGTGCGAGCGTGCTTAGTCAGAGGGTTGGTAACTTCAGCGGCAACAGTTTTGCCCTTTCAAGCAGCATATACCGCGTCAGCGAATCTGCTTGACCCGACCATATCTGCAAACAAAAGAAAAAGTAAGAACGACAGTCAGTTCAAAAAATAAAAAAGGTTGAAAAGGAAAGTACCTTGATCTTGAGGAAGGGGTATGCTTTTGGGAAGGCTGAGCAGGTGAAGAGCGTAGGCCTGGCTTGTCGGCATGTGGCTCTGCCAGGACAAGACGATATTCCTCATCGCTTGAGTAATGTCAATCTTCCTTAAGGCTTTAGCCATCACCATAGGGAAGCCAAAGCCTTATCCTCCTCTCTCCTCGGGCGGACCCCATCTTTCTTCGGCTCTACCTAGTAGTGCCAGCTAGTCTGAAGGCGTCCAAAACCCCCCTAAGTACGATAATTGAGGATAAAAAAACTTATTTTTTCACCATTTTAAAGAAAAAGACATCCGGTAAAAAATATTTAAGTACTTTCGATTGCTGAAATACAAGAACTCCTCATTCTTACGAGTACCCAATTGGTATAGCTGAGAGAAAAGCGCTAAGATAGGTTCATTGTGATTGTTAAAACACACGAACCAAAAGGCTACTAAGATTCTCCAGCTGTTAGGATAAAGCTAAGCAATATAAAGTTTGTAAAACTGAAGGACCTCCATAAAAAAAAGGAGTCTAAAGGGAAACAAAGACTCGCTTTCAACTGCTCCTCGAAAACCATGATGGTGTCACCAGCAAAAATGAAGTGATTAGCATGGACGTGGGGAGAAGGAGCACAGATTCGGAAAGAATTGTGAGGGATGTGATAGGTATTATACAAATGATCTACATCGCTATCCGAGAAAATGGACGGGATGTCACTAAGGGAGGCACCCTCGTTCTCGGAGGTCTCCTTCAAGGAAATAATGGGGGCTGACACTAGGATAGAGCTATCAGAGGAGGAGCTGGAAACCCCACTAGGGGATGAAGAAATGTTCCTATCCATATCAAAAAGACAAAAGAGTTATCAAAAATCAAGTAAGGACTTTAATAGAAAGGGAGTCACAAGAGTGAATTCCTCTAGAAGTTGCAGAAAAATGCAAAAGTGATGATTAAAGGAGACAATAAACTCTTATAAAAGTCATTTTGATGACAGGTATTAAATATGACACGATAAACAGCGCAGAAGGCTCAGAAGGCGAAGCGAACGTGGGTAGCAAAGAATCAATCTTGAAGGGTCACGTGTCCCGGACCTCGATAGGAGATATCCCCTTTGAATTTGAAGAAACAAAAACTAGCGGGGACCTCTAATGTAAGATAACATCCACCCAAAATAAGTTATGAACTGTCACCACAGGACAGGAGCCACGTGGCAAGGATTTGACATGAGGAAAATGCGGTCTCACTAGGAGAAGGAGACTTGGACACTTTAGCACCCAGATTATCATCAAGACTCGCCCTCCCCAAATCGGTCGAGTCTTAGCACAGAGTTACAGTTATCAGACACATTTTCATTTTACTAGAGATTGCGGAATTACCAACCTAAATAGCTGACGGTGTCCATTATCGAGCAACTGGTCACATCATCATCGAATTTTCAGAAAATACTATATTTATTTCTATTTTTTTACAATATAAAAGGAGAACGATCCTAAAGAGTATATTATCTCTAATACTACTCAATCTCTACGTAATCCTTTACATTCCCTTTATTCTTCTAAATATTAACTTAAGTGTCGGAATACCTGCTGTGGACATCCACCACTGCCTCACATTTTCTCTCTTTCAGATTTTAATTAATCGCAGCTCAGTTTCATTTTAACCATGTCATCACTTCAATTTTAACAATAGCATTTAATTATTATAATTAATTAAGTTATATAAATTTATGATAAATATATCAGTTTTATCATTAGACTATATGAAAGAGATAGAAAAATTAATAAATTTCATTTTTTGTGTAAATTCACCAATAAACTATCGTTAAAGACTAAATAACCTTAATTAAAATTAAATTGACGGAAGAGAACACAGTTTATATTTTTAAAAATTCTTATAAATAATGATTTTATTTATTTTTTTAATAATAATTTAGAAATAATTTAAATCAAAATATAAAATTTAATATTTTCAAAGGTAGTGTTAAATTTAATCTTTGGCGAATTTAATAATTATAAAATTTTTCTTATGTATTTTTGCAGAGTCTCTTCCTTATATTTTGACTGGCAGTGCATGTTTCCTAACCGCTAAACCCCGTTACGGAGGCTGTACCCAAGCCAGATCAGCTCAAGGCGAGCCTACACCGTTTTCTCGCTTTATAGTGCTTAGAACACGCCCACGTGGCGGTCATGTCAGTTAGGTCCCACTGCCCACGGCCTCTGGTTATGGATACATTGGATGGCTCGCTGCCCCAGTTGCTTCTCTCTGTCTCTCTCATAATAACGTCCCGTCCGGCCGCTTGTTGTCAGATTCCGGCTACCTTTCTCTTCCCATTTATATATACCCCACCTTCTCCTCTCTCCCCATTTACTCTTCACATTATTTTCTCACCTTTTTCCTCCTTTTGGTTGGACTCGAAACCTTCAGAAACTGAAACTTCTAAATCCCCAATATCATTTCTACACTCGTACGCAGCCATCCACTTGTATCTATGCATGCCCACTTCTGCAACTGTGGCTGTACTTCGTCTACGGACTCGTGTCGCTCAAAAGTGAATCGCAGCTGATCTTTCTCAGTTTCTGTTCTTTTTCTTGGGTTTCTGTTTCTTTCTCTCTTGCTTTCTCGATCTTGTGCTTATTCGGGACGATGAATAGAGCATTGTTGCCGGAGATGTTGAACACCAGCATGACTGTGCTTGAGAGACAAAGGGCTCGCTTTAAATGGCAACAAGAACAGCAGCAGCAGCAGCTGCAGCAACAGCAAGAGAGTTTTTTTGGTGATTTGAGCAGGGTATTTCATTTGCAGCAAAATCAGCTTCAGGGGTTTCAGGGTGATCTAGGTGAGGTCGTAACTCGGTCTGTGAAGCCTGACCCTGCTTTCGTGGATAATGGTTGGCCTGATTTGGTGGGGTTTGAACCTTGTGGATATGGCAATAATAATAACAATGGGTCCGGTTTTGGTGTCAATTATGCTATCTCTAGGACTTCTAGCTGCCCGCCTGCTGTGGCGGAGGCTACATTGGATGCTGCTGTTCTGGCCAAAGGAACAGAGCCTGTTGTATCAGAGAATTTGAGTTCTGGAATTGGCAGAGAGAGTTTGATGAAGAAGAGAAAAGTTGATAAATTACAGAGCAACCCTAAGGTGTGTTTCAGTGTTCTTGATGACCATTGTCTCGTTAAACCTCTGCCTAAAAATTCTTCGCTACCGTTTCTTTTCTTTCTTGGCCACCTCTTTGTTTACAAACGAAAAAGATTTGGTTCTTGATTTTGCTCTATATTGGGCCCCAACCTCTGTTTCAGCTGTGTTATTCAATCTTTTGCCAAATTGAGAAGCAACAGGATCTTAAAGCACGCAAAGTGTTGCTTGGTTGAATTTGCTTTTCCCACTAATGAAATATTCTTTCTGGGTATATATATATATAGGTTGTTGCAGAAGATGGCAGTAGGGACAAAAAGATCAAAGGATGTGCAGAGGATGGAGAGTCAAAGATCAAAGAGAAAAATAACAACAAAAGCGGTACCACCAGCAAAAACAGTAACAAAGAAAATTCAGCAGAGACTTCAAAGGACAATTCTAAAGTAACTGAGGTTCAGAAGCCAGAGTACATTCATGTCCGGGCACGCAGGGGCCAAGCCACTGACAGCCATAGCTTAGCTGAAAGAGTGAGTAGCAAGCATCTTCTTCAGGCACCTACCCTCCACTGATTTTCTATAAGTAATCCTGTCTGATGCGTATGAGTTTTCCAGGTAAGGAGGGAAAAAATCAGTGAGAGAATGAAGTATCTGCAAGATTTGGTGCCAGGATGCAACAAAATCACAGGAAAAGCAGGCATGCTTGATGAAATCATTAACTATGTTCAATCTCTTCAACGACAAGTAGAGGTAAATTAAATATCCTTATTCAGAAACATTGATTTAATTTATCTATAGCTTCGAATTCTTGATTTTAATCTTGACATTATGTTACCATTTAACAGTTCTTGTCGATGAAACTGGCTGCTGTCAATCCAAGGCTTGACTTTAACATTGACAACTTATTTTCCAAAGAGGTAAAGTATAATTTCACCATATACAAGCATAATTTCAAGTTTTTGTGGCTTTGTAATGTTTCTGAACATTTCTTGTTACAATCATCAGGCATTTCCAGCTTGTGCAACCAATTTTCCAGCAATTGGGGTGTCTTCTGATATGACTAATCCTGCCTACCTTCAGCTTAATCTAATGCAGCAGCAGCAGCAGCAGCAACAGCAACAGCTAGTGACATGCTGTGGATTGGAGATGGGGATAAATCCTCCTGATATGGGACTCAGAAGAACTATCAGCGCTCCTATATCAATCCCTGAAATATTTATTGAATCTTCTTGCTTCACTGTAAAGTCTTACATCCACTTAGGATATTTGTTTTTAATTTGACATGTTAAAGTTTGTCATGTAAATCATAGTTGGAATTCTTAATTATTGCAGCAAATCCAGCCCTCATCAACTTGGGATGCTGAACTGCAAAATCTTTACAATGTAGCATTTGATCAAGGAAGAACGACATCCTTCCCAACTCAGCCATTTACAGGTAAGATAAAGCTAACATGTCTTTTCAATCTCCACTTTATTTCTTTGATAATTTCCATAGGGCTAAAAAAATGAAAAAGCAAGGTGGGTTTTAACTAGCAATGATGGAGACCTAAGAAAACCCCACAAATACTAATGATTTTGCTTTAGGAATAATTTTTTAGGAAAAAAAAGAGGAGAGGCCGGTAAAGTAAGTGCTCATACGAGTATTATTTTTCAGCCATTGATTATGCCAGTACTCATGTGAGCACGTGCTTTCCTTAGTCTCTCTAAACAAAAAAAAATCAGTGTTTGTGATTGAAATGAAGAAAGAAAAGTTAGTTAGAGGGGAACTTTCCATCTTTTCTTCCAAATGATCAAAACCCCAGATCATAATTTTTTTCTCTCAAGTAATGCAAAGCAAGTTGACTGTATAAAGACATAATTGCCATCTATTTCCAATTGGTTGCATATTAAATGGGTCCCCTTAGGTAAAAGATTTGACAAACTGTATGATTCTCACAATCAAATAATCTTGGAGATTATGATTGCTAATCATATTAGCTTTTAATATAAAAAAGATTAATGAAATAACAACCATACCATTATTGAATGAAGATGTGTATTTTCTGTTCCCAAATTCCCCTGCCTCCCATTATCTAGTAAGATTAAGAATTGCTCTAATTTTTTGCAGGCACCATTGAAGCTAGCAATCTGAAGATGGAGATGTGAATTGGAATATGGATTTTATACTATTCTTGGAAGAGAGATTATTCTAAATGCCTTTGATATTCTGATTCTTTTTCTTCTCTAAGTACATAAGGTATATATTTTGTATGTATACTTGTAAGGACATAGTATGAATAAAATCATAGCTATTAACACCAAATCTCCCTTTTCTTTCTTTTTTTTTTTTTTCCTCTTATCAAAGGGTTTTTTTTTTTTTTTGTTAGTAATAACAAAATAGATATGTATAAACACTAACTCCATTTTGTGGACAAAATTACCCTTGTGAACTCAATTTTTGAAAGACAAAAAGTGCAAGAGTAAAACAAAGCCACAAGATGTAATTGATATGTTCAAGAATATAGGTATAGGCACAAGTGGATTACACATATTACATCCATGAAAATGAACCCTTGTAGTCCAGTGGCACAAGTTGTCCCTCTGTTGGATGAACTTGAGTGACAAAGGTTTAATTATGGCCAAAGGACACAGAGACTACAGTTGGACCTTCTAAGCTTCCTATTAGGACAAAGTAATATTTATATTGATGCAGACTCTGATAATTAAGCCTGAAATTGAAGGAAGGAATGAAGAGTTATGAATTAGTTAAAATGGTTTCATGTCCTATCAACCATCCAAATTATATTTAATTTATATTTCCTCAACATTGATTTTTTATATGCCATGTCTTAGCAGGCCAAATTATACTAGTACTTAGTTTGTTGTGGACATTTATTTCAATACATTTAACATGTTTCTTCTTTGAAAGCAAAGTAGAACCACTGATATATGGCCTGAAAGTGACTTGAGAAATCCCTAATTCTCAAGGTTTTGTGTTGGATGTCAGTTTAGAGATATTTGATAAAGTTGGTATAAACTAGGAAACAAATTTCATCTTCAATAAAGCATGAAGATGGGTGACATCCTCTATTACTCAACCTCTTAACTCCTTTTTACTAAGTCTATGCATAAGAACAAGAGGCTGCTTTGAAAGCTAAATGTACCAATTTCCAACATAGGCAATTCCTGATAAGAATGTTATGCAATTAGTACTAGTACATTAACTACTCTTTGAGTGACCACGTAAAAGGGGGAGTTGCCCACAAAAGACAAATTAAGGTTTGATAAAATAAACTTTCTATACTTAAAAAATAAATTTGAAGGCAATGATTGTACTCAAAAAATGAAAATTTATTGTAATTCAGAGAATGTTTCAGGATATTTCCTGACTTGTTGGGTTGTTTGCTTATTCCCAAAAGAAAATTAACCCCATTTTCCGAGGTATGGGATACAAAAATTCTCTCCAAGTTATTTTTGTAAGTAAAGAGAATGACACCTTCATTCTTCTCTTAGTAGAAAGTTTCAATTTTGACATCATTTGGGTAATGGGCTTGGTAGAAATTAATTTCGACTGTGATTCGAATTCAAGAATTCTCTGTTATAGAAAGGACTCCAATAGTACATTTTTCAAAAACATATTTACCTCTCCAAAAATTAAGGGGCATTTTAGTATTGGGCTGTGGATTTAAACAAGGGACCACAAGGACTTTGCTCTCTTGTTCTTGGAATCACAGAAGCCTTGGAGCAAATATATCATATGCATTCGCTTTCAAGCCACAGATAGAGAAATAGGTGGTGGGCCTGCCTTTCATCCTTTGCCAAGATCTCTTTGATTCCCTTTGTTTTCTTTGGATGGTGAAATATGATATTGCCTTTTCCCTTTCTTAATTGGGCCCATTTTAGCTTTATGTGAATTATTTTTAAATTTTCCTTTTAATTTTTCTTATTTCTCTATTCTATTGCAATTCTTTTTGCACGGAATAATTTATCTTTAGATTCGATGCATCATAAACTCAAAATATAAAAATGTAGTTTTTTTATGTAACAAAATTATATGAGACTCATAAATTTATATTTTAAATCAGAAATAGATAAAGTTTTTTCACTTTATATTTATAAAGCTTAAGACTTATAAAGATTCTATTGGCTGTGCATGCATTTCAGTGATTCCCAGAAGATCTTGTTTGGCGCAACCAAGTTTGTGTCTTTATCTTGCAACAAGAATCCTGGAAAATCCTGATAAACAGCAAAAGGAGGTGTGGCTCTGGATTTTAAAGGATAAAAAAACAAGGCTAATTGTTGTGGTCAATTCAGATTAAGAGAGAGAGAGAGGCATTACCAGTAACAACGTGTTTATGAATTTTAATATTCTATTACACCTCATCACATAGTGTCAATTTCAAATTAATTAGATTTCTTGAAGTCCTCATCCAACAATCACCACTCAAACAACACAAATTAATTTTTTTTTTTTTTTTTTTTTTTATACAAGAATCAGAGAGTCGCAGGAAGCATTATTGTTGGAGTATGTCAATTTAATTTTTTACTGATTGCTAATATTTTCAATAAAGTCGTATTTGGAGTTTCCATATGTGATTTTAAAGGAAGAGGTAATCGAGTTTACGGCATCTTATTCTCTTCAATTTGTAAAATGGCGAATCACTAATTTGCCACCGATTAAAGCTGATGCCAAAACCTTGTTTTCTCCCACCGATTAAACCTAAGAATGGCAGACTTAAACCTCAGGTAAAAAGAAATAGAGAAAATTGAGAAGAGCTAGCCTCCCAAACTAGTACAAACCAATATGTGGAGCCTGCTTCGGTTCCACCAATTATTATTTTTAATTTTTAAATCTAAAAATAAAATAAAATAAAATAAAAATATTAATAACAATATCTCAACTATTTATTGAAAAAATATGCTGTAACCAAATTATTATTTTTTATACTATACCAACATCATACATTATAAAGGTAGATTGGAGGATAAAAACCTCAATCTATAGGACCAGATAAAGAAACAGCTGCTTTAGTTAGCTGTTTATCATCGAAAAAAATTATCTAGGAGCAAATCGTCATCAATCTGATTTTCAATTAGTCGCACGTTAGTGTTAAAGGAGGATCACGAAGCCATAGAAATAGAAATAACAGATTAAAGATCCAATTGCAAGGAGAACTTGTTGCAACTTGCAAAGCTTTTGATTGAAAGGAGTAGATTATTTATATTTGATGTTTTATATAATAGAAATTTATTTATAATAAATATTTATTTAATATAATATATTTAATATTATATAAAATAAATATAAAATATATTTAATTTTAATATAAAATTTAGATTTAAAAATTATATATTTTATTAATTATATAAAATTTTAAAAATTATATTATAATTTATCATTTAACTTTTTCAAATTTAGTTTACTCATTTTAGCTATAATTGTGGCAAATTAAAATAATTTAGTTTCATCGGGTAAAATTTAAAGTGTTGATATAAATATAAATTATTATAAACATTTGAATTTTTTCATTTATACTTTATATATAAATTTTAAAAAAAACTTATTTAGTCAGTATTTATATAAATTTATAATGTAAATATATAAAGTTTCGTATGAATTTCACCTTTATATTACACGGAATATGAACGGGTCTAAACAAAAATTTTCATAAATAAAATCAATTTTCTAAAATTGACTCCATTTCCTATTTATAATTTGTGCATTAAGGTAATATCTTGTTTGAGGAAAATTTAATTTTATTACATTATATAGCATAACATCATTTGGTGGCATTCCCAACTTTTGCTTGGTGTAAATGGAAATAAGGATGTGGAACTTTTTTTTATTTTTTTTTGTGGTTGTGGTGGGCTGGATTGTGGAAGTTTGGTAATATCATGTGGGAAATGGGCTTATTCAAAATTGTACAAATTGTTTTCAAATCCATCACATTTTGTCTAACCCATTGTTTGGATCTTAATTGTGCAATGGAATTAAGAGAAATTAAAGAGAAAAAATAAGAGAAAAGGAAAGAAAAAAAAAAATCAAATTTCTTTTCCATTGTTTGGACGTAGAGAAGAAATACAAATTTCTCTTCCAATGAAGTTACTTTATTGCCTTAAGTTTTAGTTTTCTTTTTGCATGACATAAAGGGTATATAAGTAATTTTAACACTAATGGTGCATACTGATTTCTATTTCTCTCCATTTCTCTCCAAATTGGAGAGAAATATTTTGGGCTAAAATGGAGGGAAATTGAGACATTAAATTTCTCCTCCTTTCTCTTTCTTTCTACTCTTTTCTCTCTAATTTTTGTCCGAACATGAGAAAAGGGTAAAAATTGAATTTTTTTTCTTTTCTCTTCTCTCCAATTCTCTCAATCCAAACAAAGGGTAAATGTTGTATGCACTATTTGTTAAATTTTGTTTGAAGTTCAATATTTTGATCTGTAAGAAATTCAACGTTTTGATTTGTTTAAAATTTGAATTAATTACTATTAAGACTAATTTTCAATGAAGAAATTGGCAAAAATAAATAGAAAAGTTTTTCTCACAAACCCTACAAATAATAGACATTCTTGGTTACATGTAGCTAAACTTTGTCATACAAATTTCACAACCTCATCCTTCCTGAATCCTTATATAATTTTCAATGATCAACACACAAGTTTTACAATCTCAATGAATTGCCAAAATAATAAGACTACTTCCATTGTATCAGTGATTCATCCCCTGCTTCTGCAAGTTCAAAAATAAGTAAATTCAAGAAAAACGAAAATCCATAAGGATCCATTTGAATAAGAAATTTTAATAGATAATTATTACAAACACCAAAAATTCATGTATTAAATTGAAAATCTTAACTATCTAAAAGCAATGTAAATGAGATGAGAGAAGTGGTTTTTGTATTTCACTTCATAAAGAATACAGAGGTATAAATACACAGTTGAGTCCCTATATCTTAGGAATTACAAAATACAAATATACTTTAAATATACACATCTAACTAACATTATCTTTGTTTGTTATTATCTCCAATACCCCCTCTCAAGCTAAGAATCTCTGTCAAGAATTCGCAGCTTGATTTTGTGTTGCAAGAATCTGGTTGAACTCAATGGTTTTGTGAAAATATCAGCCAACTGATCTAGTGAAGAAATATAGTGAACACTTATATGACCCTCTTTAACTTGCTCACGAACAAAATGGAAGTCTACCTCAATGTGCTTTGTTCGTGCTTTAAAACAAGGGTTTATTGCAAGATAAGAGGCTCCTATATTATCACACCAAACTACAGTTGGGTTGCGTAGTGGCTGTTTCAATTCTGTAAGCAGTGACCGGATCCAAATTAATTCAGCAACTGTATTGGCGACTGAACGATATTCAGCCTCTGTCGAAGACCTTGCAACGGTTGGTTGCTTCTTAGCTGACCATGAAATTAAGTTTGGTCCCAAATAAATTGCAAAACCACCTGTTGAACGACGATCAATAGCATTCCCTGCCCAGTCAGCATCACAGAATGCTTGTAAAGTAGCTGCAGGTGATGGTGTAACAAACAACCCATGTCGAATGGTACCTTTGACATACCGAAGGACTCTTTTACAGGCTGCCCAATGTATTGTGGTAGGGGCAGATAAAAATTGACATAGCTTATTCACTGCAAACGCAAGATCTGGCCGCGTTAAACAAGCGTATTGTAATGCACCCACAGTCTTTCGATACAAAGTTGGATTGTCCATAGGCTCACCATCACTGATATGTAACTGACAAGAAGGAGCCATAGGTGTCTTAACAGCAGTCGCTTGATCCATTGTCGTCTCTTTGAGCAAATCTTGAAGATATTTCTGTTGAGAAAGCAAGATTCCTTTCGGAAGATGAAGTACCTCAATACCCAAAAAATAATGCAGCCGTCCTAGATCACGGAGTTTAAATTCAGTAGAGAGCTGTTTGAGACAAGTAGTAATTGCAACTGAACTATTCCCAGTAATAACTATGTCATCCACATAGAGAAGAATATAGAGAACTACTGCATCACTCTTGTAAATAAAAAGAGAGGAATCCGTGTGAGAACCTTCAAACCCAATACTGACTAAATAAGCACTCAGCCGTTGGAACCAAGCTCGCGGAGCTTGTTTTAACCCATATATAGATTTGTTGAGCTTACAAACATAGGATGGACATCTAGGATCTGTAAATCCAGGTGGCTGCGACATGTACACAGTCTCTTCCAAATAACCATGGAGAAATGCATTAGATATGTCAAGCTGTCGCATTTCCCATTTATGTGAAACAGCAAGTGAAAGAATAATACGAATAGTTTGCGATTTAATTACCGGACTAAAAGTAGCTTCATAATCAATCCCCTCGACTTGATTATAACCCTTCGCTACTAATCGCGCTTTACATCGTTCAATAGTACCATCCGGATTGCGTTTCACTTTGAAGACCCACTTGTTTCCAACAATATTTGTATGTAAAGGCTTTGGAACCAACGTCCAAGTTTGATGTTGAAGTAAAGCTGAAATTTCCTTACTCATAGCCTCTCGCCAAATTGGTATTTTAATAGCTTTGGAGTAACAAGAAGGTTCTGTAATTGATTCCTGTAAAATATCCACCTTTGTTTGTAAACCAAAAAATTTCTTCTTCTTTGGATTCGGTCGTAACAGCATTGGATGAGTACGAATTGGAGGAGCAGAAGTAGCAGATGGGAGAGCAACTTGTAGTGGTTCTGCGGATTCAATTTCTGCAGCTGCTGTCTGTTCAATAATAGAAGGTTCAGAGTGATGCGGGACTGAAAGTGATATATCAGTAGCAGAATCGGTAACAGCTGGGGCTGTATGTTCATCACTAGAAGGAGCAGAAACAAGTGTTGGAGATGATGATTGTGGAGAAAAAGAAGGAGCTGTAGCAGTACATGTAAGCCACGGCACTGAATGTTCAGATGGAGGTTTTCCCAAAAGAGAGTCAGCAACATTAGCACACTCTTTATAAAGAAACCGAGATTCATCCACACGAACATGTCGGCTAAGATATATCTTTTGATCGGTAGGATTAAAACATATATACCCAA
The DNA here is from genome assembly GCF_001659605.2 of Manihot esculenta. Taxonomy (NCBI): domain Eukaryota; kingdom Viridiplantae; phylum Streptophyta; class Magnoliopsida; order Malpighiales; family Euphorbiaceae; genus Manihot; species Manihot esculenta. The sequence continues at coordinate 12,682,674 of NC_035171.2, forward strand.
GATGATGATTAGAATAGCCAAGAAAAACACAGGCAGCACTTCTATATGAGAATTTATTCCGATTGAAAGGACGAAGTAAAGGATACATTGTGCATCCAAAAACCCGTAAGAAATTATAATCTGGTGATGTGCCGAATAATTTCTCATAAGGTGAAGACTGTTGGAGTACAGGAGAAGGAAGTCGATTCACCAAATAAGCAGCAGTAGTTACTCCAAAAGTCCAAAACCGCCTGGGAACAGAAGAATGAGCTAGCATAGTTAAACAAGTATCCACAACATGTCTAATTTTCCTTTCGACAGTTCCATTTTGCTGATGGGTGTGTGGACATGTAATTCGATGATGTATACCATGTTCTTTGAGATAGGTATGAACAGCTCTAAATTCCCCACCCCAGTCTGATTGAAAATTCAGTATTTTTGCATTAAACTGCCGTTCCACTGCTTTATGAAAATTAACAAATACCGAACACACATCACTTTTCCTCTTAAGTGGAAATAACCAACAGAAGCGAGAAAAATCATCAACAAATATTGCAAAATAGCGATCACCAGTAAAAGATAATTCGGGAGCAGGACCCCAAACATCACCATGAATTAATTCCAAAGGTTTGTTTGAAACAGAACCAGTAAGAGACAAATGAATTTGACTATGCTTTCCTAAACAGCAGGCTTCACAAAGACTATGCTGTTGTTTTATTGACGAACTAGACAAATTAAACGTGGAAATAACAAATGACACTGTTGTTTGTTGAGGATGACCAAGGCGTGAGTGCCAATCTGGAGTTGTACTGCGAGCAGAATAGAAAGCTTGCTTTCGTGATTCATGTGAAGGAGCAGAATAGAAAGCTTGCTTTCGTGATTCATGTGAAGGAGCAGAATAGAAAGCTTGCTTTCGTGATTCATGTGAAGGCAAAACAAGCTTGTACACACCATCCTCAGCCGGCCCTTGAAACAACACTTGTTTACTTGGCTTGTGCTTCACAACAAATCCATCAGAATCAAATTCAAATGAACAAGCATTATCTTTGGCAAATCGATAAACAGACAAAAGTTGATGTTGCAGAGATGGCACATGAAGAATATTATTGAGTTTAATATGTGCAGTGGAAGTGGGAACAAGGCGTTTTCCAACATGTGCAATAGATAAGCCAAAACCATTACCTATGGTAACTTTGTCAGTTCCTTTGTATTTATCAGTAATATCCAAAGCTGACAAGTCTGGTGTCATATGGTGAGAGGCACCAGTGTCGGCAAACCAATTCTGTGAATCAGAAGAATCTGAAACATTAGCAATATTAGCAGTAATCTGATTGGAATCCTGATCGTACCGTTTTCGACACCACTTGGCCTGATGGTTGTTGAGACCACAAATTTGACAGGGATTAGGGTACCATCGTTTGGAACTCTTTGAATTAGTTCCAGAATGCGCCCCAGAATTGCGATTATTACTGCCACGTTGATAATTCTTACTGCCAGAGTGAGACCCAGAATTGTTTTGTCTTGCAAAATTAGCAAGAATAGGAGAAGCCCGATTGGAATTTTGAATCAAAATCTCATGCGACATCAACTGACTAGACAACTCGAAAAAAGTTATTTTTGTTTTACTAGCAGACAGTGTAGCAATAACAGGATGATATTCAGAGGGCAATAAACGAAAAATAGTAGCATGAAACTCATCTGTGGAGATGGGTGTCCCTGCAGCAGCTAGCGCATCTGAAATCACCTTAGCTTCGCGCAAAAATTTAGCAACCGATTTATCACCAAAGGACAGATTCTGCAAGGCGATATGGAGCTGAACCCGTACGGCACTATTGCTAGTTCCAAACGCATCTGAAAGAGATACCCAAGCGTCACGAGCATTCTCAATTCCAGTGACATAGGGCATAACCTCCTCAGTTAATGACGAACAAATCCAACTGAGTAGAAGTTGATCTTCTTGAACCCATTTGATATACTCCGGATTTGGAGAAGGTAGATTTGTTGTTGAATCGGTAATAATAGGAAGAGGGGCTGGTGTTCCATCAATATGCTGATTGAGATTATAGCATTTGATGATAGGTAGGAACTGGGTTTTCCAGGCTAAATAGTTTGTCTCTTTCAATTTTAATGAGAAAGAGAGTTGAGCATGAGGTGGTGTGGTGAATAAATTTGATGTTTGAATAGGAAGAATGGGTGATGTAAGAGATGAAAGAGAAGGAGATACAGGAAGAACTGGAATGTTTGTTTCAGAAATTTGAGGAGAGGTACTCATCGTGGCTCTGATACCATGTAAATGAGATGAGAGAAGTGGTTTTTGTATTTCACTTCATATACCATGTAAATGAGATGAGAGAAGTGGTTTTTGTATTTCACTTCATAAAGAATACAGAGGTATAAATACACAGTTGAGTCCCTATATCTTAGGAATTATAAAATACAAATATACTTTAAATATACACATCTAACTAACATTATCTTTGTTTGTTATTATCTCCAATAAGCAAACTTCATAAAGATTTAACAACAGATGGATTCCGTTTCAGAAGTAATACCTTTCCCTGGAACAATTACAACAGGTGCTGCTTTGCAATGGTGGAAGCAGTACTCACTCACACTTCCCTGAAGCACACTGCAACATAATACCAAGATTTACTAATTAAGCTGTTTGGTAACATAACACAGAAAAACAGAGAATCTCATATAGTTTCCAGTGCTACCTTTGAACTAAGCCTCTGCCTCTGGTACCCATCACCACAGCTGCAGGCCTCAATCTCTCTGCTTCTTTACAAATAACTTTACCTGGATCACCTTCTACAATCCGAGCCACACTCTTCACCTAATTCCACACAAATCAACAAGTATTTGAGGCAAGAATAAATAATTGATTGATCCCTGAAGAATGAATATGGCTTATATATCACTCACCATAACAACCTGGAAAGCCTCCACAGCAAGCTTCTCCATAAGCCCTTGAGCCATCTCATAGACAATATCATTTTTCACGCCTGAAAAAAAAAATCAATCAGAGCAAAGATCGACGAAAGAATCAGGGATTTAGAAGAGGAAAAAAGGAAAAGAGGCGAACTGGAAACAGCATGGACAAGATGGATAGTATCAGCGAGCCTGCAGAGATGGATCAAGGCCCAATCGAAGGCGTGTTTGCTGTTGGGTCCATGATCAATGGCTATGAGGATGTCTCTGCCTCTCCTCCGCTCTCCTGTCTCTCTCTCGAGCTCTGGTTGTGGAACCACTGGGATTAACGATGGAAGATGGACTTCTCTCCAATTGTACTCTTCTTCTTCATTGAGGACCTCCATTTCTTCTTCTTGGTTGTGTCTGTTGTTCTTTTCCTTGTAATTATGAGTTTGGTTTTGGTTTTGTTGTGGATCTGATATGAAGATCTTGGACTTTTCTGGATTCGGGCAGCCACCAAGCTTGACTTGTCGGAATTGCGTACGCTTTTTTAATAAAATAATGATAACAATGATAAGATCACGTTTTCTTAGTAACGAGGGTTAGCTCTATGAAGAATGACAAAACTAAAACAGAAAAAAGTTTTAAATTTATTTCTACAAAATTATACATAATTTTAATTTTTTTAAATAAAAAAATTAAATTAAAATTAATAATAATTTTTTATTTTTTATTTTAAATAAAAAATAATTTAATTATATTCTTGCAGAATTTTTATAAATTTCTTAACTACGAAAAGAGTAAAAAAAATCAACTTTTATTAAGTTTGAATTAAAAAAATCTCTCAAATAAATTATTTTTATTTTCACTTATTTTACGTAAACAAAAAATAAATAATTAATACATCATTGTATTTGCTGTTATTATTCTTTCTCGTTTATATTATTATACTAATTCACATTATTCAATTATTTTTATAATTAATAAAATTTAATTTTAATATATGATAATTGAAAAAATCATTATCTATCATCTAAATCGAATGAGTAGAAAAATGAATATTATACTGTCATGAGACAAACAGAATATTTTGAAAAAATAAAATAATTGAATTTATATAATTTAAATCAGTTTGTGAACTTTAATGAATTTTGTTTGATTGCATATATTTAAATTTGAATAATATTCTCAAATTATTCTTTCGAAGATATATTTTTCTACACATTATTTAACTATGACATAAGACAGCTCACTCTCTAGCATGAGTCATCTCTTGTCATGTGAGTCTTCCAATTTGGTAAGACAGTCTACGAGAGCAATAAAGTTGTTTTTCTTCTCCCTTTTCTTTTTTAAATTTTAAATGGATAAGAAAGGAGGGAAGCTTTTTTTTTTTTTTAAATAAAATTTCATATTTATATTTTCTTATTTAATTTACTTATGAGAATTTCACACATTTTGAAATTAAAATTCAATTTAATTTATTTATTTTTTTATTAATTTTTTTATTTTAAAAAATTTATTTTTTTTTAATTTTAGAGAAAAATATGAATAAAGATTTGTTGACTGACCGACTAACGATCAGATGATGAATGAGGACCTACTGGTTGACCGATTGACATCCAGACTTGACAACCAGACAACTTGGTGGCTGACTTGATACCCTAATGACCGATTCGGTGACCAACCTAATATCACCTAATAACCCATTGACAACCAAACGACTAAATGACATGGAGACTAATGCAGGTCCTAACGACTGACCTGTCGACCTGATTAACTGAATTGTATTATTTTAAATACCATTTGTAAATGAGCTTTGTTTGGATCAGATTAATTTAACTTGAGTTCTTTAAAGACTCTTGTGTTGTTTTCTTTTATGAATTCTTTTGGACCGTGCATTGCACATGAGATAGACTTATAGGCTTATCATAAATAGCCCCTCTTGTACAGGACTAATTCAGATCAATATATCAGAAGTATTATTCTTTTCACTTTCTTTATATGGTATCAGAACAGATGAGTTTCTAGGATTAGGATTCGGCGAAGGCTGCGACCTTTATTCCTCACAATTCGTTTAGTTGAATATTAAGAAAACGATAGAATGACAGATCCAGTGCCTATGGTAGAAACTAAAATGTCCAAATCGGGAAAAGATAAGCAGCATGTAGTGGTCGCAATGAGCGGGGATCCGTTCTACTTACAGTTGTCTGACCATCCAAGTATAATTCTAGTCTCAGCTTCTCTGATAGGGAGTAAAAACTTCAAATCTTAAAATAGAGCTATGAGAATAGCTTTAGGAACCAAGCAAAAGTTAGGTTTTATCGATGTTACTATTCTGATGCCAAATAAAGATAATGAATTCTTTGAACAGTAGAAAAAGATGTGACTATATGGTCACATCTTGGATCTTGAACTCGATCTCGACGGATCTCATAGATGGCTTTATATATACGGTTTCTTCGAGAGATTTATGAGGTGAGATTATAGAGAGGCTTGAGGAGAATAATGGTTTTCAAATCTATGAATTACATAGACAGATTTGTCAAGAAAATTCTCCTATTTCAGTTTACTTCACCCATCTCAAAAGACTGTGGGATGAATTAGGATCTATAAAAGTTTTACCTTCATGTTCCTGCGGAGCGTCCAAGGCCATTGATGATATGAACAATAGGATTAGACTTATGCAGTTCTTAATGGGACTAAATGAAAATTTTGATTCTATGAGATATCAAATTTTAGTTCTTGATCCCTTACCTCTATAAACATGGGCATGTTTTATAGCCCTTAAGCATGAGTCTCAAAAGGAGATTCTGAGTAAAAGAAACCCTGAGTCAACTGAAACCTTGATGCTGTTTAATCAGTCACAAGGATAGTTATATAAAGGTAAACATAAAAAGTATGATCTAAAGAAGGGGCATTGTAGTCATTGCAACATGGATGGATATGTTAGGAATACCTGTTTAAAACTAATAGGATATCTATATTGGTTTAAGAACAAAATCAAGATTGGAAGGCAACCTACAAGGCAGGATAGAAATAGAAATACTGGCCGAAAACTGGTGGCCACAACTAAGAGCCTTGAGTTTGAGAAGGATAATCCTTTTGAAATAGCACATAGTGGTACTAAAATTGATAAGATTGGTGCAATTTTGAGCACTCTTCAATAGGAGTTCTCAAGGCTAGTGAAGGGAAAAACAACCTTAATAGCTACAATTGTTGATGTGAGTTCAAGACTTACTGAATGTTTGGACTATAGTTCATACACCTTTACTGGTAATTACAGTTTTGCTAATACTTGGAATAGTAGAATGCATGATAATATAACTTGGATATTTGATACTGGTGCAACCGACTATATATCGCCAAATAAATATTTATTGAATAGTTTATCTAGGTTTCAAAAGTGTATGTTTGTTTACTTACCTAATAGAAATATAGCTAGAGTAACACATGCCGGCTCAATTTCTTTATTAGATTCTATTGTTTTAAGAGATGTGTTCTACATTCCAAGTTTTAATTACAATATGTTATCTGTTAGCAAGTTGATAAAACATAGCAAGGTATTACTATTTTTTCACACCCATCATTGCTTTATACATGACCCTCCGATTGAAAGAGTGGTGGCTATAGGAAAGGAAGATGGGGCTTATACAAAATAAACCATAAGAGTTTTGATACATCACAGGTTTATGATGCTTTATTTACAATGTTGCACACTATCCCTTCTTTTCAATCATTTATAAATACCATACTTTCTGTTTTTCATATCAATAAAGAAAGGCTTAACAATGTGTTATATGAATCTGCTTGCATGCTCAGTATTTAGGATATTCATGAAAGACTATGACATATTTCTATTAGCAAACTAAATTACATTGATGGAATTAGATATGATGAAAATGAAAATTTACAATGTGAAATTTGTCATTTAACTAAACAACCAAGGCTTCTATTTTCTGTAAGTCATAATTTAAGTTTAAAATCGTTTGATCTATTGCATGTAGACATATGTGGGCCTTATAGAGATAAATCCTTAACTGGAGCCAGATATTTTTGCACTATTATAGATGATCACATTAAGGGTACTTAGAAATTTATTATGCAATTCAAAGGTCAAAGCATGCATTTTCTGTCCAAATTCTTAAAGCTAATTAAGAATCAATTTAAAGCTAAAGCCAAAATTATAAGAACTGATAATGGGCATGAATTCTTGAGCAAAGAATGTCAAAATCTTTTTACGAGTAAGGGTATTATCCACCAAAGGTCTTACCCTTACACTCCACAATAAAATGGAGTGATGGAGAGGAAACACAAACATCTCCTAGACATTGCCAAGACCTTAAGACTTCAAAGCAACATGCCAAAGAAATTTTAGTCATATGTATTCTAATAGCCACCTATCTCATAAATAGAATGCTTATTGTAAGTCTTAACCGGCAAAATCCTTATGAAAGATTGTTCAAAAGGATTCTAAATTATACACATCTAAAAAACTTTGGTTGTTTATATTTTGCTACTAAAATCAATTCCAATAAGGACAAATTTGAGCCAAGATCTTCTAAAGCAGTTATGATAGCATATGGAGGGATATATATGGCTTACAAACTTTATGATTTATAGATAAATAACATCCTGGTTAGCAAGGATGTAGTTTTTTGTAAAAATATTTTTCATTATGCGCATATTACATATTTAAATTCATTTTCTATGATTTCTATTTCCAGCAAAGCCTGATGTTGTTGATAAGGTCATTACACTCTCAATTCCTACCTCAATACCCAATTAGAGCAATTTAAATTATCCTTCTTCTCATGTTGTGCCATCTGCTTCTCCTATGAAGATAAAAAGATCCACTAGAATTAGTTGCTAACTAGCTTAGTTACAAGATTTTGTTAGTTTTGTTTCTAGCTCATCCCAACCTATTTCTGAAGTATGCTTTAAACCACACCATCAATCCTTTGTTCATAATATAATTATTGTTAATGAGCCCACTACATATGCGCAGGCATCTCTTGATACTCAATGGGTTGTTGTTACGCAACAAGAGTTACTGGCTTTAGAAAAGAATTCATACTTGGATCCTTACTAACTCACATAAAGGGAAAAAGGCCATTGGGAATAAATGAGTTTATAATGTAAAGTATAAACCTATAGGTGAGGTAGAGAGGTTTAAGGCTCGTTTGATAGCCAAGCACTATAATCAAATTGAGGGTCTGGACTTTAAGGACAGATTCTCTCCGATTGCAAAACTTACAACTGTTAGAATTTTAATTGCTTTAGCTACTGCAAGGCAATGCATTATTTTTCAGCTCGACATTAATAATGTTTTTCTCCATGGCTCTTTAAATGAGGATGTTTATATGCTACATTTTCAAGAATATCATAAGACCTTACCCGACCAGGTTTGCTTGCTTAAAAAGTCTCTTTATTGTTTGAAACAAGCCTCCAGGCAGTGGAATATTGAATTCACTAACTTTCTCAAGTTTTTGGGGTTCAAACAGTCTTTTCATGATCACTGCCTATTTATTAAATAATATGGGCACTATTTTATGGCTCTTTTAATATATGTTGATGATGTCATTGTGATAGACACTTCTCTTGATGATATTACTGTTGTTAAAACTGTTTTGCATAATAAATTCACTATCAAAGATTTGGGATATCTTAAATATTTTCTTGGGCTTGAAATAGCTCAGTTTGATCAAACTACTATTCTTAGTCAGACAAAGTTTATTATTGATTTATTGAGTGATGTTGGTATGTTGCACTGTAAACCTGTTTTGTTTCCTCTACCTAGAGGTTTACATCTATCACCAGATGAAGGTGAGCTTCTTATTAAATCGGATTGTTATAGAAGACTTATTGGGAGACTTTTGTATATTAATCTCACTAGGCCGGACATTAGCCATGTTGTATAGCACCTCAGTCAGTTTGTGGCTGCCCTTAAAAGGCCTTATTGGGAAGCAGTAATGCATATTTTATGATATCTAAAAGCTACTGTTAACACAGGTCATTACTTTCCTATTGATTGTGATTTTCGAATCACTACATATTGTGACTCAGATTGGACATCCTATTATTTTTTAGGAAATTTTTAACTGTATTTGGGATCTTTCTTAGGTTTTCTTTAATTTCATGGAAAACAAAAAAGTAATCTACAGTTTTCAAATCCTCTGCTGAGGCAGAGTATAGAGATATGGCTGCAACAGTTTGTAAATTACTTTGGATTACATCTATTTTACGAGATTTACAAGTTCCAATTAATTATCCAGTTCAGCTTCATTATGACAATAAGGCGTCTCTCCAAATTGCAACTAATTCAGTTTTCTATGAAAGGATCAAATACATCGATATTAATTGTCATATTGTACGATAACAACTTCAGAAAAGTTTTTTAGCTACTTTTCATGTGTCAAGTCAAGACCAGATAGCTGACCTATTTACTAAGCCTTTATCAGCAGCCTTACACTAGCACTTTTGCTTCAAGTTGTCTTTGGTGTCTCTCCTAGCTCTAACTTGAAGGGAGGGATGTGAATGACGACCGACTGACTGATCGACTGATGACCAGATGATGAATGACGACATGCTGACTGACTGACTGACGACCAAATGATGAATGGTGATCTGTTGATTGACCGACTGACAACTAGATAATCTAATGACCGAGTGACATCCAGACTTGATGACCTGACGACTTAGTGGCCGACCTGATATTCTGATGACCGACTTGGTGACCAACTTGATGTCACCTAATGACTGGCTAACGACCAAATGACCTGGAGACCAATGCAAGTTTTGACGATCGACTTATTGCCTTGATTAACTGAGTTTTGTTGTTTTAAATACTATTTGTAAATGGATTTTGTTTGGACTAGATTAGATTAGTTTAAGTTATTTAAAAACTCTTGTGTTATTTTATTTTTTAAATTCTTTTGAATCGTGTATTGCACGTGAGATAGACTTATAAATTTAGTATAAATAGGATTCAGATCAATATATCAAAAGCATTATTCTTTTTACTTTTTTTACAAATTAAAAAAAAAACTCATTTTACAAATAATTAAAATAATGTACTATAGGTTTTTAAATTTGGACATATCAAGGACTCTTTCATCAAAATTTTAAGGACTCTATATGTGAGTGAGTTTCAAAAATACACTTGAACTAACTGTAGGGGACTTAATTATAATTTACTAATTTTAATTTTGATATTTGATTTTAAAATACAAAAATTTTCTTTGATAAATTAATTACTCAAATGGTTATTTTTTAAATTTCCAATGCGGCATTAGGAATCCGCTTCTTAAGAGTGAAACATGTGAGATACAATATACCATCTTCCCATATAATTGTTGAAGACTCATGGTTGGTTTCCGATAAGCTTTACCATATCCCTTTTTATTATTTTCTAGCAGTTTTCTCTTATAATTAGTCTCCCCGTTCATTATTTATTTTTTTTTATTTTCACTTTGTTCATTTAAATGCTATCATTTTTGTAATAGTAGATGTGAAAAAAATTATTAATTAATTTAGTTTTTATTTCTCTATGACTGCTTTAATTAAAGATACGACCGCTGATTTTTTTTATTATATTGAAAATTATATTTTTAAAAAAACAATTATATTCAAGTGACAAATTTAAATTTCAGTCAAAATTGATTTTAACCATGGATTAAAATATGACCGATATCAAATTTATGAATGACTTATTCAAATTTAGCCATGACCAATATGAAATTTATGAATTGCTTATTCAAATTTAAAAGGTTGGAATATCAACATAAATTCAGAAAAAAATTGAATTATTATTATTTTTTTTTATAGTAATGTTAAACCTTTAATTCTTAATGACTATCCAAATTTCAAAACTGTCATATATCTATAAGCTGACAAAAAGTATTATTCACAAATATATTTTAATCTTAGGATATATTTAAGAATAAATATTAAATTAATGAACCTTTGAACGTTGCGAGTTATCTAAAGAGCAACTCGGCCGAACCCCTATAGTTTTATATACATATAGTTTTTTTGCTGTTTTTGTCTTAGTCTCCCTTTGAGGAGTTCTTAAGTTTCTCCATTGGTGCGGATTTTGGTTTGCAATTAATCTGTTTGTTTTCAACTCGGAGATGGGCCTCTTGTGAATTTAGCTTTGATGCAATTGCATACAGGTCTGTGGAGATCATCTTCAACCCGTGGCGTCCTCTCCATTTTGTCATTGTTTGAAATTGGCAAGTCCTGATACCGTCTAGCACCCCCATATGAAGATCCAGCTTTGTAGATTTGTTGTTCTCTTGTTCATATTTTCTGTATGGGCTTACAGTCTCTCACTCTAAGAAGAGCTCATCGCTTTCTTAGGTGGCAGAGGGGCGATGATTTACCTATTAGCACCGTGACCTTGAGCTTTAGTTTAGGCTTTAGGCCTGCTCTTAGTGGATGTCCCATTTGTTTTGATGGGCTCAGCCCTTTTCTTCTTTCTAAACAAGGTTATTTTGGAAAAGGGCCATTCGCAAGAAAAGTCGTAAGTCAAAACTTTTAATTTTTTAAGATACAATTCAATTTTTAAATTTATTATAATTATAATTAATTTTTAAACTTTATATTTATTTATAATTATAATTAATTTTTTATTATTATATTTAAAATTTTTAATTTTAAGAAAAAAAATATATTATTTAAAATAAATTACACTTTTGAACTTTAAATTATATCAACCTCAGCATTTTTAAAACTCAATACCTAAATTTCTCTATTTTCATCCGTGATTCCATCTAAGTCGGTTAAAAATTAGAGACCTTCACCCGATTTATCGAAAATAGGTAAAGATGATTACAGTAGCTAATAAGAATTATTGGGAAAATTGAACTTTTTATTTGCTTCTGATTATGCCAAAGGGTTAGTAACTAAATTAGTTATGAAAACAATTATATAAGAGTATTCAAGCAAATTCATAGATCAGAAATTAGAAAATAAATTACAGAGAAAGGAAAGGAAAGAAGAGAAGAGAGCTCAGAGGCTTTTAAGAATGGAATAGAGGATTTGTCCTCATGCTAATCATCAGATTAACGAGATTATTTATCTCATCATCATCGCACCTTCTCTATATTTTCATAAAAATGCATTCAAACTGAGAAATTATTTCAACAGTGGAGAGGAAGAAAGAGAGAGAATCGCAGACCTGGTTTTAGAAGCGTTGCAGCTGCGGACTGCAGCGGCGATGTAGGGTTTTAGCATATTTATAGCGAAAATGAATTGATGCCGCTTTTAATTGCTGAAACGTCCTTCCATTTTATTAGTTTCCACCGTTACCCTCGTCATGACTACTTTTTGGAATTTGATTGTTTACCATTTATTTTTATTTATTTTCTCTTCAATTTTTAATTTTTATTTTCTTTTTTGGATATCTTGAATGTTTTATTTTTTTTAAAGCTGCATTTACAATTAATCATCAATATAAAATTAACTACTTATTTTGTAGTTCTTAATAATTTAATTAAAATATTTTTATATTTTATAAAATTACACTCTTTAATTTTTTTATAAAAAATAGGTTAGTAAACTTATTTCTGCATTAAATATTTAAAATGTTTGTTACTTATAATTTTAATTATATACAATTATATGTATATATATGTATATTTGTCATTGTACTTTTAACTATTAGTATCATTTAAAGGAAATTTACCATAACTTATGAATTTTTATATTTTTTTTATTAGATTTAAAATAATTAATTTAAATTATTCAGACAAATTGAAATCGAATGGATTCTACAGATATTATTTGCAAGAAAAAAAATGAATTTTCATGCATATTATTATTTTTTTAATAAAAACCATTATAAAAACTCTGGACTCTCTCTCTCTACGGAGAGTTTGCTTTCTTCTCTGAGGTTATAAACCTCGTCTAGTCCGGGTTATGCCAGTTTCTCGCCTTGTTTTGGAGGTTTCTCTCCGTCCCTCTAAGAAGAGGGAGATCTCTCTCTACCTGGCATGGGTTTATCTCTCCTCCGCTGGGTGGAGATGTAAATAGTATATTGTTTGTTTTTTTCGGTGGCAGCAGCGCTCATGAGAGGTTGTTTCTTTGGGTTGCCATGTTTTCTTTTCTTTTTTCTTGGTTTTCTAAGGATGATGGTGAGGTGGTCCGACTGAGGTTCTCCCTCTGTCTTTGTAACCGCCTTCCATTATCCCCTCTAGATCTTTTGTTGCATATAAGGTTGAGGCCTTGACACTACGATGTGAAAGTTTCTTCTACCGATGAGAAATGGTGGTCTCTCATCTCCCTCTCTCTTTTTGAATCTTTAGTATCGGGTTCTCTTGGTTTTGGCTGGAGCCATAGTGAAGATTGGACTTGATTGCAGAAGCTCTTTCTTCTCTTTTGGTGGTGTCCAATATGCTCCGCTCAACTTGATTTTAGCATTGCATGTGCCTTCTGTGTTTATCGTCATTCTCTTGTGCTTTGGTTTTGGTTGTTGGCTGCCGACTAAGGTCCCTCTTGTTTGTTCTTCAATTGGTTTGTATGGTCTAGGATATTGTTTGAGAGACTGGCCGTTTTTTGCTGTTGGAGATAGTACCGGCTTTGCAGGGAAGGAGTGCGGTGCTGAGATGTCCGATCTCTTGCTTCCAGGTTAGAGTTCTTAGTCAAAGGATCCGGTCTTAGGGTTCCATGATTTAATGAGTTATTTATGTTTTGGGCTTTAAAACCCTTGTTGATACAATCTGAGGCTTCAAGCCTTCTGCATATAATTTTGGGCCTATGGGCTCTTTTTATGAATCTAATCATATCTTTTGGGTGAGAAAAATACATATGATTTTTAATTTTAAAATAAAGAAGTGAAAAAAATTTAATTTTCATTTATCACATTTCTGAACATGAAAATGACAAAAAGATAATTAATTTAATTAACTTCTTATAAATTTTCACTATCTAAACATAATCTATTAACATAATGTTAATTTGAATCAAATTTAAATCTAAATCATATTCATCAATCATCTACTATTTCCATACCCATCAACTATTAAAATTAATTTATTAATGAATGGTAGAGTAGTTATGAAATATAATAAAAAATTATTCGAATTTAACTGTAAATTTATTAATATAATAAAAATACAATTGAAAAATATAAATTAGAAAGCATCATAAAAACTAAATTAGAATAATTAAATGAAAATAAAATAATTAAATTTAAATATTACATTTCAATTGATTCAAAAAAAAAAATATTACATTTCAAATAAAAACCAAGTAAAACATATCTAATAATTTTATAAATTATAGACTTTTAAATTTTATAAACTAAAAATAGCTTAATTTCAAAACAAAAATTATAACGCTAATTTTAATTTTTAAAAAATTAAAATAATTTATGTATATTATTTTAATTATTTTCAGAACTAATTTAATTTTATAGAAATTAAAAAATAAAATATATTTTGCTCTCTTTTAGAAACATGATTACTTTTAAAATTTACACAAAGTAAGAATTAAAATATCTTATACATATTAATGTTATTAAAATTAAAATGATGATGTGGCTGGAGTGGTACTATGCTGTAATTGATTAAATTTGTAAAAAAAAAATGATGTTGTTGAAACTAAAATGATGATATGGATAGAATAGAGCTGTATTGTGATTGATTGGACTTGCAAAAAAGAAAAAATGATGTTAGTTAGATCTGCAAGAAAAAGAGTATGAAGCAGTGAATATTCACGACAACTATTCCAACGCTCAAATTAATAAGTTGAAGAGAAAGGTGAGTATAATGTTTAGAAATTAAGAGTAGTTGTGTGAGAGAAGCATGCTTTTGTCTCTGTGATCGATCTTTCTCCACATAAAGATAAATATAATATTATCTGATAATCTGGTGACGATGTGACCAACTATTTGTTAAGGAATATCGCCAACTAATAGGTTGGTGATCCCGTGATTACATGGATAATGAGGATATTTTGTTCTGTGCTTGCTAACAGTAATTTTGTGTGAATGTTCGACTTATTTAAAGGATAGCTAGTCTTGAGATAGATTAAATGTTAAGATATCCAGATTTTTTTTTTCTTAAGTAGGACCGCATGACATACTTATTAGATCCTTGTGAGGTGTACTTATTTTTTAGTGAGAGCTCGTAACCTATTTTGAGCGATGATTTTTATAAACCATCACATATTAATTTAATTTTTCTTATAAATGTGACTAATTTTTATTTCACAGAAATTAAAAAATTATTATGCTTGAAATAATTACAGAAAAAATAACATATCTGCAAAATATACTGCAGATATAAAAATATGGTTAATTTTTAAATTTTTAAAAATTAAAAAATAAAAATAAAATATTTGAATGGAGAATTAATAATAATAAAATAAAAAATTTAATTAGTATTGTATTCAAACTAAATAAAAAACTTAAAAAGAAATGATAAATTTACAATGTAAAATGTGTAATTGAATATAAAATAATTATTTATCAGTTAACTAATAAAAATCAACAAAAAAATTATATAAATCGAATAAAATATTTAATTCCATATAACCACCTAATCAAGATTGTAACGACCCGGAAACTGGACCGCTACCGGCGTTAGGATCCAGATCGACATAAGGTCGCCGGGACCCGTAGCAAGCCTGCTATACTCTCTGTGTACCTGTAAAATCCCATACATGATCATGCATTTTCTGTAAAAATATAAAACTTTGCTCTGTACCAAGGCTCAACCTGTGCATGCACTATCTCTGTACTACAGAACCCCTTGACTAGAGTTCTCATCATTGTTCTAAACGGGTTAAAACTCTTAATATGTTAAGCCTGGGTTTCATACTCATAAAAGCACATTTACATAAACAGACCATGTATACAAAAAAGGATTTACAAAACATATGGGTCAAGCACAACAATACTAAAACATCTCTTTACACTATTACATGTTCACACTATGCTATTACACAACTCTTTACTCTTCATGTACTCTGCTGACCTCTCCCTGTACTCTGATCCTGCACGACTGGGGTTAAGGGAGAGGGGTGAGCTATACTAGCCCAGTGAGTAGAACAATAAAAACATGTTAATAAATATGCTCACATGGAATGCATCACAGCACAAGTAATCATATATCGGACGGACTGAATAAAAAATCCCTCAGTGCCCGGCCCGCGAAGGAGCTCCTCAGGACTTTATTATACAATTAATAGTACAAAAGTACTCTGTGCCCGGCCCTCTCCGGGCTCCTCAGGACTTTACTGTGCCCGGCCCTCAATGGGGCTCCTCAGGACTTTACTGGGAGGGCTAATGAAACAAACTCTATGTCCGTTCGCAAATACAAGAAATAATGCAATGCACATAATAGTGAATTCTAATGCAATCAATCTATTGCATAATCATGATGCATGAAACATGCTAAAAGCATTTGATTTCTCAATTAAAAGGATTAAGTTTAGTTCCACTCACCTCTGGTTAACTCTGTACTGACTCTGAAACAATGCTCACTACTGATCTCTTCGGTTCCTCTGGTCCGTTCCTACACAGGTGGACTCAAATGAGAGACCAAACTAACTCAAGAACATCTCTATAAAACTCCCCAAAAACCCCCTAAAACATCCTAAAACAATAAAAAAAACATGCAAAAGAAGGCTGGACAGGGCACTTTCGGCGGCAGGTTCGGCGGCTGAAAGTCCCTCCAGAGCTGAAACTCAGGCATTTTCGGCGGCACCTTCGGTTGCCGAAAGTCCTTTCCAGAGACGAAAGTCCCCAACCTTCGGCGGCACATTCGGCAGCTGAAACCCCCTCCAGAGCCGAAAGTCCAAACTTTCTGGGGAGAGCTTAGGCAGCCGAAACCACCTCCTTAGCATGTTCGGCGGCCGAAACTGGGTTCTCCAGTAAGGCAGAACCCTGCTCTGCCTCATGCAACCAACCTTCCAACTTCCTCATACATGCAACCCACAACTCAACAGCAAACATATACTCAAGTACATGCACAAAGGGGTCCAAAACTAACTTAAAAACCCCACCAAACATCACAACTCAACACATAAACATGCTTTCACCAACAATCAACCAAAACCCCTACTTAACCTCATCATGCATCTCTACCCATAAAACTCCATAAAACTCTCATAAAACATGAAAGAAGCTAGGGATCTACACTTACTTCTGAAGATCGAGAGGATAGGTGATCCTCACGTGGAGATATGGAGAAACTCACTCTCAAAGTCTCCAAGCTTCAAAACTTTGATGACTAGCTCAAAAGCTTCAAACAACATGAACACTTATCAAAACTTTGAAAGATTTGAAGAAAACATGAAGATCACCCAAGGAAGATCATGGTCTCACCTCTGTCCGTGGAAATGGAAAGAAAAATCTCATCCATTCATCGACCTATGGCCTTTTATAGGTGGCTGGCCAGACCACCTTCGGCGGCCAAACGTGATTCCAAAGTCATGCATGTTCGGCGGCCGAACATCACTTTCGGCGGCCGAACCTGGCAATTCTTCCTTGGTGCTTTTCTTTCAAAAACTCATTTTCTTTATACTTAAAACCTTAAAATATATTAAAAACACTTTAGAAAACATATCTATTACCCTTCTAGAGGGTTCCGACATCTGAAATTCCACCGGACTGTAGGAATTCCGATACCGGACTCTAGCCGGGTATTACAAAGATTGTTTATTTGAATTGAATTAGTTGAATTTCATAAATTGAATAGTGGAGTTGCCATATGTATGCTTGCTACTATGAAGAAATAAACCAAATGCTTAACTGCACCGAATGATCGAGCTGCCACTATGACTTCTTTTCCACTTGTTTTTAGGACACAGTATACTTTAAGTTCAAGTCACTTAATTGAAGTGGCTTGGGCTGCAATCTTTCTAACATTTCTTTTGTATATTAATTATATGTCATTATAGTTCAGATAAAGATTATACCGTACAATTTTTAAGTTATACATTATTTAATGGGATTTAAAGATTTTCTGTTAATAAGCCAAATAAAATTAAAATCTCAATAACCAACCAATCATATATATAAGACAACAAGACTAATAATAAATAATAAAATTATTTTCAAGATTTCAAAACAAAATTTTCAAATAATTAGTGTAGCATGTGTGATTATTATTCTACCCTATTGATAAATTGCTCAACACAATCGCTCCAATATTTAAATCACTAATAATAGTTTATTTCTTATTATATATTTAACAAAAGTTTATAGGATTATCCTCTCAAAGCAATTTGTTTAACTTAATTAATTACATTTTATTATTATAAAATTAACATATTTAGAATATAAAAATCATGAAACGTAACAGATCATTTTTTAAATTAATCATATAAATACAATTGATCCCAATAATAGAATATTGCTTTCGTCCCCTAATTCCAAGCTTGACATCTGGTCATATTCATTCATTATTCTAGGGAGATTATTCTTGATAAGTAACATTAATAAAAACCAATTCAGTGTTTTGCTACATATTCTAATGAGCCGCCAATCGAAGTTCTAAACTACCACTATACATTTTCAGCTTGTTATTTTACGGCAATATATTTCGGCCGCCGATATTACTTCTTTTAGAATTAATGAACCTTAATTATAGCAATATTCTAATAATCAGATAATACTATATATATATATATATATATGATTTTGAACAATGTTTTAGGCCACCTTTACTATAAAAAAATAATAGATTACTACGTGTTCGCCTAGTCTCGCTGGCAACTGATTTGTTAATCTTCCCGATTTGCATGTGCTTACGTTAAGACAGCCATCTTTTTCTTTCAACTTCAATAGTAAGAAATCGGCTTCAGACTACATTTTTCATTGACCTAAACAAGGAGTGAGTGTTACTTATGATAATTCATTAACGGCATATATCACTATATATATCAAGTACCTTTTATTCGTTACCTTCACTGAAATCGATATCTCTGCACTGCACTCGAGACACAGGAAAAGAAGTTTTTAATCACATTTTCAACTGGGTGCAGCTGCAATGGAGATTTCTGGTTATATTATTGCGATGACTCTAGCTCATACTGCTTTATTTGGTTCGTTAATGGCTGCCGCAGCTTCCATAGACTTGTCAACTGCAGTTCTCATCAGGGTGGATCAGTCTGGTAAAGGAGATTTCAAGAAAATACAAGACGCAATAGACTCAGTTCCTCCAAATAACTCTCAGCTGGTTTTCATTTCGGTGAAGCCAGGAGTCTACAGGTTAGTTGATTTCTATCTCTGCAAATACTAAATAAATCAATAATTAATTAACTTGACACGATTTAATCCTGTAATTAATGTTGGGTCAAGCAGAGAAAAGGTGGTAGTGCCCGCTGATAAGCCCTTCATAACACTGAGTGGCACAAAGGCTTCAAACACCATAATCACATGGAGCGATGGAGGCAACATTTTTGAGTCTCCAACGTTTTCTGTACTGGCTTCTGATTTTGTCGGCCGATTTCTCACTATCCAGGTATTTTTTTTATTGGGTCAGAAATAAATATTTTACTTTCTTTTTAAAAAAATACTTTGTTATTTACTTGCTGTGATTTGGTGGTCTGCAGAACACATATGGGAGTGGTGATAAAGCTGTAGCACTGAGGGTATCAGGAGATAGAGCAGCATTCTATGGTTGCAGGATTCTCTCATATCAAGACACCCTCTTAGATGACACAGGATCACACTATTATAGCAATTGCTATATTGAAGGAGCTACTGATTTCATATGTGGCAGTGCTGCTTCAATCTTTGAAGTGAGTTTGCATATTCATATTTTTACATGACAAGTATACATATACATATAATGAATTTACATGACAATGATTTTGTGCATGCAGAGTTGCCATGTGCATTCAATTTCCAAAAACAATGGATCAATAACAGCTCAACACAGAGACTCACCAACTCAGAATAGTGGCTTCACTTTCCTGGGTTGCAAGATCACCGGCACCGGAAGTGCATATCTAGGCAGGCCATGGGGTGATTATTCTACAGTGGTGTTTGCCCTTTCTTACATGTCTAGTGCAATAGTGCCTGCCGGATGGGATAGTTGGGCTTCCCAAACCAAGCAAAGGTATATACAACCAAAATAATGAAAGAAAAAAACTTGTCTAGATCAAATCTATTTAGATTTGATATAAAAAATTATAGCCGAGTTAATTCATAGTAAAATTGTATCGTACTCACATATTTATATCTTGAATTCACTGCGTGTTATAAATAGCTTGTCTATTAGTTGACAATTTTTTATTGTTTGTTGCAGTACGGTGTTCTATGCCGAATACAAATGCTATGGTCCGGGAGCTAACAGAGTTCAGAGGGTTGAATGGTCACAGAGCTTGTCCAAAGAAGAGGCTGCACCCTTCTTAACCAAGGCCATGATTGGTGGGCAAAGTTGGCTTAGGGGTGCACCAACCTACTTTAGAAGAAGCTCTACAATTGTCAAGAGTCATTCTGGGAATAATTAGAAAAATTTCACACTTTTGATTGCTTCTATTCTCTCAGTATATAATGTTTATTTATTTATTATTTTTTTAATATAATTTTTCTGTAGATATTCATTCATTTATTAGCCCTCTTCATGAAAGGGGGCAAAGAGATGTATCAGCTCATATTTTCCTCAAAAAATTAATTTATATATGTAAATACATATTTATAAAATGAAATGAATTCTTTCCTTTGGTTTCTTAAAAGATCTTCTCGGTATCCTTACCAATTAAGCAATGTTTTAAAAAACCCAACTGCAATTTGGTCTAATTGAATTAATTAATTAATTAGATTTTAAAACAATCAAATTAAGCTTAAAATAGTATTAAAAGAGAGAAATAGAAGCATGTTTAAGTGCATAATCAGCATTAACTTATAATTAAAATCAAGTATTTATTAGTTATCTTGATACACAAGTCATTATTAAAAAGGAAAAATACATCCCAACAGAGATTGATCAAATAATACTTAAAAAAAAAAATTATTTCATATAACTATTATATTATAACAATTGTATGTTAGCTATTGATTATAGTATTAAATTACAAATCTTACCATAATCAGTGGCTATAATACAATTATTATATATACGATTGTTGTATTTATAGAAAGTTTCCAAATTCATTTAATCCTAAAAGCAAAACTTGTAAATTCAATTTTT
Organism: Manihot esculenta; assembly: GCF_001659605.2. Taxonomy (NCBI): domain Eukaryota; kingdom Viridiplantae; phylum Streptophyta; class Magnoliopsida; order Malpighiales; family Euphorbiaceae; genus Manihot; species Manihot esculenta. The sequence continues at coordinate 12,703,709 of NC_035171.2, forward strand.
CTAAAGCTGAATTACTATTTGATATTGTTAAAACATGATGATGTAGTTAAATGGAGCAGTGTTGTAATTGACTAATTATGTAAAGCATAGAAAGTGAGGTAATGAGTATTCACAATAGTCACTCGACGCTCAAGTTAATAATTTGAAAAAAGAGATGAATGAAGAACTTGAGAATATTTGTGTAGAAGGGTAACGTCATTTTATTTATGTGATCTTTCTTCTTTTATATTGTAAGAAAATGAAGATAAATATAGTATTTTTTGAGAATTCAACGATGATGTGGTCGGTTATTTAATAAGGATATCACTGACTAATAAGTAGGTGATCCCGCGATTACAAGTGTAATGAAAATACGTTGATTATGTCTGATAACAGTAACTTTGTACGAGACTCGTCATGTCCAAAAAAGAGCGAGTTTTGATGATGAATAGGGTATTAAGGTGTACGGACTTTCTTTTCTATTTCTATGATTAGGACTGCGTTATCCATTTATTAAATTTTTACCACATATATTTATTACGTAGTGACAGATTACGGCTTATCTTGGATGATCGTATATAACATTAATATTCATTCTCTATATTTTATTATAAAATATTTTATTATAAATATTTTAAACTGTTATTATATTTTTTTTATAAAATTTTATTTATATTATATAAACAATTATTAGAAAAAATATAGGAGTGTTAATTGATTAAAAAAAAGGCATGTTTTCCGCTTTTTAAATATAAATAAAATATATTTAGTTAGTTTTATTATACGTTTTGCGGTACTCTTTAATATTTATAATATAATATTCAATATATTTTGTATAACGGTTAATGTTGCTAATAGAAAAATATTTTAATTTTATATTATATATATTATAAAACATATTTAACTATATTATTAATATTTAAATAAAAAATATTACTTGATACTGTTTAATTACAATTTTATAAAATTAATATTAATTATATTGGAATTAAACGTATACGACGATAAAAAATATAATAATAAAAAGTAAACCTAATTTTTATATATAATTTTAAATATATATATATATATTTATTTATTTTTGGTAAATTATAAATAATCTAAAAATTTCATAATTCTAAATATTTTATATACAGTTTATTTTATTATCAACTTTTAGATATTTTTTTGAATAATTTCAAACTAACGTGATAAAATATTTATAATATAAATTTTATAATAAATAATATTTTATTATATTTTATATCTTAATTTTATAGTAATAAAATTAAATAGTACTTGCAATATGTTTAATGGTAAATATTTGAAATATTTTTTTATATTATTTTTATATTTTTTTAATAATTTTTTATTTAATGTGAATAAAATTTTAAAAAAAATATAATAATTATTTATAATAAATTTATAATTAGTATTATTTAATTACAGTATTACTATATTAATATATTAAAAATAATAAAATATATTATGAAAAATAATTAAAAATATTTATTATTATAGAAAATTATATTATAAATAATATTATTAAATTAATATAATATAAATATATACCTATAATATAAAAATTAAAAAATAAAATAAACTATTTTTTTAAAAATCAAGCCTGCGCAACATGCTTAAAATTAACAAAGCTTTATTCCCAGTAAATTTTGTTTTTAATTAAAAAAAAAAATAATGAGGCACCTGTGATAATATATTCTTTCAAATCCTAAAAAGCAAATTAATTTTTTTTAAATAACAAAAACATAAAAAGCTCCAATTTATATTTGTTCTATATAAATCTTCAGCTTCAGTTCTTTAAGTAATATATTACATCAATGCAAAATGGGGACCAAACAAAATAAGTATTAAATTCATATAAAATTGAATTAAATAATATAATTTTAAATTTATTGAATAAAAACAATTAAAATTTCATATAATTAAAGTGTTACTTCTCAAATTCTATAATAAAAAAATTTACTTGTTTACATACATTTATAATTATAAAAATAATAAAATTAAGAAAATAAAACATAAAAAGTATAATTAAATAGATCCATGATTTAAATTGACAAGTTATCTTTTCAGATTTTCACTGCAAAATCTCCTCCATAAATTAATGACTTATTCTCCTCTTGTTCAGTTTTTCCTAGTACTCTCTAAATTCAGAATTCAGAATACTTTTCTAATTGAAATTATAAAACCCTTGTCGATAGGATAAAAAAAAAAAACACAAAAAGTAAGTCCCACATTATTTAAGAAAAATGAGGATTTTAAATCCAAATCTTATTGCTCTATTTTCGGGAGAGCTCCTGAAACCAGAGCAAAAGTGTCCCCCTTTCATATTATATATATATAATTCTTCTCTTCATTTTCCATTTTAATACTTCAATCTAAACCAAAATCTCAAAGCAATTTCTGTTTTAGTTTTTTTTAATAACAAATTTTAATCTAAAATTTATTTTTCTCTCTCTTAGACATCAAATTTTAATCCGTAAATTTTTCTCATTTTCTTTATAGATTTTTTAAATTTTATGTATCTTTTTAGTATATTACAAAGAAATTTTTATAATTTGAAATTATGGAGAATTAAATATTGATTTATGGGTTGATTATTCTTTATTTAGGAGTTTTGTTCGATGATTTATTTTTATTATAATAAGATGTTAATTATTGTAAGAGAGAGATATTAGAAGGAGGATTTCACCTAGTATTAGGGATTAGGAATTTATTTTCTTAAATAGTTATTGTATTGTTAGAACTAAGAGCATGTATTAAGTAATTTTGGATCTATGATAATTATTGGGTTGTATATTAATATTGAAAAAATTGAAATTTAATATTAGAAGAGAAGTTAAGTGGATATATTGAAGGAAATAAAATATATGGTTAGAATGGAAGAATATAGATAAATGGATAATGGTGAAATTTTTATAATATGTAGTTGAAGGCTCAAATGGGCATTTTGAATTATTTGTGATGAATATTGAGTGTTGCTGAGTTTGTAAAACTTTGGGGGAAGTCTAGATTATATTGAAATGCTGCTGAAATTTTTGTTAGAATATTTGGAAATTAATCATGCATTTCACATTCCACATTTATATTCTAAGATTTAAATTTCTTTTCTTAATGCATTATAACTTTCTATAATTTTAGGAGATGATCTAATCTTTGTTCTAGGTATTAGGGGTGTTCCAGCTACCTAGACCTTATTTTGTCTTTAGTACCGTTGAGTGGATAAATTTATAATATTAGGATTTTATTAAATTTATATCTATACGTGATATTTTATAAAAGAAAAATAGGAATAGATAATGGTAAATTTATATTATTCAATAAATAGAAAGAAATTTATTATCATAACTGAATAAATACCTGTTCAACTTATATTTATATTGTCTTTAGGACAACGCTTGAGATATATATATAGACTTTGGAGCGTATATGAATGGTCACCCTTTGGGTAGCTATATATATATATATATGTATAACCAATATAATTTTATTTGTTATTGGGCTAATATTGTCATTGTAGAGCTCAAAATGCCAATATTGCTCTCAGGTTGACAACATTTTTATTATTGTATTTGAGGTGCCAACATTATTTATAAAATGTATGTTATGAGTGTCTCGGATGATGAGTTGCAAAACTCACTATTTTTTTCTTATTAAATTCCATGATTTTGCAATAATTTTGATATAAATAATTAATTTTTACTTGAAATTTGATTTTGGACAGGTTTTTGAGCGAAAGTTAGGAAAATGAATGAAAAGAGACTGAATTGGAAGATTTTCGGACTGGAAGGTTATAGCCCAAGGCTATGGACAGCTCTAGATTTCAAAAATTGCCACCTCAGCCTGATTTTGCCACCTATACAAAGATAAGATCAATTTCAAGTTAGATCAAATACAATCAGATTAGGATAGGGATAAGATAGAAGTAGTAAAATTTATTTTAAATTATTAAATTTTATCTTTTTTTTTCGTATATAAAGGCTCGTAGAATTAAATCTAGATATCACATATTTTTCTCTCTCTTCCTCCTCTCCTCTCTTGCCACCGCCCTCCTCTCTTCTTCTCCATCTTCTTCTTTTCTTCTTCTTTTCTTTAGCTTTTGCACTTTTATTATGCCCTTTAGAGACTAAACAATTATTTTCAGTTGAAAGTTAATTTAAATTGAGATTTTATCCAAGTTGTGAGATTATATGCGTCAATTCTTTTCATCTTATCTACATTTTCTGTTAATTTCTGAATCGAGAAACACCACCTCCATTGTTTTTTTTCTTGAAAATTCAAGGGACCCATTGAATTTCTTGGAAAGACAACATATTGCTAACTAATCCAATTAAATTCGTAATTGTATAATTGGGTTAATAACAAGTAGCAATTAACATATAGTTTATGTTAAGGAATTAATAGATTTGATTTAAATAAAACGCGTGTTTTTATTGATCAAATTTGAGTTCTTCTCTCTTAAAGCAGTTAACTAATTAAATCTATACGCATGTTGGGGTTATTATTTAACTAGGAATTAATTTAAGCACGGAGCGAATTAATTTAATTATAAGAAAGAATTGGTGGGATTCACGTGTTTAACCACTATAACCAAATAATAGATAATAAAATAAATTATTTTTCTATCAACTGCAAAACACTTTAATTTGATTACCTTCAGCTGAATTATTAATTAATTATTTGTTTCTCAAATTTAATTGCATTGTTTATTTTTCTTTTAAGTATTTTTGGTTTGCCCAAGGCAAAAAAAACCAATTTCATAAAAAACTCTCTTCTTCTCACTTTTTGTATTAAACTACTCTTCTATTTAAACTAGTCATCTAAATTAAATAGAGGTAAAGGTCTCTGTAGCATCGATACTCACTTACCCTACCTACAAGTTCTTATTAAATTAAGAAAAGGGAAGCAAATTTTAATTGAGGGATTCGACACCCGTTAAATTTTGACACCATTGTTGGGGACCTTTAACAGTTTATTTTTATTTTTATGATCAAATTTGAAAATAGCAGAATTCAGTTTGATTCAGAAATCAAGAAGACTGCAAAAAGACTGCAAAAAGATTGAGAAAAGAAACTAAGTTGCAAAAACAAGCCAATTCGGAAGCCTCTCAACCATCTGCCCAATCCCCTCTGCACACTAAAAAGACCTCATCTTCAACACCAACCGAGTCTCCAATTGACACAAACCAAAGAGGCAATATGGCTGGAGCTGCTGCCGCTGAAGAGCAATCCCTTTGCATCACATATCCAGTAATTAATCCACCCTTCCAGTACTTAATCCACCCTTCTTTATATTTGATAAGAAAGATCCATTTTGAGCCGACCACATTTGCATCAAAAGGTTGTGGAAAAAGGGTCCAAGTGTGATTTGAGTGAAGGGAAACAAGTTCTTCCTTTATAGTATTTACCTAGCATTCTTCTTTCATGGCAGATCGCCAAGTTTTAGGAGCTTGAATGGCAGTGAGGGTGTGAGAAAGGTCTCGCAACATGAGAGTGTGATTAGCTTATGCCATTCATCGAGTGATCATTAAATGAGTTGGTTGTGGTGATGTCAGAGGAGGCCAAGGTAGTATGACTATAAGATTTCCAGGGAGACCATTAAAATCAAGTTAGTCATGTTAGTATGAGAGTCATTTTTATTATTTTATTTGAAGGTGGAGAACGATAGAAATGTAGCATTTTAAGGTGAGATAGTGGCAATTGGAGTGAAATGTGTTGCTCTTAGAGGCGATAACATGTCATTTGAGGAAGAAGGTGTTGTGGAGTTAGCAAGAGATGAGAGTTCATTAACATCTTGAGGAGGAATATTTTGAGATGTAGGAGTATCAGAAATAATATATGAGAATAAGGTAAGGTGTCAGTAATATATTTATTGACAGCAATAGAGGAGTCATGTTTTGGTACTGGCAACCATTTATCAAGGTCAGGAAAGTCAACCATACTCAAAGATGTATTGAAATTTTTTGTGTTATGACCATATTTGAAAGGGAAGTATCTTTTATGAAAAATATAGCGAGATATGAAAACTCGTTTAGCAAAAGATTCTAGGCATTAATATCCTTTATGTTGAGGATTGTAACCGATGAATACACAAGAATACATTTTCTTTAAGAACTTGCTTTGAGTGGAATGTCTTAAGGCTGGAAAACAGCGACAATCAATTACTTTCATGCCTTCATATGAAGGTGTTCTTCCACACAAACATTGGTAAGGACTCTTATTTGCAAAAGTTATAGATGATAATCTATTAATCAAGTAAATGGCTACAAGATACACATCAACCCATAAGTGCCTAGGAATGTTAGCATGTAATATCATAATAAGAGTTGTTTCAATTATATGATGGTGCTTTCACTCAAACGACACCATTTTGTTATGGTGTTCCAGGACATGAGACTTTCAGTTGAATACCATGATCTGAGAGATAATTTAAAATTTTAGTAAAGGGGTACTAATCACCATCATCATATATAAATATTTTAATTTTTTTTATCAAATTGATTTTCCACCGGCTTTTGAAATTTTAGAAAAAAATCATAAAAGTCAGATTTACGCTTGAAATGATAGATCTAAGCCTATTGTGAATGATCATTTATAAGTAAGACATAATATTTGAAATGTTGAAAAAATTCAATTGAGGGAGGATCCCACAAATTACTGTAAATTTTAAATAAAGAAAATTAAGATAATTTATGAGAACTAGAGAAAGAAAGTTTGCAACTCTTACCCATTTGGCAACTGGCACAAACACGTGGACTTAATGTCCAATTATTAATATCAAGAAGTTCTTTTTTCATAACAATTAGAGATTTTAAATTAACATATTCTAAGTGTTCATGCCATATGTTTGCAGATTTATCATTTTGATGGATCATATTTAAAGCTTGATGAGCATCTCCATCCAATGCATAGAGAAGTTGAAGTTATCACTTAGTTCCTTTTGCTAATATCTTGCCTCTGTGATTCTTAATAATAAAATTAATAGATGAGAATTTAATCATGCAATGATGGTCAGATGTATATTTGTTTACTGAAAGTAGATTTTTTTGTTAATTATGGAATAACTAGAATATCATTTAAATGTAGGGTATTATCGTTAGTTTGTAAGCATACATTACCAATATGTGATATAGATAATTAATCTCTATTATCAACATGTACCATATACCTACATAAGGATGAGCAGAAATTAATTTACCTGGATCATTGGTCATACAAGGAATAGCTCCAGAGTCAACATAAAAACTTGTACCATTAGATTCATTAACATTTTCAACAACAAGAGTTTTAGAAATGTCTTTAGATTGATGAGAGTAGTCATAACGATAAAAACAGTCTAGAGCAGTGTGATTAGCATTTCTACAAATTTGACAAGTTATACTAGGTCATTTAAAAGCAGAGTTTGTAGCATTATTACTAGCTTGCGGATGACCAATTCCTTGGATGTTGTTGTGGTTACTATGATTCTATTGAAACGAAGCATTACCTTGAGCTTGACAATGTTATTAAGAGCCACATCCAGTAGAGTGAAATCCTTAACCACGGGATGAGAAACCATTTCCATGATTCCTTTTTGAATTTCGGCCTCTTTCATGTTAGACAAAGAAGGCTTGGTTTTGATCCACATTACTTATTTCTTCTTCATGAAGAGCTTCCATGCTCTATTCATAGCTTTGGAGTGCGAGAAGGAGTTCTTGTAAGGTTGGATATGGTGGCTTGGTAAGCTTGGATGTGTGAAAAATTTTATATTTTGCTTCAAGTCCTCGAGAGAATTGAGAGACCATGTCCAGATCAAATAGAGGCTTGTTTATTGCAGCCAAGTTATCACAGACATGTTTAAAACGACAATGATACTCATCAATGGTTAGGGAGCCCTTTGACGTTATCATGAGAAGACTCTTTAAATGAGCTTCTCTTTCAGCACTAGCTAGTAAGAACTGCTCTTGGAGAGCGTTCCACTGTTTATATGTGAATGTAACACCAAAGGCAATACTCAGAACTTCTTCATGCATTTGAGCAAGGATCCAAGCAAGTAAAGGACCATCATTTGTGGTTCAGGTTTCAACCACAACTGTGACGGGAGGTGTGTCTATGCTTAGGTGGTGAGACAAGCTAATGCTTCAGTATGTTACTTGGCTTGGTTTGGCTTGTTGTTGAAGGAGGGTTTGGTAGACAGTCCGATGGCGATCTTAGTGGACAACCTTCTAGCAACTGGAGTAGCACTGCTAAGGAGATGAACCGAGTCTATGTGTCGAGTCAAGTCTCTTTATACGAGTCTCTAAGGTTTCTTTTATTCATCAGTCTTGGCTCTTTTCTGAGCCTAAAGACTTTAGTTTTTTGCTGTGTTAGTTTAAGCTTAGATATTGTAATCTCTAATCTTTATTTTTGAGCTTATATTGCTTACTCTAATGAAAAGTTTATCTTCTGAGAAAAAAAAAAAAACAAGGGCAGCGAGTCATTCATAAATTACATGCAAGAAAAAAAAAGATTTTTCATATATTTACATACTAATTTTAATATGATTTTTAATTTTAAAATAAATAACCTAAAAAATTTAATTTTCAGTTATCACGTTTTTTAACATGAAAATGAAAAAGATAATTGATTTAATCAAATTCTTATAATTTTCACGGTCATTACAAAAAAAAGACTATCAGCGACGGATTCTTCCGTCGCTGATAGTAAAAAATCTGTCGCTAAAACTTTCAGCGATGGATTTCTGACGGACTCAAATCCGTCGCTTAAAGTCATGTCGCTAATTTTTTCCGACGGGTCGGGCTTCCGTCGGAAATATTAGCGACGGATTTCCGACAGATTTTCTGACAGGTAATTCCGTCGGAAAATTTTAGCGACGAGTTTTTTCGTCGCTAAATCCGTCGAAATATCTAAATTCATCTTATAACAATCCGTCGCTAATCTGTCAGAAATAATTAGCAACGGAAATTTTCCGTCGAAAATTCGTCGGAAATATTAAGACATTTTAATAAATAGGGAAAATTACTTCTTAGTCCCTCAGGTTTAACGTTTAACACTTCTGTCCCTCTATTTTGGCGACCCAACACTTAAGTCCCTCACTTTCTCTTCCGTCCAATTTCATAGTCCTTCCGTTCATTTAAACCGTTTGGTCAAAGAGTCAAAAGTGAGAGGTGATAATTTTTTCCAGAAATACCCTTCTCTTAATGTGAAATTCCTTTTTTTTTTTCTCTTTCATGCTTTCTCCCGTTGAAGAAGAAGAAGAAGAAGAAGAAGAAGAAGAAGAAGAAGAAGAAGAAGAAGAAGAAGAAGAAGAAGAAGAAGTTGCTGGGTAGGAAGAAGAAGAAAAAGTTGCTGGGTAGGAAGAAGAAGAAGAAGAAGAAGAAGAAGAAGAAGAAAGATTTGCTGGGTAGGAAGAAGAAGAAGAAGAAGAAAAAGTTGCTGGGTAGGAGGAAGAAGAAGAAGAAAGAAGAAGAAGAAGAAGAAGAAGAAGAAGAAGAAAGAAGAAGAAGAAGAAGAAGAAGTTGCTGGGTAGGAAGAAGAAGAAGAAGAAGAAGAAGAAGAAGAAGAAGAAGAGGGTTAATTTTGTCAATTCACGTGTCCCAAACGGCTATTTTGAACGGAAGGACTGCGAAATTGGACGGAAGAGAAAGTGAGGGACTTAAGTGTTGGGTCGCCAAAATAGAGGGACAGAAGTGTTAATTACGTTAAACCTGAGGGACTACAAAGTAATTTTCCCTAATAAATATTCTCTTGAATCCGTCGCTAGTCTGTTAAAATTCGATCACAAAAAAAAATTCTTGCTTTTATTTAGATATTCCTTGTATAATCAAATAATTTATAATTAAGAATCATATTGAATATAAATCAAATATTTCATAATACTTAACAATATTCATAAAATTTAAAATAAATCCATAATATTTAACAATATTCATAAAATTTAAAATAAATTCATAATATTTTACAATGTTCATAAAATTTAAAATAAATCCATAATATTTAACAATATTCATAAAATTTAAAAGTAATCTATGAATTTGTTGAACCATCTGAATTTGTAGTTGTGTTATGCGGTGAAGATCTATTTTTGTTCTTCAATGATTTCATCTGATCTTTTGTTTGTTTTTCTATCTGCACTCGCATTTGCTCTTGCATTTGCTCCATGTCTTGTTTCATTTTGATCCGGTTTTTCTCTAATATTTGTTCAACCTCCTCTAAAGAAAACATAGTTTGAGAAGGTCCTCCAGGATGAGCTGATGTGCATGAGAAAGATGTAGTTGGAGTTCCTGATTTTGCAATATCAGAGGATCCAAAACCATAAACTCTTCCTTTGCTACTTCCAGAAATTTCAATCCACTTATTCAAATTAAAAGCAGACTAACTCTCACAATTGTCATTCACATTTTCAGCAATTGCACTCAAATAAGCTCCCTAAGTAAAAAAAAGAAAACATAATAAACATTTAATGAATCATACACAACTAATGATAACATAACAATTAGAAAAATAATGTGATAACATTAAATAAGCAAAAAGTAACTTACATCAACTCGTCGTGATTTTCCATCAATGTAAACACTGTAACGACCCGAAAATCGGACTACTACCAGCGCTAGGATCCAGGTTGACTTAAGGCCGCCGGGACCCGTAGCAAGCCTGACATACATCCTGTGAACCTGTTTAATCCCATACATGATCAACAATATACATAAAAATTAAAACTTTTCTTTCATCATTTCTCATACACCAACTCAACCTGTACATGCACTGAACATAAACATAACTATAAACATTAATCCCTCTGTGGGACCTCAACAATGCCCCCAATGGGTGGCATAACATGTATTGAGTTGGTTAAACATAATCATCAATAAACATTAAGATCATGTATCAAAAAAAGGGATTACAACATACTATGGTCAAGCACACTCCTAACATCCTTAAACATCATTACATTACATATCCATACTGTACTGTTACATTACATCATTCTACAATTCGTCATGTCCACATTCTATCTATTACAAATACATGACTTTACTCTCCTTGACTGCTCTGTCTAGCCCGTACCTGCAATCCTGGGGGATTAGGGAAAAGGGGTGAGCTACTAGAGCCCAGTGAGCAGAATAATGAAAAACAACATTTAAATTCTCATGCCATCATGTAATGCAACACATCACAACAAATCACATCTCGGATGGTATTGTCACCAATAGTCCTCTACATTCCAAAGTGCCGGGACGTAGAATGGGTACAACTGGTCTTTCTCTTAACATAACATATCATAACATTCCAATGTGTCAGGGACGTAGAATGGGTACAACCTGGACTTTCTCTTACATAGTGCCAGGGACGTAGAATGGGTACAACCTGGACTTCCATACCATATCATGCCGTAATATCATCATACCATATGAGGACTAAAGGATCATCCAATAACCAATCCACATCAACATCATAAATGCAATGCAACATATTCGTGAATGCTAATGCAAACAACCTAATTCATCACATGGCATTCATGATGCATGAACATGCTAAAAACTTTATAATTTATTTGTTTTAAATCGTAAAGGTTTATTCTACTCACCTCAGCTAGCTCTGACAAAGACTGATGCAACTAACTCACTATTGGGGTCCTCAGTTCCTCGGGTCCGAACCTACACAGGTGGACTCAAATGAGGAACCAAACAACTAGAACATAACTCTAAAAAACATCCCCCAAAAACCTCCTAAAACACCTCAAAACAAGCATGCAAAAACATGCAAAGGAAGGCTGAACAGGGCACTTTCGGCGGCAGGTTTGGCGGCCAAAAATCCCTCTAGAGCCGAAAGTCAGGCAGGTTCGGCGGCACCTTCGACGGCCGAAACTCCCAGACAGAGGCGAAACTCATGTATGTTCGGCGGCACTTTCGGCGGCCGAAACTCCCAGACAGAGACAAAAGTCTCCTTTCGGGGGCAAGCTTCGGCAGCCGAAGGCTGCTTCCACAAGCATGTTCAGCGGTCGAAAGTTCCTTCGGCTGCCAAACCTGGTTTCTCCCTTAGGGCAGAAACTTGGCTCCTCTTGCCTCCAATGCCTCCCAAACCTTAAAAACATGCATAATCCTATTCTACAACACACATACTCAAGCATACAAGCTCCTAGGGGCTTCAAACTATCTTAAACCCCATCTACAACACATCAAACAACACAAATCCAACATACATTGCCTATAAACCAACATAAACCCAAAAACTCATAAAACCCTACACATGCATTTCTACTCCATAGATCTTCATGAAACTTACTTAAAACATGAAATGAGCTTAAGATCGGCTCTTACCTCTTGAAGATCGAGAGAGAGACGACCTAATCTTAGAGATGGGAGATTTTCAACTTCCTTGGGTCCCCAAGCTCAAAACTTGCTCAAAACTTGAAAATCTTCAAAACAAGATGAAAACTTGTGAAAATCATGAAAGATTTGAAGGAAGAACTCAAAGATTGGTGAGGAACAGCGGAGAGCTCACCTTGGCCGACAATGGGGAGAAAAACTCGCCCATTTTCGGCTAAGGGACACTTTTATAGTGGCTGGCCAAGCCGCGTTCGGGGGCCGAACGTGCCTCCGCATGTATGCCATGTTCGGCGGCCGAACCTGGACTTTCCTCACTTACGCTTTCGGGGGCCTAAGGCACACCCGAAATGCCTGCATGTTCGGCGGCCGAACCTGGGTTTTCCTCCAAGGTTGTTTTCATGAAAAAACTCATTTCATTTTTACTTAAAATCATGAAATACATAAAAACATTTTAAGAAAACATGTTTCTACCCTACTAGAGGCTTCTGACATCTGAGATTCCACCGGACGGTAGGAATTCCAATACCGGAGTCTAGCCGGGTATTACATTCTCCCCCCCTTAAGAACATTCGTCCCCGAATGTTCCTCAACTAGCACATAGCATGGCATACACATATCATACATACAAAGCACATAAAACTCATAAGAAACTAACCTCAGAAAAGATAAGGGTATTGCTGGAGCATGGACTCCCTTGTCTCCCAAGTGCATTCTTCCATATTGTGGTGGTTCCAAAGGACTTTCACCATCGGGATTTCCTTGTTTCTCAGCTTCCTAATTTGGGTGTCTATGATCCGCACTGGCTGCTCAACATAGGTGAGATCTTCTTGGATCTCCACATCAGGCTTACTAAGAACCTTGCCCGGATCTGACACGAACTTTCTCAACATGGAAACATGAAAAACCGGATGGATTCTTTCCATTGAAGCAGGTAAATCCAGCTTGTACGATACATTTCCAATCTTTTGCAAGATTTCAAAGGGTTCGATGTATCGTGGGGCTAGTTTACCTTTCTTCCCAAAACGAACCACTCCTTTCATAGGGGACACCTTGAGCAATACCAGATCTCCCTCCTGAAACTCTACCTGCCTTCTGCGGATGTCTGTATAACTCTTATGTCTGCTTGCAGCAGTCTTGATTCTTTCTCTGATTATGGGTACCACCCTGCTGGTAATCTCAATTAGCTCAGGCCCTGCCAAGGCCTTTTCTCCAACCTCTTCCCAGCAAACAGGTGATCTGCACTTCCTCCCATACAAAGCTTCATATGGAGCCATCCCGATGCTAGCATGATGGCTGTTATTGTAGGCAAACTCCACCAAAGGTAGATGCTGCCTCCAAGAACCGCCAAAGTCCAGCACACACATTCTAAGCATATCCTCTATTGTCTGGATGGTCCTCTCTGATTGTCCGTCCGTCTGTGGATGGAAAGCAGTGCTAAAATCCAACCTGGTACCCATGGCATTCTGCAGACTCCGCCAAAACCTAGAGGTGAACTGGGGTCCTCTATCGGACACGATTGAAACAGGAACCCCATGCAGCCTGACGATCTCACCAACATACACCTGCGCCAACTTGTCCACAGAATAGCCACTCCTGACAGGGATGAAGTGAGCAGATTTGGTGAGTCTGTCCATAATCACCCATATGGAGTCCAATCTGTTGGACGTCGCCGGTAACCCCACTACGAAGTCCATAGCTATATTCTCCCATTTCCACTCTGGAATAGGTAGCGGGTTAAGCATTCCAGCCGGCTTCTGATGTTCCAGCTTCACCCTCTGACACACTTCGCAGGCTGACACAAAATGTGCCACTTCTTTCTTCATCGCTGGCCACCAATAAACTTTCTTCAGATCTTGATACATCTTGGTGGCTCCGGGGTGAACGCTGTATCTTGCATTATGAGCCTCTCTCATAATGTCTCCCTTTAGCCCTATGTCATCTGGTACACAAAGTCGACTCCCATAGCGGAGGATCCCCTTGCTGTCAAATCTGAACTCACTGTCCTTGCCTGACTGAACAGTCCTGGCAATCTTCACTAACTCTGGGTCCTCATGCTGTTTCTGAGCCACTTGCTCCAGAAACACAGGTGTCACTCTCATCTGGGCCACTAAAGCACCTGTACTAGACAACTCCAACTGTAGACCTTTGTAACGACCCGAAAATCGGACCGCTACCGGCGCTAGGATCCAGATCGGCTTAAGGCCACCGGGACCCGTAGCAAGCCTGACATATAACCTGTAATACTGTATAATCCCATACATGATCAACAACATACATAAAAATTAAAACTTTTCTTTCCATACACATCAACCAAACTCAACCTGAGCATATACATTAACATAACATTGATCCCTCTGTGGGATCTCATCAGTGCCCCCAATGGGTGACATAACATAAGTTGAGTTGGTTTACATAAACGACATAAAAATCCATGATCATGAATTAAAAGGGATAACAGCATTCTATGGTCAAGCACACCGCTAATATCCATAAACATCCTTACATAACAATATTGTACTTTTACATTACATCGTTCTACGATTTGTCATGTCCACATTCTACCTATTACATAAACAAGCTTTACTCTAACCGACCTCCTCTTTTATCCTGTACCTGCAAATCCTGGGGGTAAAAGGGAGAGGGGTGAGCTAAAAGCCCAGTGAGTAGAACTATAAAACATATTAACACTATGCTTCAATGAAATGCATCATAACACAGACAATTCACATAAGGGTTGGGTGAACTTGTCACCAATTAGTCCAAGCTAACTCTGTGCCAGGCCGTAGCATGGGGTCCTGGTCTTCCTGTCATAACATACATTACTTACCATTATCCCAGGGCCTCCTCTGGGCTCCTGGTCTTCGAGTCCCATAACCGTGCCAGGCCGTAGAATGGGGTCCTGGTCTTTCCTTACTATGTGCCAGGCCGTAGAATGGGGTCCTGGTCTTTCCTTACTATGTGCCAGGCCGTAGAATGGGGTCCTGTCTTCCTGTCATGGACTAATTGGGTCATCCAACATTCACCCACATCATCAACAATCGATGCAATGCGGCATATTCGTGAAAACTAATGCAATCATCCTATTGCATAATCATGATGCATGAAACATGATAAAACATTTAATTTCTCAATTTAAAAGATTAAGTTTGATTCCACTCACCTCTGGCTGACTCTGACAACACCGAAGCAGCTGAACTCACTGCTGGGGTCCTCGGTTCCTCGGGTCCGAACCTACACAGGTGGACTCAAATGAGGGACCAAACATACTAGAACATAACTATAAACTACTCCCCAAAAACCCCCTAAAACATCATGAAACAACCATAGAAAAACATGCAAAGGAGGCCTGAACAGGGCACTTTCGGCGGCAGGTTCGGCGGCTGAAAGTCCCTCCAGAGCCGAAAGTCAAGCAGGTTCGGCGGCACCTTCGGCGGCCGAAACTCCCAGACAGAGACGAAACTCATGCATGTTCGGCGGCACTTTTGGCGGCCGAAACTGCCAGACAGAGACGAAAGTCTCCTTTCGGGGGCAGGCTTCGACAGCCGAAAGGCTGCTTCCCCAGCCATGTTCGGCGGCCGAAAGTCCTTCGGCTGCCAAACCTGGTTTCTGCCAAAGGGCAGAAACTTAGCTCCCTTTGCACATTTCGCCTCCAAACCTACCAAACATGCATCAAACCTATTCTACAACACACAAACACAAGCATACATGTTCCTAGGGACCTCAAACCATCATAAACCCCATCTACAACACAACAAGCATCCACATTGTTCATGAACATACATTTATACCCATAAACATAACCATAACCTAAACATGCATTCTAACCCATAGATCTACTTAAAATTTACTTAAAACATGCAATGAGCTTAAGATCGGCTCTTACCTCTTGAAGATCAAGAGAGACGACCTAAAACTCGGAGTTGGGAGAGATTGGGTTCTTGAACCTCCAAGCTCCAAAACTTTGCTCAAAAGCTTAAATCTTCAAAACAAAGTTAAAACAAATGAAAATCTTGAAAGATTTAGAGGAAGAACATCAAAGATTGGTGAGGGACGGCGGGGAGCTCACCTTGGCCGAAAATGGGGAAAAAGCTCGCCCGTTTTCGGCTAAGGGACCCTTTTATAGTGGCTGGCCAGACCACGTTCGGGGGCCGAATGTGCCTCCGCATGCATGCCATGTTCGGCGGCCGAACTTGAGGTTCGACGGCCGAACTTGAGGTTCGGCGGCCGAACCTGGACTTCTCTCACTTATGCTTTCGGGGGCCTAAAGCACACCCGCAACGCATGCATGTTCGGCGGCCGAACTTGAGGTTCGGCGGCCGAACCTGGATTTTCCTCCTCGGTTGTTTTCATGCAAAAACTCATTTTCTTTTTACTTAAAATCATGAAATACCTTAAAACATTTTATGAAAACATGTTTCTACCCTACTAGAGGCTTCCGACATCCGAGATTCCACCGGACGGTAGGAATTCCGATACCGGAGTCTAGCCGGATATTACAACCTTCATCAATAAGCTTATAAAACTCCTTCACCACTGGTCTCCTCTCAGCCGTGATGTGGGATAAACTGCCTAGTGACTTCCGGCTTAGGGCGTCTGCCACAACATTCGCCTTACCCGGATGATACTGAATCTTGCAATCATAGTCACTCAGCAGCTCTACCCACCTTCTCTGTCTCAAGTTCAAATCTCTTTGACTCAGGATGTACTGCAGGCTCTTATGATCTGTAAAGATCTCACATTTTACCCCATAGAGGTAGTGCCTCCACATCTTGAGTGCAAAGATTACTGCTGCCATCTCAAGGTCATGTGTGGGGTAATTCAACTCATGCTTCTTCAGCTGCCTAGAAGCATAAGCAATCACCCTCTCATTCTGTATTAGTACACAACCCAGTCCCACACGGGACGCATCACAGAAGACTGTAAAGTCCTCATCACTAGATGGCAGAGCTAACACTGGTACTGAAGTCAACCTCTTCTTAAGCTCTTCCAAACTCTCCTCGCACTGGTCGGTCCACACAAACTTCTGATTCTTCCTGGTTAGTCTGGTCAGAGGAGCTGCAACTTTTGAGAAGTCCTGGACGAACCTCCTGTAGTAACCTGCTAAACCCAAGAAACTCCTGATCTCCGTCACTGAAGTGGGTCTAGGCCAGTTAGCCACAGCTTCTACCTTCTTGGGGTCCACCTCTATTCCATTCTCTGACACTACATGCCCCAAGAATGAGATGCTCCTCAGCCAGAACTCACACTTGAAGAACTTGGCATACAAGCCATACTCCCTTAAGGTCTGCAGAACCAACCTCAGATGATGGGCATGCTCCTCTGCATTCCTGGAATACACTAAGATATCATCTATGAAGACAATAACAAAGTGATCCAGGTATTGGCTAAACACTCTGTTCATGAGATCCATGAATGCTGCAGGGGCGTTGGTTAACCCGAACGGCATTACAAGGAACTCAAAATGCCCATATCTAGTCCTGAAAGCTGTCTTTGGCACATCTTCTTCCCTTATCCTTAGCTGATGGTACCCCGATCTCAGATCTATTTTGGAGAAACAACCTGCTCCGGCTAGCTGGTCAAATAGATCATCGATCCTAGGCAACGGGTACTTATTCTTGGTAGTGACTTTGTTCAACTGCCTGTAGTCGATACAAAGTCTAAGGGATCCATCCTTCTTTCTCACAAACAAGACTGGTGCACCCCAAGGTGAGGTGCTCGGTCGGATGAAGCCCTTTTCTACCAGCTCTTGCAACTACTCTTTCAACTCTTTCAACTCCGCTGGAGCCATCCTGTAGGGAGGGATAGAGATCGGTCGGGTTCCAGGCATCAGTTCTATCTCGAACTCTATCTCCCTAGCAGGTGGTAAACCTGGCAGCTCGTCTGGGAACACATCTAAAAACTCTCTAACCACTGGCACCGAGGCGGGCTCTCTAACCTGACTGCTAAGCTCTCTCACATGAGCCAAATACCCCTGACATCCCTTCCTAAGCAACCTACGAGCCTGAAGAGCTGATATTAGACCTCTAGGTGTACCTCTCCTATCTCCCCTGAAGACAACCTCTGACCCATCCTAACCTCGGAACCTGACTACCTTGTCCCTGCAGTCCAAGGTAGCACCATGGGTAGATAACCAGTCCATCCCTAGAATGACGTCAAAACCTGTCAAGTCTAGAACCACAAGGTCGGCAAAAAGGCATCTTCCCTCAACAAAGACTGGACTGCACTGGCAGACTGACTATGCCACTGATGGATCACACTTGGGTCCACTGACCCAGAGAGGACACTCTAACTCAGAGATCATCAACCCCAACCTCTGAACGGCTCTCGGAGCAATAAAAGAATGAGATGCACCAGGGTCCATCAAGGCATACACATCTGAACAACTAATGACTAAGTTACCTGCCACCACGGTGTTAGATGCATCTGCCTCCTGTTGAGTCATCGTGAAGATCCGTGCTGGGGCTGATGGACCTTCACCTCTGAAACCCGCTGAAGAAGAGGCTGCCCCTCTCCCTCTGCCTCTGCCACTGGCCTGAGTCACGGCTGGAGCTGCTGGCTGAGCCACACTACCAGAAGCTGTCTGCTGAGACTGTGCTCCAAAAGCTGCCCTAGGACACTCCCGAGCCATGTGTCCCTCTTGCCCGCATCTGAAGCAGGCTGCTGTCACAGCCCGGCAAACTCCCCTGTGTAGCCTACTACACTTTGCACAAACTGCATTATCCGCACCAGAGCTCGAGCCACTCCTTAGTCCCAGACTAGACTTGACCTTGTTCCAAAACTTGTTCTTCTTGGGCTTCCTAGTGGTATTATTCCACTTTTTACTACCTGAAGCTGCTGCACTCAGAGAAGAAGAGCCTGGGGTCTTGGAACCAGAGGGCTGTGCCACTGACTGTCTGACTGTTCCCTGAACGATGGCACTGGCCTCCATTTTCCGGGCCATATCCACTATGGCATGGAAGCTCTCCCTATCTGCTGACTGGATCAAGGAGGAATATCTGGAGTGGAGTTTCATGATATACCTCCTTGACCTTTTCTGGTCCGAGTCAAGATTTTGCCCTGCAAATGGCAACAGCTCCAAGAATCTGTCTGTGAACTCCTCTACACCCATCTCATCAGTCTGCCTCAACTGCTCAAACTCTATCATCTTCAGCTCCCTTGAACTATCTGGGAAAGCCCATCCTGCAAACTCGTTTGCAAACTCCTCCCAAGACATGTTGTCTACTCTCGGGTTCACATAATTCTTGAACTACTCTCGTGCCTTCTTGCACTTAAGTGTGAACCCAGCCATCTGAATGGCTCTACTGTCATCAGCCCCAATCTCATCTGTGATCACCTTAACCCTTTCAAGATACACAAATGGGTCATCCCCTTTTTCATACTGAGGAGCACCCAGTTTCATGTAGTCGGTCATCTTGACCTTGCTCCCACTAGCTGAGCTAGGTCTAGAAGGTTGAGTAACTGGGGCTGCTGGTTTTGTAGGTGGTGGAGGTGGGGGTGCAGCATTCCCCGAGGTGGGGTTTGCCGGGTGAGGATAAAAGGGTGAGGGTGGATAAGCTGGGTACTGGGGGTGAGGTGGATAGAAAAGTGGATAGGGCATGTAGGTAGGGTAGGGGCTAAAGCTGGAGTAATCCGATGTGCCTCCCATCGGATACCCTGAACCCTGTGGGAAGGGTGGATAATGGGGTGGAAAACCATACCCCGAGGCCTGAGCGCCTCCCTGAGACTCCCCTGTCCCTTCTTCCGTCATGCTAACATCCAGATTCCCATCCCTCCTCTGGTCCTCTTCCATAACCTCCCTCATATCTGAAGAACTTCCTCCTCATATCTGAAGAACTTCCTCCTCTATCTGTCCCCCTTCTGCTAGCATCAAAAGACCTTCTAGGGTCCCTTGACACTCTTTCTTTGCTTGATCTACATGACATTGCCCTAGGCAATGCAGGAGGACGGGCGCTCGTGCCCTCATCCTCAGGTGGTACTCCAGTCAATCGTGCAGATCGACGAGTTTCCCTCATCCTGTTTTCTGAAAGGCAGCACATAACAAGCAAACATTAGCATCATATGGTTCATGTGGGCACACATGAACCCTCATCACATACATATCATTCATATCATAGCATTAATGCACATGTATAAAATCATGGCATTTCACATTGTCAAACAAGACAGGACTCCACATCCTATCCTAGTGGACATGATCTTCCTATTGTGCTTGACCTTCTATAACATCTATGAGCCCGACACTCTAGGTCCGACCATATGAACCTAGGGCTCTGATACCATTCTGTAACGATCCAAAAATCGGACCGCTACCGGCGCTAGGATCCAGGTCGGCTTAAGGCCGCCGGGACCCGTAGCAAGCCTGACATACATCCTGTGAACCTGTTTAATCCCATACATGATCAACAATATACATAAAAATTAAAACTTTTCTTTCATCATTTCTCATACACCAACTCAACCTGTACATGTACTGAACATAAACATAACTATAAACATTGATCCCTCTGTGGGACCTCAACAATGCCCCCAATGGGTGGCATAACATGTATTGAGTTGGTTAAACATAATCATCAATAAACATTAAGATCATGTATCAAAAAAAGGGATTACAACATACTATGGTCAAGCACACTCCTAACATCCTTAAACATCATTACATTACATATCCATACTGTACTGTTACATTACATCATTCTACAATTCGTCATGTCCACATTCTATCTATTACAAATACATGACTTTACTCTCCTTGACTGCTCTGTCTAGTCCGTACCTGCAATCCTGGGGGATTAGGAAAAAGGGGTGAGCTACTAGAGCCCAGTGAGCAGAATAATGAAAAACAACATTTAAATTCTCATGCCATCATGTAATGCAACACATCACAACAAATCACATCTCGGATGGTATTGTCACCAATAGTCCTCTACATTCCAAAGTGTCGGGACGTAGAATGGGTACAACCGGTCTTTCTCTTAACATAACATATCATAACATTCCAATGTGCCAGGGACGTAGAATGGGTACAACCTGGACTTCCATACCATATCATGCCGTAACATCATCATACCATATGAGGACTAAAGGATCATCCAATAACCAATCCACATCAACATCATAAATGCAATGCAACATATTCGTGAATGCTAATGCAAACAACCTAATTCATCACATGGCATTCATGATGCATGAACATGCTAAAAACTTTATAATTTATTTGCTTTAAATCGTAAAGGTTTATTCTACTCACCTCAGCTAGCTCTGACAAAGACTGATGCAGCTAACTCACTGCTGGGGTTCTCGGTTCCTCGGGTACGAACCTACACAGGTGGACTCAAATGAGGGACCAAACAACTAGAACATAACTCTAAAAAACATCCCCCAAAAACTCCCTAAAACACCTCAAAACAAGCATGCAAAAACATGCAAAGGAAGGCTGAACAGGGCACTTTCGGCGACAGGTTCGGCGGCCGAAAGTCCCTTCAGAGCTGAAAGTCAGGCAGGTTCAGCGGCACCTTCGGCGGCCGAAACTCCCAGACAGAGGCGAAACTCATGCATGTTCGGCGGCACTTTCGGCGGCCGAAACTCCCAGACAGAGACAAAAGTCTCCTTTCGGGGGCAAGCTTCGGCAGCCGAAGGCTGCTTCCACAAGCATGTTCGGCGGCCGAAAGTTCCTTCGGCTGCCGAACCTGGTTTCTCCCTTAGGGCGGAAACTTGGCTCCTCTTGCCTCCAATGCCTCCCAAACCTTAAAAACATGCATAATCCTATTCTACAACACACATACTCAAGCATACAAGCTCCTAGGGGCTTCAAACTATCTTAAACCCCATCTACAACACATCAAACAACACAAATCCAACATACATTGCCTATAAACCAACATAAACCCAAAAACTCATAAAACCCTACACATGCATTTTTACTCCATAGATCTTCATGAAACTTACTTAAAACATGAAATGAGCTTAAGATCGGCTCTTACCTCTTGAAGATCGAGAGAGAGACGACCTAATCTTGGAGATGAGAGATTTTCAACTTCCTTGGGTCCCCAAGCTCAAAACTTGCTCAAAACTTGAAAATCTTCAAAACAAGATGAAAACTTGTGAAACTCATGAAAGATTTGAAGGAAGAACTTAAAGATTGGTGAGGAACGGCGGAGAGCTCACCTTGGCTGACAATGGGGAGAAAAACTCGCCCATTTTCGGCTAAGGGACCCTTTTATAGTGGCTGGCCAGGCCACGTTCGAGGGCCGAACGTGCCTCCGCATGCATGCCATGTTCGGCGGCCGAACTTGAGGTTCGGCGGCCGAACCTGGGTTTTCCTCCAAGGTTGTTTTCATGCAAAAACTCATTTCCTTTTTACTTAAAATCATGAAATACATAAAAACATTTTAAGAAAACATGTTTCTACCCTACTAGAGGTTTCCGACATCCGAGATTCCACCGGACGGTAGGAATTCCGATACCGGAGTCTAGCCGGGTATTACAAACACCTTGACTCCCTTTTTTTGTGTGAGTTGCACAAAATAGTTCAAGTTGAGTTGGTTGTCTACCCAACTTCTTTTCCTACAAAAAAGAAATAATCACACAACACAAGATGCACGAATAATTTCTAACCATATATATAAAAATAGAATTGTATAAATAAAAGTAAGAAATAAAAGAGTTATACCAATCTATTCTCATGAACCTCCAATTTTATTGAACCACCAGAGTGTTTCGTAATAGTCCCATCTTTTTCTACGTTTCTATTTGCTTTACCAGCTTCTGATTTCTTTCTCCACTCTGGTGTACTCCAATATGCAACAAGTTCATTCCATATCTCTGCCTCCATCCAATCTGGTCCTAAATTGTATAGATAAGCAACATCTGTCTTCTTGTTCTTGCGCAATAATTCGCTCCTAACTCTATTAAGAATGTCTCGCAGTCTTTCTTTACCTACCTTTTCCCAAGCAATTCGAACCATACCTTCTTCACTCTCATCCCATGCATATCGACTCTACAAATAACAATCAGTGTTAAGTAAATTTAAAAAACTTAAAATGCATATTATAAATTTTAGAATATAAGTTGTATTTACCCGAAAAAGTCCGAAGAGCTCGTCTTTTGTCTTTAAAGGTATTTCTGACCAAGTTTTCCATGGAGCAGTATAACGCATCTTAATGTCATTAGTGATTGATCTAGTAACTGTGGAATCTAAAAAACTGCAATATTTTTATATATAATGAGTAGTTGTAAGTAATAATACATATTAAATCAATAGCAAAAAGTTGTATATGACTTACACAGTTCCTTTCAATCTAATCAATTGTCGATTAGATGGGTTTGATGGGATAGGATGTCCCAAATTCGGACCTCTAGTTCGAACTGATGATGATGAGGATGCGTTTGCTTGGCGCCCTAATGCTTGTGGAGTGTGCTCCAGTATTTCCTCCTGCACCTATACTGCCTCATCTATTTCATTCATAGACAGATGCTGGCTATGTCTTCTACCTCTGGATGATACTGCTCTTCGAGGCATCTGAAAAAATAATTGTCCATAAGTAACATATCAAAGTAGAGTTGAAAGGAAGGCATGTAAAGCAAACCCACAAATACTATTTTAATTCATGTCTTTAATTAACTAACTACTTTTAAATATTATTATTTTTTTTAAAAAAAGTTAAATTAATATATTAGTTTGTTAATCCATTCATTAATATACTAATCAAATCAAATTAATTTCTGAAATTTATTTTTTTATTCTTTTTTCTCTAATTCCTTAATCACAAGAGTCTTTGCTAAATCCAATATTGCTTTATTAGACAAAAAGGAAAAGAAATGCAGTTTAAATGATGACACAATTAGATAAAATAAATTATTATTTGATTTATTGGCCCACAATTATTATTTGATCTCTTTTTTCAGTTAAAATTATATATATTTTAAATAAGAAATTAAACCCACATTAACTATAATAGCAGCCAGCATGCTGTTGTGCGATGCTGTTGGGTAGCAAGCATGCTGCTGTGCGATGCTGTTGGGCAGCTGCTGCTTGCTGCCCAGCAGCAGCTGCATGCTGCTGGCAGCAGCAGCAAGCTGCTGTTGGGCACGCAGTAAGCTGCTGCTGGACAGCAGCTGCTGCCCAGCAGCAGTAAGCATGCTGCGCAGCAACAGCTGCTACTGCTGTGCTTGCTGCTGCCCACAATTTAATTTTTTTTAAAATATAATTAGTAAAACTAAAAATAAATTTTGATTAACACAAATTTATAACTAAATGAATAATATTTTCACTATATCATAACATATTCAAAAACTAAAACTCAAAATTTCAATAATATAACAAAAAGAAACTAAAAATCAAAGTAGACACTTACTTGATAGGCAGTGGCGGAAGTGGCAGCAGTGGCGAGCGGCAACGTAGTGGTGGCGAGAGGAGTGTCCAGCAGTGGCGAGCGTCCAGCAGCGGCGACAGTGACGGGATCAACGGCGGCGGCGACAGCGATTGCGGCAAGGAGAAAGATGTGGCATCCAGTAGAGGAGAGGAGAGGAGAGGAAGTGGGCGGCTAAAATCAGAAGTGAGGATGAATGATTATGGTTTTTTTTTTTATATGATTTGCATTTTCTGACAGATTAGCGACGGAATTTATTCCGTCGCTAATATTTTTATAATCCGTCGCTAATCCATCGAAAATCTGTCAGAAATGCCAAAATACAATATTCGTCGTTGATCCATCGCTAATTATGTCGCTAAATTTTTTTTTCCGACGAAAGTAATTTCCGTCGCTAATAATCTGTTTTTTTGTAGTGTATCTAAATATAATAGATTACATTAACCTAATATTCTCGTCTACTAATAGGGCTATAAATGTACCAAACTATTCGTAAGCTACTCGAGGCTCGGCTCGATAAAATCTCGATCGAGTTCGGCTCGTTTTTTAAATGAGCAGAGCTCGAGCTCGAACTCAATTTTGAGGCTCGTCACCTAAACGAGCTGAGCTTGAGCTTAATAGTATTCGGCTCGTTAAGTCTCGCGAGCTGACTTGTTTTTAGATTTGCGAGCTGGCTCGTTGAACAGACTCGCGAGCAGACTCGTTAAATAGGCTCTTGAGTAATATTGTTTAAATAAACTTGTAAACTAATTCGTTAAGTAAATTTATGAACAAGTTTATACATTATTAAAAAAATAAAAATAACTACAAGGTTATAAAATTTAAACTATTATAAATACTTGAAAATTATACTATTGAAAATTATTAAAATTATAAATAACTAAGGTTAATTATTATAATTAGTATTCTTTAAAATTAAATTATAAAAATCTTTTGTATATAACTATTATAATAAAATTCCATAAAATTAATGTATAATCACAAATAACTAATATTAATTATTATAATAAGTATTCCTTAAAATTATAGTATTACATGATAAATTGAGTTGTAAAAATTATATATTTTTTAAAATTAAAGTATAATTATAAAAAATTTTTGTAATACAATATAACAGATGATAATAATTATCAAAGTTTATTAATAATAATTAATTAAGTAGACAATGCATATTAATCAAGTATTATTAGTTAAAAGTTTTAACTAAGCATTGTTGGTTAAAATATCAAAGCATTGTTAGCTAAAAATAATAATTATCGACAAGAGTTTTCGATTTTTAACATTTTCAAATTTCGTCTTAACTAAGTTTTATTGGTTAAAAGTTTTAACTTAAAAGAATCTAATCAGTCATATATCAATACTATAAATAATTAAAAATCACATTTTTAGAAATTACAAATAATAATAAGTACTCTTTAATATTATTATTCAAATAGTATTACCTCATAAATTAAGTTGTAAAACTAGATACTTTTTAAAATTAAAGTATAATTATAAAAATCTTTTTAAACTAGATACTACTATAAATATTTAATTAATCATTATTAATATATTTATATAATTATTACTAAAAATTTATAATTTTAATTAAAATAATGTAATTTTAAATGAAATACTCTAATTATATAAAAAAATATTTTTATAACCTATTAATTAAATTATGTAATTAATTAATTATAAATAAATACATTTTCATTAAAATTGGATAGTTTTGATCAAAACTACGTAGTTTTGTGTAACTAATAATAACCTAACTAATATAACCTAATAATATTAGTTTTAATCAAAATTAATATTATTATTTAATCAATTCAAACCTATGCTGCTGCCGCATGCCAGCACTATACCACCACTCACCTTCTGCCGCATGCTAGCATTCACGATTGCCTTCTAAGACCCATCACAGCCTTCTAAGATCCATCACATCGCTGGAGGACATTGTTGAATCCATAGCTCCACCGCCGATCTCCATCGTTGTGAGCCATGCCCCGCCATTTTGCCGATTGGGTCTAATGTGAATATAATTTATTATTTTTATTGTTACAATTTGTATTTGGTTTTTTTAATTTATGACCATTACTATTAGTATCTAACTTTTTAATTTCCTACAACTTTAATATAACATATTAATTGTAATAGAATAAAAATTTTTAATAAATAATCTCCATACTTTTACCCTGTTAGGATAGGAGCTCCTGTAACAATAAAATAAGTAGTGCATTCAGCAGATATGAAGTTAGTCTCAAGACCCTTTTTTTTTTATAAAAGATAGTAAATCCATTAGAAAAATATTTTCTTAATGCCCTGTAGGAAGAGAGAGATTGAAATGCTCTATAGCAACTTTTCCTAAAATTGGAAAATTTGGATAGGGTTTGTTTCTTTTTTTTGTCGTGTTAATTATCTGAACAAGGCTCACAGGGCTCACAGACATGTATTTTTTTTATATTATATATATTAAAGTATTTTGTTTTCAAGATTCCTACTGTCCTTCTACTAACTTGTTTGTATACCATTGGATAAAATTATTTCTATTAATTTGAATCATATATATTTATTGTATGTTCATTAATTATGAATACATGATTGATATGATATATTATTGTAAAATGGACTTGTGTATTCAATAAAATTAACATGTAGTTTTTTTTAACAGAATGTCAAACCCAAATTCGAATGAATTAAGTACTCCTATTGATCAAGTGCCTTCTATTATTTTTCTTTCTACTCAAGATTCATCTACAAGTCCAGTCATGGATGATGCCACTACAAATGTTAATGAATCAAATTAAAATAAAGAAAAAGAGGATGAGGAAAATCCATTTTGTCCGAAGAAAAGGAAGCGGACTTTGAAAGTGTGGATTAAGTTTAAGGAAATTTCACTTTTTGATGGAACAGTGAAGACAAAATGTATTCATTGCAAGCACCAACTTGGAGTGTGCAAAACTGGTGCCACAACACACTTGCTTAGACATTTAAATAGTTGTTTAAGAAGGAAGGTGAATTTGAAAGGGCAACAATAACTCAACATCACAACAACCATAGCTGAGACAGAAAGTGTGACTTCTGTACAAAATTTTAAATATGACTATGCAAAAGTAAGAGAAGTCATTACTCATATGATTCTTGTTCATGAGTTGTCATTCAGCTTTGTAGAGTATGAGGTCTTCAATTTGTTAATGAGAACTGCAATTCCATATTATTAGAAGGTTAGTCGTGCAATTGCAAGGAAAGATTGTTTTTTTGCGTATGAAATTGAGAAGAAGAAAGTGAAAGCATTACTAAAGGACACTGACAATGTAACGACCCGAAAATCGGACCGCTACCGGCGCTAGGATCCAGATCGGCTTAAGGCCGCCGGGACCCGTAACAAGCCTAACATATAACCTGTAAACCTGTATAATCTCATACATGATCAGCAACATGCATAAAAATTTAAAACTTTTCCTTCAAACATCCAACTCAACCTGAACATACATGTACATAGTCATAATCATAATCATGATCCCTCTGTGGGATCTCATCAATGCCCCAACGGGCGATACAACATGAGATGAGTTGGCTTTCATGAACATTATAAAACATTTTTGATCATGTAATAAAAGGGATACCTCATACACAATGTCAAGCACAATATCTAATCCTCAATATCATTACATGACTGAAACTGTACTTTTACATAACATTAATACATTTATCATGTCCACACTATCTATTACATAAACCAGACTTCATTACTCTTGTAAACCTCCTGGTCTACCCTGTACCTGCAATCCTGGGGAAATGGGAGAGGGGTGAGCTACTAGAGCCCAATGAGCAGAATAATAGAAAAACATTTAAATCATATGGATCATGGAATGCATCACATCACATCTAATCACATCAAGGATGAATTTGTCACCAATAGCCCTCTACATGGTCCAACTGTGCCAGAACGTAGAATGGGTCCTGGTCTTTCCCTTACATATCATAACATAACAGTGTCCAACTGTGCCAGAACGTAGAATGGGTCCTGGTCTTTCCCTTACATAGTGCCAGTGAACGTAGAATGGGTCCCACTGGTCTTACATTCCATACCATACATATCACATCGTCATATCATAGATCGAGGGCTATGGATCATCCAACATTCATCCACATCAACATTTAACATATGCAATGCAACATATTCGTGAATTCTAATGCAAGCAACCTAATTCATCACATGGCATTCATGATGCATGAAGCATGCTAAAAAGTACATTATTTGTTTTAAAACATAATAGGTTATTCCACTCACCTCTGGATAGCTCTGACCAGACACTGGGGCAACAGACTCACTGCTAGGGTCCTCGGTTCCTCGGGTCCGAACCTACACAGGTGGACTCAAATGAGGGACCAAACATACATGAACATAACTCTAAACTACTCCCCAAAAACCCCCTAAAACATCATGGAATAATCATAGAAAAACATGCAAGGAAGGGCTGGACAGGGCACTTTCGGCGGCAGGTTCGGTGGCCGAAAGTCCCTCCAGAGCCGAAAGTCAGGCAGGTTCAGCGGCACCTTCGGCAGCCGAAACTCCCAGACAGAGGCGAAACTCATGCATGTTCGGCGGCACCTTCGGCGGCCGAAAGTCCCAGACAGAGACGAAAGTCTCCTTTCGGGGGCAAGCTTCGGCAGCCGAAGGCTGCCTCCACAAGCACGTTCGGCGGCCGAAAGTTCCTTCGGCTGCCGAACCTGGTTTCTCCTAGAATGGCAGAAACTCAGCTCCCTTATGCATTTGTGCCTCCAATCTCATCCAAACATGCATAAACCTATTCTACAACATTCCCAAACATACACAAGCAAACATACAAGTTCCTAGGGGCATCAAACCATCAAAAACCCCAACTACAACACACAAACAACTCACATTGCTAAAAAATCACACCAAAAACCCATAAACATAACTATGACCTAAACATGCATTCTACCCTCATGAACTTCATAAAACTTACTTAAAACATAATATAAGCTAGAGATCGACTCTTACCTCTTGAAGATCGAGAGTAGAGGCGACCAAACTTGGAGTTGGAAGAGATTCGAGTTCTTGAACCTCAAAGCTCCAAAACTTTGCTCAAAAGCTCAAATCTTCAAAACGAAGTTAAAACAAGTGAAAAACTTGAAAGATCTAGAGGAAAAACATCAAAGATCGGTGAGGGGCGGCGGAAAGCTCACCTTGGCCGAAAATGGGGAAAAGCTCGCCCGTTTTCGGCTAAGGGACCCTTTTATAGTGGCTGGCCAGGCCACGTTCGGGGGCCGAATGTGCCTCCGTATGCATGCCATGTTCGGCGGCCGAACTTGAGGTTCGGTGGCTGAACCTGGACTTCCCTCACTTGTGCTTTCGGGGGCCTAAAGGCGCTCCCGAAGGCATGCATGTTCGGCGGCCGAACCTGAGTTTTCCTCCAAGGTTGTTTTAATGCAAAAACTCATTTCCATTTTACTTAAAACCATGAAATACCTTAAAACATTTTATATAAACATGTTTCTACCCTACTAGAGGCTTCCGACATCCTAGATTCCACCGGACGGTAGGAATTCCGATACCGGAGTCTAGCCGGGTATTACATTCTCCCCCCTTAAGAACATTCGTCCCCGAATGTTCCTCAACTAGCACATAGCATGGCATGAAACATAACATACATACAAAGCACATAAACACAAGGAGATCTAACCTTAAAAGAGATGAGGGTACTGCTGGAGCATAGACTCCCGTGTCTCCCAAGTGCATTCCTCCAAATTGTGGTGGTTCCACAGGACTTTCACCATCGGGATTTCCTTGTTCCTTAACTTTCTGATCTGGGTGTCTATGATCCGTACTGGCTGTTCAACATAGGTGAGGTCCTCTTGGACCTCCACATCAGGCTCACTAAGAACCTTGCTCGGATCTGACGCAAACTTCCTCAACATTGAAACATGGAAAACCGGATGGATTCTTCCCATTGAAGCAGGTAAATCTAGCTTGTACGACACATTCCCAATCTTTTGCAAGACTTCAAAGGGTCCGATGTATCGTGGGGCTAGTTTACCTTTCTTCCCAAAGCGAACCACCCCTTTCATAGGAGACAACTTGAGCAATACCAGATCCCCCTCCTGAAATTCTAACTGCCTTCTGCGGATGTCTGCATAACTCTTCTGCCTGCTTGCAGCAGTCTTGATCCTTTCTCTGATTATGGGTACTACTCTGCTGGTAATCTCTACAAGCTCAGGCCCTGCCAAGGCCTTTTCTCCAACCTCTTCCCAGCAAACAGGTGATCTGCACTTCCTTCCATATAAAGCTTCATATGGAGCCATCCCGATGCTAGCATGATGGCTGTTATTGTAGGCAAACTCCACCAAAGGTAGATGCTGCCTCCAAGAACCGCCAAAGTCTAGCACACACATTCTGAGCATATCCTCTATGGTTTGGATGGTCCTTTCTGACTGTCCGTCCGTCTATGGGTGGAAAGCAGTGCTAAAATCCAACCTAGTACCCATGGCGTTCTGCAGACTCCGCCAAAATCTGGAGGTGAACTGGGGCCCTCTATCTGACACTATCGAAACAGGAACCCCATGCAGCCTGACGATCTCATCCACATACACCTGCGCTAACTTGTCCACAAAATAGCCACTCCTGACAGGAATGAAGTGAGCAGATTTGGTGAGTCTGTCCATAATCACCCATATGGAGTCCACTCTGTTGGACGCTGCCGGTAACCCCACTACGAAGTCCATAGCTATATTTTCCCATTTCCATTCTGGAATAGGTAGCGGGTTAAGCATTCCAGCCGGCTTCTGATGTTCCAGCTTCACCCTCTGACACACTTCGCAGGCTGACACAAACTGTGCCACTTCTTTCTTCATAGCTGGCCACCAATAAACCTTCTTCAGGTCTTGATACATCTTGGTGGCTCCGGGGTGAATGCTGTATCTTGCATTATGAGCCTCTCTCATAATGTCTCCTTTTAGCCCTATGTCGTCTGGTACACATAGTCTGCTCCCATAGCGGAGGATCCCCTTGCTGTCGAATCTGAACTCACTATCATTGCCTGACTGAACAGTCCTGGCAATCTTCACTAACTCCGGGTCCTCATGCTGTTTCTGAGCCACCTGCTCCAGAAACACGGGTGCCACTCTCATCTGGGCCACCAAGGCACCTGTACCAGACAACTCCATCTGTAGACCTTCCTCAATGAGCTTGTAAAACTCGTTCACCACTGGCCTCCTCTCTGCCGATATGTGGGATAAACTACCGAGTGATTTCCGGCTTAAGGCGTCTGCCACAACATTCGCCTTACCCGGATGGTACTGAATCTTGCAATCATAGTCACTCAGCAGCTCCACCCATCTCCTCTGTCTCAAATTCAAATCTCTTTGACTCAGGATGTACTGCAGGCTTTTATGATCTGTGAAGATCTCACATTTTACCCCATAGAGGTAGTGCCTCCACATCTTGAGTGCAAAGATTACTGCTGCCATCTCCAGGTCATGTGTGGGGTAATTCAACTCATGCTTCTTCAGCTGCCTAGAAGCATAAACGATCACCCTCTCATTCTGCATTAGTACACAACCCAGTCCCACACGGGACGCATCACAAAAGACTGTAAAGTCTTCATCACTGGATGGCAGAGCTAACACTGGTGCTGAAGTCAACCTCTTCTTAAGCTCTTCAAAACTCTCCTCGCACTGGTCGGTCCACAGAAACTTCTGATTCTTCCTGGTCAGTCTGGTCAGAGGAGCTGCAATCTTTGAGAAGTCCTGAACGAACCTCCTGTAGTAACCTGCCAAACCCAAGAAACTTCTAATCTCTGTCACTGAAGTGGGTCTAGGCCAGTTAGCCACAGTTTCTGTCTTCTTGGGGTCTACCTCTATCCCATTCTCTGACACTACATGCCCCAAGAACGAAATGCTCCTCAGCCAGAATTCACACTTAGAGAACTTGGCATACAAGCCATGCTCCCTCAAAGTCTGCAAGACCAACCGCAGATGATGGGCATGCTCCTCTGCATTCCTGGAATACACCAAGATATCATCTATGAAGACAATAACAAAGTGATCCAGGTATTGGCTAAATACTCTGTTCATGAGATCCATGAATGCTGCAGGGGCATTGGTTAACCCGAACGGCATTACAAGGAACTCAAAATGCCCATATCTGGTCCTGAAAGCTGTCTTCGGCACATCTTCATCCCTTATCCTTAGCTGATGGTAACCCGATCTTAGATCTATTTTGGAGAAACAACCCGCTCTTGCTAGCTGGTCGAATAGATCATCGATCCTTGGCAGAGGGTACCTATTTTTGGTAGTGACTTTGTTCAACTGCCTGTAGTCGATACAAAGTCTGAGGGACCCATCCTTCCTTCTCACAAACAAGACCGGAGCACCCCAAGGTGAGGTACTCTGTCGGATGAAGCCCTTTTCTACCAGCTCTTGCAACTGCTCTTTCAACTCCTTCAACTCGGCTGGGGCCATCCTGTAGGGAGGGATAGAGATCGGTCTAGTTCCAGGCACCAACTCTATCTCGAACTCTATCTCCCTAGCAGGTGGTAAACCTGGAAGCTCATCAGGAAAGACATCCTGAAACTCTCTGACAACTGGCACCGAGGCTGGCTCCCTGACCTGACTGACTAGTTCTCTCACATGAGCTAAGTACCCCTGACATCCCTTCCTAAGCAACCTACGAGCCTGAAGAGCTGATATCAGACCTCTAGGTGTACCCCTTTTGTCTCCTCTGAAGACGACCTCTGACCCGTTCTGATCTCTGAACCTGACTACCTTGTCTCTGCAGTCCAAGGTAGCTCCATGGGTAGATAGCCAATCCATCCCTAGAATGACGTCAAAGTCTGTCAAATCTAGAACCACAAGGTCGGCGGAGAGGCATCTTCCCTCAACAAAAACTGGACTGTACTGGCAGACTGACACTGCCACTGACGGGTCACACTTGGGTCCACTGACCCATAGGGGACACTCTAACCCAGAGACTATCAGACCCAACCTCTCAACGGCTCTCGGAGCAATAAATGAATGAGATGCACCCGGGTCCATTAATGCATACACATCAGAACACCCAATGACGAGATTACCTGACACCACGGTGTTGGATGTGTTAGCCTCCTGCTGAGTCATGGTGAAGATCCTGGTTGGAGCTGATGGACCTTCACCTCGGGAACCAGAAGAAGAGGCTGCCCCTCTCCCTCTACCTCTGCCATTGCCCTGAGTTGTGGCTGGAGCTGCTGGCTGTGCCACACTACCAGAAGCTGTCTGCTGGGGCTGACCCATAAAAAGTGCTCTAGGACACTCCCGAGCTATGTGTCCCTCCTGCCCACATCTGAAACATGTATTAGTCCCAGCTCGACACACTCCCCTGTGTGGTCTTCCACATCTCTGGCATTCTGTACCATCTGAGCCTGAGCTCGAGCCACCGCCAAATCCCAGACCGGATTTCAACTTGTTCCAAAACTTATTCTTCTTCGGCTTCTTGGTGGTGTTATCCCACCTCTTCTTACTTGAGCTCTGAGAAGAGAAACCTGGTCCTCCTCTGCCTGGGGTCTTAACCCCTGAAGACTGGGTCACTGACTGCTTCACTGACCCCTCAACTATAGCACTCGCCTCCATCCTTCGAGCCATATCCACTACAGTGTGGAAACTTTCTCTCTCAGCTGACTGAATCAACGAGGAGTACCTAGAATGCAGCTTCATAACATATCTCCTGGCTTTCTTCGTATCTGTATCTAGAGCTTGCCCTGAAAAAGGCAATAGCTCCAAGAATTTATCCGTGAACTCCTCTACACCCATGTGCTCTGACTGCCTCAGTTGCTCAAACTCAATCATCTTCAGTTCTCTGGAACTGTCTGGAAAAGCCCATCCAGCGAACTCATTCGCAAATTCCTCCCATGTCATGCCGTCTAGTCTCGGGTCCACATAACACTTGAACCATTCCCGTGCCTTCTTGCACTTTAAAGTGAACCCTGCCATCTGAATGGCCCTGCTATCATCCGCCCCTAGCTCATCAGTTATTGTCTTCACTACTCTCAGATACTCAAAGGGGTCATCCCCTGACTTGTATTTGGGAGCATCCAGCTTGAAGTAATCTGTCATCTTTACCTTGCTCCCACCAGCTGAGCTAGGTCTAGGAGGTTGAGTAACTGGGGCTGCTGGTTCTGTAGGTGGTGGAGGTGGGGGTGCAGCATTCCCCGAGGTGGGGTTTGCCGGGTTAGGATAGAAGGGTGAGGGTGGATAAGCTGGGTACTGTGTGTAAGGTGGATAGAAAGGTGGATAAGGCATGTAGGTAGGGTAGGGGTTAAAGCTGGAATAATCTGACGTGCCTCCCATTGGATACCCTGAACCCTGTGGGAAGGGTGGATAGTGGGGTGGAAAACCATACCCCGAGGCCTGAACGCCTCCCTGAGACTCCCCTGTCCCTTCTTCCTCCATGCTCACATCCAGGTTCCCATCCCTCCTCTGATCCTCTTCCATAACCTCCCTCACATCTGAAGAACTTCCTCCTCTATCTGTCCCCCTTCTGCTAGCATCAAAAGACCTTCTAGGGTCCCTTGACACTCTTTCTCTGTTGGCTCTACAAGACATTGCCCTAGGCAATGTAGGAGGACGGGCGCTCGTGCCCTCATCCTCAGGTGGTACTCCGGTCAATCTTGCCGATCGACGAGTTCCTCTCATCCTGTTTTCTGAAAAACAGTACACATCATACAAACATTAGCATCATATGGTTCATGTGGGCACACATGAACCCTCATCACATATACATCATTCATATCATAGCATCAATGCACATGTATATAATCATGGCATTTCACATCATCATACAAGACAAGACTCCACATCCTATCCTAGTGGACATGATCTTTCCTATTGTGCTTGACCTTCTAGAACATCTATGAGCCCGACACTCTAGGTCCGATCCTATGAACCTAGGGCTCTGATACCATTCTGTAACGACCCGAAAATCGGACCGCTACCGGCGCTAGGATCCAGATCGGCTTAAGGCCGCCGGGACCCGTAACAAGCCTAACATATAACCTGTAAACCTGTATAATCCCATACATGATCAGCAACATGCATAAAAATTTAAAACTTTTCCTTCAAACATCCAACTCAACCTGAACATACATGTACATAGTCATAATCATAATCATGATCCCTCTGTGGGATCTCATCAATGCCCCAACGGGCGATACAACATGAGATGAATTGGCTTTCATGAACATTATAAAACATTTTTGATCATGTAATAAAAGGGATACCTCATACACAATGTCAAGCACAATATCTAATCCTCAATATCATTACATGACTGAAACTGTACTTTTACATAACATTAATACATTTATCATGTCCACACTATCTATTACATAAACCAGACTTCATTACTCTTGTAAACCTCCTGGTCTACCCTGTACCTGCAATCCTGGGGAAATGGGAGAGGGGTGAGCTACTAGAGCCCAGTGAGCAGAATAATAGAAAAACATTTAAATCATATGGATCATGGAATGCATCACATCACATCTAATCACATCAAGGATGAATTTGTCACCAATAGCCCTCTACATGGTCCAACTATGCCAGAACGTAGAATGGGTCCTGGCTTTCCCTTACATATCATAACATAACAGTGTCCAACTGTGCCAGAACGTAGAATGGGTCCTGGTCTTTCCCTTACATATCATAACATAACAGTGTCCAACTGTGCCAGAACGTAGAATGGGTCCTGGTCTTTCCCTTACATAGTGCCAGCGAACGTAGAATGGGTCCCACTGGTCTTACATTCCATACCGTACATATCACATCGTCATATCATAGATCGAGGGCTATGGATCATCCAACATTCATCCACATCAACATTTAACATATGCAATGCAACATATTCGTGAATTCTAATGCAAGCAACCTAATTCATCACATGGCATTCATGATGCATGAAGCATGCTAAAAAGTACATTATTTGTTTTAAAACATAATAGGTTATTCCACTCACCTCTGGATAGCTCTGACCAGACACTGGGCCAACAGACTCACTGCTGGGGTCCTCGGTTCCTCGGGTCCGAACCTACACAGGTGGACTCAAATGAGGGACCAAACATACATGAATATAACTCTAAACTACTCCCCAAAAACCCCCTAAAACATCATGGAATAATCATAGAAAAACATGCAAGGAAGGGCTGGACAGGGCACTTTCGGCGGCAGGTTCGGCAGCCGAAAGTCCCTCCAGAGCCGAAAGTCAAGCAGGTTCGGCGGCACCTTCGGCGGCCGAAACTCCCAGATAGAGGCGAAACTCATGCATGTTCGACAGCACCTTCGGCGGCCGAAAGTCCCAGACAGAGACGAAGGTCTCCTTTCGGGGGCAAGCTTCGGCAGTCGAAGGCTGCCTCTACAAGCACGTTCGGCGGCCGAAAGTTCCTTCGGCTGCCGAACCTGGTTTCTCCCAGAATGGCAGAAACTCAGCTCCCTTATGCATTTGTGCCTCCAATCTCATCCAAACATGCATAAACCTATTCTACAACATTCCCAAACATACACAAGCAAACATACAAGTTCCTAGGGGCATCAAACCATCAAAAACCCCAACTACAATACACAAACAACTCACATTGCTCAAAAATCACACCAAAAACCCATAAACATAACTATGACCTAAACATGCATTCTACCCTCATGAACTTCATAAAACTTACTTAAAACATAATATAAGCTAGAGATCGACTCTTACCTCTTGAAGATCGAGAGTAGAGGCGACCAAACTTGGAGTTGGAAGAGATTCGAGTTCTTGAACCTCAAAGCTCCAAAACTTTGCTCAAAAGCTCAAATCTTCAAAACGAAGTTAAAACAAGTGAAAAACTTGAAAGATCTAGAGGAAAAACATTAAAGATCGGTGAGGGGCGGCGGAAAGCTCACCTTGGCCAAAAATGGGGAAAAGCTCGCCCGTTTTCGGCTAAGGGACCCTTTTATAGTGGCTGGCCAGGCCACGTTCGGGGGCCGAATGTGCCTCCGCATGCATGCCATGTTCGGCGGCCGAACTTGAGGTTCGGCGGCCGAACCTGGACTTCCCTCACTTGTGCTTTCGGGGGCCTAAAGGCGCTCCCGAAGGCATGCATGTTCGGCGGCCGAACCTGAGTTTTCCTCCAAGGTTGTTTTAATGCAAAAACTCATTTCCATTTTACTTAAAACCATGAAATACCTTAAAACATTTTATGTAAACATGTTTCTACCCTACTAGAGGCTTCCGACATCCGAGATTCCACCGGACGGTAGGAATTCCGATACCGGAGTCTAGCCGGGTATTACAGACAAGGTTAGTGTGACCACGGATTTATGGAAGTCTGGGCAGCACATTTCATACATGGTTGTTACTGCCCATTTTGTGGACTCTGAATGGAAGTTACAAAAACGTACTTTGAATTTTTGTGATGTCCCACCACCTCATACAGGTGTTATTATATGTGATGTGCTACAAAAATGCTTAGTTGAATGGGGCGTCGAAGATAAGGTATGAACTATTAGTGTTGATAATGCCAGTTATAATGATGTTGCTATTAGGATGTTGAAGGATAATCTTGCTTACAAGAATAGTCTTGCACTTCATGGTAAATTATTTCATGTGAGATATTGTGCACATATTTTGAATTTATTACTACAAGATGGGTTGTCTGAGATTGCAGATATAATTAAAAATGCGCGTGAAAGTGTAAAACATCTTGTTGCTTCTGAGTCTCGCTGTTTAATTTTTAGTGAAATTGCAAAGCAATTGAAATTACCTTCCAAGAAGCTTCTTTTAGATTGTTTTTTTAGATTGTGGCATAAGGTGGAATGTAAATTATTTCATACTATCAGCTGCTTTGGAGTTTAAAGATGTCTTCCCTCGATATAAGCAAAGAGATTCAAGTTATACATATTTGCCTAGTGAGGATAATTGGCAAAAGGTTAAGGAAGTGTGCTCTTTTCTTGAAGAATTTAATGAAGTTACTAATGTCATTTAAGGTACTGAATATCCAACTTCAAATTTATTTCTTCCTAAACTTCATTCAATAAAAAAATTATTAGATAAAGCACATGAAAATGGGAATATTTATATGAAAGCCATGGTTGATAAGATGAAATGTAAATTTGATAAGTATTGGGGTGATTGTAATTTGTTGATTTCTCTAGCAGTTATATTAGATCCAAGGAATAAGATGAAATTGATTGAATAGAATTTTCCAGAAATATATTCTGAGTTTGATTCTGATGAGCATATTACAACTGTGATGGAGACATTGCGCATTCTTTATAATGAGTATGTAGATACTCATAAAACAAAAAGTATTGGATCAGAAATTAGTAGTGGTGAAACTCAAAAAGAAGGATCTAGTTGTATTATAAGTGAAAAAGGGAAAATTAGAGGAAGAGCACAATTTTATAGCTATATTAGGAATGTTGATTGTGTGATTGAGCAAGCAAAGTCTGAATTAGATGTGTATTTGGAAGAAGGTGTTCATATTTGTCAAGATAATTCTAACTTTGATGCCTTAGAATGGTAGAAGATGAACAATATGAAATTTAGGATATTATCAAAGATGGCTCGCGACGTACTATCAATTCCTATAACAACTGTTGCTTCAAAATCTGCTTTTAGTGCTAGAGGTAGAATTATTGATCCACATAGAGGATCATTAGAAGCAAACTGTTCAAGTTTTAACTTGTGGAGCTGATTGATTGCGAGCCTTTTATAGCATCAAGAGAAAAAAGAAGGTAAGTTCAATAACACATTATTATTTTTATTTCCAAATAATAATGTGTAATTAACTTTTTTTATTCTTTTATTATTATTAAAGGATAAGGAGGATATTCAAGAGGTCATACTACCTTAATGGTTGGATCCTTAACATTCTACTTTGTTGTTATAATTATTTTTCAAGTACAAATTAATTTATTTTTTTATTTTTTTAATTTATAGTACTAATTAGATAATGACACATTTGTTTATGTTGCTAATAGAGTTATTTTTTTGTATTATTTTGAAGGTTATATGGACGTTGAAGTTGAAATTCAAATTAACTAGTTGAACAAGCATGAACATGATTAAATTATATTAGCTTGTTTCAGCTATTGGAAGTTGGAATCAACTTTATTCGTTTAATATTAAACATTGGGTGTAATTCTATTATATTGTTGAATTTGTATTTATTTGTGTTATTTTAGTTATGAATTGTGTTATGTAATTTTTTTTATGTGCACTCTCTTTTTTTATATTATTTATATTAATGATGATTAAAAACTGATTAAAGTATAATTATTAATTCGAGCTCGAACCTGAACTCGAGCTCAAACCGAACTTTTTAATTTCGAGCTCAGTCTCGAGCTTTTTTAACGAGTTTTTTAATTGAGTTTTTCGAGTTCGAGCTCGAGTTTTATTAACGAGCTTCTTAATCGAACTTTTCAAGTTCGAGCTCGAATTAGACTCGTTATTAAACTGAACGAGCCTTTCACGAGTCGAACTCGAATCGAGCTCGATTATAATATTTAATTCTCGAGCCGAACTCGAATCAAATATTAGAGTTCGAGTCGAGCTCGAACTCGAGCTCAATCTTCCAAACTTTTTTAATAAACGAGCCTGAGTTTTATAAAACTCTACTCGGCTCGGTTCGATTAAACCCCTATCTACCAATTTCTTGTGTGCCTATGTACGCTTGCTACTATGCATAAATAAACCAAATGCTTAACTGCAACTAGTAAGCTGCCGCTATGACTTCTTTTCCACTTGTTTTCTGGGCACGGTACCTTTAAATTCAGGTTACTTAATTGAATTTGGCTTGGGTTGCAACCTTTTTAACATTTTTTTTATATATTATATATCATTATAGTTCAACTACGGATAATACAATACAATTTTTAAATTATAGATTTTCATTATTTAATGGGGTCTAAAGATTTTCCGTTAATAAGCAAAATAGAATTAAAATTTCCATGATCTACCATATACTTAAGAAAACAAGACTAATAATAAATAACAAAAACTATTTTCAAGATTTCAAAACAAAATTTTCAAAATTTCAAAACAAAATTTTCATATTTAAAATGATATTCTTAAATAAAAAGCTAACCAAGTTACAGTCAACAAGAGCTAGTTATCTGTTCAGTTGGTAACAATTGGGCAAGTCATTTTTTGAATTTAACTTCTAACAACTATGTCATGCTATTATTAACCAATTATTCAATCATGGACCAATTCAATCATGCTATTATTAGTAACTTCATATGCTTGTTTTCATGTCTAGTTGGTATTAGGGATTCAAACGAAGCAGAATTTCTAGCCATTTCAAAAGCACTTGAGCTATCAGTGCAATTGCGTAAACTTGACTGTCAATCAAACATGATATATATAATTTCTTTGATCTTGTCCTCCTAGTTCACTGAACTTTAAAACAAAAAGTTCTAATTGACCGTTCTAATAGTTAGGTGCTTCCATTTTCAGCTTGTAATTTTACGGCAATATATTTCGGCCGCCGATATTACTTCTATTAGGAATATTCTAATAATCAGATAATAATATTTGGGTACATGATTTTGAACAATGTTTTAGGCCACCTTTACTATAATAGATTACTACGTACGTGTTCAACCAGTATCGCTGGCAACTGATTTGTTAATATTCCCGATTTGCATGTGTTTACGTTAAGACAGTTATCTTTTTCTTTCAACTTCAACAGTAAGAAATCGGCTTCAGACCTCCTTTTCATTGACCTTAATTAAACACGGATTGTTACATATGATAATTAATTAACGGCATATGTCATTATATATATCAAGTACCTTTTTCCTCGTTTCCTTCACTGAAATCCATATCTCTTCCCTGCACTCCAGACACAGGAAAAAAGTTGAAGTAATTAATCACATTCTCAAATGGGTGCACCTGCAATGGAGATTTCTGGTTATATTTTTGCGATGATTTTAGCTCATACTGCTTTATTAGGTTCGTTCATGGCTGCCACAGCTTCCATAGACTTGTCAACTGCAGTTCTTATCAGGGTGGATCAGTCTGGTAAAGGAGATTTCAAGAAAATACAAGACGCAATAGACTCGGTTCCTCCAAATAACTCTCAGCTGGTTTTCATTTCGGGGAAGCCAGGAGTCTACAGGTTAGTTGATTTCTATCTCTGCAAATACTAAATAAATCAATAATTAATTAACTTGAGACATGATTTAATCCTGTAATTAATGCTGGATTAAGCAGAGAAAAGGTGGTTGTGCCTGCTGATAAGCCCTTCATAACGCTGAGTGGCACAAAGGCTTCAAACACCATAATCACATGGAGCCATGGAGGCAACATTTTTGAGTCTCCAACGTTTTCTGTACTGGCTTCTGATTTTGTCGGCCGATTTCTCACTATCCAGGTAATTTTTTTATTGGGTCAGAAATAAATATTTTACTTTCTTTTTAAAAAAATATTTTGTCATTTACTTGCTGTGATTTGGTGGTCTGCAGAACACATATGGGAGTGGTGATAAAGCTGTAGCACTGAGGGTATCAGGAGAGAGAGCAGCATTCTATGGTTGCAGGATTCTCTCATATCAAGACACCCTCTTAGACGACACCGGATCACACTATTATAGCAATTGCTATATTGAAGGAGCTACTGATTTCATATGTGGCAGTGCTGCTTCAATCTTTGAAGTGAGTTTACATATTCATACTTCTCCATGACAATTATATATATATATAATGAATTTACGTGTCAATGATTTTGTGCATGCAGAGTTGCCATGTGCATTCAATTTCCAAAAACAATGGATCAATAACAGCTCAACACAGAGACTCTCCAACTCAGAATAGTGGCTTCACTTTCCTAGGTTGCAAGATCACGGGCACCGGAAGTGCATATCTAGGAAGGCCGTGGGGTGATCATTCTACGGTGGTGTTTGCCCTTTCTTACATGTCTAGTGCAATAGTGCCGGCCGGATGGGACAGTTTGGGCTTCCCAAACCAAGCAAAGGTACATACATACAAAAATCCGGAAGAAAAAAAATTTGCCAAGATCAGATTTATATAGATTCAATAAATAAAATTATAGTGGAATTCGCATTAAAATTATATGTGCTTGCTTATATATTTATATCTTGAATTCACTGTATTTTGTAAATAATTTGTCAATTAATTGATAATTTTTTATTGTTTGATACAGTACAGTTTTTTACGCGGAATACAAGTGCTATGGTCCGGGTGCTAACACAGCTCGGAGGTTTGAATGGTCACAGAGCTTGTCCAAAGAAGAGGCTGCACCCTTCTTAAGCAAGGCCATGATTGGTGGGCAAAGTTGGCTTAGGGGTTCACCAACCTGCTTTAAGAGAAGCTCTACAGTTCTCAAGGGACATTCTGGGAATAATTAGAAAAATTGCACACCTTTGATTGCTTCTATTCTCTCTGTATATAATGTTTATTTATTTATATTTTTTATATAAATTTATCTGTAGATATTCATTCATATATTAGCCCTTTTCATGAAAGAGCTCTTATTTAATATTTTCTTTGCAAAATTAATTTGTATGTGTAAATACATATTTATAAAATGAAATGAATTTTCTTTCTCTTGGTTTTTTTTTTGAAGTCATTCTTTTGGTTTTTTTGAATATCTCTTCTTGTGCTCACCATCCTCATCCAATTCCATATGCAAATCAATGGTGGAGATAGAGACACATTCATGAATTTCAGGCAGAGATGCATACTTCCTCCAGATCATCACCCTTACTAATTAAGCATCGTTTTAAAAACCCAACTGCAATTTGGTTTAATTGAATTGATTAATTAAGAAATAAAACCAGAAAAATAAGATTGAAATAGTATCAAAGAAGAGAAACAGAAGCATTTTTAAGAGCATTCATCATCAATATTAACGTTAATTATGACGGGTCACAGATCTTACCATATTCAGGGACTATAATACAACTATTATTATACATACAACAATTGTATTATAAAATTTCTCTTCTAAGCTTCCATCCCATAAGGCAATCAATGGCTTCATAGAAAGGATTCACATCAAAAGAACTGCTGAGTCCTAAAAGTTTCCAAATTCACCAGTACAATTTAATTTACAAACAATACAATATTAAACCCATAAAAAGCTTAGAAGCAAGGTTCTTGAAATTGATAACCAAACTGTCAAGGAAGGAAAAAAAAAAGGAAAAAGAGAAAAGAAATCTTTATTTTATAATTAAATAGTGCATTCAACTTTCCAAATAAAGGATAATCCCCCATAAACAAGAAAGAAGAGAAAAGAAAAAGAGAGTAAATTCAATCACTTTTCCTTGACGGTAAAGCTTAACAGAGCGGAAATGGTGAAGGTTGGCTCAGAGTAGCTCTCATGCTCATACATGGCTACTATTTTAAACAAAAATATGAGTTTTTTCTGCTGTTCTTATCTCCTCTTCAAGTAGAATTAATACCCTTCAAGTCCCTATCAGTATCTTGCTTACAAGCTTTGGTATGCAACCTATTCTTGGCTAGCTAGTCCTTCACCTAATTCTACAACAACCATCTTCTTCTAACAAACTGATAATGCTTTATCTTTCAAGCTCTATAAAATGTTATGTACCTTTGACTCCCTTTGTCTCATCCTCCAGCAGATCATATATTTCATTCCTCTGAAAATATTTAGACCCAGAAGATGTTTCTAAGTAAAAGAGTTTATTTTCTGTTTCTTTGCTTAATTGGGTTCATCTCCCCACCAGTCCTAGCTGCTGTTAAGCAATACCAATTTGATGTGAGTGATTAAAGTCACTGCCATTTTAAGCATGCTTTGTTTTCTTCTCTCTTTT
The DNA here is from genome assembly GCF_001659605.2 of Manihot esculenta. Taxonomy (NCBI): domain Eukaryota; kingdom Viridiplantae; phylum Streptophyta; class Magnoliopsida; order Malpighiales; family Euphorbiaceae; genus Manihot; species Manihot esculenta. Next base: position 12,748,165 of record NC_035171.2, read on the forward strand.
CTTTTTCGGTAAATTGTCTTCGGCTGGGGTTTGAACTACGACTTTAGTGTCATTGAGCTAAATCTCATTGGTTTTCTTGTTTTTTTTTTTTTCCTCGAGCAAGTTGTATGCACAATTATTTGCAGATGAACCAGTTGAACAGACTCATTTGTTGCATTTTCTTTTTCAGATTCAAGTGAAAAACGTTAGCAGATTGTGTCATGCCAAGCCTATTGTGACAGTAAATGGGAGGTTTCCAGGGCCAACAATTTATGTCAGAGAAGGAGATAGAGTTCTTGTGAACGTGACCAATCATGCCCAATACAACATGTCTATTCATTGGTATGCCTAGTAACATGACCTCAGGAAATGTGAAAACAAAACATCATGATAAGTAATAGAAAGGATTGTTTTGTGGTGGCTGCAGGCATGGACTCAAGCAGTTTCGTAATGGGTGGGCAGATGGACCTGCTTATATAACACAGTGTCCAATCAAGACAAGGCAAATTTACACCTATGATTTTAATGTAACAGGGCAAAGAGGAACGTTATGGTGGCATGCACATATCCTTTGGCTAAGGGCCACTGTTTATGGTGCTATAGTTATCATGCCTAAACCAGGGACCCCATTTCCTTTCCCTCAGCCTCACTTGGAAGAAGTCATCATTTTAGGTGGGTTCCATGCATGCACTATAGATACATCATCTTGATTATTTTAAACTTGTTTAAGGTATTTGGCTTAAGTAACTTCTATAATTCTTGAAACTCAATAGGAGAATGGTGGAACAATGATGTGGAAGAGCTTGTTAAACAAGGGAACAAGCTGGGATTGCCACCAAATGCATCTGACGCACATACTATTAATGGGAAACCAGGGCCACTCTTCCCGTGCTCCGAGAAATGTGAGTAAATTTTCAATATATAGCAAGGATGTTTGGTTTAGCTGTTAGCTCAGTCAGAGCTTCAATTTTAATTCCTTGCAGATACATTTGCCATGGAGGTTGAGCAGGGAAAAACATACCTCTTGAGGATCATCAATGCTGCACTCAACGACGAGCTTTTCTTTGCGATTGCTGGTCACAACATGACAGTAGTAGAAATTGATGCAGTTTACACCAAACCTTTTACAACTCAAGCATTACTTATTGCACCAGGCCAGACCACAAACGTTCTTGTTCGAGCAACACAATTGCCTGGCCGATATTTCATGGCCGCCAGACCTTTCATGGATGTTCCACTTTCCATTGACAATAAAACTGCTACTGCTATACTACAATATAAAGGCATCTCAAACTCTATACTCCCTATCCTTCCCCGTCTTCCAGCACCTAATGATACAGCTTATGCTCTTAGCTATAATTCTAAGCTTAGAAGCTTAAACACTCCACAATTCCCAGCAAATGTGCCTCTTAAAGTTGACAGACATCTTTTCTACACAATTGGTTTAGGAATGAATCCTTGTCCATCTTGCTTAAATGGAACTCAGCTCACAGCTTCCTTAAACAACATAACCTTTGTAATGCCTGAAATTGGCCTCCTTCAAGCTCACTACTTCAACAACAAGGGGGTATTTAGAACAGACTTTCCAGATAACCCTCCGACGCCATTCAATTACACTGGTGTACCTCTTACCGCCAATCTTGGCACTACCTCAGGCACCAGGGTTAGCAAAATTGCCTACAATTCAACTGTGCAGCTAGTCCTGCAAGACACAAATCTTCTCACTGTTGAGTCACATCCATTTCATCTACATGGCTACAATTTCTTTGTAGTTGGAACTGGGATTGGAAATTTTGATCCTAAAAAGGACCCAGCAAAATTTAACTTGGTTGATCCTCCTGAAAGAAATACAGTTGGAGTACCTACTGGAGGATGGACTGCTATAAGATTCAGGGCAGATAATCCAGGTATTTTCAGGCATTGAGAGTACTTTATTTTCAGTTTCATCTCTTAATCAGCAAATTATGGTAATGATTTTCTTGTCTTTTCTTTATTTTTTCTTTCTAGGGGTGTGGTTCATGCATTGTCACTTGGAGCTACACACAGGCTGGGGCTTGAAAACAGCATTTGTTGTTGAGAATGGAAAAGGCCCAGATCAATCTATCTTGCCTCCACCTAAGGATCTTCCTCCTTGTTAACAGTTCAGAAGCTATCCTTCCAACTGATAATTTCCACTTAACAATCATTTGAAAGGTGCAAGAATTAGATTGGAGGCTAATGTATTATATGGAGGAACAGAATTCAACATTTTAAATTGTAACTAATTGAAATTGAAAAGTGAAATTGTAATGAAATAAATTTCTTGGCCAGCAACGGCCCATGATTCCGTTTATATTGATTTTGAGTTCACACTAATTTCCAGCATGTTGCAGAATTTGAATACGATATAGAGATTTCATCAAACACATTAATCCTCAGAATGAAAATGAAAAAACTGGAATTCATCAACCAGTATAAAATTTCATCTTTCATGAGAAATTCTCTGCTGTTGGTGTATAATCATAAAAACTAATCTCCTCCACGCAAATTCTTCAAGAGGCTAGGGTGGAAACAAGAATTACCAATAGAACCAGCAAAAGTAAGCCAATCCAACAGCTCCAATTTCTTCTATTCTTCTTCATTTGCTTAGCATAGTATAGCCCATTAGTCCCACCATTGATATAAGTCCCAGCACAAGCTACATTCTCTTCAATATTGTTAATCTCATCACCTTGTTTCTCTACCAAAACAGCCATATCAAGAAACAGTTGATGCAACTCAGTCAAGCTTCTCTGTATCTCCTTCAAAGCTTCATGCCTCTCTTGATTCTCCATCACCAAATCTGCTTTCCCTTCAAAAACCTTCTCTTGCCCACCTTCAAAAACCATTTTGTCTAACATTTCGTCACTCAGTTGCTCACCAGTCGCATTATAGTACCTCCTTTTGAAACCCTCCTTATGATCTTTCAAAATCTGTGCTCTCAACGATTGAAAATCATGCATCATATTTCTTAAATTAATTCTCAAGCCATTAGTCACTGAAACCCTAGTTCGATCAATGGGGCTGCCTTCTTTGTAAGCCACTGACAAGTTGCGATTATCCATATTAGACCTGTCAAGTGATTCCAATCTTGACTTGATAATCTTGGCTTTTCGAAGAATGGCGACCATATCTGAGTTTATTCTGTCCCTAATTCCTTTCAGCACTTTCATACTGTGAGTGGATTTTGAGTCTTCATTTAGTCCTTGAAGGTCATGGAGGAGATTGGCGATCTCTTCCATGACAATCTTGATTTCATTTACTTCTTCAAAGAACTTTGAGAGGTTCTGTTCATCAGCAGTATCTAATTGGCCCATCTCAAGGTCTGGCTCGGATTCCAGATCTTTTATGCCTTCTTTCTTGAGCTCCACGTAATTGAGGAATGATCTAGTCATTAAATCATTCATCTTTGCTGCGATCTATAAATACCCACCTTCAAAGATCACGTCAAAGTCTTTAGGAAATGGAAAGTGTTGATAATACTAAATTAAAAAAAGGAAAACAGGAAACCATTAACATATAAAGAAAGTTTAGAAAGATACCACAAACTCGTAAGATCAAGTAGATTGTGGTTGATGGCGTTCAGTGATTCCTCTCTCCAACCAGAAATCTGAAATGAACAACTAAAAGACTGGTTTTATTATAGAACAACAGATTCAACAAATAAAACAATGTAGAACTATCTAAACGTTCAGGAGTATCGTAATTCTTATATCGGAAAGGCCAAAAATAAAAATACTTTCTCTTCCTTTCCTTTTACCACTCGATTTTCCCTGCAACCAAACAAAACTTTAGATAGCATATAGTACTCTATGTTTTCCAACTTCTAATTCACTGGCCAATTACAGTTCTAGTATTGTAAACAAAATTCAGAAATGGCAGATTCTAAGACTATCCAAAATTCGTATGCTAACTAGAAATTGAGGAAATAAAGAAAGAAGAACGAAGAATGGGATTAAGCAACGAAAGAAACCTTGAAGAAATTGATGATCTTGCAAAGATAGAACTGTCTAATGCTTTAATCTTTGCTCCAAAACAGCTCTCTTTGAGAATGAAATACTATTCAAAAAGAAAAGATTTTGAAAGCGCTATGAATTTTGAAAGGAAGAGAAGAGACTCTCTTCAACTTATAAAGATAAAAATCATTAGAGAGAGAGAGAGAGAGAGAGAGGGAGAGAAGGTCATCAATGGCTCTGGTTTCTGTTACGAATTCTTGGGTTTCAATTTCAAATTTCAAATTTAAAGGTTTGCGCGAGGAAAGCAGTTGCGGTACTTTCAAAAAGTCCATTTTGCCCGTTGTCACAGTTCGAAGCATTAAAACGACAAGCGTTTCGAAGTATAAAACGACAGCGTTTCGAAGCACAAAAGGTTTCTTCCTCCCCTTTTGAGTGTTCAAAACTGAAACAGTGAAACCAGACGCCGACAAGAGGAAGAAATGGAGAAGAAAAGCAAAGTACTGATAATTGGAGCAACTGGAAATTTAGGGTTCCATTTGGCACAATTTAGCCTCAAATTTGGTCACCCAACTTTTATTCTTATTAGAGACTCTGCTTTCACTGACCCTGTCAAACTACAAAAGCTAAATTCCCTAACTGATGCTGGTGCTACAATCCTTAAGGTAGCTCTCTATCTCTCTCTTTTCTTATATGGGTTTTCTTTTTATTGTTTATTTTGGATTTGTGAAGGACAAAAATATCAGTTGATTTTGCTCGTTGGGATTCTTAGGGTTGTTTGGAGGATGAGAAAAATCTAGTTGAGGCGGTGAAGCGAGTGGATGTGGTGATATGTTCAATTCCATCTAAACAGGCTCTTGATCAGAGGCTTCTTATCAAAGCTATTAAAGAAGCAGGGTGCGTCAAGGTTATAGTTATTCTAATCTGCCTCTGAATTTTATTGTCTTTCTGTTACTAATTACAAGATGGAGAGGGTTTGTAGGTGACTTTTCAGTACATTATTGTAAGAAGAAACTGCAGTGCAGGCTCTTATTCTCACTGCAGAGTTAAAATGTATAGTTAATTTTAGATAGGTGAAAAAAGACCTTTGGAATCAAGAGATTTGCAAGATCAATTAATTGAAATGGAAGAATCAAATTGAATGTGTAAACAAAAAATTTCATTTTGAACTAAATAAAAATTTTACATAATTGTGTAAGAATCCAATTGAATTATTTTCTTGCAAATGATTTATTCCAAAAAGGGCCAGGGGAGTCTGGTGGTCTGCATTTGTTGACAGCTCATGGAGTGTAGAACGTAGGTGCAACTGCAAATGTTAAAAGTTAGGTGCATTTATAAAATTTTATTGTTGAAAGCATATCATTTTGCTAGTTGCATCTGCTTTTCTGAAAATACCAACAAGATCCATCCATTCAAAGTATACTAAGTATAAAAGGACGTCCCTTACGAAATAAATTAGGAATTTCGTTCTTTAGCCCTGTATCTGCTTAGTGTAATACCAGTTATCAAAGATTTGGTTCCCTTTATTCAAATAGTTGAATCTGTGTATTGTTACAGAAGTTCATTCCATCAGAATTTGGAGCAGATCCAGATAAAGTTCAAGTATCTGACATAGACCAAAACTTTTATTCACAAAAATCTGAGATTCGACGTCTTATAGAAGCTGAAGGCATTCCTTATACTTACATCTGCTGCAACCTCCTTATGAACTATTTACTTCCCTCACTAATTCAACCTGGTTTGAAGACTCCACCCAGGGACAAGGTCACAGTGTTTGGAGATGGGAATGTCAAAGGTTTGTTGCTCAAGTTTCAAATAAGCAATATTGTTAATCTGGTGCTTAGGAAGTTCTTGTCTTTGGAATCCTAATAGATGCCGTTTCTTTGCAGGTGTCTTTATGAAGGAGCATGATGTTGCTGCCTTCACAACTTGCACAATAGATGATCCGCGTGCATTGAACAAGACATTGTATTTGAGGCCTCCTGGAAACGTCTATTCAATAAATGAGCTGATTGAGATCTGGGAGTCTAAGATTGGGAAAAAGCTTGACAAGATTTATGTACCAGAAGACCAACTTCTTAAGAAAATTAAAGGTATTTAAAATCTTTATATTTATAATAATCACCTAATGAAACACGAAAACCACTGCCAAGATAGAATTACATCTAAGTTGCATCATCCATGTAATTGCCATTGAAACCAGATGTGGATATGTGAAGCAACAAGGTAGGTTTTGATGTTGCTGTAGCTTATAAGGAAGCAGCATGGACGTTTGCTGTGTTCATTAGTCTTTTATTTTGATCCCATTTTCTATGATACTGTGTTTGTGATGCTTGGGATGAGGACTTGCTCGTAGTTTATGAAGAGAAGTAAATTTTCTGGTCCTATTCTGGACCAAGATATCCAATAGAATGTGCTTGTGTTCACCCTTTTCTCGTTTATTTGTTTTACCCTTCATGTTATCAAAAGTGAGTAGCTTGTTGCGTTGCAGACTCAACTTCCAGACAAATAATCTGATTTTCATATAATTGCATTGCAGACACTCCATATCCAGACAACATGGTTCTGGTCTTTATATACTCTGTTTTTGTAAGAGGAGATCACACGTATTTCAACATCGAGTCTTCTGGAGGGGTAGATGGGACACAACTATATCCACATCTAAAATACACTACAATAAGTGAATACTTGGAGACATTGGTGTAAGAATGTTATGATTTTGACTTCACGTTTCTACTTTATCTACATGCTACCTCATTGTTCGACGAGACTGTTGACTGACATAACATGTTTTGTCTGAAGCTGATTGAAATGTTGAGAAGAAACATTAGCAGAAAGGGGATTCATATGACGCATGATTTGTGTAACCCTTAAAATGACTGATCTGAGTTATACTGTATGTCCTGTTCTTCTGGATTAAGGGCCTAATCGCCTTCATAAGAATATTTTTCTGATTTTGTCGAATAAATTATTGGTCTTTTTGGCAGAGAAACTTGATTTTCAAGTTAATTTAACTAACAGCATGACAAGGGTAATAAAACATTATCTTTATTCTGTATTTATAATAGATTACTTTAGAAAAAGTATTTTGAAAAAAGAGGGGGTTGGTCGAAGAACCTTAGCAAATATAAAGATATTGCCTTTCCAGCATGATTCTGGCTGTCTAACCCAACGAAACAGCACGCCACTTTTTTAATTCAAGTTCTAGCTGTGTTCTTCAATGAGATTACTACCCAGATTGGGAGGAGAAGAATGATGATGGTATCTCCAATGAGATTGTTGCTTTTTCATTTTGTCTAAACTTTTCTTTCTAAGAATATAACATTGCATTTCAAGTAATTAGTTCTGTGTTGTCGAATGTTTTGGGCCAGAACCAAAGGTTTGGTTGTTGGCCTCTCTGTTTGAATTGGTTAGATTTGAAATAGTTGCGATTCAGAAAAGGTTCCGGTTCCAGTTGTCTCAGTTTGAAAATTTTAAAACTACAATAATATTTAAAAAAATTACCATTTAATTTTTATAATATAAAAAAATTTATTAATTTATTTTTCAATTTTAAAAAATACATTAAAAAATTCTTAATATTTTAAAAAGTCACTATGTTAGCTTAAACCATTAAATATCACAAAAAAAAAATCTAAAATATTATTGGGGGATTAATTAGTAAATTTTTTAAAAATAGTAAAATTAACAGAAAAATTAATTATTAGATTTTTTTAAATTGAGAGAGTAATTAATGAGTTTTTTTATGATATTTAATATTTTATTCATTATAATATATAAATTTACAAGCATAATACATTATTTAGTTGCTATAGTAAAAAATAATAATAATAATAATAGTAAAAAGGAACCAATGTAATTTAATAAATTGAATCAGATTGATTCAATTTAAAACTGGTAATTTTAACGATGTCAGCTCTGTTCTTGCTTCAAGAAGTGATGGTAAACTAATAAATGGTCTTGGTCTGATTCATGAATCACAACTATTTGACCGGTTTTACTATGCATTTGACCGGTCTACTTCATAATTTGGATTGGACATGGCCAGCGCTAGTTGAATGCACTTTTTGTTCTTTTCCTGAATTTGTGCAATTATTTTCTTTTTTATTTTTCAATCTAACTTTGGTTTTGGGTATGTATATATTCAAACAAGAAATTTAATAGAAAAGAAATAAATTGTATTGAATTGTGATGAAATCTTTAATTTCAAATAAAAAATTAGTATTATTATTGGATTCAAATTCTTCCATCGTGTATAATTTTAGATTGGAATTTGTCTTAGTTGAAATCTATCATTGTTATAATATTAGAATTATATGTTTATGCTATAATCTGTTAATATCTCGACTTAATTTTTATGTCCAATTACATTAGTTTTTGAACAGAGAACAAAAATAATAATATTAATAATAATTATTTTTTTTAACAAAAATAACCAAACTACAATTAACTATTAACATTCAAGAAATACATCATAAAAATAGCAAAGAGGAAAAGACTTAATTGAGTATTTATTAAAGATATCTTGAATTTGAATTCAACTTATTGGGTATTTATTAAATTAAAAGGAAAATATTTAAACTAATGAGTTGTAATTTAATAACATTGGAGACTTAATTGAAAAATTGTGAGGTATTGAATAGTGTTGGGGAGAATTGTTAAAGAAAGAAATGTAAAAGTCTAATCCAGAATAGGACAAGACAACTTCCAACCCCAAATATATATGGATAAAATAAAGACTACTTTAGTCTAATATTGAATTGGTCTAAACAATATTTTTCTAGAAGAATCCATGTCATTGCAACCCCCTTTATCTATTGCAATAAATAAGAAATTATTTTAAATTTTAGAAAATTCATTAGTTTGTTTTATTTTAAATTCATGATATTTTATAAATTCAACTTTTTAATTTTTTTTATTTAAAATTGTTTTAAATTATTATATAAAAATATTTTACTAAAATAAGTATAAACTTAGTGCATCTTCTAAAAATCGATGTGATAATAATTCTCCTTTTTATATTAACTTTTGAGGTTCGTCAACTTTAATTGTCGTAATAAAAATTAATTTTAATTTTTTTTTAAAAAAAATTATTATAATAGTTTGCAAGTAGCCGATCTCTCTTTTCATTCACTTTCCTTCTTTATGTCATTCGTTGAAATTTATTGATGATTATTTATTAATTAAATTATTTTTTTTATAATTTTTTATTACAATCAAATTAGATTATTTCTTTATTAATGAATTTAATTATTTAGATTCTTGGAAAGTCATTTTTGTAGCTACAAAACAGAAGAATAAAGTTAATGATTAGCTAAGTGTTTGTTTTAACTTAATTATTAAGAAATCTTTTAAAATTATATAATTAATCAAAGAATTTTAGATGAAATTTTTCGGTCTTCATTTGAAATTGAATTAATTTTTACGAGATTTGACTATTTATATACAAAATATTAATCTAATTAGAAATATTTACAACACACCTTATTAGAAATATTTAAAAAATAAAATCTTCATAATTATAAGATCTTTTATATTCGTCAAACACTCTCTCTCAAGTTGGTGTATAGATATCACACACATATAACTTGTAAATTAAAGTATGATAGGTCTTGTTATTAAGCTCTTTGATAAATACATCGGCCTGTTTCTGAGAAGTCACGTGATCTAATATCAAAACATCGTTTGTTAGCTTCTTTTTAATAAAGTATTTATCAATTTCTATACGTTTCATTCGATCATGTTGAATTGAATTATGAAATATACTGATGGTAACTTTGTTGTCACAGTAAAAGAACAGTTTGTCTCTCTCTAACAGTTTCAATCTCTCCAACAGTTTCAATTCTTCCAACAATCTTTGCAACCATAAAAGTTCACAAACACCTTGTACCATCGCTCTATACTCAACTTCAACACTTGATCGAGCAACAAAACTTTGTTTCTTGCTTCTCTAAGTGACAAAATTTCCTCCCACGAGTGTGCAATAACCAGTTGTCGACCTCCTATCATCAAGGGATTTAGTCCAATCTGCATCTATGAATGCATGTATGCAGAAATGACCGTATTTAGAGAACAGGAGATATTTTTTAGGAGTAGACTTTAAGTACAGCAAAATGCAAAAAACAGCTTGCATGTGAGGTTTATGAGGATCATGCATAAACTGACTGACTAAGTTGACTGCATATGTTGTGTCTGGTCGAGTATGCGAAAGATAAATTAGTTTGTCTATCAACCTTTGATATCTGTTAATATCCATTGATTTTTCAATCCCTATTTGTAGCTTATGATTGCTCTCAATAGATGGGAGTTTCTGCTGATTTGCAGCTTAACATATCATTATCTTCCAAAAGATCTAGAGTATATTTATTCTGAGAAACAAATATTTCCTTTTTTGATCTAGCAACCTCAATTCCCAGAAAATATTGAAGTTTTTCTAGATCTTTAATTTCGAACTCCTAAGTCAAAAGTTTTTTCAACCGAGTCATCTCTTTAGTGTCATCTCTTGTCATTACTATGTCATTAACATAGACTATGAGTGTAATACCCGGCTCGAGTACCGGCATCGAAATTCTGGTAGTCCGGTGGACTCTTGGGTGTCGGAACCCTCGAGAAGGGTCATACATATGTTTTCTGATGAATTTTGACTTGTTTTAAGGTTTTAAGTATAAAGGAAAATGAGTTTTTGAACGAAAAGAGCCAAGGGAGAAAATGGCAAGTTCGGCCGCCGAAGGTGACTTTCGGCCGCCGAACCTTGCATGGTTTCGGATTCACGTTTGGCCGCCGAAGGTGGTCTGGCCAGCCACCTATAAAAGGGCGCCAAGTCGGTGGAAGGATGATATTTTGCTTCCATCTTCAGCCAGAGGTGAGTCCAACACCCTCCCTAGTTGACTTTCATGATCTTGCTCAAATCTTGTAAGGGTTTGAAGAGTTTTCATGTGTTTTTGAAGGTTTTGAGAGTTTTGAGCCAAAGAACCAAGTTTTGAAGTTTGGAGAGTTGTGACGAGATTTTTCCATATCTCCACGTTAGGATCACTTGATCTCTTGTTTGGAAGAGGTAAGTCAAGATCCAGAACCTCTTTGACTGATTTTTGAAGGTTTTATGGGAGTTGTATGGATAGTATGCATGCATAGGGTTTTGGTTGAGGTTTTGCATGATTTTGTGTTTAAGCATGTTTCAGTGTTGTTTGATATGTTTCTTGGGGTTATAAGTGAGTTTTAGGCCCTTTTAGGCAGATTTATGGTATGTGCTAGTTGGGAGTAGTTGATATGCATGTTGGGTAAGTTTTGGGTTGAGTTTTGCATGAAGCAAAGCATGGGTCTGCCCACTGGACAAAGCCAGGTTCGGCCGCCGAAGGAAGGTTCGGCCGCCGAACCCCTTGTGGAGCCAGTTTCGGCTGCCAAAGCTTGCCCCCGAAACTTGGGACTTTCGTCTCTGGAGGCAAGGTTCGGCCGCCGAAGGTGTGGGACTTTCGTCTCTGGAGGGTCTTTCAGCCCCCGACGCTTGCCCCCGAAAGGGTTCGGCCGCCGAAAAAGAGGAGTTCGGCCGCCGAACATGCATGAGTTTCGTCTCTGGAGAGGGGTTTCGGCCGCCGAACCTGCCGCCGAAAGTACCCTGTCCAGCCTTCTTTTGCATGTTTTGTGTGATTGTTTTAGGATCTTTTAGAGGACTTTTGGGGAGTTTCTTAGCGATGTTCTTGAGTTTGTTTGGTCCCTCATTTGAGTCCACCTGTGTAGGTACGGACCAGAGGAACCCCAGAGATCAGCAGTGAGCACTGTGTCAAAACCTGCAGAGTCAGCAAGAGGTGAGTGGAACTTCTACTTTGTAAAATGCTTTTAGCATGCTTCATGCATCATGATGATTATAGTAGGTTGATTGCACTAGTTTCACGAAGATGGCGCATTGCATTGCATCATACGATGTATATGATGAGATGGATGGACCAAGGCGACCCCAATAGCCCTAGCTTTGTGTAAGACCTGGCCGGGCCAGGCAGCCTTCTGTAGGTAAGACTTGGCTAGGCCAGGCAGCAGATTATCATAAGACCTGGCTGGGCCAGGCGAGCAGAGTTTGAAAGACCTGGCCGGGCCAGGCAACTTGAGGTTGTAAGACCTGGCTAGGCCAGGCATCCTCCCAGTGGGAATTTTGGTGGTCATGTCTGTCCTTGAGATGAAATGTTTGTGCTGTGATGCATTCCATGAGATCATATTTTAATACCATGTTTTATAGTTCTACTCATTGGGCTAGTATAGCTCATCCCTCTCCCCTAACCCCAGTTGTGCAGGTTCAGAGTCTAGAGGGAGTCCAGCAGGGTATAGAAGAAGAAGAGTGCTGTAATAGCTAGTGTGGACATGGATTGTAAAGAGATAGTGTACAGTGTATAGACTAGTGCTTGACTTATAAGAGTTGTTATCCCTTTGTGTATGTACATGATCAGTTTATGTTTACATATTTTCCTTGTATGTTTATGAGAAAACCAGGCTTAACAGTATGAGTTTTATCCGCCTAGAGCAATGAGGAGCTCTAGTAGGGATTGTGATAGAACAGAGATAGTGCATGCACAGGTTAAGCCTTGGAGTGAAGAAATTTTATGTTTTTTACAGATATTGTATGATCATGTATGGGATGTCATAGGTACACAGACAGTATAACAGGCTTACTACGGGTCCCGGCGACCTTAAGTCGATCTGGATCCTAGTGCCGGTAGCAGTTCGATTTTTGGGCTGTTACAGATTGGTATCAGAGCCCTAGGTTCACATGATCGGACCTATAGAGAGAGAGTTGGGCTCATAGAGGTTTAGCTGGTCAAGCACAATAGAAAAACATGTCCACTAGGATAGGATGTTGGTCCTGTCTGTTTGCTGATGTACAATGCCATGATGCTTGCATGTGCATTCTTTATTTGTGATGACTGCTTATGTGCTCTGTTATGTGTTGTTTTCCAGAGTTAAGATGCGAGGAACTCGTCGATCCGCGAGATTGACTGGAGTCCCACCTGAAAGTGAGGGTTTAGCTGCTCGTCCACCTACTTTGCCAAGGGCAAGATCTCACAGGTCAAGCAGGGAAGGAACGTCACGAGACCCTAGAAGGTCTTCTGACGAAAGCAGAAGAGGAGTAGATAGAGGAGGAAGATCTGAGGAAGAGAGAGAGGCTATGGATGTTAGTCAGAGCAGAGATGAAAGCATGGGTATAGGAAGGTCTGAAGAAGGCATGGGGGAGTCCCAGGGAGGCGCGCAGGCCTCGGGGTTTGGCTATCCACCCTTTCCACAGAGCCCAGGGTATCCGATGGGAGGCACGTCGGATTACTCCAGCTTCGCCCCATATCCACCCTATATGCCATATATGCCCTATCCTTCCTTCTATCCACCATATCACATGTATTCACCCCCACCTTTTCATCCAAGTCCAGCACAGCCTGAAGCAAGAGAAACAGTACCTCCACCACCACCACCTGAACCAGTAGCCCCTGTTGTGGGAGCACAGCAACCTAGTTCTTCAGGGGGAAACAAAGTGAAGATGACAAAGTACTTAAAGTTGGATGCTCCTAAATTCAATATAGGAGATGATCCCTTTGAGTATCTCAGTGCAGTCAGAATGATAACAAGTGAGTTGGGAGCAGAGGATAGCAGAGCCATTGAGATGGCAGGGTTCACATTAAAGTGCAAGAAAGCCAAAGACTGATTCAAGAATTATGTGGACCCTAGACTTGACAGTATGACATGGGAAGAGTTCGCCAACGAATTTGCTGGGTGGGCTTTTCCTGACAGTTCCAGGGAGCTTAAGGTAGTAGAGTTTGAGCAGTTGAGACAGACCGACGAGATGAGCGTGGATGAATACACAGATAAGTTCCTGGAATTGTTACCATACGTGGGTCAGGCGTATGATATAGATCAGAAGAAAGCAAAGAGGTATGCCGCGAGGCTACATCCCAGGTATTTCTCCTTGATCCTCCACGCAGAGAAAGAGAGTTTCCACTCGATTGTGGATGCTGCTAGAAAGATGGAGGCCAGTGCCGTAATCCAGGGAGTAGTCAAGCAACCAAAGGCACAGTCTTCTGGTGTTAAACCAGTTTCCTCCTCGCAGAGTACAGGAAGTGTGAGCAAGAAGAGATGGGATAAACTCAGAGGAAAAAGGGGCAAGTTCTGGAGCAGGATTAAGTCGGGTCTGGGAATGAGTAGTGCTTCCAGCTCTGGTTCAGATGTGACAGTGTGCAAGAGGTGTGGAAGACAGCACAGAGGAGCGTGTCAGTTGGGATCTACCGCCTGCTATAGATGTGGGCAGGAGGGACATTATGCACGGGAATGTCCTCAGGCAACTTTGGTTCCACCATCCCAGCAGATGACCTCAGGCAGTGTAGCACAGCCAGCAGCTTCAGCCGTACCACCAAGCAGTGGCGGAGGTAGAGGAAGAGGGGCAACCTCTTCATCTGGGATGGGTTCCCGAGGTGCAGGTCCATCAGCCCCAGCACGGATTTTCACCATGACTCAGCATGAGGCAGACACTTCAAACACAGTGGTGTCAGGTAATCTCCTCATTGGGTGTTCGGAGGTCTATGCTTTGATGGACCCCGGTGCCTCTCACTCTTTCATTTCTTCTAGAGCCGCAGAGAGATTGGGTCTGATAGTCTCCGAGTTAGAGTGTCCTCTGTGGGTTAGTGGACCCAAATGTGATCCATCTTTGGCAGAGTCAGTCTGTCGGTTCAGTCCAGTGTGCATAGAGAGTAGATACCTTCCAGCTGACCTTGTGGTTCTAGAGTTAACAGATTTTGATGTCATTCTAGGGATGGACTGGTTATCTATGTACAATGCTACCTTGAACTGCAGGGACAAGGTAGTCAGTTTCAGAGACCAGGATGGGTCAGAGTGTGTCTTCAGAGGAGATAGGAGGGGGACACCTAGGGGTTTGATATCAGCCCTTCAGGCTCGTAGATTGTTGAGAAAGGGTTGTCAGGGGTTCCTAACTCATGTGAGAGAGCTAGACAGTCAGGTTAGGGAACCGTCCTCAGTTCCAGTTGTTAGTGAGTTCCCAGATGTGTTTCCTGAAGAGCTTCCAGGACTACCACCTGTTAGGGAAATAGAGTTCGAGATAGAGTTGATGCCTGGGTCAAGACCGATCTCTATTCCTCCCTACAGGATGGCGCCAGCAGAGTTAAAAGAATTGAAAGAACAGTTGCAGGATTTGGTAGATAAGGGTTTCATCCGGCCGAGTACCTCACCTTGGGGTGCTCCAGTACTCTTTGTCAGGAAAAAGGATGGACCTCTGCGACTTTGTGTCGACTATAGGTAGTTGAACAAGGTCACTACCAATAACAAGTATCCTCTACCCAGGATCAATGATCTATTCGACCAGTTAGCAGGAGCAGGTTGTTTCTCGAAGATAGATCTGAGGTCCGGATACCATCAGTTACGAATCAGGGAAGAGGATGTACCTAAGACAGCTTTCAGGACCAGATATGGGCATTATAGTTCCTAGTAATGCCATTCGGGTTAACTAACGCCCCTGCAGCATTCATGGATCTCATGAACCGAGTTTTCAGAGAGTACCTGGATCACTTTGTGATTGTCTTTATAGATGATATCTTAGTGTACTCCAGGGATGCAGAGGAGCATGCCCAGCATCTGAGGATAGTCTTGCAGACTTTGAGAGAGCATGGCTTGTATGCCAAGTTCTCCAAATGCGAGTTCTGGCTGCGGGGCATTTCTTTCTTGGGGCATGTAGTATCAGATGAAGGTATAGCAGTGGACCCCAAAAAGGTAGAGGCAGTAGCCAACTGGCCTACACCCATGACAGTAACAGAGATCAAGAGTTTCCTGGGTTTGGCAGGCTACTATCGGAGGTTCGTTCAGGACTTCTCGAAGATAGCGGCTCCGATGACCAGATTAACTAGAAAGAATCAGAAGTTCGTTTGGTCAGAGGATTGTAATGAGAGTTTTGGCGAGTTGAAGAGACGGTTAACTTCAGCACCGGTGTTAGCTCTGCCGATTAGTGATGAAGATTTCACAGTATTCTGTGATGCATCCCAAGTGGGATTAGGTTGTGTGTTGATGCAGAATGACAGAGTGATAGCTTATGCTTCTAGACAGTTGAAGAAGCACGAGCTAAATTATCCTACACACGATCTAGAGATGGCAGCTGTTATCTTTGCACTTAAGACGTGGAGGCATTACCTCTATGGGGTACAATGTGAGATCTATACGGATCATAAGAGCCTGCAGTACATCTTGAGTCAGAGAGAGCTAAATTTGAGGCAGAGACGGTGGGTTGAGTTGCTCAGTGATTATGATTGCAAGATTCAATATCATCCGGGTAAGGCTAATGTGGTAGCTGATGCCTTAAGCCGGAAGTCACTCGGCAGTTTATCCCACATTTCAGCAGAAAGAAGGCCAGTGGTGAAGGACTTTTTCAGGCTCATGGATGAAGGGCTACAGTAGCAGTTATCTGGTACAGGTGCTTTGCTTGCACAGATGAGAGTTACACCTGTGTTTCTAGAGCAAGTTGCTCTGAAACAACACGAGGACCCTGAGTTAGTCAAGATTGCCAGGACTGTTCAGTCTGGCAACAGTGCAGAGTTTAGATTTGACACTGAGGGGATTCTTCGCCATGGTAAGAGATTATGTGTACCAGATGACGCCAGTTTGAAGGAAGACATTATGAGAGAAGCTCATAATGCAAGATATAGCATTCACCCTGGAGCCACCAAAATGTATCAAGATTTGAGAAAGGTGTATTGGTGGCCAGCAATGAAGAAAGAAGTGGCACAGTTCGTGTCAGCCTGCGAGACATGTCAAAGGGTGAAGTTAGAGCACCAGAAGCCGACTGGAATGCTTAACCCACTGCCGATTTCAGAGTGGAAATGGGAGAATATAGCGATGGATTTTGTAGTGGGGTTACCGGCAACGTCTAACAGACTAGACTCCATATGGGTGATTGTGGATCGATTGACTAAATCTGCTCACTTCATTCCAGTCAGGAGCACCTATTCTGTGGACAAGTTAGCGCAGGTGTATGTGGACGAGATAGTCAAGCTACATGGAGTTCCTGTGTCGATTGTATCAGATAGAGGACCTCAGTTCACCTCCAGGTTTTGGGAGAGTCTGCAAGCTGCTATGGGCACAAGATTGGATTTCAGTACTGCTTTCTATCCACAAACAGACGGTCAGTCAGAGAGGACCATCCAAACTATTGAGGATATGTTGAGACTGTGTGTGTTAGACTTTGGCGGTTCTTGGAGGCAGCATCTACCTCTGGTGGAGTTTGCCTACAACAACAGCCATCATGCTAGCATAGGGATGGCCCCTTATGAAGCTCTGTAAGGAAGGAAGTGCAGAACACCTGTTTGCTGGGAAGAGGTAGGAGAGAAAGCTCTTGCAGGGCCAGAGTTAGTGGAGATTACCAGCAAGTTGGTGCCTATCATCAGAGAGAGGATCAGAACAGCTGTAAGCAGACAGAAAAGCTATGCAGACATCCGTAGGAAGCAGATAGAGTTCCAGGAGGGGGATATGGTATTGCTGAAGGTGTCTCCGATGAAAGGAGTGGTTCGATTTGGAAAGAAGGGAAAACTAGCTCCACGGTACATTGGTCCCTTTGAGATTTTGCAGAGGATCGGGAATGTGTCGTATAAGCTGGATTTACCTGCTTCTATGGAATGAATTCACCCGGTATTCCATGTTTCTATGTTGAGGAAGTTTGTGTCAGATCCAGAGAAGGTTCTCAGTGAGCCTGAGATAGAGATCCTTGGGGATCTCACTTATGAAGAACAGCCAGTACGGATCTTGGACACCCAGATCAGAAAGCTAAAAAACAAGGAGATACCAATGGTGAAAGTCCTATGGAACCACCACAACTTAGAAGAGTGCACCTGGGAGACACGGGAGTCGATGCTCCAGCAATATCCATATCTGTTTTAAGGTTAGTTTTTTTCCGTTTCTATGTGTTTATGTGTTTAGTTGTTTGAGGACATTCGGGGACGAATGTTCTTAAGGGGGGGAGAATCTAATACCCGACTCAAGTACCGGCATCGGAATTCTGGTAGTCCGGTGGACTCTTGGGTGTCGAAACCCTCGAGAAGGGTCATACATATGTTTTCTGATGAATTTTGACTTGTTTTAAGGTTTTAAGTATAAAGGAAAATGAGTTTTTGAACGAAAAGAGCCAAGGGAGAAAATGGCAAGTTCGGCCGCCGAAGGTGACTTTCGGCCGCCGAACCTTGCATGGTTTTAGATTCACGTTTGGCCGCCGAAGGTGGTCTGGCCAGCCACCTATAAAAGGGCGCCAAGTCGGTGGAAGGATGATATTGTGCTTCCATCTTCAGCCAGAGGTGAGTCCAACACCCTCCCTAGTTGACTTTCATGATCTTGCTCAAATCTTGTAAGGGTTTGAAGAGTTTTCATGTGTTTTTGAAGGTTTTGAGAGTTTTGAGCCAAAGAACCAAGTTTTGAAGTTTGGAGAGTTGTGAGGAGATTTTTCCATATCTCCACGTTAGGATCACTTGATCTCTTGTTTGGAAGAGGTAAGTCAAGATCCAGAACCTCTTTGACTGATTTTTGAAGGTTTTATGGGAGTTGTATGGATAGTATGCATGCATAGGGTTTTGGTTGAGGTTTTGCATGATTTTGTGTTTAAGCATGTTTCAGTGTTGTTTGATATGTTTCTTGGGGTTATAAGTGAGTTTTAGGCCCTTTTAGGCAGATTTATGGTATGTGCTAGTTGGGAGTAGTTGATATGCATGTTGGGTAAGTTTTGGGTTGAGTTTTGCATGAAGCAGAGCATGGCTCTGCCCACTGGACAAAGCCAGGTTCGGCCGCCGAAGGAAGGTTCGGCCGCCGAACCCCTTGTGGAGGCAGTTTCGGCTGCCAAAGCTTGCCCCCGAAACTTGGGACTTTCGTCTCTGGAGGCAAGGTTCGGTCGCCGAAGGTGTGGGACTTTCGTCTCTGGAGGGTCTTTCAGCCCCCGACGCTTGCCCCCGAAAGGGTTCGGCCGCCGAAAAAGAGGAGTTCGGCCGCCGAACATGCATGAGTTTCGTCTCTGGAGAGGGGTTTCGGCCGCCGAACCTGCCGCCGAAAGTACCCTGTCCAGCCTTCTTTTGCATGTTTTGTGTGATTGTTTTAGGATCTTTTAGAGGACTTTTGGGGAGTTTCTTAGCGATGTTCTTGAGTTAGTTTGGTCCCTCATTTGAGTCCACCTGTGTAGGTACGGACCAGAGGAACCCCAGAGATCAGCAGTGAGCACTGTGTCAAAACCTGCAGAGTCAGCCAGAGGTGAGTGGAACTTCTACTTTGTAAAATGCATTTAGCATGCTTCATGCATCATGATGATTATAGTAGGTTGATTGCACTAGTTTCACGAAGATGGCACATTGCATTGCATCATACGATGTATATGATGAGATGGATGGACCAAGGCGACCCCAATAGCCCTAGCTTTGTGTAAGACATGGCCGGGCCAGGCAGCCTTCTGTAGGTAAGACCTGGCTAGGCCAGGCAGCAGATTATCGTAAGACCTGGCTGGGCCAGGCGAGCAGAGTTTGTAAGACCTGGCCGGGCCAGGCAACTTGAGGTTGTAAGACCTAGGCCAGGCATCCTCCCAGTGGGAATTTTGGTGGTCATGTCTGTCCTTGAGATGAAATGTTTGTGCTGTGATGCATTCCATGAGATCATATTTTAATACCATGTTTTATAGTTCTACTCATTGGGCTTGTATAGCTCATCCCTCTCCCCTAACCCCAGTTGTGTAGGTTCAGAGTCCAGAGGGAGTCCAGCAGGGTATAGAAGAAGAAGAGTGCTGTAATAGGTAGTGTGGACATGGATTGTAAAGAGATAGTGTACAGTGTATAGACTAGTGCTTGACTTATAAGAGTTGTTATCCCTTTGTGTATGTACATGATCAGTTTATGTTTA
This sequence comes from Manihot esculenta, assembly GCF_001659605.2. NCBI lineage: Eukaryota > Viridiplantae > Streptophyta > Magnoliopsida > Malpighiales > Euphorbiaceae > Manihot > Manihot esculenta. The sequence continues at coordinate 12,768,009 of NC_035171.2, forward strand.
CATATTTTCCTTGTATGTTTATGAGAAAACCAGGCTTAACAGTATGAGTTTTATCCGCCTAGAGCAATGAGGAGCTCTAGTAGGGATTGTGATAGAACAGAGATAGTGCATGCACAGGTTAAGCCTTGGAGTGAAGAAATTTTATGTTTTTTACAGATATTGTATGATCATGTATGGGATGTCACAGGTACACAGACAGTATAACAGGCTTACTACGGGTCCCGGCGACCTTAAGTCGATCTGGATCCTAGTGCCGGTAGCTGTTACAATGAGAAGAGTAATTTTACCCTTGTGATGTCTGATAAATAGAGTATGGTCAGTATTGCTATATTGAGAGCCAAAGGAAACCATAACTCTACTGAATCGATCAAATCAAGCTCTGGGTAACGCTTCAACCCATACAAAGCTTTCTTTAGCCTGTACACCTTTCCTTATATTTTTTTCATCAGCAAATCTAGGAGGGATTTCTGTAACGACCCGGAAATCCGACCCGTTACCGGCGCTAGGATCCAGATCGGCTTAAGGCCGCCGGGACCCGTAGCAAGCCTACATACCTCCTGTAAACCTGTGGAATCCCATACATAACAACATATACATGATCTGTAAAATTTTTTCTTTTCTCTTATCCAAGCAAAACCTGTGCATGCACAAAATCATACATAAACCCCACACTGGAGTCCTCATCAAATACTCCAATGGGGTATCATCATCATACATATCAGCTTGGATAATCATGGTCATTAACATCATTACTCATTAAACACTCTGTACATAATGGGGATTCACACACCTCTAGGTCAAGCACTACTATAATCCTCAATACATCATCAAATCATTCATTACATTACATGGTCATAAATACTCATTACATCATGTTCATGTCCACTACTATCTATTACAACATACATGACTTGACTTCACTCTAGCCGACTTCTAGATCTATCCTGTACCTGCAACTTTGGGGATAAAGGGAGTGGGGTGAGCTACTAGAGCCCAGTGAGCAGAATAATAAAACATCAATTTAAATCATGCTTTCATGTATGCGCCATAACACAAACATTTCACAACAAGGATGAACTTGTCACCATTTAGCCCCTATCTTTCTTACTTATACATGCCGGGGGCGTAGAGCCGTAGCAGGCACACCCGGACTTCCATAACCTGTCATAGTGCCAGGGGCGTAGAGCCGTAGCAGGCACACCTGGACTCACATAGGCTATCATGACATACAAGGGCTAATGGATCATTCAACATTCATCCACATCAACAACAAAGTATGCAATGCAACACATTCGTGAATTCTAATGCAAACAACCTAATATATCTCATGGCATTTATGATGCGTGAATCATGCTAAAACATTTCATTAATTTGCTTTAAAACTTAAAGTTTATTCCACTCACCTCTGGCTAGCTCTGAAGAGACTCTGAAGCAGCTGGCTCACTGCTGGGGGTCTCGGTTCCTCGGGTCCGAACCTACACAGGTGGACTCAAATGAGGGACCAAACATACATGAATATGACTCTAAAATACTCCCCAAAAACCCCCTAAAACATCCTGAAAACATCACGTGAAAACATGCAAGAAATGGCTGAACAGGGCACTTTCGGCGGCAGGTTCGGCGGCCGAAAGTCCCTCTGCAGCCGAAAGTCATGCAGGTTCGGCGGCACTTTCGGCGGCCGAACCTCCCAGACAGAGACGAAACTTAAGTTTCGGGGGCAGGCTTCGGCAGCCGAAACTGCCTCCACAAGGGGGTTCGGCGGCCGAAAGTCACTTCGGCGGCCGAACCTGAGTTTCTGCCGAAGGGCAGAAACTTGGCTCCCTTGTGTCCACAGCCTCCAAAACGCCTCAAAACATGCATAAATTTGTTTCTACACATGCATACACATCATACATCACACCTAGGGGTCTCAAACTATAATATACCCCAACTACAACACTTCAAACAACACATTTCCAACATACATTGTTCAAATCACAACATAAACCCATAAACCTAACAACAAGCCTAAACATGCATTCTACCCCATCAACTTGCATAAAACTTTCATAAAACATAAAAGAAGCATAGATCGAAGCTTACCTCTTGAAGATCGAGAGGAAGAACGACCCTAGCTCGGAAAATGGAGGGATTTAGCTCCAAGACTTCCAAGCTCCAAACTTGCTTAAAAACACTCAAAAACTTTTGTGAAACCTTAAAACTCAAAGAAAATGGTGGGGATTGAAGGAAAAACACAAGATTTGGGAGAGGGAGGTCGGAAGCTTGCTGTGGCTGAAAATGGGAGAAAACTCTCCCATTTCGGCTAAGTGCCCCTTTTATAGGTGGCTGGCCAGGCCACGTTCGGGGGCCGAAAGTGCCTCCGCATGCATGCAAGGTTCGGTGGCCGAACCTGCATTTCCCTCACTCAAAACTTTCGGGCGCCTAAAGTCCCTCCGAAAGCATGCATGTTCGGCGGCCGATCTTGGGAGTTCGGCGACCGAACCTGGGTTTTCCTCCAAAGATTTTTCATGCAAAAACTCATTTAATTGCTTACTTAAAAACATGAAATACATGAAAACATTTCATAAAATCATAGTTTTACCCTTCTAGAGGTTTCCGACATCAGAGGTCCCACCGGACGGTAGGGATTCCGATACCGGAGTCTAGCCGGGTATTACATTCTCCCCCCCTTAAGAACATTCGTCCCCGAATGTTCCTCAACTAACATACTAAGCATGGCATCAATTCTAACATACAACATATCATACATGCAACACATAGAACGACTAACACTCACCTCAAAACAGATGGGGGTATTGCTGGAGCATGGACTCTCGTGTCTCCCAGGTGCATTCCTCAATATTGTGGTGGTTCCAAAGGACTTTCACCATCGGGATTTCCTTGTTCCTAAGCTTTCTGATCTGAGTGTCTAGGATCCGCACTGGCTGTTCTACATAGGTGAGATCCTCTTGGATCTCCATATCAGGCTCACTAAGAACCTTTCCAGGATCCGACACATACTTCCGTAACAGAGAAACATGGAAAACCGGATGGATTCTCTCCATCGAAGCAGGCAAGTCTAGCTTGTACGACACATTACCGACCCTCTGAAGCACCTCGAAAGGACCGATGTACCGTGGAGCTAACTTACCCTTCTTCCCGAACCGAACCACTCCTTTCATAGGAGACACCTTGAGCAAAACCAAATCCCCCTCCTGAAACTCTAGCTGTCTTCTGCGGGTATCTGCATAACTCTTCTGTCTGCTTGTAGCAGTCTTAATCCTCTCTCTGATTATGGGTACCACCCTGCTGGTAAGCTCTACTAACTCCGGACCCGCAAGAGTCCTCTCTCCTACTTCCTCCCAGCAGATAGGTGATCTGCACTTCCTCCCATACAAAGCTTCATATGGAGCCATCCCTATGCTAGCATGATAGCTGTTATTGTAGGCAAACTCCACCAAAGGTAGATGCTGCCTCCAAGAACCGCCAAAATCTAGCACACACATTCTGAGCATATCCTCTATTGTCTGGATGGTCCTCTCTGACTGTCCGTCCGTCTGTGGGTGGAAGGCAGTACTGAAGTCTAATCTGGTACCCATAGCGTTCTGCAGACTCCGCCAAAACCTGGAGGTGAACTGGGGCCCTCTATCTGACACTATAGATACCGGGACCCCATGCAGTCTGACAATCTCATCTACGTACACTTGCGCCAACTTGTCCACAGAGTAACCACTCCTGACGGGGATGAAGTGAGCAGATTTGGTGAGTCTGTCCACAATCACCCATATGGAGTCCAATCTGTTGGACATCGCCGGTAACCCCACTACGAAGTCCATAGCTATGTTCTCCCATTTCCATTCTGGAATAGGTAGCGGGTTAAGCATTCCAGCCGGCTTCTGATGCTCTAGTTTCACCCTCTGACACACATCGCAGGCTGACACGAACAGTGCCACGTCTTTCTTCATAGCTGGCCACCAATACACTCTCTTCAGATCCTGATACATCTTGGTGGCTCCAGGGTGAACACTATACCTGGTATTATGGGCTTCCCCCATAATATCTCCCTTCAGACCAATGTCATCTGGCACACATAATCTGTTTCCGTAGCGGAGGATCCCCTTATCATCAAACTTGAACTCATTACTCTGGCCTGACTGAACCGTTCTGGCTATCCTGACCAACTCTGGGTCCTCATGCTGTTTCTGAGCTACCTGCTCCAGAAACACGGGTGTCACTCTCATCTGAGCCACTAAGGTACCTGTGCCAGACAACTCCAACTGTAATCCCTCACTCATAAGTCTGTGAAACTCCTTCACCACCGGCCTCCTCTCTGCTGAAATGTGGGATAGACTGCCGAGTGATTTCCGGCTTAGGGCGTCTGCCACAACATTCGCCTTACCCGGATGGTACTGAATCTTGCAATCATAGTCACTCAACAGCTCTACCCATCTCCTCTGCCTCAAGTTCAGTTCTCTCTGACTCAGGATGTACTGCAGGCTTTTATGATCTGTGAAGATCTCACACTTTACCCCATAAAGGTAATGCCTCCACATCTTGAGTGCAAAGATCACTGCTGCCATCTCTAGGTCATGTGTGGGGTAATTCAGCTCATGCTTCTTCAGCTGCCTAGAAGCATAAGCGATCACCCTCTCATTTTGCATTAGCACACAACCCAGTCCCACACGGGACGCATCACAATATACTGAGAAGTCATCATCACTTTTTGGCAGAGCTAACACCGATGCTGAAGTCAACCTCCTCTTAAGCTCCTCAAAGCTTTCCTCACACTGATCGGTCCATATGAACTTCTGATTCTTCTTTGTCAATTTGGTCATAGGAGCAGCAATCTTTGAGAAGTCCTGAACGAACCTCCTGTAGTAACCTGCTAAACCCAGAAAACTTTTGATCTCGGTCACTGTGGTGGGTCTAGGCCAGTTAGCTACAGCCTCTACCTTCTTGGGGTCTACTTCAATACCCTGATCTGTCACAATGTGCCCCAAGAATGAAATGCTCCTAAGCCAAAACTCACACTTGGAGAACTTGGCATACAAGCCATGCTCTCTCAAGGTCTGCAAAACTGTCCTCAGGTGATGGGCATGCTCCTCTGCATTTCTGGAGTACACTAAGATATCATCTATGAAGACAATAACGAAGTGATCCAGATACTGACTGAATACTCTGTTCATGAGGTCCATGAATGCTGCAGGGGCGTTGGTCAACCCAAACGGCATCACAAGGAACTCATAGTGCCCATACCTGGTCCTGAAAGCTGTCTTCGGTACATCTTCATTCCTTATCCTCAACTGATGGTACCCTGATCTCAGATCTATTTTGGAGAAACAACCTGCTCCTGCTAGCTGGTCGAATAGATCGTCGATCCTCGGCAAAGGGTACTTGTTCTTGGTAGTGACCTTGTTCAACTGTCTGTAGTCGATACAAAGTCTAAGGGATCCATCCTTCTTCCTCACAAACAAAACCGGAGCACCCCAAGGTGAAGTACTCGGTCGGATGAAACCCTTATCTACCAGCTCTTGCAACTGTTCCTTCAGTTCTTTCAATTCAGCTGGTGCCATCCTGTAGGGAGGGATAGAGATCGGTCTGGTACCAGGCATTAATTCAATCTCGAACTCTATCTCCCTAGCAGGTGGTAACCCTGGCAGCTCGTCTGGGAAAACATCTAAGAACTCACTCACCACAGGCACTGAGGCGGGCTCTCTGACATGACTATCTAACTCCCTCACATGAGCTAGAAACCCCTGACATCCCCTCCTAAGCAACCTACGAGCCTGAAGAGCTGAGATCAGACCTCTAGGTGTACCCCTCTTGTCTCCTCTGAAGACGACCTCTGACCCATCCTGATCTCTGAATCTGACTACCTTGTCTCTACAGTCCAAGGTAGCACCATGGGTCGATAACCAATCCATCCCTAGAATGACGTCAAAATCTGTCAAATCTAGTACCACAAGGTCGGCGGAAAGGCATCTTCCCTCTATGAAAACTGGACTACATTGGCAGACTGCCTCTGCCACTGACGGGTCACACTTGGGTCCACTGACCCATAGGGGACACTCTAACCCAGAGACCATCAATCCTACCCTCTCCACGACTCTCGGAGCAACAAAAGAATGAGATGCACCCGGGTCCATTAAGGCATACACATCAGAACAACCAATGATGAGATTACCTGCCACCACGGTGTTGGATGTGCTGGCCTCCTGCTGAGTCATAGTGAAGATCCGTGCCGGAGCTGATGGACCTTCACCTCTGTATCCTGCTGATGAAGAGGCTGACCCTCTCCCTCTGCCTCTGCCACTGGCCTGTGTTGCGGCTGGAGCTACTAGCTGCACCACACTGCCGGAGGTTGTCTGCTGAGACGGTGCTGCAAAGGCTGCTCTAGGACAATCTCGAGCCAAATGACCCGCTTGTCCGCACCTGAAACATGTGTTTGTCCCTGCCAGACATACTCCCTTGTGTGGTCTCCCACATCTCATACATGCTGTAACCTCTGCGCCAGAGCTTGAGCCACTGCCTAAACCCAGACCTGACTTGATCTTGTTCCAGAGCTTATTCTTCTTAGATTTTCTGTGGCCTCTGTCCCACTTCTTACTGCCTGCAACTGCTGCACTCAGAGAAGAAGAGTCTAATCTTTCCCCACCTGGGGTCTTGGAACCAGAAGACTGTGCCACTGACTGTTTTACCTTCCCCTCAACGATAGCACTAGCCTCCATTCTCCTAGCCATATCCACTATGGCATGGAAACTCTCCCTCTCTGCTGACTGTACCAAAGAGGAATACCTGGAGTGCAGCCTCATAATATATCTCCTTGACTTCTTTTGATCTGTGTCCAAATTCAGCCCAGCATAGGGCAACAACTCCAGGAACCTGTCTGTGTACTCGTCTACACTCATGTCATCAGTTTGCCTCAACTGCTCGAATTCTATCATCTTCAATTCCCTTGAACTATCAGGGAAAGCCCATCCTGCAAACTCGTTTGCAAATTCTTCCCAATTCATGCTGTCCACTCTCGGGTTCACATAATTCTTGAACCATTCCCGTGCCTTCTTGCACTTAAACGTGAACCCGGCCATCTGAATGGCTCTACTGTCGTCAGCCCCTATCTCATCTGTAATTGCCTTGACCCGCTCCAAGTACACGAACGGATCATCACCGGTTTCAAACTGGGGAGCACCCAGCTTCATATAATCGGTCATCTTGACCTTGCTCCCTCCAGATGAGGTAGGTTTGGGTACTTGTGTTTCCGGGACAGTAGGTACTGGTGGTGGTGGAGGTACAACATCCCCTGGGGTAGGGTTTGTTGTACTGGTATAGGGAGGTGGAGGTGGGTACATGGGGTACTGAGAGTATGGTGGGTAGTAAGGTGGGTATGGCATATGTGGAGGGTAAGGGCTAAAATTGGGGTAATCCGATGTACCTCCCATCGAATACCCTGGATGGTGTGAATAGGGTGGGTAGTGATGTGGCTGGACATAACTCGAGGCCTGAGTGCCTCCTTCTGATTCTCCCATGCCCTCTTCCGGCATGCTCACACCGAGACTGCCATCCCTCCTTTGATCTACTTCCATATCCTCAGACATTCCTCCCTGCACTGTTCCCCTTACTGATCTGCTTCTACCCAGATCCAAAGACCTTCTAGGGTCTCTAGCTACTCTGTCTCTGTTGGACCTACTGGACATTGCCCTAGGCAAAGCTGAAGGACGGGCATCAGCGCCCTCGTCCTGAGGTGGCACTCCAGTCAATCGTGCAGATCGACGAGTTCCTCTCATTCTATCTTCTGAAAAACAGCACATAGCATAAACAATCATTAGCATCATATGGTTCATGTGGAAACACATGAACCCTCACCACATACATAGCATCACATCATAGCATTTATGCACATGCATATCATCATGGCATATCACATCATCATATAGACAGGACTCTACATCCTATCCTAGTGGACATGATTTTCCTAGTGTGCTTGACCTTCTAGAACATCTATGAGCCCGACACACTAGGTCCGACCATATGAACCTAGGGCTCTGATACCACTCTGTAACGACCCGGAAATCCGACCTGTTACCGGCGCTAGGATCCAGATCGGCTTAAGGCCGCCGGGACCCGTAGCAAGCCTACATACCTCCTGTAAACCTGTGGAATCCCATACATAACAACATATACATGATCTGTAAAATTTTTTCTTTTCTCTTATCCAAGCAAAACCTGTGCATGCACAAAATCATACATAAACCCCACACTGGAGTCCTCATCAAATACTCCAATGGGGTATCATCATCATACATATCAGCTTGGATAATCATGGTCATTAACATCATTACTCATTAAACACTCTGTACATAATGGGGATTCACACACCTCTAGGTCAAGCACTACTATAATCCTCAATACATCATCAAATCATTCATTACATTACATGGTCATAAATACACATTACATCATGTTCATGTCCACTACTATCTATTACAACATACATGACTTGACTTCACTCTAGCCGACTTCTAGATCTATCCTGTACCTGCAACTTTGGGGATAAAGGGAGTGGGGTGAGCTACTAGAGCCCAGTGAGCAGAATAATAAAACATCAATTTAAATCATGCTTTCATGTATGCGCCATAACACAAACATTTCACAACAAGGATGAACTTGTCACCATTTAGCCCCTATCTTTCTTACTTATACATGCCGGGGGCGTAGAGCCGTAGCAGGCACACCCGGACTTCCATAACCTGTCATAGTGCCAGGGGCGTAGAGCCGTAGCAGGCACACCTGGACTCACATAGGCTATCATGACATACAAGGGCTAATGGATCATTCAACATTCATCCACATCAACAACAAAGTATGCAATGCAACACATTCGTGAATTCTAATGCAAACAACCTAATATATCTCATGGCATTCATGATGCGTGAATCATGCTAAAACATTTCATTAATTTGCTTTAAAACTTAAAGTTTATTCCACTCACCTCTGGCTAGCTCTGAAGAGACTCTGAAGCAGCTGGCTCACTGCTGGGGGTCTCGGTTCCTCGAGTCCGAACCTACACAGGTGGACTCAAATGAGGGACCAAACATACATGAATATGACTCTAAAATACTCCCCAAAAACCCCCTAAAACATCCTGAAAACATCACGTGAAAACATGCAAGAAATGGCTGAACAGGGCACTTTCGGCGGCAGGTTCGGCGGCCGAAAGTCCCTCTGCAGCCGAAAGTCATGCAGGTTCGGCGGCACTTTCGGCGGCCGAACCTCCCAGACAGAGACGAAACTTAAGTTTCGGGGGCAGGCTTCGGCAGCCGAAACTGCCTCCACAAGGGGGTTCGGCGGCCGAAAGTCACTTCGGCGGCCGAACCTGAGTTTCTGCCGAAGGGCAGAAACTTGGCTCCCTTGTGTCCACAGCCTCCAAAACGCCTCAAAACATGCATAAACTTGTTTCTACACATGCATACACATCATACATCACACCTAGGGGTCTCAAACTATAATATACCCCAACTACAACACTTCAAACAACACATTTCCAACATACATTGTTCAAATCACAACATAAACCCATAAACCTAACAACAAGCCTAAACATGCATTCTACCCCATCAACTTGCATAAAACTTTCATAAAACATAAAAGAAGCATAGATCGAAGCTTACCTCTTGAAGATCGAGAGGAAGAACGACCCTAGCTCGGAAAATGGAGGGATTCAGCTCCAAGACTTCCAAGCTCCAAACTTGCTTAAAAACACTCAAAAACTTTTGTGAAACCTTAAAACTCAAAGAAAATGGTGGGGATTGAAGGAAAAACACAAGATTTGGGAGAGGGAGGTCGGAAGCTTGCTGTGGCTGAAAATGGGAGAAAACTCTCCCATTTCGGCTAAGTGCCCCTTTTATAGGTGGCTGGCCAGGCCACGTTTGGGGGCCGAAAGTGCCTCCGCATGCATGCAAGGTTCGGTGGCCGAACTTGAAGTTCGGCGGCCGAACCTGCATTTCCCTCACTCAAAACTTTCGGGCGCCTAAAGTCCCTCCGAAAGCATGCATGTTCGGCGGCCGATCTTGGGAGTTCGGCGGCCGAACCTGGGTTTTCCTCCAAAGATTTTTCATGCAAAAACTCATTTAATTGCTTACTTAAAAACATGAAATACATGAAAACATTTCATAAAATCATAGTTTTACCCTTCTAGAGGTTTCCGACATCAGAGGTCCCACCGGACGGTAGGGATTCCGATACCGGAGTCTAGCCGGGTATTACAATTTCCATGTACACTTCCTCCACCAGGTTTCTATGGAGGAATGCATTTTTCACATCAAATTATTGTAGATTCCAATTAAGATTAGCAGCGTAAGATAGTAATATTCTGATTGAGTTTATTTCGGCAATTGAGGCAAATGTCTCCTACTAATCCATTTCATATGTTTAAGTGCATCCCTTGGCAACTAGTCTAGCCTTGAATCTTTCAATTAATCCATCTGCTTTGTGTTTCACAGTGAACACCTATTTGCAGCCAACTGATTTTTTTCCAAGTGGAAGAGACATCAATTCATAGGTCTCATTTTTAGTCAATGCTTTCATTTCTTCAATCATTGCTCCCTTCCAATTAGAATCTTTGAGAGATTCTTTACAATCCTGTGGGATAGACATAGAGGAGATAGACAAGGCGAATGATCTATAGGATGGAGACAAAGAATTATAAGAGAGAAAGTTAGAAATAGAGTGGTGTATACAAGACCTAACTCCTTTTCTTTGAACAATTGGTTTATTTAGATCATCAATGGGCTCAAGATTTAGGGATGACTCACTAAATGGAGAAGAGGAAGATTCACAATATTGAGTAGATTGTATAATGACTTTTTCTGCTTCTGTTTTATCTCTTCTTAAGTATCCCCTTAAATCTAATTTATCCAAATGCTCAATTTGGTCACCAATAATTTCCCCCTGTATAGTAGTCTCCACTTGAATAAAATATTTTAGAGTTATAAGACTAGGAATTATCTCTTATCTCTCATTGTCCTCTATTGAAGAGGTGATAGGGTGGTGCTAAAGTAAGGTTTAGCTGTTCTAACCATAATATTCATACTAATAAAGTATTTTCTGGATAGATGGTGGCAACACTTGTAACCCTTATGTGTGGAAAAGCACCCAACAAATGCGTATTTAAGAGCTCTTGCATCTAGTTTTCCACCTGTCCTACTATGAACAAAACACATGCACCCAAATACTTTTAGTGGAGCACTATAAGTATTTTTTCCTTTGTAGCACCTCTAAAGGGATTTTAAAAACAAGAGCTTTAAGAGGCATTCTATTAATGAGATAAGCTACGGCTAAAACTACATCTCCCCAATAAGTTTTTAGAAAATTCATGGTGAAAAGAAGAGATATGGCTACTTGTAACAGGTACCTATTTTTTCTTTCAATAATATTATTTTGAGCACTAGTGTAAAGACAACTAGTTTGATGTAGTAACCCATTAGACTTTAAATAGGTAGAAAAATGACTATCTATATACTATGTGCCATTATCAATTCTAAAAACTTTTATCTTAACATCAAATTGAGTACAAACCATCTTGTGAAAATATTAAAAACAAGAAAGCACTTTACTTTTTTCTTTATCAAATAAACCCATGTCATGCAAGTGCAGCAATCAATGAAAGTAATAAACCAATTATTACCAGATAGTGAGACAGTCTAAGTAGATCCCCAAACATCAGAATAGATAGTTACAAAAGGGATCATACTCCTATTGTTACTTGAGGGATAAGAAGTCCTTGTATGCTTAGCATACATGCAAACATCATAAAATAAAAAATCAAACCGAGTCTTGGGAAATAAGTCAAGATAATTTTTTTCTAAAATATAAAAGGATGGATGTCCTACCCGTCTATGCTAATATATGGTTAATTTCTTGGTTGACATCCGTATTATCTCTAAAAAATGTCTAAGATAAACTAAAACTCATATTCTCTTCTAATATATACAAGCTATCATGCAATCTACCATTATCAGTCATCTTTTCGATTTTAAGATCCTGAATACTACAATAATCAAGAAAAAAAAAACTCAATTTTATAGTTAAGGATCTTAATAAGAGCACTAACTGATAAAAAATTAACAGAAAAATGAGGAACATGGAGAACAAATGATAGCTTAATATTTAGAGTACAACTAACAAAATTGATTTTAGAGATAGGAGTGGAAGAACCTTCGATTATTCTGATAATATCCTTATTTAGACATTGAAGGTAATTAAGGAATCCTTTAGAAGAGCCTGTCATGTGTCTACTTGCACCAAAATCAATAATTCATAGAGCATTACCAAGAGACAAAACCTTATGAGAAATACTTACACTACCCTCACTAGTTGCTTTCATGTCTACTATGCTTAGGCTAGGAAACAACAATGAAATAACAAATCTAAGCAGAAGAAGAGGCTGCCAAAGGAAGGACCTATAAAATAATCCAATAAAGTTGCAAATACTAAGAAGACCTAACTCAACACCAAGACAACCAAAAAACAGCAGAAAGTATTCGAAAATAAGATGAGGAGAAGGTCGCCGGCATCTGGGCAAGTCGAATACGTCAAGATAGAAAGGGATGCGCCGGCACAGGTGGTACGTGAGGGCCACGCGCTTAGAGGATGACTGTCGAAACTTAAGGACTGACCGATGACGGTGCAACGATACTGCTGGTACCGACGGTGAGAAGAAAAGAAAGGAGGCTCTTAGATATAATAGTACAAATTCTAAGGGTTAGGGTTGTTGAAACCCTAAAATTGAAATTTCTCAAATTGAAATTTCTCAAATTGAAACCCTAAAATCAGGTGATAGAGTTCTGATACTATGAAAAGTTTTGAGAAAAAATTTCTGTGTTTATTTCAAATTGAATTGATTTTTACAAGAATCAATCTAATTAGGTATATTTATAATAAAAGTAGAAAATAAAATCATATAATCAAGTATAATTATAGGGATCCTCTATATAGACAGATCATATCAAAACCCATAAAATAATATGTAGACAGATCATATCAAAACCCATAATACCTAAAGTATATTGATAACAAAATAGCCATATAAAATTATAAGCAACTCTTTTTAACTACTTTTGAAGTGTGCATTGTGAATGTTATTGTTAATAACTATTTTAAAGTATCACTTAGAATTTATAGGTTTTGATATGATTAATTTATGTATCATTTTATATAATTGTTCCATTAGTCATTTAATGGGAGGCTGATGTTAGAGTACAAATGACACCATAAAAAATACAGAATTTAATTAGAAAAATGATATAGTGAAATTGTAAAAATTTTATAATTCAGTAGAGTGGCATTTTCTAAATAAAATTAAAATCGAATGATTTTATTAAATAAATTAAAATTCAGTAATCCAAATGAAATAAATTTTAAAATTTAGTGATGATATATAAAAAAAGTCATTTTAATTATTTTAATGTTATCAATTTTAAATTTAATTTAATCTTGTAGTATTGGTATTAATCTTAACGATTTATAAGTAAAAAATGTATAACCCTTTGATATTTAATGAGTGAAATATGCACTAATTAATATAAAAAAATTTACAATTTCTATATAAAAAATACATTAAAACCATTAAAACTGTATAATTAATTACTTCTAATATTTTTTTATAATTAATTATTAAAAAGTTCAAAGTAGAATATTCAATAAAATAAGGCTTGTATGGAAAAAAATAAATAAATATTAGATATATGTAAACTATTATGCCTGACCATTTCAACATCAGGGGTTTGAAAAATTGAACACAAGAAGTTAAAACTTCAACAACGATGGCTAAATCTGGCCTTATCCGATTTTAATTGTGGGTTCTGATTTTCATATTTGAAATAAAAGTTTTAGTAAAATTTAATTCGATGCTTTTTTTTATTTAAAATAATAAATTAATTATTTTTAACTATTTAAATCTATTAAATTAAAATTATATATGATTTTATAAGGATTTATTTAAATTTTATAAAATAAATTATTTTACATAAAGGCGTTATGAAATAAATAAATAAGGAAAAAAATTAAAATTCTCCATGAATTATAGAGCAGGATCTAAAATGTAAAAATATATTTTTTATTTAAATTTAACTATAAATTATTATTAAATAATTAAATAAGACTAAATAAATTGAAAAAGTATAACTCGCACTCTAAAATTCTTATAAATAATAACATTATTTAATCTTTTAATAATAATTTTAAAAAAATTAGATAAAAAATAAAATTTTTAATATTTTTTATAATATATTTGGGCCTTTAACCAAATAAATAACTATGAAGGAGTTGAAAAACCTAAACAGATTCAGTCTCCATTACACTTGAAATATTAAATTTCTTCATTGGTTGATATATAGAAAGACAAGTTGGTAGCAGCTCAACTATGAAGATACCAGCTTTAGTTAAGTTTCTAGTCATATCTTTGAACGAAAGTTTCATTAAACTATAATTAAGAAAAGAAAAAGATCCTTCCCCTCTCTCTTTTCATTTTTTTAAAATATTTTGTGGGTAATGGGTAATTTTCTATCATATCTTTTAGATTAGAGCCAACCTAAACCTATATATATATATATATTAAATTTGAACTTTCTTGGTTCAGCTAAATGGGACTTTCTTTTGCAAAGTTTTTGTATTGGTTCCACACCTTGAGTACACACTTGCAACTTGCAATGATTATTCATACCAAAATGTTAAGTTATGGAAATGTGTACAATCAATTGATTCAGTTCCGATTTCTAAATCGAATTCTTCAAAATTTTATTTTTATGGATTAAATTGAATTAAATTCTGTTAACCTTTAAATATTTTTTTTTATCAATAGAAATAAAAATATAATAATTTATTTTTTAGTAAAATAGTGTTGATATTATGAGATGCTGAGAATATGATTCATTGTACGAGTGCAAGCTTAGGTGGAGAGAAAGATGTTCTTCCTCTTTTGTTCCTTCTTTTTTTGTTCGCTAGTGATATCTAACAGTTTTTCTGCTACAATACTACTTGTCTCTATTACTCAGATCAGACAGACGCGTCAGACCTCCTCTCCATGTCAGATAGCCATTTAATTTTTTCGGCGTGCATGCGGGCAGAGTTGCGAAGTGACTGGACCTGCCATCCTTTCTCACGTCACATCACTGGACTAGATTACTTCTGGCTAGACCTGAGCTCACGTTCAACCCGGCCTACCCGCGTATCTAGGTTAAAACTTGAGATATTGGATCGATCAGCTAAAGAGAATTTTATGAATTTTGGATTTGTATTATTTTTTTTATCCGATTTGCTCAGAGTAAATAAGACTCGACGATCATCAGGTGTTTTTTTTTTCTTTAGTCACTAAAAATAGAAACATGAGAGCTTATTCTCCCGTAAAATAGTATCTATCAAATAATTTCTTCAATTATAATTGAATTAACTTAAATTTATATGGATTTTCGGTACAAAATAATAGTGGATCACATAAAATTCATACATTTACATTATTAATTACATGTAAATTCAGTAAAAAATTGCTCGATACGAATTATTTAATATTATTAAAAAAAAAAAAAAAAACAAAGAGCGGGGAGTCTACTCGTTGAGAAACTCAACTTTGAAGGAATATAGGCGGGATTTTGAGCCAGAAACGAAGACAGAAGATTTTCCCAAATTTCTTTGTCAAATCCTGGTGGCATAACCGTAATTTCGAGCTGATTACCTAACCATGGACATTTTTTTTCTTTCTATAAATACTTATCACGCGGGGCTTCGCTTTTGACTCACTCATCATCTTCATCTCTCTGTTTATCTCTGTCTGCACAAAGTCTCACCTGCAAGTTTCTGCAATGGCATCAAACAGCAAGATTCTGATCATCGGAGGAACTGGGTACATCGGAAAACACATAGTGGAAGCCAGTGCAAAGTCTGGTCACCCAACTTTTGCTCTTGTGAGAGAGTCCACTCTCTCTGGCCCTGCAAAGTCCACCATCATCGACAATTTCAAGAGCCTTGGCGTCAATTTCCTCGTTGTACGTTCATTCAACAAACTTTCTTCTTCTTCCTCTTCTTATTTAATTGGCAAAAAAAACTAAAGATTGTGTGATCTATGCAGGGAGATTTGTACGATCATGAGAGCTTGGTGAAGGCAATAAAGCAGGTAGATGTGGTGATCTCCACAGTAGGTCAAGGTCAAGTACCTGATCAAGTGAAGATCATCGCTGCCATTAAAGAAGCTGGGAACATTAAGGTATGCTCTGTTTCAGTTTCTCTCATTTTCCTTCTCCTAGCTTCCGTTGTAAGAAAATTCCTGTTTTTTCCAGAGATTCTTCCCCTCAGAATTTGGAAATGATGTTGATCACGTCCACGCAGTTGAGCCAGTAAAATCAGCATTTAACGACAAGGTTAAAATCCGACGTGCTATTGAGGCTGCAGGAATCCCATACACCTATGTGGCTTCCAACATTTTTGCTGGGTATTTGCTGCCAAATTTCAACCAGCTTGGAGCCACAGCTCCTCCGAGAGATAAAGTCGTCATCTTGGGTGATGGAAATCCCAAAGGTAAGACATGGACACTGAATTTTAAGTTCTGATCAGTTACCCTGACAAGAATTTGCCGAGAGAAATCACGGTTACATGTGTGATTTTGATCTGCAGCAATTTTCAACAAGGAAGATGACATAGCCGCCTATACAATTAAAGCTGTGGATGACCCGAGAACCTTAAACAAGATCCTGTATATTAGACCTCCAGCCAACATCTATTCATTCAATGATCTCGTGTCCTTGTGGGAGAAGAAGATCAGCACCACCATTGAAAGGATCTATGTTCCTGAGGAGCAACTTCTCAAGACCATTCAAGGTTCTTCTTCATTCTTTTATTAGACATATATTTGATAAAATTTATAGATGAATATGAATTACTAGAACACCTCTTTGGAGTTTCTAGGATAAAAGGGTTGTGTTAACTACGTGGATTGAATTTTGAGTATATTTTGTTATGGGACAATTCATTATAAAAATTAATGCAGCAATCTGAATTCAATAAAAAGTAGTATGAGATTTCCAGAAACACACTAAATTTAGGGTTTTGAGTTTTGGGAGATTGTTGCTCTTTTTCCATCAAAGTGGAAATTTTATCTTTGCCTAGTCCATGGTGTAGACTTGTCATCCAACCATGTTAAATTTCTTTTTTATTAGTATTATTGTGATTATTGAGTGCATATATTTCTAGTATTATACGTTTATTTTAAGAAAATGACGCTTTGTGTTTGGTTGGTGTGTTGCAGAGGCCGAGTTCCCATTGAATATCATATATGCACTTGCTCACTCAGTGTTTGTGAAGGGAGATCAGACCAATTTTGAGATAGAAGAATCATTTGGAGTAGAGGCATCAGAGCTTTATCCTGAGGTCAAATATACTGCAGTAGACGAATACCTTAATGCCTTTGTTTGAGTTTATGAGACTCAGACTCAGACTCAGACTAAGACTCAATACCCATCTATCAATAATCATGTTACTTACCTTCTTGGACTGCTTTCTATTCCGAGTTGTTTTTATTGTTGTGATTAATGAATGTATTTGTGAAATTGTTTAGATTTTGTTTAACGTTTTATTAATACAAAATTTAAAAATAAAAATCGAAATCTTTTATTGAATTTTCAAAAATTGGAAAGCATGTCCAACAGTTAAGAAAATGGTTATTTATAACAATAAAAACTCTAGTGTGAAAAATTAGGATAAAAAATTTAAAAAATAATTAAAATGTAAAATTATTCATAAATGATTGAATTTGGATCTCGAACTTTGTGACAAAACTATCAATGATCATTATTAATTCTCCTGCAGTTTGGATAATTATTTGATCGATGTCCAAGTTGCTTGCAACAATAATATATGTCTCCGATTGATTTCTGATAAGAATTGGTTTTGCTTTCTTTATCTGCTGTATTGATGACTTTCTTTTCCTTACTATCTCTCTTTTCTTTTACAGTATTCTGATGATTGTTAGAATTTACAACCTTAGAAGGTTGTCTGTTGTAATTATCTATATACTGTTGAGTTCCTATTAAACCAGAATTTCTATAATTAAAATTTCGATTAGACTAATGTCGAGGTTACCATTCAACACGTTCTTTCGCTCTTTTCGTCATCTCAATGGTATCTGCCAAAGTGAAAATCGCAGTTATTCCCATCACACAATGAATTTCATAATTCAATCCCCTCTAATAATGAGTAACTTACTGGTTTCGTTCTCACAGTTACCACACCTCGCCTGCGACCTAAAAAACTCCTCTGTATATTCATCTACCCTTCGATTCTCTTGAATATAATCATGATACCGGTTATACAAAATCTGGAAGTGATCTGTAGGCAAGAATCGTTGTTCAATCATCTATTTCATCAATAGTCAGTTTCGTATAGGTTCAAGCCTTCTGCGATAGTGTTCGTTTTGAACAGAATTCCACCATGCTGATGCACCACCCTTTAATTTATAAACCACAATCGGAACCTTTCGATTATCTTCCATATTTATGACTTGGAAAAACCGATCAACCTCCACTAAGCAATCCAAGACAGATTCTACATCTAACAAACCATAAAAATTTTGAATGTTTATCTTTATATTGTAACTTTCGTGATAATTCTGTTGGGGATTTGCGACCATAGGATTTGCGACCACGAGATTTGCGACCATAGGATTTGGAACTAGCTGTGGGCATTCGACTGTGGCGGGTTGATTGTTATCCCGTTGTAGGGTTAGCTGTTCGATCATCTTTCTCAACTCTGCTAAGGATGCCTCAATTGTAGCGAATCATGCATTTTGGTCATCGGTCATGGATGAACTTTACTCTGATACTAACTAAAATAGGACTATTTAGATTTCGTCAGAAATTTTAACCAATAATGTTTGATTAAGATGGAATTTAGAAAATAAAGACTAAAAATTAAAATTTCTTATTGAATTCTCGAAAATTGAAAAATATTTCAAACGGTCAAGAAAATAACTATTTATAATAACAAAAATTTTAATGTGGAAAATTATGAAAAAATTTTAAGAGTAATTAAAATGTAAAATTGATCCCTAAATGATTGAATTTAGATTTAGAACTTTGTAATGAAGTCTATGGCTTTTATTACATTTTTAAAAAGTCGTATGTGTCAAAAAAAATTTTTTTTAAAAACTATTGTGAATTTCAAATGAACGTGGGTAATAAAAATTAAGTTCAAGTTCAAATCTTCTGTAAAATCTATCGGTCCGCATCAATTTGGCTTTCATTAGATTTTTCAAGAATAATAAGTATTGAATTCCCTGAAGGTGAATTAATCAATTAGAAATGAAATCAATAGCTCTGGGCAATAAAACTATTCATTTGAAGAGGGCACTTGGGTAATTTTTTAATTACCATCATTCAACTTTGAAACTATTTCATTTTCATCATTAAGCTGTAATTTATTTTAATTAAATTATTAAAAAAATTTACTCTATCCTGCTATAGTATATTTATATATAGATTACCAAAATGAAAAATAATTATTTCTCTCATCTTCTTCTTTCTCTTTTTTTTTCATCTCTCATTTTTATGTTAAAAAAACTTAAAATATTAATTATGAATAAAAGTCATTTTATCTTAAATAAATCCCAATTTAATAAATTTATTAATAATTTAATTACTATTTTATATTTCTTATTATTCATTTATTATTATTTTAAATTATATTCAATTAATTAATACAAATTGAACTTAATTTAATATTAAGATTTTAATTTATTTTTTTCTAGTTAATAAAATTTGCTATTGATAAAAAATATTAAATGTCTCAAAAATAAAAATATTAAATATTTTTGTAATATATAATAAAAAGGAGTTTAATAATACCAATATTTAAAATATTTAATACTTAATGTTGAAAGTATAATTTTTCTTTATTTGTAATCAAATTTTATTTTTTTAAAAAATAATTTTTAGTTAATATTGAAATTCATAAATTTTTATTTATATCAAATTACTTATGCAAATAAATAATAACTTTCAAAAAATCAAATATTATTAATAAAATCAGTTATTAGCAATGAGAACTTTAGTTTTATTTTTATGAAATATTTAATAATTTATTTTTACAATCAATTATTTTTTATAATTGATTTTGCTATTATATAATTATGTTTAATAGATTAATAATACAATTAAAATATGTTAATAATTAACTCCTCAATTATAGTTAATTATAAATTTTTAATCTCTTATTTTGTTACAGCTAAAACTTTTTAATTTTAAATCTGAATTCAATAATAATTAAATTAAATAGTAAATATAACATACAATTGACTGTAAAATTTCATAATAAAGTTTATTAAAAATAAAAAAATTCTATTAATTAATAACTTTCATTTAATTAAATGTAAAGAATCTAAGAAGAAAATAGAAACCTGCAATATTTCTAATATAATTAAAGTTGAAGGATAAAAATGAAACAGACAAAAAAATTAAAATTACCCCAAATAACCTCGCGATAGAGTTATTGTATACCAATGGCTGCAATAATTTCTGATTTGCATGAAAACTTCTGCTACTGACAATTTCCATGTCTAACACCGAAGAAACAGAGAGTGAACAAATAATACTGCACCATGCAGTTTTACACAACTATTTTCAGAAATATAGCTGAATCTTCTTAATATGCCTATAAACAATCATGTTTCAGCTTCTGCAACATCAGCACCCTGCCCATCCTAAAATTCCAAGGCACAATTGCAAGTGCATATTCAAACCATTATATAACATTAATGCATGTCCCTCGAAAGAAAGATCATGAATCTTCACTGCTACTTTTCTGCAAGCCCTATGAACCAGTCAAGGTTTAATCCCCACGTGAACCACAGCTACTTGCAGAAGCTTTCTTACCAACATACTTCTGTCAAATGCCAAAAAAAAAACAAAAACAAAGTTATCTATCAAAAATCTATTATGCTACAAGGCTGCTAGCTCGAAACTTTTTGTTAATTTAGGATTGAAAATAAAAAAATTACCAATTCCGGATAAAAATAAAATATTTGTGAATTTGGAATTTGCTGTTAAAAATAATCCTGCGCCTAGGATCTGGCACTTTTTATAAAAGCATCATAATTTATTTTTTTTAAGCCAGAGGCCATTATTTATTATTTTAATAGATTAATATAATAATATTGTAATTAAATAGTACCTGTAATTTTATACAGGTTTAATCACATAATAATATTATTTCATAAGTTTACAAATTACTAAAATCCGTTATAAATAGTTATTTTATTTTATAAAAATATTTTTAATATATAAGAGCACTATAAAAGTTAATAGCAAAAGGACAGCACATACAAATATTTAGAAATAGCAAAAGGACTGCACATACAAATATTTAGAATTATAATATTATCCAGCTATTAAACATATACAAGATAAATTAATTACTTAATTTATTTATATTATTCTGTGAGTATGTACAATACCATAAAAACTAATATTATGCTGTGATTATGTACGACTGCACGATAGCAGTCCAAGTCCAATAAAAAGTAAATTTAATTCTTATAATTTTAAAAATTCATATTAATTAATTTATCTATCTATTTTTCTTTTAATTCAGTGCTTTTGTACATATATTTAATAACAGAATAATATTATAATTTTAAATATTTTTTTCAGTTTTTCTTTTTATCAATTTTTATAATATTTTTATATATTAAAAATAATAAAATATATAAAATATAATAATTACGTATCAATAAATTTATAACTGGCAAATAAATTTATAATTAGTATTATTTAATTATAATATTATTATAATAATATATTAAAATTAATAAAATTTATTATAATAAAAAATATAATATAAATAATATTATTAAATTAATATAATATAAAAACTATATTAATTAATTAATATAATTATAATATTTTAATAATTAAAAAAATAAAAAGAATTAAATCATGGCTTGGTGTAACTGTGAATGGCGCCAGGCCATTCTTAAAAAATAATAAATATATAAATAATGGGTTCGCGCCACTGGCGCCTTTTATAAAAGCATCAGAAACTAATTTTGACCGTTGTCCGGCGGTCAAACTCTAAATCCACAAATATTTGATCAGTGACCCTAAATTGATAATTTTTTTTATTTTCAACCCTAAATTGACAAATCGTCCTGCTAGCTCACTTGTTCTGGCTAGCACAGTATCAGTGTCATACTCGCATTCACATAACAAGAAACAAGTTATATAAAAAAAAAAGATATAAACTGCAATATACGGCACTCAGAAACTCACCTGTTTCCCGATGTTGAAAGGAATATACTTGTATTTGATCATATGTGCAATTTGGCGCCTCATAGTAAGGGCAAAAAGAACAATCCAGTAACAAAGAAGTATTGGCCAAAACACAGGAACATCAAACATTGAGAAGAAGGTCATGACAAATGCTATGCAGAATGCCTTGGTGAAGGAATACCTGCAAACAAATCAATGGATATGAGAAGATCAATTTCATGCATAGATTCCAAGAATGGATTTGCGGAAATAGGCCCATGTGGTTGAAGAAGGGGTGAGTTAAATTAATTTGCAAACTACTAATATTTCTCTTCAATAATTCTTGAAAGCTAAATAAAAGTATGCGTGACGCAGAATGAAAAGCATAACACATCCCAAAGAACAGAACAAAATATCTTAGTGCAAGCAAACAATGATCATCACATCAGTTTGGCACCTGCACAATTGTATTCAGCTATCAAAGAAGTTATGCAATGTGGCTGAGATGTTATTGAAACAGTTAAAGTCACCTTTCACATTGAAAGAGATCAGAAAATGTTATAAAAAAAACAATGGCCACAGTAAAGAACCTAACAAATTTTGTAAACTTGTGGCAAACAATCTCCAACAGTGGCATGGACTATTCTCCTTCACTATAACTATTTATGATAAGCATACTGCAAAATTACAAGAATTCATCCCATTTATCATAGTTGCTCAACCCATAAAAACTATGAACTATGTAGATTCAACCTAAGGCCTAAGCATATTTCAAAACAGACCCATGACCACTTGAGGACAAAACTAAACATGAAAAACATATTCTGCTGATGCACAAAATTCCAGCAATATATGCTTTGACAACAAAGATGTGAAAATAGAAATTTCTGCATGTACCTGTGGACAAGAAATCGTTCACAAGCATTAAAGTAGCAAATTTCCTTATGACTAGGACCAAAAGAATTGACCTCAGGTTCCAAAATCCTTTGAGAGAGAAACAATCCTCTTCAAAGAATGTCCATATCCATCACCTTTAAATTAAAAGCAGAAACCACTATAGGAATGCTCCTACATCTGAAACTCAACTGCAGAGACAATTTTTTAAACAATATCATTTCTTTTCTGCGATTTAATAATACAATTACTGATAATTGCAAACCAAACTTTTAGATCAAATATTGGCAACTAAAAGAAGGACAACAAGTTTCATTGAATAGCTAAGTAAACAATTTTTCATTAAAATAATAGTGATGTATGCAGTAAAGCATGTCATGTGAACTCCGAACTCTAATGACAAAGAATCAACAATATCTCATCACGTTCAGAAGTTTTCTAACATAGATCAAAGAACTCTATAAACCCATTCATTCACATGTAGCATACACTATCATAATTTATCACCATAATGTAGTAGGTACTATTCCATATATATCAAACTCTCAAGTCATTAATATGATTTCCAAATATAGATGATCTCTCCATCAAAATTTCCCATTTTTCCCACAGTTAAACCACACTAAGGAAGAACTTTTCCACTGAACAATGAGAAGATAAAAAGACAAGCAGAAACCCAAATTTCAAGACTCTAATTATCAAGAGAGCATGATTGTGAAAAAATAAAAAAAAAAGATACATATCATGATATCATCTATAAAACGATTCAAATCAGAAAAAGAAACCACATGCTTGCAATGAAATGTTGACAACAGGATGATAAATAAAAACATATAAGAGAAAAAAATTCAATACCAGAATTTGAATTCTGGGAGGCGTCGAATAAATGGCTTGAATTCATCAGAACCCTTTGTGGGCAATAAAGGCCCATCAGAAGGTTCAAGTTCAGGATCAACCAAAGGTGACAAAAACCCAATAAGCAAATTCAGTAGATATATTCCAAGCCCATAGGAAACAATGTAAAACCCTTGAACATAATAAACTCGCCAACAGTAAATAGCCACTATAACAAGACTCCCGATCCACCTATAGATTGTATGAGGTGTAGTCTTATCCAGGTAATATTGATACATCCTCCAAGCATCATGTCCCCACTGGGCTACAGGCGATGCCACTGAGGCACCCTCACCCACAACTCCCTCCATTGGATAATAGTTTCACAATCCTGCAGAAAATAAAAAACCAATCAAACAAAGCTGTGTATTTGCAGAAGAGTAAAATACAACAAATACTCATGTTTAGCATAAAATGACTCAACAGTCAACAAGCAATAAATGAACTACAAATTTTGCAACGACAAAAGCTTTACATGTGATAGGTATTCATTCAATTGAAGATTCACAATCTTAACATAAAATGTTTGATTTTCTAATCATATTAAGAACTGAACACTAAGGAAACGCCATAAGTGAAATGCTTACGGTACCACCATTCATATGAAAGTTAAAAGAGAAAAAAAAAAATCAAAAGAGCAAAATTCCAATGTGCCTCCATGTCTATCAAATGTGACAAAAACCTAACCCCAAGAAAAAAAAAATCCAAAATAAAACGCTAAAAGAAATGAATACCCACGATCTTTACCTACCCAGTACTTTAGGACCTAAAAGCAGCAAGTAAGCTTTCTTTTTTTGAAAGTAAGCTTTCTTTAAGTAGGTATATATCATCAATCAAAAACCCAAAAAAAAACAAAAGATCCAAAAGCAATAAAAAGCTAGGGTTCCAATATCAGAAGCAGATCTGGAACGAATAAATAACATAATTCACAACCCTTATACTTCCAAACCGATATAAAATACACAGTAAACTTAAAAATAATTTTTTCAAAAAGAAAGAGAGACAAACTTACTTGGATACATGCATAGAGATGCAAAAGATAGAATTAAAAAAAAAAAAAAAATACAAGAATCAAAATCACACAGTAAATTGCTAAAAACAACAGAGAGCTATGAACAGAAAACTTGACTATAGAAAAGCTCAGAAGAGAGAAGAAGCTGACCTTAAATGGACTCCGTATTCTTAAGCTTATTAGCTTCGGACCGTGAGGTAGAGAGAGAGAGAATGTGAGAGAGGGAGTAAAGGCTCAGAAGTGAGTTTTGGTGGCGAAACGCGGGCGCGTCTCTAAAAGCACCCGCTCGGCAGTTGGGGCATAGATTCCTGTATTTTATTTTTATGCAAAATATTTATTTGAACACTTTAACATCTGAAAAAACAAAAGTATTATGTAGTTTGTATAGTTAGGAAACTAACAATTTACTCTCTTTATTTATGAAAAAATATTAATTATTAATTATTATTTTTTAAACAATTGATCATTTACCTTATCTATTCAAATTTTTAATTATTTCGTTAATCTATTTATTTAAATTATTAATAATATATAAACAATAATTAGTCTACAATTGTAAAATTGTAGTTATTTAATTTGCAATTTTAAAAACAACTAGTCAATCCTTGTAATTTACACAAAGATGAATGCTTTATTTTATTCAATTCCAATCATTACAATAGATCGTCATGCAATAATATCATTTCATTGTAAACTTTGATTGAAGTTAGCATCTCGACACGTGAAAATATGCTTTAAATTATATAAATGTGCGCTAATTTTTAATTTTTAATATAGCCTGAAAATGTTGTAATGTTTTAAATTATATACACGTGCGCTAATTTTAATTTTTGATATAATATTTATACCAAAAATAATTTTTAAATTAAATCATATTATTTTAATTAGTGTTATAAAAACAGACTGTTTGATGTGATTTAATTTATACAGACTCGATTTTAAAATAAAATAAATTAAAAAATTTATTAAAAATAAAATTTTAATAGTCAGCTTCGATTCAATCTGTACTGTAAATTTCAGACAGCTTATATTTTAAAAAAAATAAATTAAAATTAAAAAAATTAATTAAATTCACACTATTAACTAAATTTACATATTATAGCAATACAATAAATAAGAATAGAAAAACATTATAATGAACAAATAAGTTTTAATTTTATATTTTTTTAAAAAAAATTAAATAGAACATATTAAAATATCTAAATAAAAAAATAAACTTACTAAAAATTATACAAAATAAAAAAATATCAATAACATCATTTTTCTTTAAATCAATAACATTTAATTATTGTTTAAAAATTAATATATCTTCTCACTCTACTCTTTTATTGCCATCTACATGTTATTTTTATCTATAAAAAAATAAAATTGATTAATAAAATGATATTATTTCATTATTGTCCATAATGTTAGGGTCCTAAAATTCCAGGTGGTCCAGTCTGCGCAGTTCAATCCAAAAAGAACTAGGTAAAATAAACCAGTTTAAAAAACATGTCTCAAATCTTTATACTAAAATGAGATGAATCATATCATGCAAGGCATCTCAAATCAAGATAACTACCGGTACTAAGATTCAAATCCACCTAAAGTCGTTGAAACTCATAACAAGCCTAACATGCATATAATACGGGTGATAAAATCCCATTATAATATTAGAATATATATGAGAATGTTATCATGAATCAAATTCAGTGAGTGTATAAACAAAATTATAAAACATATCATGAACCGAGAGCTCTCATCAAATGCTCAACATATACATATATCACAAAAGTTCAATAAAAATTTAAATTTAAAAATTTAAAGCTTTTACATATATAAGAGATTACATGAAAATTAGGATTCAAAATCAACATTAAGGGCATTGCAGAATTCTAATCCATTGGTAAATGTTACATGTCCATAATAGAACTAATACATAAAAAAGAATCATATTCTATAAAAATAATCCGATCCAAACTGTAATACCCGGCTTGAGTCCGACATCGGAATTCCTGTAGTCCGGTGGAATCTTGGATGTCGGAACTCTCTAGAAGGGTAATAGGTATGCTTTCTAAGTGTTGTGAATCTGTTTTAATGTTTTCAGTATTAAGCAAATGGATTTTTGAATGGAAAACACAAAGGAAGGAAATGGCAAGTTCGGCCGCCGAAAATGAGTTTCGGCCGCCGAACCTTGCATGGTTTCGGAAACACGTTTGGCCGCCGAAGGTGGTCTGGCCAGCCACCTATAAAAGGCCACATGTCGGTGAAATGGATAGAAATTTCATCCATCAGCCGCCATAGGTGTCTTCCTCTCCTTCCTCATGTGCTTTTTATGTTTTCCCTTACATCTTTCAAGGTTTTGAAGAGTTTTGTGTTTGTTTTGAAGTTTTGAGCTCAAAGACCAAGTTTGAGAGTTTGGAAGCTTTGGAAGTTTGGTTCTCCATCTTTCCACGTTAGGATTACCTATCCTCAAGGATTCTCAGACGTAAATGTAGATCCTGAGCTTCTAGCATGTGTTCTAAAGGTTTTATGGCGTTTTTATGGGTAGAGCTGCATGTTGAGGGTAAGTATGGTTGCTGTGAGTTTTGTGCAAAACTATGCTTATGTGTTGTATTGATGTTGTTGTTTGAGGTTTTAAGTTAGTTGTGGACCCCTTTGTGCATGTACATGGGTATATGCGAGTTGTGGTTTGGTTGGTTGCATGTTTGAGTGTGTTGGGGGAAGTTGTGCATGAGAATAGCAGGATTCTGCCTAAATGACAAATCCAGGTTCGGCCGCCGAAGGAAGGTTCGGCCGCCGAAGGAAGGTTCGGCCGCCGAAGGAAGGTTCGGCCGCCGAAGGAAGGTTCGGCCGCTGAACATGCTAAGGAGGTGGTTTCGGCTGCTTAAGCTTGCCCAAGCTTGCCCTCGAAAGTTTGGACTTTCGGCTCTGGAGCGGGATTTCGGCCGCCGAAGGTTAGGGACTTTCGTCTCTGGAGTGCCTTTCAGCCCCCGAACCTTGCCCCCGAAAGGGTTCGGCTGCCGAAAGTTAAGTTCGGCCGCCGAAGGTGCTTGAGTTTCGTCTCTGGACGGGACTTTCGGCCGCCGAACCTGCCGCCGAAAGTGCCCTGTCCAGCCTTCTTTTGCATGCTTTATGTGATTATTTGAGGATCGTTTAAGGGGGGTTTTGGGGAGTTTTATAGAGTTGTTCTTGAGCTAGGTTGGTCCCTCATTTGAGTCCATCTGTGCAGGTACAGACCAGAGGAACCAAAGAGACCAGCAGTGAGCACTGCTTTAGAGTCAGTCCAGAGTTAGCCAGAGGTGAGTAGAACTCAACTTAATCTTTTATTGTGTAAGAAATCAAATGCTTTTATCACGTTTCATGCATCATGATGAATATAGTAGGTTGATTACACTAGTTTCACGAAGATGGCGCATTGCATAATATGATGAACATGATGATGTGGATGGACCAAGGCGACCCCAATAGCCCTAGAGATGTTGTAAGACCTGGCCGGGTCAGGCATACACATGTTGTAAGACCTGGCCGGGCCAGGCATACACATGTTGTAAGACCTGGCCGGGCCAGGCATACAAATATTGTAAGACCTGGCCGGGCCAGGCATACTGACACTGGAGGGAGTTTTGGTGGTCATGTCCATCCGAGATAATGTGATGCATTTCATGAGTGCATGTAATTAAGGAACTGTTTTCAGTGTTTCTACTCACTGGGCTTTATAGCTCACCCCTCTCCCCTAACCTAGTTTTGCAGGTTCAGTGTGCAGGGGAGTCTAGCAGGGTACCGGAAGAGAAAGAGTAAGAGAAGTGTAATAGCATAGTGTGGACATGTAAGGATGTACAGAGATGTAAGGATGTACAGTCATGTGCTTGACCCAGATGTAATATAAATCCCTTTTTGTATACATGGTCTGTTTTTATGAGTATGTACATGTTTTGATGAGTATGTGAAAATCAGGCTTAACAGAGTATGAATTTGACCCGTCTAGAGCAAGCTCTAGTAAGGGGTTCTGTAGTACAGAGATAGTGCATGCACAGGTTGAGCCTTGGGTCAGAGTATCAGTTTTATGGTTTGACAGCAAATGTTTGATCATGTATGAGATTTATCAGGTATGCAGAGAGGATAGCAGGCTTGCTACGGGTCCCGGCGACCTTAAGTCGACCTGGATCCTAGCGCCGGTAACGGTCCGATTTTCGGGTCGTTACACAAACTGACCTAAATAATTTTTGAACCCATTTTCCACTTACTCCAAAATGATTAATTCAAGTTATTTAGTAGTTTCGTGCTAGTTATTATATACAATTTGATTTTTCGTAATTCCGCCGATGTGGGACAACGAAAGCAACTGGATATTACACTCTAATTCCTTACTCCTAACTCCTAGCTCTCTACTTTACTTATAATCCTACGTACCTAGGGTTAAAGAAAATTAATAAGCTACTAGAATAATTTAGTAAAAAGAAATATATAATAAAATAATTTAAGATTAAATATGCTTATACGAATGTAGTACAATGTAAACATTTCACATCATGATGAAATATTTAACTTAAAGCAAAATTAGTTCGGCTATACTCACCTCATGCAAACACACATAAAACAATACAAACCAATAGTTATTTCACCGCTAACATCGACGGTCTCCCTAATATGGTCCTACATAGACAAACCCAGAATAAGGAATAAAACATAATATTTATAATTCTAAGAATATTCCAAGAAACACTTAAAAGTATACAAGAAAATACGTAAATAAATAACTGAAAAAGGTTAGCCAATAGACTTTTGGTAGAATTGTCAGCGATTTAAAGTCCTAGAACAGAACCGAAAGAAAACTTTTGGAAGTACTTGTAGTAGCTAAAGATGGCTACCCTAAAGTGCACATTTGGTGGCTGAAAACATGATTATGCACATTTCCAGCAAAACCAAAAACTTTAAGGAAATAGGAAAACAACAAGATTGGCATTTCCTATAACTCTCGAAGGTTCAAGAAAAAACCCAAAAACACCACAAACCTTGTATGCATTCATCTTATATATTAAGAATCAAACATATAAGGAATTATCTAGAAACTTTTAATGCATGTAAAGCTTAACTTTCTCAACCACGAAAATGGAGGGTTGTACCTATAATCTCACCTTCGAAGATACTTTTTAAAGCATCATAAAACAATCAAGCAACTCCAAGAAGCAGTTGATAGAGCATAATTTAGTCTATTTTATATTAATATTATTGATGAATATTTACATGATTTCTACTTAATTTATTGCTTTTAATATTATTTTACAGAAAATGGTGTAAAAAGATAATTTGGAGAAAAACCCCCTAAAACTGCCTTATTTAGAGCCAAGAAATAATTGGGCAGCAAAAGGACACTTGGGCCTGCACATAGCAGCCCATGGATGCTTATGGACCAGCCCCAAACGCGCAGATGCACCCGCGCACTCCTTCACCATGGACCACTCGGCAGATGGGCTTCGCATGGACCAATTCACGTGGACCGAGCTCCTCAATTCATCTCATCAATTCATGCAACGGGCCCGCTCATACACGTCCAGCTTCAAGTGGACCACCAGCGCCTTCTCCACATCTCTGCAAGTGGACCGCTTCAGCCATTCACGCACACGGGAAGTCACAAGTGGCAGTCCACTCTTGCAAAGCAACCCACGCACACGGGCCCGCCCAAGGCACACTCGCACTTCATCGCATATTCATTTCGCATGGGCCCGCCAAAATTCTTCATCAATTCACACACGGGCCAAACTCGCACACAAGGACCTCACCGTTCAGCGCAACGTGGGCCACATTCTCACGTGGACAGCAACGAAGGAACCTAGGGCGCACATCTCCTCTGCTCTATTTAAAGAACCTTCAGTGGCCAAGATTAGGGGACAACACAATTTCTTCAATTTGGCAATTCTCGCAAGGCGCGGCAGAAGTGCAGATCTCCTCTCTTCGGTTTCGTTTTCTTTTCCTTTTAATTTTCTGTTTTTAATTCAGCCAATGAGTGGCTGATTTCTTTAATTCTAGTTGAAGATTGGTTGAAACTAAGATTGTTTAATGGATTGTGAGATCTGGACATAAATTATTGTCTTTGGTTTTGTTCAATATTTATGCAATTGATGCTTTAATTATATGATTACTTTGTTGTTCTGATCAAATTGGCCACTTGATTTTAATTGCAAAGTTAATTGATTGTTAGTTGGAATTATTTTTAGTCCGTAATTGCTGGAAATATTCTGACCTTAGAATACTTGGTGTAAAAACCAAGGAATTGCATGATCTAGCGTTATCTCCATACGTTTGGGTAGTTAGGATTGGATCTCTCTATTTCTTTATGCAATTGACAATTGTTTTTATGCCTATGGCCCAAGGATGTTCCTTGGCAATTTGTTAATTAGTAATTGATTAAAGGACGTTCCCTAATTAATTTAATCATAAGGAGAGACATGGTGGTGAGAAGCATCTTCCACCCCCATAACTAATCTATTGAACCAATCAAGATAATCTAAGTTTCAATGATCAATCCAAACAACCAAAGTGGATCCATACCTTCAACTAGACTTTTCTCATATTGATTTCCTCTTTTATTTTAATTATTTGCTTTCTATTATTACTCTCATTATTAGTTACTACAATCAATCTCAAACCCCCCATTTTACTTTTATTGCAATTTATTTTTGCTTTCAGTTTATCTCGTTTGATCCCACTTTCAGTTTTTATCTCATCTTTAATTTATTATCGTTCCAGTTTATTTTCTTGATCATAAAAAGAGAAATAGGTGAGTTCTCAATTCTCTGTGGATTCGATCCTTTCACCACTATCTACAAGTGTAAATTTGTTGATAACCAGAAAGGTTATTTTTGACCGGCTTCGACAACCGTGAGTCAAAAATTGGCGCCGTTGCCGGGGAATTAATTTAACTCATTTATTTTTCTTTCATTACCAGATCTGAACACAGGGACACACTGCCCTTTGATCCAGAAATTGAACGCACTCTCAGAAGACTTAGAAAGCAAGCCGCAGAAACTTCATCTGAAGCAACCGAATTTTACCAACAAGCTGCACCAATGGCTGAACCTAATCCACAAGATGCTGCCCCAAATGGACTTGCTGTCCAGAACCAAATAGTTCAAGAAAATCCAGCAGTTAGGCCCCAAGAACAAAGAGAAAGAACTATGGGAGAATTGGCAACCTCTGTAGGTGACTATGCACCACTTTGCATCACCTACCCACCTCTGACAGTTCCCTTTGAACTGAAGACAGGTTTGATACACATTCTCCCTAAGTTTAGAGGTAGAGAAAATGAAAATCCACACAAGCACTTAAAAGCATTCAATATGATCTGTTCATCTATGAAACCTCAAGGTATCTCTGAAGACCAAATTAAGTTAAGAGCCTTCCCCTTTTCATTAGAAGACTTTGCTAAAGATTGGTTATTTTACTTGCCACCTGGATCTATTACTTCTTGGGATGATATGGTCAGAACCTTTTTGAACAAATACTTCCCAACTCATAAATCAATTGGCATAGTAAGAGAAATTACAAGCATAAAGCAAAAACCATCTGAGGACCTTTATGATTATTGGGAAAGATTTGAAAGACTTTGCACAGAATGCCCTCAACATGACATGTCAGACAAGGCCCTTATACAATTCTTCTATGGAGGATTATCTCCCTCAGAAAGAAAATTCATTTATGTAACCTGTGGAGGCTCCATTGAAGACAAAACACCTAGACAAATGAGAGAATTAATCTCCACTCTTGCAGCCTCATCTAGGCAATATGGAGAAGAGAGGCAACTACAAAGGGCCAATGAGGTAAATTTTCCTTCTATGTCTGAACTAACATCTGTTATAAAAAATGCTATGGTGGATGTGGTACAACAGATTCAAGCACCCCAGCTACCTAGGCCATGTGGGATTTGTTTATGTGTGGGACACCTAACTGATCAATGTCCCACACTCCAAGAAGACCATCAGCAAGCCAACACCATTGGGAGGTACAACAACCAGCCTAGATATGATCCATACTCCAACACCTATAATCCAGGTTGGAGAGACCATCCCAATTTCAGCTATGGAAAGGGCAACACTGATCAGAATCACCAAGGTTACCAAAGAAGCCAAGTCCAACCAGCACCTCCAATGGACAATAACACTATGAACGAGGTAGTGAAGACCTTGCAAATGATACAACAACAGATGGGACAAATGGCCACCTCCATAAACAGATTGGAAGCTCAAGGAAAGTTGCCTTCCCAAACTGAGGCAAATCCCAAACAAAGTGTAAGTGCCATTACTTTGAGAAGTGGAAAAGAGCTTCAAGATGCAAAATTTGAGGAGGAAAAGCAAGTTGAACCAAAGCGTACATCATCTGAGACACCCTCTGCACAACATCCAAGGCGATCTGAAGCCTCTTCATCGTATTCTGCACCACCTCCTGCTCAAAGAGCTGACCCGAAGGTAAGTTTTCACATCCCACCTCCTTTTCCAAAAAGATTTGAAAGAACTCAAAAAGAAAAAGAAGAAAAGGAGATCCTTGAGACCTTCAGAAAAGTGGAAATCAACATACCACTGCTAGACGCTGTCAAGCAGATTCCAAGGTACGCAAAATTTCTGAAGGAGTTGTGCACCAATAGAAGAAAGCTGGCTGAAAGAGAGAAAGTAAGTGTAGGTGAGGTAGTCACTGCTGTTATTAAAAGAGAACTCCCTACTAAATGCAAAGACAAAGGTATGTTTGCTATCTCTTGCAAAATTGGGAATGTTGGTATTAAGAAAGCCATGTGTGATCTAGGTGCATCTATCAATGTCATGCCTCTCTCCATCTATAAATCTCTGAATGCATGTGCTTTGAAAGACACAAGAGTTGTGATTCAATTAGCTGATAGATCTGTGGTATATCCCATAGGTGTTCTAGAAGATGTGTTAGTTCAAGTAAATGAACTAGTCTTTCCTGCTGATTTTTATGTGATTGATACTAAGGAAGATAGTTGCAATACTAGCTCTGATATTCTTTTTGGACGTCCTTTCTTGAGTACTGCTAGAACTAAAATTGATGTGCATGATGGTACTCTCACCATGGAATTTGAAGGGGAGGTCATTAAGTACAATGTCTATGATGCCATGAAATATCCACATGATATGTCCCCAGTTTATGGACTTGATATTATTGATTGTTTGAGCCAAGATGTGTTTAATGAAAATCAAGACTCTGTTTTAGATGATGATCTTTGCAGGATTGAAGACCTGAAACTGAAAGAAACAATCTGCAGCATTCAGCAGATAGAGGTCGCGCAGACAGAAGACATTCGGCCGCCAAACATAGCCCACCTTCGGCCGCCGAACCCCACTGACTTGCGAAAGCCGAATCCATCGCCACGGCTCACTCCTCAAACTGAAGGAATTCGGCCGCCGAATGCAGAACCTTTTCGGCCGCCGAACCTCTCCCAGCAGCCCCCGTCGCAAGCAAGCTCTTCTAATCCACCTTTGCAACCACCTTCTGATCTGAAACCCCTTCCAGGCCATCTGAAATACATGTACTTGGGGACTGATAAGACATTACCAGTAATAGTGTCCAATGAATTGAACCAACATGAAGAAGCAAGCCTCTTGAAGGTACTACAGAAACACAAAAAGGCCATAGGATGGACCATTGATGACATAAAAGGTATTTCGCCTTCCACATGCATGCATAGAATTCACATGGAGGATGAATGCAAGCCAGTCAGAGATGCTCAAAGAAGACTGAATCCACCCATGATGGAGGTAGTAAAAAAAGAAATAGTCAAGCTCCTTGATGCAGGTATCATCTACCCAATCTCTGATAGCAAATGGGTGAGTCCTGTGCATGTAGTCCCAAAGAAAACTGGGATCACCATTGTTCCAAATGCTGAAGGAGAACTTGTCCCCACTAGAGTTCAAAATGGATGGAGAGTATGCATGGACTATAGGAAGCTCAATGCTGCAACAAGGAAGGACCACTTCCCACTGCCTTTCATTGATCAGATGCTAGAAAGGCTTGCAGGTAAATCTCACTATTGTTGTCTTGATGGTTATTCAGGTTTCTATCAAATTCCAGTTGCCCCAGAGGACCAAGAGAAAGCCACCTTCACTTGTCCCTTTGGCACTTTTGCCTTTAGAAGAATGCCATTTGGACTATGCAATGCACCTGCCACTTTTCAACGGTGCATGATGAACATATTTTCTGACTATGTGGGTAAGACAATTGAGGTATTTATGGATGACTTCACAGTTCATGGAAATTCTTTTGATGAATGCCTTACCAATCTAGAAAAGATCTTGCAAAGATGCATTGAGACTAACCTTGTGCTTAATTATGAAAAATGTCATTTTATGGTTAATCAAGGAATAGTCTTAGGTCATGTTGTTTCAGCTAAAGGCATTGAAGTGGACAAAGCAAAGGTGGATACCATCAAAAATCTGCCTTATCCCACAACTGTTAAAGACATCCGATCATTCCTTGGCCATGCAGGATTCTATAGAAGATTCATCAAAGATTTCTCAAAAATCACTTTGCCATTATGCAGATTGCTCCAACAGGATGTAACCTTTGATTTTGAAGCAGACTGCAAAAAGGCATTTGACTTGATTAAAGAATTGCTTGTGACTGCCCCAATTATTCAAGGACCTGACTGGAACTTGCCTTTTGAAATCATGTGTGATGCAAGCAATTATGCAGTGGGAGCAGTCTTAGGGCAACGTGTGGAAAACTCACCCCACGTCATTCACTATGCCTCTCGCACACTGGATGATGCACAAAGCAATTACACAACAACTGAAAAAGAACTCTTGGTAGTTGTGTTTGCTTTGGAAAAATTCAGACCCTACCTCTTGGGTACCAAAGTCATTGTCTATTCTGACCATGCAGCTCTGCAATATCTGATCAAGAAAAAGGAAGCCAAGCCAAGACTAATTAGGTGGATTCTTCTCCTACAAGAATTTGATCTGGAGATAAGAGACAAAAAAGGCAAGGAAAATCTTGTGGCTGATCACCTCAGTCGGCTTCCATCCAGTTCTACGCCTTGCCCAGTTGAGGAAGCCTTCCCAGACGAACATCTGTTCGTCACTCACTCTGCCTAAGAAGATCATGCCATGCACACCACACCCCAGGGGAGTACTCAGTTTCCTTTATTCTCTTCTCCTCTCTTCTCTTCTTCTCTCTTCTTTTACATTGAGGACAATGCATGATTTAAGTGTGGGGGTGCATATCTCTTCTTCCTCTTCTCTTTCTTTCTATCTTCTTCTTCTCTCTTTTGCAATTTCTCCTTACAGCTTTTTCAAAAAAAAAAAAATTTCAGTTATGCGATTTATGCTTTCAGTTTTCTTTTAGTTTATTTTTACTTTCAATAATACACACACAACCACAACCATCTTCTTCTCTTTGTTTTGCTCTACTCAAAACTGATGAACTATGTTGAATGAGTCTTTCTTTCCATGACCCCATTGATGTGAAAACTCTTTAAACTTATGTTGAATCACTTGCAGTGGGTTATATTCATGTTTAAGAATTGCCTTTTGAATTGAATCTTTGAGTTTGCCATGGTGAAAAATATACTGATGACCCTCAATTGATTGAGAATAAATTAAAGTTGTGTGAATGAACTTAATGTGACTTGATTTAGCAATTGGTGTTGATTTGCCCAAATCATTGAGAGAAAGAAAATTCAGCAAAGGCAAGGATCTCAAAAGCACAAAAATGGTCCAATAAAAGAGCTACCAGCCGCTTGGATAGGTGACCAACTGAAAAATCCAAAAGTGTACATCAAAAATAGGTTGGTGACCTTTCCAAGCAAGATCTAAAGTGCAAAAAGCCTGAATAAAGTACTTCAAGGTAAGGGCAAGTCAATCCAAAAGCTAGAAAAAGTCTTAACAAATTAATGTGCATGTCTCTCTTGAGGAAAACAAATTCTAGCCATGGTAAGCAAAAGGAAACAAGGAAAAGAGGTGAGTAATCTTCATGCATATATTCTTCACTGAAATGATTCAAAATAGGTGTCTAGAGTAAGAGCTTAAGTGGAAATAAGGATCTAGAGTGAGAAAGCTTATTTGACTATGATTATTTGCTTGAGGACAAGCAAAAGGTTAAGTGTGGGGGTATTTGATAGAGCATAATTTAGTCCATTTTATATTAATATTATTGATGAATATTTACATGATTTCTGCTTAATTTATTGCTTTTAATATTATTTTGCAGAAAATGGTGTAAAAGGACAATTTGGAGAAAACCCCCCTAAAATTGCCTTATTTAGAGCCAAGAAATAATTGGGCAGCAAAAGGACACTTGGGCCTGCACATAGCAGCCCATGGATGCTTATTGACCAGCCCCAAACGCGCAGACGCACTCGCGCACTCCTTCACCATAGACCACTTGGCAGATGGGCTTCACATGGACCAATTCACGTGGACTGAGCTCCTCAATTCATCTCATCAATTCATGCAACGGGCCCGCTCATACACGTCCAGCTTCAAGTGGACCACCAGCGCCTTCTCCACATCTCTGCAAGTGGACCGCTTCAGCCATTCACGCACACGGGAAGTCACACGTGGCAGTCCACTCTTGCAAAGCACCCACGCACACGGGCCCGCCCAAGGCACACTCGCACTTCATCGCATATTCATTTCACATGGGCCCCGCCAAAATTCTTCATCAATTCACACACGGGCCAAACTCGCACACAAGGACCTCACCGTTCAGCGCAACGTGGGCCACATTCTCACGTGGACAGCAACGAAGGAACCTAGGGCGCACATCTCCTCTGCTCTATTTAAAGAACCTTCAGTGGCCAAGATTAGGTGTAATACCCGGCTCGTTCAGGCATCGGAATTCCTATCGTCCGGTGGAATCTCGGATGTTGGATTCGTGTTGAGGGGTATTGCAAGGGTAAACTGACGTTTTTACAAGGTGTGAAAAAGGTTTTCTAACCTGGTTTTAGGTGTTTTATGGTTTTGAAAGGAAAGGAAATGAGTTTTTGCAGAGAAAAGGTCAAGGAGGGAAAAGCAGAGGTTCGGCCGCCGAAGGTGGTAGAGTTTGTGCCCCCGAAAGCTAGGTTCGGCCGCCGAAGTTGGCTGAGTTGCGGGTGTAAGTTTGGCTGCTGAAGATGGTTGACCAAGCCACCTATAAAAGCCCTTAGGTCGGTTCAAGAGGTAAGGTTTCTTCCTCTTCCCACCCAAGGTGAGCTCATGTCCTCCTTGAGATGATTTCATGGTTTTTGGAAGTTCTTGCATGGTTTTTAATGAGTTTTATCCTTGTTTTGAAGAGTTGTGAGCTTGGAGCAAGGTTTTGGAGTTTGAAGCTCTTGAAGCTTGGTTTCTCCATGTTTTGAAGTTAGGATCACACCAACTCTAGTTCTTGAAGAGGTAAGTGTTGATCCTTATGATTTATGGTGTTTTAAGCACGTTTTATGGAAGGATAAAAGGGTAGGTTTGCATGGTTTGCATGAGTTGTGCATGAAGGGGTTTATGCATCCTTTATGCCTTTGTTTGCTATATGTGGTTATGTGATGTTGTGTGTGGGAGTGTAAGGTTGTTTAAGCTCCTATAGGTGTGTTTAAGGGTTTGTGCATGGTTTTAAGAGGTTATATGCATGTTAAGAGGGTGAGGAAGGTTTAGGGAGGCTTGTTCGTGCATGGATCTGGGTTCTGGAGGAACTCAGGTTCGGCCGCCGAAAGGAGTTTCGGCCGCCGAACCCTTGAGGAGGTGGGATAGGCCGCCTAAACTCGCCCCCGAAGGTTTGGACTTTCGGCTCTAAAGTGGAGATTCGGCCGCCGAACCTGCCGCCGAACATGCCTGACTTTCGTCTCTGGAGAGGACTTTCGGCCGCCGAAAGTGCCGCCGAAGGTGCCCTGTTTTGCCTTCCTTTGCATGTTTTTCCATGCATGTCTATGGTGTTTTAGGGGGGTTTTTGGGGAGATGTTTGAGAGTTCTGTTAGAGTTGTTTGGCACCTCATGTGAGTCCACCTGTGTAGGATCGGACCTGAGGCGAGGTGTGTAGCTCCAGTGTGAGAGTTGGCCCAGAGTGAGCCACAGCTTGGCTTCAGGTGAGTAGAACTAACTATGCATGTTTTACAGCTAATGATTAAAGATAGTGACAGTATGAGCATGAGACACGCATCATGGATGCCATATGATACTAGGTTGTACTGCATTAGAGATCACGAATATGCTGTATTGCATTCTTATTATTGATGGGATGGACCAAGGCGATCTCAGTAGCCCGCAACCTGTTATGTCTAGATAAGACCTTTGGGAGCTCCGCAGTTAGGGGCCGGGCTCTAGTACATGTAGTGACCTGGGAGTCCATAGGGGCCGGGCACCGACAGAGGGAGTTCTGGGATCATGTCTAATCCGAGATGTGAGATGTTTGTGCTGTGACACATTCCATGAAAGCATGTAATGAATGAACTGTTTTATGGTTTCTACTCACTGGGCTCTAGTAGCTCACCCCATTCCCTTAACCCCAGTTTTGCAGGGCTAGAGTTCAGCAGAGTTCAGCAGAGTGAGCTATGGGAAAAGCAGAGTGTAAGCATGGGTTGCTGTGTTTGGCTGTAATAGCATAGCTAGGTTGTGATAGAGTGGCATGTGGCATGTATATGTATAAGAGAAGCTTGATGTATATGTTTCTGTAAGGCGATGTAAAGGTTAAGGATGTTATGTTATGTTATGCATGTTTGTATAGTATAGTAGTTGTAATACCCGGCTAGACTCCGGTATCGGAATTCTTACCGTCCGGTGGAATCTCGGATGTCGGAAACCTCTAGTAGGGTAGAAACATGTTTTCAAAAAATGTTTTAAAGTATTTCATGATTTTAAGTGTGTAAATTAAATGAGTTTTTGCATGAAAAGTCTTTGGAGGAAAACCCAGGTTCGGCCGCCGAACATGCATGCGTTTTGGAGGCACGTTAGGCCCCCGAAAGCATGAGTGAGGGAAGTCCAGGTTCGGCCGCCGAAAGTCAAGTTCGGCCGTCGAACATGGCATGCATGCGGAGGCACATTCGGCCCCCGAACGTGGCCTGGCCAGCCACCTATAAAAGGGTCCCTTAGGTCTGCACGGGCGAGCTTTTTCTCCCCCGTTGTCGGCCAAGGTGAGTCTCCGCCACCCCTCCCTCGATCTTGAGTGTTTTCCTTAGATCTTCCATGATTTTCACGGGTTTTAACTTCTGTTTTGAAGATCTGTGCGTAAAGAGCAAGTTTTGGGTACTTGGAGGTTCAAAGAGCTCAATCTCTCCATCTCCAAGCTAGGATCGCCTTTCCTCTCGTTTCTTCAAGAGGTAAGCTCGGATCCACCCTTGTTATGTGTTTTAAACAAGTATTAAGTTGTTTTATGGGTAGAGATGCATGTTTAGGCTTGTTGATGAGTTTATGGGTTTTGATGTTTTGATGAACAATGTATGTTGATTTTTGTGTGTTTGAAGTGTTGTAGTTGGGGTATATGCTAGTTTGAGACCCCTAGGTGTAATGTATGATATGTATGCATGTTTTAGAACAAGTTTATGCATGATTGGTGAGTTTGGAGGAGAAAATGCTTAAGGGAGCCAAGTTTCTGCCCTTTGGCAGAAACCAGGTTCGGCAGCCGAAGGAGCTTTCGGCCGCCGAACATGGCTGGGGAGGCAGGCCTTTCGGCTGCCGAAGTTGCCCCCGAAAAGAGACTTTCGTCTCTGTCTGGGACTTTCGGCCGCC
Organism: Manihot esculenta; assembly: GCF_001659605.2. NCBI lineage: Eukaryota > Viridiplantae > Streptophyta > Magnoliopsida > Malpighiales > Euphorbiaceae > Manihot > Manihot esculenta. Next base: position 12,808,751 of record NC_035171.2, read on the forward strand.
GAAGGTGCCGCCGAACATGCATGAGTTTCACCTCTGTCTGGGAGTTTCGGCCGCCGAAGGTGCCGCCGAACCTGCCTGACTTTCGGCTCTGGAGGGACTTTCGGCCGCCGAACCTGCTGTAACGACCCGGAAAACCGACCCATTACCGGCACTAGGGTCCAGATCGGCTTAAGGCCGCCGGGACCCGTAGTAAGCCTACATACATCCTGTATACCTGTTTAATCCCATACATGATCAACAAACATACATAAGAATTAAAACTTTTCTTTTTCTTCATACACCAAACTCAACCTGTGCATGCACTGTATTCATCATATACATAAACATTAATCCCTCTGTGGGATTTCATCAAAGCCTCAATGGCAATATAAAATCTGTGTTGAGTTGGTTCACATATACATCATAAAATAGGATCATGTACATACCAAGGGATTAACATATACTATGGTCAAGCACATCTCTATCCTCAATAACATAGTTACATAACATGACTGTTCAAACTTTACATTACATTCTTATCATATGTCATGTCCACATACTCTAGCTATTACATACATATGACTTGACTTCACTCTAGCCGACTTCTTGATCTCTCCTGTACCTGCAACTCTGGGGATAATGGGAGTGGGGTGAGCTAAAAGCCCAGTGAGCGGAAACTAAAAACATTTGTTTTAATTCCTCCATTTTTAGGTACATTATTATTCATTTTTTATTTTTATTATCAAATAACTTTTATTTTCACTCTTTTTCCTATTCATGCTTTCATGTATGCGTCATAACACAAACATTTCACAACAAGGATGAACTTGTCACCATTTAGCCCCTATCTTTCTTACTTATACATGCCAGGGGCGTAGAGCCGTAGCAGGCACACCCGGACTTCCATCATCAATCATAGTGCCAGGGGCGTAGAGCCGTAGCAGGCACACCTGGACTCACATAGGCTATCATGTCATACGAGGGCTAATGGATCATTCAATGTTCATCCACATCAACAACAAATTATGCAATGCAACATATTCGTGCATTCTAATGCAAACAACCTAATATTGCATGGCATAATGATGCATGGGCAATGCTTTATGATTCATTCATTTATTCATTTATTTAAAAAATTAAGGGGTGTTCCACTCACCTGGTAATTGAAGCTTTGACAACGAACTCTGAACAACTATCTCACAACCGGGGGTCTCGGTTCCTCGGGTCCGAACCTACACAGGTGGACTCAAATGAGGCACCAAACATACATGAACGTGACTCTGAAAAGCTCCCCAAAAACCCCCTAAAACATCCTGAAAACATCACATGAAAACATGCAAGAAATGGCTGAACAGGGCACTTTCGGCGGCAGGTTCGGCGGCCGAAAGTCCCTCTGCAGCCGAAAGTCATGCAGGTTCGGCGGCACTTTCGGCGGCCGAACCTCCCAGACAGAGACGAACCTTGAGTTTCGGGGGCAGGCTTCGGCAGCCGAAACTGCCTCCACAAGGGGGTTCGGCGGCCGAAAGTCACTTTCGGCGGCCGAACCTGAGTTTCTGCCGAAGGGCAGAAACTTGGCTCCCTTGTGTCCACAGCCTCCAAAACATCTCAAAACCTGCATAAACTTGTTTCTACTCATGCATACACATCATACCAGTTCCTAGGGGCCTCATACAAACATATACCCCAACTACAACACTTCAAACACACATCAAGCAAGCCACATTGTTCAAAAAAATCACATAAACCTAACATATGCTCAACTAACTCTAACATGCTTCTCTACCCCTTAAAACTTCATGAAACTCATTTAAAACATACATTGAGCTTAAGATCGGCTCTTACCTCTTGAAGATCGAGAAAGAGACGACTCAACTCGGAGATCCAAGCACAAGAGCTCCAGAGTTTCCAAAGCTCCAAAACTTGCCTTTAAAGCTTAAAACTTGCAATGTGGGTTTAAAACTCAAGAAAGATGGAGGAGATCTAGTGAAAGAACACAAGATTTGAGGAGAGGGAGATCGGAAGCTTGTTGTGGCCGAAAATGGGAGAAAACCTCGCCCATTTCGGCTAAGGGTCCCTTTTATAGTGACTGGCCAGGCCACGTTCGGGGGCCGAAGGTGCCTCCGCATGCATGCAAGGTTCGGCGGCCGAACTTGGAGTTCGGCGGCCGAACCTGCATTTCCCTCACTCAAAACTTTCGGGCGCCTAAGGTCCCTCCGAAAGCATGCATGTTCGGCGGCCGAACCTCAAAGTTCGGCGGCCGAACCTGGGTTTTCCTCCAAAGATTTTTCATGCAAAAACTCAATTAATTCTTACTTAAAAACATGAAATACATGAAAACATTTCATAAAATCATGGTTTTACCCTTCTAGAGGTTTCCGACATCCGAGGTCCCACCGGACGGTAGGGATTTCGGTACCGGAGTCTAGCCGGGTATTACATTCTCTCCCCCTTAAGAACATTCGTCCCCGAATGTTCCTCAACTAACATACAAAGCATGGCATCAATCATAACATACAACATATCATACATGCAACATATAGAACAACTAACACTCACCTCAAAACAGATGGGGGTACTGCTGGAGCATGGACTCCCGTGTCTCCCAGGTGCATTCCTCTAAGTTGTGGTGGTTCCAAAGGACCTTTACCATCGGGATTTCCTTGTTCCTCAACTTTCTGATCTGAGTGTCTAGGATTCGCACTGGCTGTTCTACATAGGTGAGATCCTCATGGATCTCCATATCAGGCTCACTAAGAACCTTTCCAGGATCCGACACGTACTTCCGTAACAGAGAAACATGGAAAACCGGATGGATTCTCCCCATCGAAGCAGGCAAGTCCAGCTTGTACGACACATTACCGACCCTCTGAAGCACCTCGAAGGGACCGATGTACCGTGGAGCTAACTTACCCTTCTTCCCGAACCGAACCACTCCTTTCATAGGAGACACCTTGAGCAAAACCAAATCCCCCTCCTGAAACTCTAGCTGTTTCCTGCGGATGTCTGCATAACTCTTCTGCCTGCTGGTGGCAGTCTTTATCCTTTCTCTGATCATGGGCACCACCCTGCTGGTAATCTCTACAAGCTCAGGCCCTGCTAAGGACCTCTCTCCTACCTCTTCCCAGCAAACGGGTGACCTGCACTTCCTCCCATATAAAGCTTCATATGGAGCCATCCCTATGCTAGCATGATAGCTGTTATTGTAGGCAAACTCCACCAAAGGTAGATGTTGCTTCCAAGAACCGCCAAAATCTAGCACACACATTCTGAGCATGTCTTCTACGGTCTGGATGGTCCTCTCTGACTGTCCATCGGTCTGGGGGTGGAAGGCAGTACTGAAATCTAACCTGGTACCCATAGCACTCTGCAGACTCCGCCAAAACCTGGAGGTGAACTGGGGCCCTCTATCTGACACTATAGATACCGGGACCCCATGTAGTCTGACGACTTCACCCACATAAACCTGCGCTAACTTATCCACAGAGTAGTTGCTCCTAACTGGAATGAAGTGAGCAGATTTGGTGAGTCTGTCCACAATCACCCATATGGAGTCTAGTCTGTTGGATGTTGCCGGTAACCCCACTACGAAGTCCATAGCTATGTTCTCCCATTTCCATTCTGGAATAGGTAGCGGGTTAAGCATTCCAGCCGGCTTCTGATGCTCTAGTTTCACCCTCTGACACACATCGCAGGCTGACACGAACAGTGCCACGTCCTTCTTCATAGCTGGCCACCAATACACTCTCTTCAGATCCTGATACATCTTGGTGGCTCCAGGGTGAACACTATACCTGGTATTATGGGCTTCCCCCATAATATCTCCCTTCAGACCAATGTCATCTGGCACACATAGTCTGTTCCCGTAGCGGAGGATCCCCTTATCATCAAATCTGAACTCACTATCTTTGCCTGACTGAACAGTCCTGGCAATCTTCACTAACTCTGGGTCCTCATGCTGTTTCTGAGCCACCTGCTCCAGAAACACTGGTGTTACCTTCATCTGTGCAATCAAAGCACCTGTGCCAGACAACTCCAACTGTAATCCCTCACTCATAAGTCTGTGAAACTCCTTCACCACCGGCCTCCTCTCTGCTGAAATGTGGGATAGACTGCCGAGTGATTTCCGGCTTAGGGCGTCTGCCACAACATTCGCCTTACCCGGATGGTACTGAATCTTGCAATCATAGTCACTCAACAGCTCTACCCATCTCCTCTGCCTCATGTTCAGTTCTCTCTGACTCAGGATGTACTGCAGGCTCTTATGATCTGTGAAGATCTCACACTTTACCCCATAAAGGTAATGCCTCCACATCTTGAGTGCAAAGATCACTGCCGCCATCTCCAGGTCATGTGTGGGGTAATTCAGCTCATGCTTCTTCAGCTGCCTAGAAGCATAAGCGATCACCCTCTCATTTTGCATTAGCACACAACCCAGTCCCACACGGGACGCATCACAATATACTGAGAAGTCATCATCACTTTTTGGCAGAGCTAACACCGGTGCTGAAGTCAACCTTCTCTTAAGCTCCTCAAAGCTTTCCTCACACTGATCGGTCCATATGAACTTCTGATTCTTCTTTGTCAATTTGGTCATAGGAGCAGCAATCTTTGAGAAGTCCTGAACGAACCTCCTGTAGTAACCTGCTAAACCCAGAAAACTTTTGATCTCGATCACTGTGGTGGGTCTAGGCCAGTTAGCTACAGCTTCTACCTTCTTGGGGTCTACTTCAATACCCTGTTCTGACACAATGTGCCCCAAGAATGAAATGCTCCTAAGCCAAAACTCACACTTGGAGAACTTGGCATACAAGCCATGCTCTCTCAAGGTCTGCAAAACTGTCCTCAGGTGATGGGCATGCTCCTCTGCATTTCTGGAATACACTAAGATATCATCTATGAAGACAATAACGAAGTGATCCAGATACTGACTGAATACTCTGTTCATGAGGTCCATGAATGCTGCAGGGGCGTTGGTCAACCCAAACGGCATCACAAGGAACTCATAGTGCCCATACCTGGTCCTGAAAGCTGTCTTTGGTACATCTTCATTCCTTATCCTCAACTGATGGTACCCTGATCTCAGATCTATTTTGGAGAAACAACCTGCTCCTGCTAGCTGGTCGAATAGATCGTCGATCCTCGGCAAAGGGTACTTGTTCTTGATGGTGGCTTTGTTCAACTGTCTGTAGTCGATACAAAGCCTAAGGGATCCATCCTTCTTCTTTACAAAGAGCACTGGAGCACCCCAAGGTGAGGTACTCGGTCGGATGAAACCCTTGTCCACCAGTTCTTGCAACTGTTCCTTCAGTTCTTTCAACTCTGCTGGCGCCATCCTGTAGGGAGGGATAGAGATAGGCCTAGTTCCAGGCATCAGCTCTATTTCAAACTCTATCTCCCTTGCAGGTGGTAGTCCTGGAAGCTCGTCTGGAAAAACATCTAAGAACTCACTCACCACAGGCACTGAGGCGGGCTCTCTGACATGACTATCTAACTCCCTCACATGAGCTAGAAACCCCTGACATCCCCTCCTAAGCAACCTACGAGCCTGAAGAGCTGAGATCAGACCTCTAGGTGTACCCCTCTTGTCTCCTCTGAAGACGACCTCTGACCCATCCTGATCTCTGAATCTGACTACCTTGTCTCTACAGTCCAAGGTAGCACCATGGGTCGATAACCAATCCATCCCTAGAATGACGTCAAAATCTGTCAAATCTAGAACCACAAGGTCGGCGGAAAGGCATCTTCCCTCTATGAAAACTGGACTACATTGGCAGACTGCCTCTGCCACTGACGGGTCACACTTGGGTCCACTGACCCATAGGGGACACTCTAACCCAGAGACCATCAATCCTACCCTCTCCACGACTCTCGGAGCAATAAAAGAATGAGATGCACCCGGGTCCATTAAGGCATACACATCAGAACAACCAATGATGAGAGTACCTGCCACCACGGTGTTGGATGTGCTGGCCTCCTGCTGAGTCATAGTGAAGATCCGTGCCGGAGCTGATGGACCTTCGCCTCTGTATCCTGCTGATGAAGAGGCTGACCCTCTCCCTCTGCCTCTGCCACTGGCCTGTGTTGCGGCTGGAGCTACTGGCTGCACCACACTGCCGGAGGTTGTCTGCTGAGACGGTGCTGTAAAGGCTCCTCTAGGACAGTCTCGAGCCAAATGACCCGCCTGTCCGCATCTGAAACATGTGTTTGTCCCTGCCAGACATACTCCCTTGTGTGGTCTCCCACATCTCATACATACTGTAACCTCTGCGCCAGAGCTTGAGCCACTGCCTAAACCCAGACCTGACTTGATCTTGTTCCAGAACTTATTCTTCTTAGATTTTCTGTGGCCTCTGTCCCACTTCTTACTGCCTGCAACTGCCGCACTCAGAGAAGAAGAGTCTAACCTTTCCCCACCTGGGGTTTTGGAACCAGAAGACTGTGCCACTGACTGTTTTACCTTCCCCTCAACGATAGCACTAGCCTCCATTCTCCTAGCCATATCTACTATGGCATGGAAACTCTCCCTCTCTGCTGACTGTACCAAAGAGGAATACCTGGAGTGCAGCCTCATAATATATCTCCTTGACTTCTTTTGATCTGTGTCCAAATTCAGCCCAGCATATGGCAACAACTCCAGGAACCTGTCTGTGTACTCGTCTACACTCATGTCATCAGTTTGCCTCAACTGCTCGAATTCTATCATCTTCAATTCCCTTGAACTATCAGGGAAAGCCCAACCTGCAAACTCGTTTGCAAACTCCTCCCAATTCATGCTGTCCACTCTCGGGTTCACATAATTCTTGAACCATTCCCGTGCCTTCTTGCACTTAAACGTGAACCCAGCCATCTGAATGGCTCTACTGTCGTCAGCCCCTATCTCATCTGTAATTGCCTTGACCCGCTCCAAGTACACGAACGGATCATCACCGGTTTCAAACTGGGGAGCACCCAGCTTCATATAATCGGTCATCTTGACCTTGCTCCCTCCAGATGAGGTAGGTTTGGGTACTCGTGTTTCCGGGACAGTAGATACTGGTGGTGGTGGAGGTACAACATCCCCTGGGGTAGGGTTTGTTGTACTGGTATAGGGAGGTGGAGGTGGGTACATGGGGTACTGAGAGTATGGTGGGTAGTAAGGTGGGTATGGCATATGTGGAGGGTAAGGGCTAAAACTGGGGTAATCCGATGTACCTCCCATCGAATACCCTGGATGGTGTGAATAGGGTGGGTAGTGATGTGGCTGGACATAACTCGAGGCCTGAGTGCCTCCTTCTGATTCTCCCATGCCCTCTTCCGGCATGCTCACACCGAGACTGCCATCCCTCCTCTGGTCTACTTCCAAATCCTCAGACATTCCTCCCTGCACTGTTCCCCTTACTGATCTGCTTCTTCCCAGATCTAAAGACCTTCTAGGGTCTCTAGCTACTCTGTCTCTGTTGGACCTACTGGACATTGCCCTAGGCAATGCTGGAGGACGGGCATCAGTGCCCTCGTCCTGAGGTGGCACTCCAGTCAATCGTGCAGATCGACGAGTTCCTCTCATTCTATCTTCTGAAAAACAGCACATAGCATAAACAATCATTAGCATCATATGGTTCATGTGGAAACACATGAACCCTCATCACATACATAGCATCACATCATAGCATTTATGCACATGTATATCATCATGGCATATCATATCATCATACAGACAGGACTCTATATCCTATCCTAGTGGACATGATTTTCCTAGTGTGCTTGACCTTCTAGAACATCTATGAGCCCGACACTCTAGGTCCGATCATATGAACCTAGGGCTCTGATACCACTCTGTAACGACCCGGAAAACCGACCCATTACCGGCACTAGGGTCCAGATCGGCTTAAGGCCGCCGGGACCCGTAGTAAGCCTACATACATCCTGTATACCTGTTTAATCCCATACATGATCAACAAACATACATAAGAATTAAAACTTTTCTTTTTCTTCATACACCAAACTCAACCTGTGCATGCACTGTATTCATCATATACATAAACATTAATCCCTCTGTGGGATTTCATCAAAGCCTCAATGGCAATATAAAATCTGTGTTGAGTTGGTTCACATATACATCATAAAATAGGATCATGTACATACCAAGGGATTAACATATACTATGGTCAAGCACATCTCTATCCTCAATAACATAGTTACATAACATGACTGTTCAAACTTTACATTACATTCTTATCATATGTCATGTCCACATACTCTAGCTATTACATACATATGACTTGACTTCACTCTAGCCGACTTCTTGATCTCTCCTGTACCTGCAACTCTGGGGATAATGGGAGTGGGGTGAGCTAAAAGCCCAGTGAGCGGAAACTAAAAACATTTGTTTTAATTCCTCCATTTTTAGGTACATTATTATTCATTTTTTATTTTTATTATCAAATAACTTTTATTTTCACTCTTTTTCCTATTCATGCTTTCATGTATGCGTCATAACACAAACATTTCACAACAAGGATGAACTTGTCACCATTTAGCCCCTATCTTTCTTACTTATACATGCCAGGGGCGTAGAGCCGTAGCAGGCACACCCGGACTTCCATCATCAATCATAGTGCCAGGGGCGTAGAGCCGTAGCAGGCACACCTGGACTCACATAGGCTATCATGTCATACGAGGGCTAATGGATCATTCAATGTTCATCCACATCAACAACAAATTATGCAATGCAACATATTCGTGCATTCTAATGCAAACAACCTAATATTGCATGGCATAATGATGCATGGGCAATGCTTTATGATTCATTCATTTATTCATTTATTTAAAAAATTAAGGGGTGTTCCACTCACCTGGTAATTGAAGCTTTGACAACGAACTCTGAACAACTATCTCACAACCGGGGGTCTCGGTTCCTCGGGTCCGAACCTACACAGGTGGACTCAAATGAGGCACCAAACATACATGAACGTGACTCTGAAAAGCTCCCCAAAAACCCCCTAAAACATCCTGAAAACATCACATGAAAACATGCAAGAAATGGCTGAACAGGGCACTTTCGGCGGCAGGTTCGGCGGCCGAAAGTCCCTCTGCAGCCGAAAGTCATGCAGGTTCGGCGGCACTTTCGGCGGCCGAACCTCCCAGACAGAGACGAACCTTGAGTTTCGGGGGCAGGCTTCGGCAGCCGAAACTGCCTCCACAAGGGGGTTCGGCGGCCGAAAGTCACTTTCGGCGGCCGAACCTGAGTTTCTGCCGAAGGGCAGAAACTTGGCTCCCTTGTGTCCACAGCCTCCAAAACATCTCAAAACCTGCATAAACTTGTTTCTACTCATGCATACACATCATACCAGTTCCTAGGGGCCTCATACAAACATATACCCCAACTACAACACTTCAAACACACATCAAGCAAGCCACATTGTTCAAAAAAATCACATAAACCTAACATATGCTCAACTAACTCTAACATGCTTCTCTACCCCTTAAAACTTCATGAAACTCATTTAAAACATACATTGAGCTTAAGATCGGCTCTTACCTCTTGAAGATCGAGAAAGAGACGACTCAACTCGGAGATCCAAGCACAAGAGCTCCAGAGTTTCCAAAGCTCCAAAACTTGCCTTTAAAGCTTAAAACTTGCAATGTGGGTTTAAAACTCAAGAAAGATGGAGGAGATCTAGTGAAAGAACACAAGATTTGAGGAGAGGGAGATCGGAAGCTTGTTGTGGCCGAAAATGGGAGAAAACCTCGCCCATTTCGGCTAAGGGTCCCTTTTATAGTGACTGGCCAGGCCACGTTCGGGGGCCGAAGGTGCCTCCGCATGCATGCAAGGTTCGGCGGCCGAACTTGGAGTTCGGCGGCCGAACCTGCATTTCCCTCACTCAAAACTTTCGGGCGCCTAAGGTCCCTCCGAAAGCATGCATGTTCGGCGGCCGAACCTCAAAGTTCGGCGGCCGAACCTGGGTTTTCCTCCAAAGATTTTTCATGCAAAAACTCAATTAATTCTTACTTAAAAACATGAAATACATGAAAACATTTCATAAAATCATGGTTTTACCCTTCTAGAGGTTTCCGACATCCGAGGTCCCACCGGACGGTAGGGATTTCGGTACCGGAGTCTAGCCGGGTATTACACCTGCCGCCGAAAGTGCCCTGTTCAGCCATTTCTTGCATGTTTTTATGTGACGATTTCATGATGTTTTAGGGGGTTTTTGGGGAGTATATTAGAGTTATGTTTATGTATGTTTGGTCCCTCATTGGAGTCCATCCGTGTAGGTTCGGACCCGAGGAACCGAGGACCCCAGCAGTGAGCCAGCTGCTACAGAGTTTGTCAGAGCTAGCCAGAGGTGAGTGGAATAAACCTTAAGTTTTTAAATTAAATGAAATATGAAGTATGAGCATGATCCATGCATCATGAATGCCATGAGATATAGTAGGTTGCTTGCATTAGTATTCACGAATATGTTGCATTGCATTTATGATGTTGATGTGGATTGGTTATTGGATGATCCTTTAGTCCTCATATGATATGATGATGTTATGGCATGATATGGTATGGAAGTCCAGGTTGTACCCATTCTACGTCCCTGGCACGATGTAAGAGGAAGTCCAGGTTGTACCCATTCTACGTCCCTGGCACAGTTGGACTGTATGATATGTTATGTTAAGAGAAAGACCGGTTGTACCCATTCTACGTCCCGGCACAGTTGGACTATGTAGAGGACTAATGGTGACAATACCATCCGAGATGTGATTTGTTGTGATGTGTTGCATTTCATGAAAGCATGAAATTTTAATATATGATTTCACTATTCTGCTCACTGGGCTTTGTAGCTCACCCCTCTCCCCTAACCCCAGATGTGCAGGTACAGGGTAGACCAGGAGGTTAGCCAGAGTTTTGAAGTATGTGTATGTAATAGCTAGATTGTGGACATGACAATTGTACTATGATGTAATGTAAGAAATTACAGTATGTTATGTAATGAGGTATATTGAGGTCATAGATGTGCTTGACCCTATGAGTATTGTAATCCCTTGTTGATGCATGATCTCAGATATTTGTTGATACAGATGTAAGCCAACTCATCTCATGTTATAGTGCTCTTTGGGGCATTGTTGAGATCCCACAGAGGGGTCATGATTATGGTTATGTAATGTATGTTCAGGTTGAGTTGGATGTATGAAAGAAAAGTTTAAATTTTTATGCATGTTGTTGATCATGTATGGGATTATACAGGTTTACAGGTTATATGTCAGGCTTGCTACGGGTCCCGGCGGCCTTAAGCCGATCTGGATCCTAGCGCCGGTAGCGGTCCGATTTTCGGGTCGTTACAGAAATGGTATCAGAGCCCTAGGTTCATAGGATCAGACCTAGAGTGTCGGGCTCATAGATGTTCTAGAAGGTCAAGCACAATAGGAAGGTCATGTCCACTAGGATAGGATGTTGAGTCCTGTCTTGCATGATGATGTGAAATGCCATGACTTTACGCATGTGCATTGATGCTATGATATGAATGATGTATATGTGATGAGGGTTCATGTATGCCCACATGAACCATATGATGCTAATGTTTGTATGATGTGTGCTGTTTTCAGAAACAGGATGAGGGGAACTCGTCGATCGGCAAGATTGACTGGAGTGCCACTTGAGGTTGAGGGCACGAGCGCCTGTCCTCCCACATTGCCTAGGGCAATGTCTTGTAGAGCCAACAGAGAAAGAGTGTCAAGGGACCCTAGAAGGTCTTTTGATGCTAGCAGAAGGGGGACTGATAGAGGAGGAAGTTCTTCAGATGTGAGGGAGGTTATGGAAGAGGATCAGAGGAGGGATGGAAACCTGGATGTGAGCATGGAGGAAGAAGGGACAGGGGAGTCTCAGGGAGGCGTTCAGGCCTCGGGGTATGGTTTTCCACCCCATTATCCACCCTTCCCACAGGGTTCAGGGTATCCGATGGGAGGTACATCGGATTACTCCAGCTTTAACCCCTACCCTACCTACATGCCTTATCCACCTTTCTATCCACCTTACACACAGTACCCAGCTTATCCACCCTCACCCTTCTATCCAAACCCGGCAAACCCCACCTCGGGGAATGCTGCACATCCACCTCCACCACCTTCAGAACCAGTAGCCCCAGTTACTCAACCTCCTAGACCTAGCTCAGCTGATGGGAGCAAGGTAAAGATGACAGATTACCTCAAGCTGGATGCTCCCAAATACAAGTCAGGGGATGACCCCTTTGAGTATCTGAGAGTGGTGAAGACAATAACTGATGAGCTAGGGGCAAGTGATAGCAGGGCCATTCAGATGGCAGGGTTCACTTTAAAGTGCAAGAAGGCACGAGAATGGTTCAAGTGTTATGTGGATCCGAGACTAGACGGTATGACATGGGAAGAATTTGCGAATGAGTTCGCTGGATGGGCTTTTCCAGACAGTTCCAGAGAACTGAAGATGATTGAGTTTGAGCAACTGAGGCAGTCAGAGCACATGGGTGTAGAGGAGTTCACGGATAAATTCTTGGAGCTATTGCCTTTTTCAGGGCAAGCTCTAGATACAGATACGAAGAAAGCCAAGAGGTATGTTATGAAGCTGCATTCTAGGTACTCCTCGTTGATTCAGTCAGCTGAGAGAGAAAGTTTCCACACTGTGGTGGATATGGCTCGAAGAATGGAAGCAAGTGCTATAGTTGAGGGGTCAGTGAAGCAGTCAGTGACCCAGTCTTCAGGGGTTAAGACCCCAGGCAGAGGAGGACCAGGTTTCTCTTCTCAGAGCTCAGGTAAGAAGAGGTGGGATAATACCACCAGGAAGTCGAAGAAGAATAAGTTTTGGAACAAGTTGAAATCCGGTCTGGGATTTGGCGGTGGCTCGAGCTCAGGCTCAGATGGTACAGAATGCCAGAGATGTGGAAGACCGCACAGGGGAGTATGTCGAGCTGGGACTAATACATGCTTTAGATGTGGACAGGAGGGACACATAGCTCGGGAGTGTCCTAGAGCGCCTTTTATGGGCCAGCCCCAGCAGACAGCTTCTGGTAGTGTGGCATAGCCAGCAGTTCCAGCCACAACTCAGGGCAGTGGCAGAGGTAGAGGGAGAGGGGCAGCCTCTTCTTCTGGTTCCCGAGGTGAAGGTCCATCAGCTCCAGCCAGGATCTTCACCATGACACAGCAGGAGGCTAACACATCCAACACCGTGGTGTCAGGTAATCTCGTCATTGGGTGTTCTGATGTGTATGCATTAATGGACCCGGGTGCATCTCATTCATTTATTGCTCCGAGAGCCGTTGAGAGGTTGGGTCTGATAGTCTCTGGGTTAGAGTGTCCCCTATGGGTCAGTGGACCCAAGTGTGATCCGTCAGTGGCAGTGTCAGTCTGCCAGTACAGTCCAGTTTTTGTTGAGGGAAGATGCCTCTCCGCCGACCTTGTGGTTCTAGATTTGACAGATTTTGACGTCATTCTAGGGATGGATTGGCTATCTACCCATGGTGCTACCTTGGACTGCAGGGACAAGGTAGTCAAGTTCAGAGATCAGAACGGGTCAGAGGTCGTCTTCAGAGGAGACATGAGGGGCACACCTAGAGGTCTGATATCCGCTCTTCAGGCTCGTAGGTTGCTTAGGAAGGGATGTCAGGGGTACTTAGCTCATGTGAGAGAGCTAGACCGTCTGGTCAGGGAGCCAGCCTCGGTGCCAGTTGTCAGAGAGTTTCAGGATGTCTTTCCTGATGAGCTTCCAGGTTTACCACCTGCTAGGGAGATAGAGTTCGAGATAGAGTTGGTGCCTGGAGCTAGACCGATCTCTATCCCTCCCTACAGGATGGCCCCAGCAGAGTTGAAGGAGTTGAAAGAACAGTTGCAAGAGTTGGTAGAAAAGGGCTTCATCCGACCGAGCACTTCACCTTGGGGTGCACCAGTTTTATTCGTGAGAAAGAAGGATGGATCTCTTAGACTTTGTATCGACTACAGACAGTTGAACAAAGTCACTACCAAGAATAGGTACCCTTTGCCAAGGATCGATGATCTATTCGACCAGCTAGCCGGAGCAGGCTGTTTCTCCAAAATAGATCTGAGATCGGGGTACCATCAGCTAAGGATAAGGGATGAAGATGTGCCGAAGACAGCCTTCAGGACCAGATATGGGCATTTTGAGTTCCTTGTAATGCCGTTCGGGTTAACTAACGCCCCTGCAGCATTCATGGATCTCATGAACAGAGTATTTAGCCAATACCTGGATCACTTCGTTATTGTCTTCATAGATGATATCTTGGTGTATTCCAGGAATGCGGAGGAGCATGCCCATCATCTGCGGTTGGTCTTGCAGACCTTGAGGGAACATGGCTTGTATGCCAAGTTCTCTAAGTGTGAGTTCTGGCTGAGGAGCATTTCGTTCTTGGGGCATGTAGTGTCAGAGAATGGAATTGAGGTGGACCCCAAGAAGACAGAAACTGTGGCTAACTGGCCTAGACCCACTTCAGTGACGGAGATCAAGAGTTTCTTGGGTTTGGCAGGTTACTACAGGAGGTTCATTCAGGACTTCTCGAAGATAGCAGCCCCTCTGACCAGACTAACCAGGAAGAATCAGAAGTTTCTGTGGACCGACCAGTGCGAGGAGAGTTTTGAAGAGCTTAAGAAGAGGTTGACTTCAGCACCAGTTTTAGCTCTGCCATCTAGTGATGAGGACTTTACAGTCTTTTGTGATGCGTCCCGTGTGGGACTGGGTTGTGTACTGATGCAGAATGAGAGGGTGATTGCTTATGCTTCTAGGCAGCTAAAGAAGCATGAGTTGAATTACCCCACACATGACCTAGAGATGGCAGCAGTAATCTTTGCACTCAAGATGTGGAGGCACTACCTCTATGGGGTAAAATGTGAGATCTTCACAGATCATAAGAGCCTGCAGTACATCCTGAGTCAAAGAGATTTGAACTTGAGACAGAGGAGATGGGTAGAGTTGCTGAGTGACTATGATTGCAAGATTCAGTATCATCCGGGTAAGGCGAATGTCGTGGCAGACGCCCTAAGCCGGAAGTCACTAGGCAGTTTATCCCACATATCGGCAGAGAGGAGACCAGTGGTGAAGGAGTTCTACAAGCTTATTGAGGAAGGTCTACAGATGGAGTTGTCTGGTACAGGTGCCTTGGTGGCCCAGATGAGAGTAGCACCCGTGTTTCTGGAGCAGGTGGCTCAGAAACAGCATGAGGACCCGGAGTTAGTGAAGATTGCCAGGACTGTTCAGTCAGGCAATGATAATGAGTTCAGATTCGACAGTAAGGGGATCCTCCGCTATGGGAGTCGACTATGTGTACCAGATGACATTGGGCTAAAAGGAGACATTATGAGGGAGGCTCATAATGCGAGATACAGCATTCACCCCGGAGCCACCAAGATGTATCAAGATCTAAAGAAGGTTTATTGGTGGCCAGCTATGAAGAAAGAAGTGGCACAGTTCGTGTCAGCCTGCGAAGTGTGTCAAAGGGTGAAGCTGGAACATCAGAAGCCGGCTGAAATGCTTAACCCGCTACCTATTCCAGAGTGGAAATGGGAGAATATAGCTATGGACTTCGTAGTAGGGTTACCGGCGGCGTCCAACAGAGTGGACTCCATATGGGTGATTGTGGACAGACTCACCAAATCTGCTCACTTCATTCTTGTCAGGAGTGGCTATTCTGTGGACAAGTTGGCGCAGGTGTATGTGGACGAGATCGTCAGGCTGCATGGGGTTCCTGTTTCGATAGTGTCAGATAGAGGGCCCCAGTTCACCTCCAGGTTTTGGCGGAGTCTGCAGAATGCCATGGGTACTAGGTTGGATTTCAGTACTGCCTTCCACCCCCAGACTGATGGACAGTCAGAAAGGACCATCCAGACTATCGAGGATATGCTCAGAATGTGTGTGCTGGACTTTGGCGGTTCTTGGAGGCAGCATCTACCTTTGGTGGAGTTTGCCTACAACAACAGCCATCATGCTAGCATCGGGATGGCTCCATATGAAGCTTTGTACGGAAGGAAGTGCAGATCACCTGTTTGCTGGGAGGAAGTTGGAGAAAAGGCCTTGGCAGGGCCTGAGCTAGTAGAGATCACCAGCAGGGTGGTACCCATAATCAGAGAGAGAATCAAGATTGCTGCAAGCAGACAGAAGAGCTATGCAGACGTCCGCAGGAGACAGTTAGAGTTTCAGGAGGGGGATCTGGTATTGCTCAAGGTGTCTCCAATGAAGGGAGTGGTTCGCTTCGGGAAGAAAGGTAAACTAGCCCCACAATACATCGGACCCTTTGAAATCTTGCAAAAGATTGGGAATGTGTCGTACAAGCTGGATTTACCTGCTTCAATGGAAAGAATCCATCCGGTTTTCCATGTTTCAATGTTGAGGAAGTTTGTGTCAGATCCGAGCAAGGTTCTTAGTGAGCTTGATGTGGAGGTCCAAGAGGATCTCACTTATGTTGAACAGCCAATACGGATTCTAGACACCCAGATCAGAAAGTTAAGAAACAAGGAAATCCCGATGGTGAAAGTCCTGTGGAACCACCACAATTTGGAGGAATGCACTTGGGAGACACGGGAGTCTATGCTCCAGCAGTACCCTCATCTCTTTTAAGGTTAGATCCCTTTGTGTTTATGTGCTATGTATGTATGTTGTGTTTTATGCCATACTATGTGTGCTAGTTGAGGTACATTCGGAGACGAATGTTCTTAAGGGGGGGAGAATGTAATACCCGGCTAGACTCCGGTATCGGAATTCCTACCGTCCGGTGGAATCTCGGATGTCGGAAGCCTCTAGTAGGGTAGAAACATGTTTTCAAAAAAAGTTTTAAAGTATTTCATGATTTTAAGTGTGTAAATTAAATGAGTTTTTGCTTGAAAAGTCTTTGGAGGAAAACCCAGGTTCGGCCGCTGAACATGCATGCGTTTTGGAGGCACGTTAGGCCCCCGAAAGCATGAGTGAGGGAAGTCCAGGTTCGGCCGCCGAAAGTCAAGTTCGGCCGCCGAACATGGCATGCATGCGGAGGCACATTCGGCCCCCGAACGTGGCCTGGCCAGCCACCTATAAAAGGGTCCCTTAGGTTCGCACGGGCGAGCTTTTTCTCCCCCGTTGTCGGCCAAGGTGAGTCTCCGCCACCCCTCCCTCGATCTTGAGTGTTTTCCTTAGATCTTCCATGATTTTCACGGGTTTTAACTTCTGTTTTGAAGATCTGTGCGTAAAGAGCAAGTTTTGGGTACTTGGAGGTTCAAAGAGCTCAATCTCTCCATCTCCAAGCTAGGATCGCCTTTCCTCTCGTTTCTTCAAGAGGTAAGCTCGGATCCACCCTTGTTATGTGTTTTAAACAAGTATTAAGTTGTTTTATGGGTAGAGATGCATGTTTAGGCTTGTTGATGAGTTTATGGGTTTTGATGTTTTGATGAACAATGTATGTTGATTTTTGTGTGTTTGAAGTGTTGTAGTTGGGGTATATGCTAGTTTGAGACCCCTAGGTGTAATGTATGATATGTATGCATGTTTTAGAACAAGTTTATGCATGATTGGTGAGTTTGGAGGCGAAAATGCTTAAGGGAGCCAAGTTTCTGCCCTTTGGCAGAAACCAGGTTCGGCAGCCGAAGGAGCTTTCGGCCGCCGAACATGGCTGGGGAGGCAGGCCTTTCGGCTGCCGAAGTTGCCCCCGAAAAGAGACTTTCGTCTCTGTCTGGGACTTTCGGCCGCCGAAGGTGCCGCCGAACATGCATGAGTTTCGCCTCTGTCTGGGAGTTTCGGCCGCCGAAGGTGCCGCCGAACCTGCCTGACTTTCGGCTCTGGAGGGACTTTCGGCCGCCGAACCTGCCGCCGAAAGTGCCCTGTTCAGCCATTTCTTGCATGTTTTTATGTGACGATTTCATGATGTTTTAGGGGGTTTTTGGGAGTATATTAGAGTTATGTTTATGTATGTTTGGTCCCTCATTGGAGTCCATCCGTGTAGGTTCGGACCCGAGGAACCGAGGACCCCAGCAGTGAGCCAGCTGCTACAGAGTTTGTCAGAGCTAGCCAGAGGTGAGTGGAATAAACCTTAAGTTTTTAAATTAAATGAAATATGAAGTATGAGCATGATCCATGCATCATGAATGCCATGAGATATAGTAGGTTGCTTGCATTAGTATTCACGAATATGTTGCATTGCATTTATGATGTTGATGTGGATTGGTTATTGGATGATCCTTTAGTCCTCATATGATATGATGATGTTATGGCATGATATGGTATGGAAGTCCAGGTTGTACCCATTCTACGTCCCTGGCACGATGTAAGAGGAAGTCCAGGTTGTACCCATTCTACGTCCCTGGCACAGTTGGACTGTATGATATGTTATGTTAAGAGAAAGACCGGTTGTACCCATTCTACGTCCCGGCACAGTTGGACTATGTAGAGGACTAATGGTGACAATACCATCCGAGATGTGATTTGTTGTGATGTGTTGCATTTCATGAAAGCATGAAATTTTAATATATGATTTCACTATTATGCTCACTGGGCTTTGTAGCTCACCCCTCTCCCCTAACCCCAGATGTGCAGGTACAGGGTAGACCAGGAGGTTAGCCAGAGTTTTGAAGTATGTGTATGTAATAGCTAGATTGTGGACATGACAATTGTACTATGATGTAATGTAAGAAATTACAGTATGTTATGTAATGAGGTATATTGAGGTCATAGATGTGCTTGACCCTATGAGTATTGTAATCCCTTGTTGATGCATGATCTCAGATATTTGTTGATACAGATGTAAGCCAACTCATCTCATGTTATAGTGCTCTTTGGGGCATTGTTGAGATCCCACAGAGGGGTCATGATTATGGTTATGTAATGTATGTTCAGGTTGAGTTGGATGTATGAAAGAAAAGTTTAAATTTTTATGCATGTTGTTGATCATGTATGGGATTATACAGGTTTACAGGTTATATGTCAGGCTTGCTACGGGTCCCGGCGGCCTTAAGCCGATCTGGATCCTAGCGCCGGTAGTGGTCCGATTTTCGGGTCGTTACAGTAGTGGACATGATGTATGGACATGATGTGTTCGCATGATGTATATACAGGTTATGCATGGAAAGAGCAGGTGATAAAGAGATAGAGTATAATGAGATAATGTCTAGAGTTGTGCTTTGCCCAGTGTATGCTGAATCCCTGGTGTATGCATGTGTCCTGTTTTACGTTTCTTGTTGAGAAATGTGTCAAGCTAGGCTTAACATATGATGTGTTTATAAAACTCCAGTGATCAGGGAAGAAAGGGTATAAAACCCCTTGACCCATCTGAGAGGGAAGAAAGGGTATAAAACCCCTTGACCCATAACGGAAAGTAAGGCTAGCCTGTAATATGCTGACCCAAAGAGAGTGGATTCTATGTTTTCAGCTGAGTAGTAGATCACTGGTGTAGGCCTTGTCGGCTGTGGTTTTACGGTTAAGCCTAGTGGTTTTACAGACAAGGTTTTAAAAGCTAGTGTTCTAGTTGGATCATGTATGGGATTGATCAGGTACACAGAGTTCAGTTTAGGCTTGCTACGGGTCCCGACGGCCTTAAGCCGATCTGGATCCTAGCGCCGAGCAGTTTGGGCCGTTACAGAGGGGTATCGGTTTCCGGGCTGTTATAGATGGTATCAGAGCATAGGGCCTCTTGAGTACGGTGTAATGAGCAAAGATGCTCAGGGATTAGAGGTATCTCACATCGGAAAGAGGTTGTTGTCTTTAGGAGGGCAAGCACAATAAGAAAGATCGAGAGAAAGCTCATGTCCACTAGGATAGGATGCGGAGTCATGTCTTGCTTGATGATGTGTAATGCCATGTGTGATGCAGGTGCATTTCTGTTGGTATGATGGATGTTGACTGATCCCTTAGTCCTCGATATGCTATGTTATGATATAAAATGAGTTGAGAGACCAGGTATGGCCTTTGGCACAGTTGGTCATGGCATGTGATGCTAGATTGAGGGCTTTTGGTGACAGGATCATCCATGCTACATATGTTGTAGAGTTCATGTGTTTGCTACATGGACCCTATGTTAGGCTGCTTTTCATGTGCTTTGTGTGTTTTACATGGATCACATGATGTGAAGCTGATGTATGCTTGTGTGCCTGTTGTGTTTCAGAAGAGGGATGATGCAAGGTGCTAGTCAGTGTGTGGAGTCAGATCCATCTGAGTGGGAAGGTATGGACACCTTTTCTCCCGTTCTGCCAGGAGTGCAGTCAGGAGGAGTTGGCAGTAAGGAATCATCAAGGAACCCTGCAAAATCGTTAGAGCTAAGCAAAGAAGGAATGGAGCAAGGAAGAATGTCCGGAGACATCATGAGAGAAGAGAGAATGGATGTGCCAAGGAGGGATGTAGGTGTGCAAGTGAATATGGATGAAGAAAGTATGGGAAAGTCGAAAGATGATGCGCAGACGAAGGAGTCTAAGATCTCAAGTTCAGGAGAAGTTGAGCCCTCCCTTCTGAGCACAGCTGCTAAAAGAAAGAAAAAGAAGGTTAGAGGCCGTCGAAAGGCGAAGAAGGGCACGTTTTGGCAGAGACGAAAGGCTAGTCTAGGTGCTGGTGGTGGCTCGAGTTCTGACTCAGGCCCTAGACGATGTCTGAGGTGCGAAAAGCTACATCGCGGCCTTGTCGGATTGGTACTACGGCATGTTTCAAGTGTGGACAGGAAGGGCACTTTGCGCGTGAGTGTCCTACTGCGCCCAGGGTGGTACACTCCCAGCGGTTAACTACCAGGAATGTAGGTCAGACCAGTCACCAAGGACGTAGAGGAGCAGACACAGCGGACACAGTGATGCCAGGTATGCTCACTTGTCCTGTTCTGTTGTTTTGTGAGCCCTAGTGTGTCTTTTGCGTTAGTTGCTCTAGGAGCTTTGAGCGGTTGAGTTGATAGCTTCTCGGCTTAGCGTGTCCTGTTTGGGTTAGTTAGACCCGGGTAGGATTCATCTCTGGCAAAGGTTCAGTCCAATGTCCTTGAGAGTAGATGCCAGCCACTTGACTTGACGGTCCGAGACTTGAGTGTTTGGATGTCATTCGGGGGATGGCTTGGTTTTCTCTTTATGATGCTGGGGTTACCTGCGTCTGCAGCTCACGGTAGTCCGGAGTTCAGGAGGGATCTGAGGTAGGTGTCAGAGGGGACCCAGTAGAATGCCTAGAAGTTCGCTGTCAGCTGTCAGACTCGTAGGGTGTTTAGGAGGTCTGGGAACCAGCCTTAATCTCGTAGTGTTGTGAGAGTGATCAAGAAGGATGAAGCCGTGAGCCTAGGAGGGTACAGAGGCAGAAGAGAGCAAGAAAAGTCAGAGCAGAGAAGGAGGAAGAGAAGGATCAGAGTAGCGCAGCAGAAGCCTGTTGCGAGTTAAAGATGACGCCAGTGTAGTACAGATGAAGAAAGAAGGGCAAGGATCAGAGTGCGCAGTGGAAGCGTGTGCAGTTCTAGAGAGGCGTTCAATTTCGTTTGCTTGTTTGCTTGTTTGTTTGTTGTTTTAACATTCGGGGATGAATGTTTTTATAAGGGGGGTAGATTGTAATACCCGGCTCGTTCAGGCATCGGAATTCCTACCGTCCGGTGGAATCTCGGATGTTGGATTCGTGTTGAGGGGTATTGCAAGGGTAAACTGACGTTTTTACAAGGTGTGAAAAAGGTTTTCTAACCTGGTTTTAGGTGTTTTATGGTTTTGAAAGGAAAGGAAATGAGTTTTTGCAGAGAAAAGGTCAAGGAGGGAAAAGCAGAGGTTCGGCCGCCGAAGGTGGTAGAGTTTGTGCCCCCGAAAGCTAGGTTCGGCCGCCGAAGTTGGCTGAGTTGCGGGTGCAAGTTTGGCTGCCGAAGATGGTTGACCAAGCCACCTATAAAAGCCATTAGGTCGGTTCAAGAGGTAAGGTTTCTTCCTCTTCCCACCCAAGGTGAGCTCATATCCTCCTTGAGATGATTTCATGGTTTTTGGAAGTTCTTGCATGGTTTTTAATGAGTTTTATCCTTGTTTTGAAGAGTTGTGAGCTTGGAGCAAGGTTTTGGAGTTTGAAGCTCTTGAAGCTTGGTTTCTCCATGTTTTGAAGTTAGGATCACACCAACTCTAGTTCTTGAAGAGGTAAGTGTTGATCCTTATGATTTATGGTGTTTTAAGCACGTTTTATGGAAGGATAAAAGGGTAGGTTTGCATGGTTTGCATGAGTTGTGCATGAAGGGGTTTATGCATCCTTTATGCCTTTGTTTGCTATATGTGGTTATGTGATGTTGTGTGTGGGAGTGCAAGGTTGTTTAAGCTCCTATAGGTGTGTTTAAGGGTTTGTGCATGGTTTTAAGAGGTTATATGCATGTTAAGAGGGTGAGGAAGGTTTAGGGAGGCTTGTTGGTGCATGGATCTGGGTTCTGGAGGAACTCAGGTTCGGCCGCCGAAAGGAGTTTCGGCCGCCGAACCCTTGAGGAGGTGGGATAGGCCGCCTAAACTCGCCCCCGAAGGTTTGGACTTTCGGCTCTGGAGTGGAGATTCGGCCGCCGAACCTGCCGCCGAACATGCCTAACTTTTGTCTCTGGAGAGGACTTTCGGCCGCCGAAAGTGCCGCCGAATGTGCCCTGTTTTGCCTTCCTTTGCATGTTTTTCCATGCATGTCTATGGTGTTTTAGGGGGGTTTTTGGGGAGATGTTTGAGAGTTCTGTTAGAGTTGTTTGGCACCTCATATGAGTCCACCTGTGTAGGATCGGACCTGAGGCGAGGTGTGTAGCTCCAGTGTGAGAGTTGGCCCAGAGTGAGCCACAGCTTGGCTTCAGGTGAGTAGAACTAACTATGCATGTTTTACAGCTAATGATTAAAGATAGTGACAGTATGAGCATGAGACACGCATCATGGATGCCATATGATACTAGGTTGTACTGCATTAGAGATCACGAATATGCTGCATTGCATTCTTATTATTGATGGGATGGACCAAGGTGATCTCAGTAGCCCGCAACCTGTTATGTCTAGATAAGACCTTTGGGAGCTCCGCAGTTAGGGGCCGGGCTCTAGTACATGTAGTGACCTGGGAGTCCATAGGGGCCGGGCACCGACAGAGGGAGTTCTGGGATCATGTCTAATCCGAGATGTGAGATGTTTGTGCTGTGACACATTCCATGAAAGCATGTAATGAATGAACTATTTTAGGGTTTCTACTCACTGGGCTCTAATAGCTCACCCCATTCCCTTAACCCCAGTTTTGCAGGGCTAGAGTTCAGCAGAGTTCAGCAGAGTGAGCTATGGGAAAAGCAGAGTGTAAGCATGGGTTGCTGTGTTTGGCTGTAATAGCATAGCTAGGTTGTGATAGAGTGGCATGTGGCATGCATATGTATAAGAGAAGCTTGATGTATATGTTTCTGTAAGGCGATGTAAAGGTTAAGGATGCTATGTTATGTTATGCATGTTTATATAGTATAGTAGTGGACATGATGTATGGACATGATGTGTTCGCATGATGTATATACAGGTTATGCATGGAAAGAGCAGGTGATAAAGAGATAGAGTATAATGAGATAATGTCTAGAGTTGTGCTTTGCCCAGTGTATGCTGAATCCCTGGTGTATGCATGTGTCCTGTTTTACGTTTCTTGTTGAGAAATGTGTCAAGCTAGGCTTAACATATGATGTGTTTATATAACTCCAGTGATCAGGGAAGAAAGGGTATAAAACCCCTAGACCCATCTGAGAGGGAAGAAAGGGTATAAAACCGCTTGACCCATAACGGAAAGTAAGGCTAGCCTGTAATATGCTGACCCAAAGAGAGTGGGTTCTATGTTTTCAGCTGAGTAGTAGATCACTGGTGTAGGCCTTGTCGGCTGTGGTTTTACGGTTAAGCCTGGTGGTTTTACAGACAAGGTTTTAAAAGCTAGTGTTCTAGTTGGATCATGTATGGGATTGATCAGGTACACAGAGTTCAGTTTAGGCTTGCTACGGGTCCCGGCGGCCTTAAGCCGATCTGGATCCTAGCGCCGAGCAGTTTGGGCCGTTACAGAGGGGTATCGGTTTCCGGGCTGTTACATTAGGGGACAACACAATTTCTTCAATTCGGCAATTCTCGCAAGGCGCGACAGAAGTGCAGATCTCCTCTCTTCGGTTTCATTTTCTTTTCCTTTTAATTTTCTGTTTTTAATTCAGCCAATGAGTGGCTGATTTCTTTAATTCTAATTGAGAATTGGTTGAAACTAAGGTTGTTTAATGGGTTGTGAGATCTGGACATAAATTATTGTTTTTGGTTTTGTTCAATATTTATGCAATTGATGCTTTAATTATATGATTACTTTGTTGTTCTGATCAAATTGGCCACTTGATTTTAATTGCAAAGTTAATTGATTGTTAGTTGGGATTATTTTTAGTCCGTAATTGCTTAAAATATTCTGACCTTAGAACACTTGGTGTAAAAACCAAGAAATTGCATGATCTAGCGTTATCTCCATACGTTTGGGTAGCTAGGATTGGATCTCTCTATTTCTTTATGCAATTGACAATTGTTTTGATGCCTATGGCCCAAGGACGTTCCTTGGCAATTTGTTAATTAGTAATTGATTAGAGGACGTTCCCTAATTAATTTTATCATAAGGAGAGACATGGTGGTGAGAAACATCTTCCACCTCCATAACTAATCTATTGAACCAATCAAGATAATCTAAGTTTCAATGATCAATCCAAACAACCAAAGTGGATCCATACCTTCAACTAGACTTTTCTCATATTGATTTCCTCTTTTATTTTAATTATTTGCTTTCTATTATTACTCTCATTATTAGTTACTACAATCAATCTTAAACTCCCCATTTTACTTTTACTGCAATTTATTTTTACTTTCAGTTTATCTCGTTTGATCCCACTTTCAGTTTTTATCTCATCTTTAATTTATTATCGTTCCAGTTTATTTTCTTGATCATAAAAAGAGAAATAGGTGAGTTCTCAATTCTCTGTGGATTCGATCCTTTCACCACTATCTACAAGTGTAAATTTGTTGATAACCAGAAAGGTTATTTTTGACCGGCTTCGACAACCGCGAGTCAGCAGCCTACAAAAAAACCACAATTCACACAACTTTCAAACTCAACCAAGAGCCTATGTCCTACATACACATACATACCCTGTAACGACCCGAAAATCGGACCGCTACCGGCGCTAGGATCCAGATCGACTTAAGGTCGCCGGAACCCGTAGGAAGTTCTTCAGATGTGAGGGAGGTTATGGAAGAGGATCAGAGGAGGGATGGGAACCTGGATGTGAGCATGCAGGAAGAAGGGACAGGGGAGTCTTAGGGAGGCGTTCAGGCCTCGGGCTATGGTTTTCCACCCCATTATCCACCCTTCCCACAGGGTTCAGGGTATCCGATGGGAGGCACCTCGGATTACTCCAGCTTTAACCCCTACCCTACCTACATGCCTTATCCACCTTTCTACCCACCCTACACACAGTACCCAGCTTATCCACCCTCACCCTTCTATCCAAACCTGGCAAACCCCGCCTCGGGGAATGCTGCACCTCCACCTCCACCACCTACAGAACCAGCAGCCCCAGTTACTCAACCTCCTAGACCTAGCTCAGTTGATGGGAGCAAGGTAAAGATGACAGACTACCTCAAGTTAGATGCTCCCAAATACAAGTCAGGGGATGACCCCTTTGAGTATCTGAGAGTAGTGAAGACAATAACTGATGAGCTAGGGGCAAGTGACAGCAGGGCCATTCAGATGGCAGGGTTCACTTTAAAGTGCAAGAAGGCACGGGAATGGTTCAAGTGTTATGTGGACCCGAGACTAGACGGTATGACATGGGAGGAATTTGCGAATGAGTTCGCTGGATGGGCTTTTCCAGACAGTTCTAGAGAACTGAAGATGATTGAGTTTGAGCAACTGAGGCAGTCAGAGCACATGAGTGTAGAGGAGTTCACGGATAAATTCTTGGAGCTATTGCCTTTTTCAGGGCAAGCTCTAGATTCAGATACGAAGAAAGCCAAGAAATATGTTATGAAGCTGCATTCCAGGTACTCCTCGTTGGTTCAGTCAGCTGAGAGAGAAAGTTTCCACACTGTGGTGGATATGGCTCGAAGAATGGAGGCAAGTGCTATAGTTGAGGGGTCAGTGAAGCAGTCAGTGACCCAGTCTTCAGGGGTTAAGACCCCAAACAGAGGAGGACCAGGTTTCTCTTCTCAGAGCTCAGGTAAGAAGAGGTGGGATAGCACCACCAAGAAGCCGAAGAAGAATAAGTTTTGGAACAAGTTGAAATCCGGTCTGGGATTCGGCGGTGGCTCGAGCTCAGGCTCAGATGGTACAGAATGCCAGAGATGTGGAAGACCACACAGGGGAGTGTGTCGAGCTGGGACTAATGCATGTTTCAGATGTGGACAGGAGGGACACATAGCTCGGGATTGTCCTAGAGCGCCTTTTATGGGCCAGCCCCAGCAGACAGCTTCTGGTAGTGTGGCACAGCCAGCAGTTCCAGCCACAACTCAGGGCAGTGGCAGAGGTAGAGGGAGAGGGGCAGCCTCTTCTTCTGGTTCCCGAGGTGAAGGTCCATCAGCTCCAGCCAGGATCTTCACCATGACACAGCAGGAGGCTAACACATCCAACACCGTGGTGTCAGGTAATCTCGTCATTGGGTGTTCTGATGTGTATGCATTAATGGACCCGGGTGCATCTCATTCATTTATTGCTCCGAGAGCCGTTGAGAGGTTAGGTCTGATAGTCTCTGGGTTAGAGTGTCCCCTATGGGTCAGTGGACCCAAGTGTGACCCGTCAGTGGCAGTGTCAGTATGCCAGTACAGTCCAGTTTTTATTGAGGGAAGATGCCTCTCCGCCGACCTTGTGGTTCTAGATTTGACAGATTTTGACGTCATTCTAGGGATGGATTGGCTATCTACCCATGGTGCTACCTTGGACTGCAGGGACAAGGTAGTCAGATTCAGAGATCAGAACGGATCAGAGGTCGTCTTCAGAGGAGACAAGAGGGGCACACCTAGAGGTCTGATATCAGCTCTTCAGGCTCGTAGGTTGCTTAGGAAGGGATGTCAGGGGTACTTAGCTCATGTGAGAGAGCTAGACAGTCAGGTCAGGGAGCCGGCCTCGGTGCCAGTTGTCAGAGAGTTTCAGAATGTCTTTCTTGATGAGCTTCCAGGTTTACCACCTGCTAAGGAGATAGAGTTCGAGATAGAGTTGATGCCTGGAACTAGACCGATCTCTATCCCTCCCTACAGGATGGCTCCAGCCGAGTTAAAGGAGTTGAAAGAGCAATTGCAAGAGCTGGTAGAAAAGGGTTTCATCCGACAGAGTACCTCACCTTGGGGTGCTCCGGTCTTGTTTGTGAGGAAGAAGGATGGATCCCTTAGACTTTGTATCGACTACAGGCAGTTGAACAAAGTCACTACCAAGAATAGGTACCCATTGCCTGGGATCGATGATCTATTCGACCAGCTAGCCGGAGCGGGTTGTTTCTCCAAAATAGATCTAAGATCGGGGTACCATCAGCTAAGGATAAGGGATGAGGATGTGCCAAAGACGGCTTTCAGGACCAGATATGGGCATTTTGAGTTCCTTGTGATGCCGTTCGGGTTAACTAACGCCCCTGCAGCATTCATGGATCTCATGAACAGAGTGTTTAGCCAGTACCTGGATCACTTTGTTATTGTCTTCATAGATGATATCTTGGTGTATTCCAGGAATGCAGAGGAGCATGCCCATCATCTGCGGTTGGTCTTGCAGACTTTGAGGGAACATGGCTTGTATGCCAAGTTCTCTAAATGTGAGTTCTGGCTGAGGAGCATTTCG
Organism: Manihot esculenta; assembly: GCF_001659605.2. NCBI lineage: Eukaryota > Viridiplantae > Streptophyta > Magnoliopsida > Malpighiales > Euphorbiaceae > Manihot > Manihot esculenta. The sequence continues at coordinate 12,836,442 of NC_035171.2, forward strand.
TTCTTGGGGCATGTAGTGTCAGAGAATGGTATTGAGGTAGATCCCAAGAAGACAGAAACTGTGGCTAACTGGCCTAGACCCACTTCAGTGACAGAGATTAGAAGTTTCTTGGGTTTGGCAGGTTACTACAGGAGGTTCGTTCAGGACTTCTCAAAGATAGCAGCTCCTCTGACCAGACTAACCAGGAAGAATCAGAAGTTTCTGTGGACCGACCAGTGCGAGGAGAGTTTCGAAGAGCTTAAGAAGAGGTTGACTTCAGCACCAGTGTTAGCTCTGCCATCTAGTGATGAGGACTTTACAGTCTTTTGTGATGCGTCCCGTGTGGGACTGGGTTGTGTATTGATGCAAAATGAGAAGGTGATTGCTTATGCTTCTAGACAGCTAAAGAAGCATGAGTTGAATTACCCCACACATGACCTTGAGATGGCAGCAGAAATCTTTGCACTCAAGATGTGGAGGCATTACCTCTATGGGGTGAAATGTGAGATCTTTACAGATCATAAGAGCCTGCAGTACATCTTGAGTCAGAGGGATCTGAATCTGAGGCAGAGGAGGTGGGTGGAGCTGCTGAGTGACTATGATTGCAAGATTCAGTATCATCCGGGTAAGGCGAATGTCGTGGCAGACGCCCTAAGCCGGAAGTCACTAGGCAGTCTATCCCACATCGCGGCAGAGAGGAGACCAGTGGTGAAGGAGTTTTACAAGCTCATTGAGGAAGGTCTACAGTTGGAGTTGTCTGGTACAGGTGCCTTGGTTGCTCAGATGAAAGTGACACCCGTGTTTCTAGAGCAGGTGGCTCAGAAACAGCATGAGGACCCAAATTTAGTGAAGATTGCCAGGACCCAGAAACAGCTTACCCTTCTAGAGAATTTCGACATCTGCCAGTCCACCGAAAAGTAGAATTCTGATGCCGGACTCTAGCCGTGTATTACATACCCAACCTTTCACTTACATGCAATTACATATTTAAGTTCTTCATGCATTAACACCAAAGGATTTAAAATTTAGAACTCATCCCTTGAAGAAGAAGAACCATAGCGAAAAATTTAATAAATAAATTGAAAAATTCATAAAAATATGAAAGAGAGGTGGAGCTCACCTCTACTCGAAAATGGAGAAACTTTTCTCCATTTTCGGATTGAATATAATTTATAAGTGAGTCTGCTAGACTACTTTCGTCGACCGAAAACGTCTTCAGCGTCTAAAAATTATTTTATTAAAAAATTATTTTTAAAAAAATTAAAAGTACCTCTAAACTTCATTTGAAAAAAGATTATTTTATCATTATCTAAAATTCTTATCATAGAATTTTGGATTACAATAAAAATTTCGTCAAAGTCAAAGATTTCAATACTAAAATTTAGATAGGTTTTACATATTCTATAACTGTGAATATTTTATAACTATTATACGAGTTATTTTATCACCCATATTCTTAATTCCTTATGAATAAAATAACTACAGAGTGCTAATACCAAAATAGACCAATTTAATTAAACAACATTTAGTATCTATTTGTTTGTAAAAATAATTTATGAGAAAATATTTTTCAAAAAAATAAACTTTATTTTTATTTTTTAATATTAAAAAAAATATTAATAAATTTAAATACAGTGTTTGTTCATAAGATTTTAAAGTTAGAAAATAATTTCCTCTTTTGAAAGAAGTAACCTATTTTCTTTAAAAAAAACTTAATTTCTTATTAACTAAAAAAATATTTTTCATTAACCACTTTTTCTGTTTATCTATTACTTTTTTTTTCATTGCCACTATATCCTTTTAGATTTTATCATAGATAGAATTACAAAGAAAATTATTGACTAATTTAACTTTTTTTTATTAACAATGCTAAAAATGTTGTAACTGATTTTCTAAGTGTTTTAATAATTAAATTTTACTGTTTAAAATTGAAAAACTAGAATATAAACATGAATTTATAAAAAAGTTAAGTTATTTTTCCTAATAGACAAAAAGAATTTACATAAAAATGTAAATTTTAAAAAAAATAAGTTATTTCATCCAATAAATAAAAATATAATTAATTAATAATAATAATAAAGTTACGAGATAACAATCTCATATTTTAATTAAAATTGATTTGATTTATAATTAAAATTGTGATAAATTTTAAAATTTTGATTTAATTTTTTAATATTAAAATTAAAAAAAATGTTTAAATTATTTAAATTAATAGATTTATATTTAAAAACTCATTAAAATATTTTTTTGGTTAATAAAAAAACATTTCATCAAGAAATTAACATACCCTTTTTAATTTCCCAAATAATCAATATTCCAAACTCCTTAACCCTAAATTGATTGGATTCACAATCTGATCAAGTTTAAATCCATGGCGATTCCAAAACAAATTAGGGTCACCTTGAACTTCCCTTTTATAAACCCTAATTACAAATTTTCACTCGTCAAACTCCTGAACCCCTTTTACAGTAAAGTCTCATTTGCTCAAGATTTTTTTCACAAATTAATGATTCAATTTATTATTTTTTTAGAAAAAGAGAACTAGACACTAGTGGTAGAGAAAACCTTAATTGAAGAATAATGCTAAAATTTATTCTTAAAATCATAAAATTTTAAATTTAATTTCAATAAAATTCAAATAAAAAACATGAATGAGTTGTGTTCCTATCTCTCCTTTTATTTTAACCAATTAATCATCAGCCAGTGAACTAAAAGTTGATCATATGAGAAATTAATTTTTTTATAATTATTAAACTCAATGATAAAAGTACTTGCAATGGTAAATTTTACGGATGAAATAATAATTTATTTGAGAGGTATTAAAATTTTTCACATTTTATTAATACTTGAGAAAATAAATATTTGAATACTTAAAGAATATGAATTAAAATTTTAAGTAATTTTATTTAATTTTTTAAAGAATAAATTACACTTTAATCTCCCAATTTTAATATAATTAATATATTAATTCTTATATTTTTAAAATTAAAATTTTAAATTTTTATATATTTGATCTATTTAAAATTAGAATTACTTCACCCATTATAAATATTAGTTTATAAATATTAATTTAAAGTTAATGGATAATTAAATTTTTAAAAGTAAAACTTTTTCTTAAAATACTTTTTGTAAAAATCTACCATCTATTTAAACATTATTTGATACCACTTATAAATTATTGAAATTATAAATATTTTAAAAAATTTTTAAAATTATTTAATTTTAAATTATTTTAATAATAAAAATTAAAGAATAAAAAATGTTAAAATTTAATTGACTATAATAATTTAAATAAAAGTTAATGAAAAATTAAATATTTTTTTAAATGAAAAAAATATTAAAATGTTTAAATTTTAATAAATTTGGAATAATTGATGGAATCTTAATTTTTTAATATTTTTAATTTAAAAAAATAATAAAGATACTTTTATGATTTTAATAGTAAGAAATGAATAAAAAATTAAAATATAAATAAATCGATTATAAAAAAATTTAAATATTTAATTTTAAAAATGTAGAGATCGATTAATTAATTATAATAAAATTTAAAAATTAATATTTAATTTAGAATATTTTTATATTTTTAATTATAAAAATAAATTAAAAATTTTTTTATTTAGATGATTCGATTATAAAAAAATTTAAGTTGAAAATATAATTTTTTTTAATTAATTACAATATATAAAAAAAGAAATAACTTTCCTTTCAAAGAAAACAAAAGCAATTGGGGCAACGGGCGGATAAGACATGCGAGCAGATTTTCCTAATCCAACACAGTCCCAGGAAACATGAAAGAAAAGATAACGTTGTACTAAGAGGAAAGAAAATAAATGAAAAAGATGGTTATGATAAATCAGACGTCAAATCAAAATTCAATTACTCGTTGTTATTTTAAAATCATTCGGTTATAACGTTTTTAATATTTTATAAACTCAAATTATTTAATTATATTATTAAAAAATTATTAAAAAATTATTAATTAATTTTAATTTGAGATATTAAATAATATATATTTTTAAAATTATAAAAATTAAATAATATTAAAAATAAAATTATAAAAATTAAATAATATTAAAAATAAAATTATAAAAATTAAATAATTTAAATATTAAAAATAGCTAACAATTTTTTAATAGAAAAATTAAAATATTAAATTTACTTGTATAAAAAAGTTAAATTTTATAAAATATAAAAATATTTCAATTAAATAATTTTAAAATAGAGATAACTTAATTTTATAAACAAAGTCAGAGAGTCTTGATCATAATTTACCCCTTAAATTATTGTTAATTCAATTCACTTGAATTTAATTTACAAACTTAGAATATAATTTTAATTAAATTATTATTAATTCGATTTAATTTCATTTTATAAATTTATTAATTAATTCTCTTATTAATCTTAAGAGTTAACTATTGAAAAAATAAAATGTCTCAATAGAAGAAATTTATTCATACAACTTTTTAAAAATATTAATAATATTTTAATATATTTTTTAAAATCTATAGATGAATTACTAATGAGATTTTACACATTTTAAATATGTTAATAAATAAAATTAATAAAAAAACTCATTAACATATTTTTTAAAATTTTAAAAAGTATTTTTTGAAAATAAAAATTTAAAGACAACTAATGAATATTTCATTCTTTAATGTTAAAATAAAGAAAAAGGAAAGTCAGGCACCAATTGCGAAAAAGTGCGGGTGTGGGGTCAACTTCTGTGTCGTAAATCGTCGGCTTGTTGCGAGAGAGTTTGTGGCTCAGGTGAAGAGCGAATAAAAGAGCGAGAAAAGCTCCAAGTAGTAAGAGAGAGAGAGAAGGGAGGCCAAGATAGCTCCGCTACGGTATGATCACCTGCTCTTTTCTTCGCCGCCGTTGCCACTGCTCTCTCTACACACCTCCCTATCTACAAATTCCTCAGGAATTCAAAATTTCCTACTTCAAAAAGAAAGCAAGATGCTGACTCTTTCCCTCCTTCTTTCTTCCGCCTCCTTTCACTTTTTCTCTCTGGATCTGCGAATTCTGAGCCTGTTTCGCCGTCGCTTCGCTGCGTTTGTCTGCAAACTTTGTAAGTTCTAAAGTCTTTTCTCTATTGTTTCCAGTGGCGGCTTCTTACTTCCTTTGTTACTTAGATGTGAATATTCGTTTGTGTTCATCTGATTCCGTATGAATACGCATACGATTGTGTATCTGCGTACGTATGCAGTATTAGGCTTAATTCCACTTGCACGTTTCTGTACTATGAGTCTATGAGGCCACTACATGTTCTGCTGTTTGTGTTTTGATTATTTTTTTCTTCTTCCTCTAATGACTCGTTTATCTTCAAATTGTTGGCGGGATGCTTCTGAAAGTGGAGGTTCTTTTTTCTTCTTTCCAAATAGAAGATAGAGAAAATCCATAGGTTTCTTTTTGCTCACCTGGGTTTTTTGTATGTGAAATAGTGTAGCTTTTTATTGTCAATTGTGGAATGATGTGAAGTCTCTATATTCTGTCTGATTCATAGTTTGTGTTCGACATTTGTTTTCAACGATGAAAAGTAAAATTTGGAGCTTGTTTCAAGGCATACTGTAGTAGAAATTAGTGAATTACAGTTTCGAAGAGTTTCAACCTCATTGATGCAACTGCATACACACTTCAATTCCAGTTCAGCCCTTGCTGTTTCATTTTTTTTTTTCTCAGAGTTTAATATAATAGGTGAGTTAGAAAGTTTCAAGTTCTTCCAAGACTCCTCGGTTGGAGATACTTTTACTAATTTCAGATAACTCTTGATTTATGATTAACACCGACTTGTCTAACAAAACTGAATAGCAACAACGATTCATAGAGCTGACTCCAATTGGTTTGGGATTAAGGCTTAGTTGTTGTTGAAAAAGCAAAGTGACAAAAATTATGAGAGGGAGGAGTATAATTTATGATTTCATTTATTTATTTGCCTTGCCAATTGTTTAGTGCTGGTTCTCCTTAATATTAGTAATGTTATTTTGTTCATAATAACTCATTAAAAAAAGAAAGAGGGGGCTGGCTGATTATGATTTTGGCTTTGAACTCGGACAGAAAAAGGAAAGAAGGCTGTGATTATGGTCTTATAGCTGTCCGTTATTCTGTAAGCTATGCCAATATAGTTTGCCAGTTTGAGATCATCGCCCAATATAATTTAAATGTTCTTTCTCCAGTACCTTTTTGCTGGGTAGAGAAATTTTATACTCCTCAAGATTTTGGCTTTAACATTGGCTTTGGACTGCATCTTCAGGTGACTTTTGATGAGCACTTGAGGGATAATAGTATAGTACTTTTGAAGCATAATTCGGCTGTTCCTCCTTGTCATGTCTGATCAGGCTGTGAAATCAGATAATGGTAAGGACGAAATTCCTGAAAAGTGTCATCCCTGCCAATCTGTTTGGATGTCTCACTGGAAACATCCAAGTTACAGGTCAGTAGATGACATTCAAAATCAATCATCACTTCATTATGAATCTGGGGAAGATAGGAACAGAGCCAAGCAACAAGCTTTGCTTGGCGAGGCAGATATAGAAAGAGAAAGCTCTAAGTTTGTGAAGGAGTTCAGAAAAATGCGCAGGGCCTTAGTGAATGAAAGTACTGCAACGAGTTCAAAAAAATTGAGGCATGAAACATTTAAAGGCCAGCATTTTCCAATGCTCAGATATTCTCAAAATGGAGCGGGTGTTTTATCTCTGAAGAACGCCGAGTCCTCTAGCCATTACGAAGGAGCCTTAAGTTCACAAATTGGTCCTACTTCTGGATGTGATTTTCCTTTGGGTGGAACTGACAACTGTTTACCCTCAATGCTTGACTGTACTCCTTCCAAAACAGAAATTCAACCAATAGAATATCATTTTGAGCCTGAGGGCATCATGTCAAATCCAGAGCAGCTGGTCAAGGCCAATAAATTGCTTGAAAAGAATGTAAAAGATTTTTCAGCACCTCTCAAGGATGAATTATTGGGGTCAACTTCTAGAGTTTTGCCATCTCAATTTAACAGAGTAAGAACTCCAACCGAGTCCCTTGTCCATAGGGAAGATTACGTTGATCAACCAAGCAGTAACACTTTTATTGATCAGAAGAAAATGAATAGCAATGCAGCTCTATTGATACATAGTCCCTCAACAAGCGATAATCGCCCAAGAGTCTTGGTTGGTGAACATATCCCAAAGATGCCAAATCAGATCAGGCCTCCAGATATAAGATTATATAATGGGTCTCATGAACCGCCTGGAATTCCCTCTTCTGTCCATGATGTGAAGACTATGAGAATATATACCAATATAGACTCTGTAAAGGAGTTTATTGGAGGTCCTTCAAAGTTTTCTCAAACTACTCACCACTTCTTGTTCACTCAAAAGACTGATGTAAACTTATCTGATGGGGGTCAAATATTCAGAGAGTCTACAATAGCCACCAAAATTGAAGGAAATCCAATGAGTGAACTCCTCAGCTTATCTCCTGATTTTGGTTTGAATATTAAGCATGGAGTGAAGCTACAAACTCTGGACATCTGCAAAGATAGTGAAGGAAAAGACAGAATTGAAAATGACCATACATCTGGCATTGATTTAAAGAACGAATCATCAGATAAAACTGACACCATGGATATGGACACTCTTCGGGAGAAGCATCTCTCTGGTACGTATTAACATCTATGCTAAGGACTTAGGTTTTTGTGTCTTCTAGTAAATTGACATAGATATATTTCCATGTTTTGGAAGACAAGGTAGAAAATAATGGTAAAAAATATAGGTAGTCTTGCTAAGATCTAGCATCGTGGTTAGTTTAGTGCTTATTTTGGTATTTTAGCAAGTCTTTTTTTTTTTTCCCCTACTGCAGGTGTGGATTCATTCCTCCTAAAAAATAAGGTAAATTTTGCTATTTTTAATCCTTCTTTTTTAAAATTTTTTATTTTAGTAGGTGTGTCGCTGCAAGGGCCGCTTGAAAATCAGTTGCATTCTCAAAAGGGAGTGCCTGGTTTTTATTTTTCTCCGGTTCTGGTCAAAGAGTTTATATAGCTTGGTACTTGCTACTAAAGGGGTATTTTTGTCATCTATTATTTTTTACAGTTTGATTTACATAGCAGGAATATATTATAAATTTCACAAACATAATCTATATATATATATATATAGCAAGCCGAGCGTTCCTAAGAAGTTGACATGTGTCATCTCTTAAGAGGAGTGTAGCTTGCTATTTTGACATATGGAACTCCTAATTATGATCTATTTTTTATGCCTAATTTATTAGTTTTAATTTATGATAGTTTATTTTTATTTAATTAGTGGTAAATTAAATTATTAATATTAATATTTATTTTTAGATGATATATTGGAAAAAATAAATTTTTAAAATTTTTAAAATTATTATATTTTTATATTTACTTTTGATAACGTAAAAATACAAAGAAAGTAGTGACAAAAATATATAAAAATAATAATTACTTATTACAATATTAATTATTTGCTTACAAAAAAATTAGAAAGAGTGACCAATTTCTAAAATTACCTAACTTCTAATTTATATTTATACACTACTAGATTTATTAATAATTTTAAATTATTTGATTTAATCAATAAAAATTATTTAAAAATGTGAATTAAATAAATATTTTAAACATTATTTAATAAATCGTCAATACAAATTTGAATTTAATGTGATTATATTATAAAGTAATAAATTTTTATGTTTGTTTATAATTTTTCAAGTTTTTTATAAATTTGATTATAAGTGGGATTTAAAAATAAATTCATTGTCCTATACATATTTAATTTTAAATGGGATAACAATTTTATAACAAGATAAAAAATAATTTAAAGAAACTCATTAAGAATATATATTCAAGCAATTTTTAACAAAAAAATGGTAAATAATTTTTTCAAATGAGAAATATGTAAACAATAATTATAAACAGTTATTGTATGTATAATAGTTGTATTATAGCCATTGATTATGGTGGGTCTCATGTAGGTCCCATCATAATCAATGGTTAGTACGCAACCGTTGTGCATACAACACTTGCATGAATAATTTTTCTAAATTTTGGGGTCAAAAGCTTTATAGGCTGTTTGCTTGTGCATTTATCCTGACATGCGATTAGTGACAACAAAATGCAGTGGTTATATAATATCTGGCATATTTGAAACTCATTGTCTGTTGATTGGATGACAAGGCTCGTAGTCATCATATGAATTTTGTAGGACATTGAGGGGACCCAACAAAAGTCACCAACAACTCATACTGCAATATCTTCAGACAGAGAAGAGAGTAGAAGCAGACTGCCTAATGTAGAGCTTCCAGAGGTTAACCAGGAACGTCCTGTAGTCTCAGGTGTGGCAAATTCAGATGATACAGACACGGACACCTCGAGAACCCAGAGTTTAGATGCGGAACACTTGCTTTCCCATGCTGACCGTTCCATAAATTTAAAATCTAATGCTTGTGCTGATGGTCCATTGGGATTGGATCCATATAGCAGATGGGTTGAACGTCTCAAACCAAGTGGTTTCGAGTCTTTTGGTCATGGTACTAAGAGCTCAAAAATGGAGGAAGCAACTTCTCATGAAAAAGTTAACAAGTTATTCAGCAAAATGCCCAACTGCAGCAAAACTAGTTCAGCTCCAAAGATGAACAGGTCTTATCATAAAGAACAGATGATGGATTCTGCAGAATTACTGAGGAATGCTGAATCCTCATCTGCTGACTCGATGAGGGAAAGGCAAGACATAAAACTTTCACATTCTTGGATCCGGAGGTGGTGTCATAAACCAGCCTCATCCTCTAAAAAGAAGTCTGAAGCTGTGGTGATATGTGAACCTCAGAGTTCAAAGGCAACAGTAGACAACTTCCAGAAGCAGCAGTTTCCGAGCATTGCTGCTATGGCTTTGATGGGGAAGGCCATGACTGGTTTTCGCCCATGTGAGTTCAATAAAAGGGGGTCTTTTATAGTTTGGAACACCAAAGGTTTCTGAGCAATCAACCCGAGGATGAAGAGTCAACAAGAGGATGGAATCTTTGGCCATCAATCTCCTACGAAATCAGCGGGGAGAATGTCAATATGTATATGGCCTGAATGTTAGTCTGGTATGTGCCTTCCTGAATTTGTTTCCCTTTCTGGCCCATTTTCTTTATTTGCCCCTTTGTATGGAAATAATAAAGTTGTGTATGGGTCATTTGATAAGAGATTTGGCAGAGGCCTTCTTTCATGGAGGTTGAAAGGGGCAATCTCCAATCTCACCCTCTATCACATGATAATGTAAATTTGAAAGAACTTGGCCATGTTGCAAATGTAGCCTTTTATCCTCCATATTGCAATGAAGCTTGAGCTATCAGCGCAGGGGCACATATTTCTTTAGACTTGGATGCATAAAGGTATCTTTGGTTTCTGTAATTTAATATGATCAATTCTATGGATTTAGCACCTAAGATGAATTTCTGTATGATATTTTTGCACCATTTTTAAAATTTACATTATCATGTGATAGAGGGTGAGATTGGATTGGATTTTCATTATGAATGTTTTTAATTTTTCCTTTTTAACCTCAAAATCTTCATGTTTATGCTAATTTTCAAATAACTTATATTTTAAAATTTTTATTATTATTATCTACTATGAGGTAGTTGTAATTTTTTTTTTTAATTTTCTTAATATCTAGTGTGAGATACGATTGCACAGTTAATTCAACTCTTTTAACTAAATTAAAACTGAGTTATAAATCATTTAAATATTTTGGAGAGATCATCTTTTTTTTTAATAGTAAAATATATTTATATTATGACTATCGTTAAGCAATTTATACCGTTATAAAATAGTAATATATTTGAAGAATATCATAATAAAACAGATAATTTTTCTTCTCAATTACCACCACTATTGCCATCCCCATCTATTGGAGTTTAAATATTTTATTTTTTAAAAAATATAATTTTTTAAAATTTATTATTGTATATTAATGGTATATAATAATAAATATTAAAATATTTTTTTATTGTAATTGAATTTAACCATGTATGAATTTATATTTGATTATTATTTTAATTTTAAAATTTTAGAGAAAATATTTTTTTAATAGATAGAGTAAATTCATATGAAACAATTATTTTATAAAATAATATTATATAATAATAATATAAAAAATTTTAATATTCACATAAGGCGACAATTGACTAGTTTAGTTATAATAGAATATAAAAACTGAACTACTGAAACTCAGTATCTTCAATTCGGTTATCAATTAATGACTTTTTTTTTTTTTAAAAAAAAAATTGTTTTATTCAGTTATATTTTTATTTGGTAATTGAACCGGCTAAATTAACAATTTTTTATTATTTGATTATAATTTTGTTAATATCATTAAATTTATAATAATTACTTTACTAAAGTAAGTTTTGTTATTTTTTATATAAAAAATTGTTATATATTTTTATTGATATATTTATTTAATTAATTAATAATCTAAATATAAAAATATTTTTTTAAAAAATTTTATGTCATTTAATTATGTTATAAGGTATAACCGACTGAATATTTCAGTTTTGATTTGAGTAAATTTAATTTTTTTTTTAAATTTTAGTTTAATTTTATTAACTGAATGTGGACCCCTACCCCTTGTCCACAATGTTGCAAGAATATAGAATATATTTGATCACTTGTAATTAGCACAATTATGGAGAGAGCTCTGCGGAGTGTTCACGGATTTTACATAGAATCAATAATAAAAATTATATTTTTATAAAAAATGATGAAATTAAAATTATTATAATAATTAATATAATAAATTATAGTAATTTAAATTTAATAAATTAGTTATTTAATATTGTAATAATTATAACAATTGATTTAGAGTATTATAATCATAATTTTACTTTTTATTATATTTTAATTATTTATATTTATTTACTTTTTATAATTATTTAAATTAAATAAAATTTTAATTTGATAATATTTTATACAATTTATTTTATTAATTTTTTAATTATTTTATATTTTTATCATAATTAATATTTTTATAATAATTTAAATCGATTATATATATTTATTTTATGCAATTATTCACATCATATAAAATATTTATAATTAAATTATATTAGTTATAATTTTATAAAATTATTAAATAAATAAATAATAATAGATTGAGATAATAAAAATTTTTTATATATTATTTTGTTATAAAATTATTACTTTACGGCAAAGGTGCATGCACCTTTAAAAGTGCATCTTTTTGCATCGTATTAACTCAATTTTTATAAATATATTTTTACTATTTTATTTATTATTAAAATAAAAAATAGAATAAATTTATTTTAATAATAAAAATATAATAAAATTTTTATTACAATATTAATAATATAATATATTAAAAAATAGTAAGTTATCAAAACATCATATAATAGTGACAATAAATATAATAAAAATTATATTAACAAATAATAAAAAATCAAAAGGTTACGTATTAATAGTAATTTAAAAAATAATAAATTGTATTTATTATATATAAATTAATTATTATTTTATATAAATATAAAATTATAAATATATTTGCATTATAAATATGTAAAATTAATTGTGTTATTTATAAACTTTCATATTTAAGTTTAATAGTGATAATTGTTAATCTTTAGTAAATTTATTTTAGAATCCAAATATAATTATTTTTTAATTATAAATTAATATATTATATTAAAAAGTTATAAAAATCACATATTAATAATAATGAAGAAAAATTTAAAAATAGCTCTGTGCAAACAAGGTAATGCTGCATATATTGACTCTCTCTCTCTGCAGAGCCCACAAATGGGTGCGCAGAGGAAAATGGATCCAAAAGAAAAGACTTGGTAAACTCCCCACCAATTCATTCACCATACAATTATATCTTACATTCAATTGTCAATTGAAGTATTGAATTTGAAAGCATGCATCTTTTGAAATGCAAATTGAACACGGCTCCTCAAGCATCTTTTGTCCTATTTCAAGCACGGTATATGATCTACTTTCGCCTGTCTCATCTCCACCATTGTTCCTGGCTTTGATATGAGTTTTTTCACATTCCTTCAATATCTCATTCAATGTCTGCATCATGGTCTACAACATCAGCTATAAGAACACTTAGGTACAGTGACAGATTCTCCTCCTACAACAATTGGATCTCATCTCTTACACCATCACCAGCTTTTAATTCCTCAACTAATGCAGAAAGAATCATATAAACCAACTCAAAATATTCTCAAACAAAAACAACAGGATTAAATTGCAGAATGTACCCGGAGAGTTTTGGTTGCCAAGAATAGAACTTTTGTGATCATTCTCCATCTTTCTCCACCACCCTACTCCTACCATCTTCTGGGATCTTCATTCCAACTTCATGTTGCCTGATAGTGAACCACCTTCTTTCTTTCTTGCATTACCAGATAATTCTATGCTTAAACAATCTGCAGATTGGATGTTACTGTAAATATTAGTCATCTTTATCAGAAGAGGACAGGCTTCTTGTCGCTATATAACCCAACAATTATTACCAGCCAGCATCACTAAATAAAAAATATAAAGATATGACATTAGACGGAAGTGACATTGTGAAGCTGATTTAAATAACTAATGATTGGAGAATTATACCAGCCTTTGATGAATAGAGGAAATGCTTGAAACCAGAAACATGATGCAGTTGCTTAATTCTCCTGCTAATAATTATCTGCAGCTATTGACATTGAGAATGATTGTATATATATTTTAAAAAGCAATGCAATGCACATATATTAAGCCTCGTTATTCATATATTCACATAAAGCTTCTACTGTATACTACACATAAAGGCTTCATAATATTATTAAAAAAAGATCCACACTGATACAAAGTTTATCAGCTCATATAGATAGTCTCTAAAAAGAAATGTTCTAAAAGAAACTACGTAGCTAATTGATATGCTCTTTTGATTTATTTGGAGGCTTATTGCGACCATAACACTAGAAGGAAGCTCTAGTTTTATGAGCACTGGACGAGCCTGTAATTTACATAGTGATAAAGAAGGTGCAGCTTGCTTCTTCTCAACAGAACAAAATGCTGCCATTATCATCACTCCTCATGTCAGCTTCTTCGCTACGCAATCAACAGGTTACCTCTCTTAACACCCTTGTACAGCCAACCAGTCCTTGAACATGCTCTGGATCCATTTATATTACTGTGCCATCTTCTATTGTCGCCTTCTCTGCTATAATTGTGATTCCAGAACGAATGTAAAATCCTTTTTCTGGCCTATCTGCTTCTTGCACACCCTGAAAAGTTAAAAAACATCAAGATGGAATTCAAACTTCCTATATAGATCTAAACACGGACACTTCATCCGAAAGGGTATCTGTTCTCTGTACAAAATAGTTGAGAGGTATTGCTTACATCTTTGTTTGTGATGATCACATTTTTTCCTACTTTCGCATTCTTGTCAATTATGCAGTTCCTGCAGAGAAAAATTCATAAGCATATTGTCAGAAATCATCATCCTGTAATTTCATGTCCTAATTTAGTTTGCACAATCAAATAAAAAAAATAAAAGAAAACAAAAATGCATTTGTATACAGCAGTAGCTTATTTTATGTAGAGTACAGTACTTGATCTTTGAGTTTCTTCCAACACCAATAGGGACTTTGCCCTCTGCCAAAAGAGATGCGATTTCAGCTTCAGTTTGGTAGTTGTCAGCTCCCAACATCACAGTGTCCTAAATTTGGACAAAATAAAGTTGCTATCACTGAATCATGTCATCAGAGAAAAATCTAATTGAAGAAACTGTGATAATCACCTTTAGCTCTACACCATAATCTAAACGTGAGCGTTCACCAACCACAGAGTGTTGTATAGTACATTCTCGCAAGAAGCACCCATGGGAAATTATCGCATCTACAATCTGCAAAATCCAACTGAAGAATGAGAAGCAAGTTGGCCCCATGAAGCCACAAAGTTTATCCCAAAGGATAATAGCATACCCGGCACTTATCCATTTTGGTTGGTGGTAGAAATCGAGGAGATGTGTAGAAGGGTGTCTTTGGGTCATAAAATTCAAACTTTGGAGGCTGCACAAGAGATATGGTCAATTTGCAGCAGTTAGTCTTGTTATTACAATGAAAATAAGAAAGTTCCAGATCATGAATACTTGCATGTAACTCATAGCAAATAAAGGATGTAAACAAGTTCATGCATCGGTGTATATAAATATTATATATTCTCCATGTTTTAATTTACAATGACAAGGTTCCAGGTAGGGTTAGTTTAGGTGTGCTTGTTTTCTGGGGAAAATGAAAGCAATTTATAGGTAAATAACAATATATTTTCTTCACGCATAAGCCAAAATGTCCAAGTCACAGCTGACAGAGTAACATGGAAAACAGAAGGGATATCAAAAACAAAATACTTACTAACAAAATTATAAAATACCAACCTCATCAGTGAGAGCCAAGTTTGCTTCATAAAATGTCTTTATTGTTCCTATATCTTCCCAGTAGTCTCTAAAAATATATCCCTGTTTAAAGTCAAAAGAAGATAATACTGGCATTACAGAGTCACAGATATGGTGTTGGTGTAGGAGAAGAAAATCTTATTATCTTAAATCTTAATAAGAAAATTGCTCAAATTTATATTGCTTCATGGCCAACCATAGTTATAAAGGGTGAGATAAAATGAATGGAAAATGGGGAGAGACTGCTCTAGACTGAATGTCCACCCTATACGCATTAAAGACTAAATACTTCAACATTTTAGACTGTTCTTACTTGAACATTGTGCTCCATAACAGCAGCGGGGATGACTTCAGATCCAAAGTCATTTGATGTAGGGTATCTCCACCGTAGAAGCTTCAGCAGAATCTCAGTCCTAAATACATAGACTCCCATTGATGCGATATAAGGGGTTTTGAGGGCATCTTGCAGAGATAATCCTAGATGAGTGGTATCAGCTTGCTGCATCATATCAAACATGGAAATTGTAATTATATTAAAGTCATTTAGTAGGTAGCATGGTACTTCTATCACATGATTGTAAGGTATGACAATATGGAACAGGAAAATCAGCACATGACTTGCAAGAATGCGAGTCCTGATATCTCCAGATTTGATGAACAAAGAAGCAGATCCTCCTAGTTTAATGGTTAACTAGAAAAAATGATTTGCAAGGCAATCCTTAGAGCATCACTTTGAGCCTGACACTAGAAGACATTCCTCTTTGTTCTTGGTAAAACAATCACTTTATCAAGAACTGGAATTCAGGATTCGTGTACCACAATTACCCATCTTTGATACAATATGAGAATTGAGACACATGTATAAATTCAAAGGAAAATACGAGGTGGGCATATCCAAGCAGAAGAATTGTGCAGTCCTCACCATTGATTTCAGCTCAGCACCAGTTGGTTTTTCAGCAAAATTGACAATTCGTCCCCTGTTGTCTATCTTCACCAAACCATAATCTGATGCGCGGCTGAAAAGTATCCAATTCCACTCCAACTTAGATGAAATATTGAGACTACAATTCAGTGAAATAAAGAAACTACGAAAAAAATATGACTTCAACCACAGGTGACGATTGAAAAAACCTCTCACTGACTGGAGCACATGAAATCGTGATATCAGCATTACTGTCAACATGATGCTGTTGATCCATAGCAAATGAGTAAGCCAGATATTCAAAAATATCAAATATAATACAAATCTAGGATTGGAGAAATAATAGCACACCTGCAAAAAATCCAGATAATCCATTCGGTAAAGATGATCTCCGGACAAGATCAATATATTCTCAACATTTCTGTTCTTGGCATCCTGCAAGAACCAGCAGATTTAATCAGATCCAGTATGAAGTCAGAGAACAACTGAATAACTATCTTGAGTACAATTAGTTATAACCATGCAAGCTTGAGATAATGGCATGATGCAAATGAGTGAAAACAAAATTTCTCATATTCACCTCAAAAACCCAAATAAATTGCCTCACAGCATCTGCAGTTCCTTGGAACCACTGCATTCCTGCTTCTCCAGGCGTTTGAGTTGCTGCTAGGACCTGTATGGCAGCTGAGTCAGCTATTTATCATTTTATCATCTCATGATGAAGGAACCATCAAGTAGTTCAAGTAAAACACAAATGATTGCAAGCAGTTCTTTTTTTTTTCTTTTTTTTTTCTAAATCAAAGTTACTCTTGACCTATTTTCACATGGAAACCGTAAAATTTGAAAAGCAAATGAAGCTTGCTGCTTACAGATATAACAAAAATTCTAACAGGGAACTTTTGATTTCTGATATCACCATGAGAATGAATTTCAACAAAGCTAATTCTTCTCTTGTATCATTACAAGTTCATATTCTCTAATCTCAGTCTACTTCCCTATTCAATAACTTCAGAAATGGCATTTAGTTTTTAAAGATCCTCAAGGCTGAGTTTGTTTAAATGGGAAAATCACAGGGAAAAATTAATTTCCAACAAGCAAAATTTACAAATGTATCACAAGTTTATGTAGTAGTGTTGAAAGAACATGAACTCCTTTATAAGTTTATAACATGAAAACAGAAAAGAAAAATGGTGCGCTGGATTCAATAGTGAAAACTCCATTTTCCTTTAGCCACAATGGAAAATCTGAGGGGTAGTACTACATCTTAAAAGCAATCATACCTCCACAAAACCGTCTCCAAAGTTAATACCATTTCCAAAGTATGTGCGTGCAAGGTGCCGATTAAGGGAAGCAGAGTTGAATTGGGTCAGTACAAATATTTTGTTTATGCCACTGTTGATGCAGTTGCTCATTGGAATGTCTATTAGTTTATAGCATCCTCCCACTGGCACCTGCATAGAACATGAGTTGCATAATGAACTTCAAACTTCACAAACATAATTCACATACTTCAATAGAAACTAGATCCATCAACAATTTGAATAGATAGTCCATTCGAGTTCAGACTATTTGGGAATTCCATTATTCAAAAGCCAATTTCTTTTTCTTCTTTTTCAATTTTAATAACCCTCAGTGCAACCTTAATCAAACCGACCAACATCTGAAAAATAATACACATCCAAACCTTTCAGATTCTGTATCCATCATATAAAAGTTCATTGGTTATAGCACAATAGACTAAAGAAGATTGGACACAATTTCTTACAGCTGGTGTTGCTGCCCTTCTGGTAAGAGGAAACAGCTGAGTCCCTGCACCTCCTCCCAATATGATTGCTGCTACATTTGTTGGGTCCACTTTTCGTCTCTCAAATCTTGGTGGTTGTAAGGTCTAAGATAAAACATCCAGAATTTAGAATGAGATCACACATCGAAACTATATGTATCAGAAAGCAGAAATGAAAACAAAGACTAAAAATATTGGTTCATTGACATGCAGAAAATAGATTTTTTCAATTAACAGAAAATTAGGATCACAAGAACACCATAGAATGATCCAAGTCACGAATCCAAAAACTGATTGAAGTATTAAGTCGACATACCATAGACTCCTTGGGATTGTTTGATGTTAAAACAGCATGAGCAACACCAGGCTTGACCTTGATGGCATTCCTCTCAGCTCTTAAGCTTCTTGTCATCTGATTGGACCAAATACTATTGTTGAGACTCCCTCTGATCCTTTCACCCCAAAACTCTTTATCTCCATACATGAAATCACCTTTGCTAGTTTTTGCCACATGGGCATTGGCTTTCAGGGCCACACAGCAAGAATCCATTCCAATAATCTCGCAACAACCTCAAATGATGATGGTGACGATGATGACGATAGATCACACTTCAATAGTGTTTGAGTCTTAAAAAAAAGCAGACACATATTCCAACGAATAAAAGATTCAAACTTAGTAACCAAATAAAGTGCAGATCCCACGAAGATTAACGCATTAAATAGAAATTAAAGACGATGATGCACATAAAATGAATGACAGTTGTTCCACATGAGCTCAAACTCACTAGAGGAATAATGTAAAAACCAAATCTAAGCAAACCCAGAAGGAAAGTTCAAATAAAGTTAATATCTGTCCAGCACCCACAAAAAAAAATCTTGATAATCCAGAAAAAGTACCCAGAAGCTTAAGAACCAAAATTTAACTAAAACTAGAAGAAAAGATCAAAGCAGAAAACACATACCAAAAGGTGACTTGAAAATTAAATCACCAAATATAAAAGAATTGGGTAAGAGTTGAGAAAAGTGATCAAGAAAACTTTTTAGATGGATGAATATGGAAATGGAAATGAAGAGTGAAATGCGTGAAATGATGTTGAAGGTGGGTGGTTATGGCTTTATTGGCCTGTGAGCCTTCACGGGAAATCCTGCAATTTTGGGTCTTATACCTTAAAAAATATTGAATGTGATTCTCTCTCTATCTCTCTATAATCGCCGCTCCAAGTTTCTGTGGGTTTCCAATTCCAGTGCTTTGATTAGTTTAGTCCAGGTTTCTAGGCTCCTCTCTCGCATATAAAGAAGCCATGCCATTACAAAACAAACACGTCCCCTTCAAACCCAAAATCTATTTTCAAAATTATATTTTAAAAAATCAATATGAACTTAGTAAAAACAAAATTTCTAATTAATCTTTTAATTCTAAAAAATACTAATAAAATATTTATAATTTTTTTAAAAAAATTCTATCTTCTCTTAATTTTAATTAATTAAATAAATAAATATAAATTCAATTAACTCTTATACTTTTACTTAAAAATCAAATAAATCTAATTTAATTTTTTATATTTTAATTTAAATACCAAATGAACTCTCATCTAAAATAATATCATTTTTAATAATAAAATATTTTTATATAATAATATTTTATTTTTATAATTTTAAAAATAATTATTTTATCTATGTATTTTTAAAATTGTTAATTTAATTAAAATATTAATTTTTTGATATTTTAAATTTTTTAAAAAATATTTTATTATTAAAAAATAATATTATATTATGTAAGCCCTTATTTGAACCTTACCAACATGGTTTTAATTGAATAAAAATTTTTGAATTAAACTTATTTGGTCTTGAAAAAATATAAAAGCTTAATTGAATTTATTTTTAAAAATAATTAATAAATTTTTTATAAAATTAAAAAACTAATTAATAAATTTTATAATATTAAAAATTTAAATAATAAAATATTTAACTGTTACAACTAAATTAATGACTAATTAATATTCTTTTTGTTCTATAACTTTTATTTTTTTTTATTTTTTTATTATTTTAAAATTATTATTTTTTAGATTATAATAACATATAAATTAATTATTATAATTTTATTTATTATAATAATATATAAATTAATTATTATAACTTTATTTTATTTGCAAGAAATTTTTTAAAATATCTTTTAAAAGAAATATAATTAGAAAGTTAATAAAAAATATATTTTTATATATGAAAAAGTAAAATAAATAAAAATTATGGTACGCATGAAATAAAACTTTTAAAATTTTAAAAATATTTTAATATATTTTTAAAAATTAAAAGCAATTTAATGAGTTTCTCATATATTTATATAGTAGATTTATACACTTGTTAAAATATTTTTAATATTTTGGTTTCATAGGATATTTTAGCTTTTTTCTTACTTTTAAAGTATATTTCTGTTCCCCATTTCAAAATTTCTGTTAAATTTTAAATAAATTATTATTTAAATTATTATTATTTATTTCATTTCATAATTTTTATTTATTTTATTTTTTATATATTTAAAAAGATAAATTTTTTATTAATTTTTAAATCTATCTATTTTAAAAATATTAAATTTTATTTAATATTCATTTAAAATAATTATTGATATTCTGAGATCTATAAAATATGATTTACAATGGTTATATACGCTTAATTAATTCCAGTAGAGAATGTTCCTCTCCTTTTATATATTTTTTTTGTTTTGTCTACTATAGACGTCTAACAGTTTTTTTGCTACAGTGTTTCTGTCGAACAGATCCGTACATACAAATGACATCAGACGTTCTCTCTACGTCAAGCGACCATTTAATTTTTCCGACGTGCATGTAAGAATGACTGCGAGGTAACTGAGTCTGCCGTCCTTCCTCATGTCACGTCATTGGACTGAGCTCAAAGTTGGAGTGTCTGGGCTTATGAGTGACCCGACCTGCTTTCTGAGACCATATTTGGGTCGAAGGGGCCGGTTGACCCGACAGAGAGGATTGCTGGATCTTTAGCTGGAGCAATATTTATGGGTCTAGTCCTTTTTGGATGGGTGAAGTGCGGCGGTTATCAATTATAATTAATGAAAAGTTATTTTGAAAATAAAATAAAAATAAAAATTTATTTTTATATTATTATAATAAAAAATATATATAATAATTTGAAAATAATTAAAAAAATAATAAACTTCATAAGACGAAAGACTTTTATTTTTTTATAAAACATTTAAAACATTCTACAAAAGTATTTTTATTTTTTTAAGTATTAATACTAAATGAATAAAATGGTGAGAATGTTTAATGGAATAAAAATTTTAGAGTTGTTTTAATAAATTTTAAAAAATAAAAATAAAAATTTATTAATGAATATAATATATTGTTTATTAAATTAAATAATTAGACACAACAAAAATACCAGTATTTATTAAATTAAAAAATATTTATGTTAGACTTTGCTCTAATAAAGATATCTCTTTCAATTTTTCATATTATATTAAATTTATAATTGTAATCAATAATTGGTTAGAAATCTTTTCAATACTTTCAACAATTGGATTAAAAAGCATACCGTATAATTTGAATAATAAATTAATATTTCCAAGTAAATGTTATTAGCAAACTGAAATCTTTATACAATTAATAGGAATATATTTTATGTAATTAATTACATTTATTTTGGAGTGTAATTAGCAAAATAGGTTGCAATTTGAAGCATTCCACAATCTCTCGTTTGACGGTTGGAATTAGATATTCCCGCCAATTTGACATGCAATTCTCCATCAACCGATAATGACCTCACTAATTATGATTATTTTAAACATTAGTATTTATCATCAAAATTTTGACCAGATACTAGCCGTTAAGTTTTTTATTTTACAAAAAGTGCCTTACACGACCCACAAATAAAAGTAATAAATTAAATAAAAAGCAATTAAATATTGATAGTATATTTTCAGCTGCTCGATTTAATTTAACTCTAATAAGATGAATTTAAATAATTATAATTGGGTCTAGCCGATTCAACTTAATTTTAATAAAATAAATTTAAATAATTATAGTTGAATTTAAAATAAATTTAAATAGTTTTTTTTTGAATCAATGAATTTGAATTTGAATAGCTATAATCGAGTGTAGAATGAATTCATATAATATTTTAGAATTTTTATTTAGATATGACAAATTAAAGTGTATTATGAGAAATAATTTTGATGTTAAGCAATAATATTTTTTTTTTTAAAATTATTTAAATAATATATTCTGGTTAATCATTCTGCCATTCTGTCATTGTGCATTGTGCGTAGAAATTTATTTATGAATTTTAAAAATATATTAATGTTTTTTTAAAATTCATTAATTGAATATTTTATATTAAGATGATTTAAATTTTTTCTAATATTCAATAATAAAAATTAATATTTCCCCTTTTCATAATTTTATTCACTTATTTTTTTAACATATTAAAAAATATAATTTTTTATTAACTTTTCAATTATATCCCTTTTAAATATATTAAATTTTATTAAATATTAAGAAATATTTTTAGATATTTATTAGAAATAAGAAAAAAATTAGATAGTGTTATAATAGCCAATTTATATGTTATTACTATCTAAAAAACGTCAACAATAATTTTGAATAATTAAAAAATAAAAATAAATAAAATTATGTGAGAAATATTTTAATAAAATTTTTTAATTTAAAAAATCAATTAATAAATTATTTACAATTACATTAACTAAATAATAAATTTTCTCACCAATAAAAAGGAAAGGAAAATCAAAAGGCCAAATACATATGTAGACACCTGAACTTTATAGAAAAAGTGTTATGGTACCCTTAACTTCTAATATGTCCCAATAAATATTTATACTCTTAAAAAGTGAAATTAATTAACCCTCGACTGCACAGTCAGCATCAGGAGTAAATGAATGCGCTAAGCAGAGAGTGAGAGGCTTTAGTTAATGCTGACATGAAAAAGAAAAATACATATATATAAGCTTCCTCCCAATTGAATATGCTAGATGGTGAATTAGAGATTAGAGATTTAAGGAAGATGTGATTTACTCCTCGTTTCTCTTCAGACATTCTTAGCCATTTGCTTTTCGTTTCTCTTTAGAATTTCTTAGCCATTTATTTCTCGATTCTCTTCATAAACTTATCGATTTTTATCGGTTGTTACTCTAAAAAATTTGACTTGCTGTAAATGGAAGGTAGTAACAAGAATTTCACATTTTCCTATTGTTATTGTGGAGAAAGGAGTGTGCTGAAGCACTCTTGGATGCATCTGAATCCTGGAAGGAGATTCTTCGAATGCAATAAATATGGAGTGAGATTTTAATTTTTAGCATATTATATGAGCTATTGTTCATTGTTTTCTATTATTCATCACTATACCTATCTAAAATTTACAAGAATTTGATACTTATAGATTTTTCATATGGCTTGACCCTCCTATGCTACTACATGCTAAGCATGTCATTAATGGGTTGCTGATAAGAATTAGGATGTATGAATCTAAAGCAAATAATGCCAAGAGGAGAGAAGGCAAATGAAGATTCACTACTATTTGCATTGTAATTGTGAGCTGCCTATTGTACTATGTTACTTCAAATTTGCATTGTTAAGTTTATCAATGTAGCATATTAAAGTAATACATGAACCGTGTACTGTGAACTACTTTTTGGTTTTTGTAAGTTGTAAGTTGTGAGTTGCATATTGCTTTTTGGATATTGTAAGCAAATGAAGAGGTTGTACTGAAATAAAGTATGAAATTATCAATCCAACTCCAAGTTAGGAGATTTGTATTGAAATTATTGAGCAATAGAATGAAACTTTGAATTATTGCTTTGTATTATTATTTACTGTGTTATTTCAATTGAAAAAATATTAGAGTAATATTTTTGTGGTTATTGTAGTATGGTAATTCAAATTAACATCGTTAGCTACCATTTACTAATATGAAATATATCCTGCTAATTTTATAGGTTGCAGATAAAATGAAAAAAATCTTGGTAATGTAAACAATATTTACTTCTAAATTAAATAACAGCAAATAGATACATGCTTGAAGAAACCTCTGAATTGCCATTGTAATACTATTAACATTCCAATACCAAAATGACTTAAACAATATATAAGTTTAGGCATGTATCAATACAACATTTCAACATCAAAATGACTAAAAAGTGGCTTGAACATATATATACCAACAGAATAAAATATTATTAAAAAAGTTAGGCATATACCAATACAACCAAAAAACAATTTACTGGTATAACACTTAATATTTAAAAGCATCCTTCAATCCACTAGCGCTCTTTAGAACCCTTTCAGATACTTTGCTAAGTTTCACAGTAAACATAACTTAACAATTAACTAACCTTTTATTTTAATTGTAAGTTAAGAGAAAAGAAAATAAAAAGAGCCAACATTTTCAATCATCTCCTATTTTCACTCATTAATGTGAACTCCATATCATTTATTCCTTTTAGCCCTACTTGATTGTGTGTAGGATATAAATGTTGATCTTTTAGCTCCTCATCCTCTTCTCCTATCTTCTCTCTCATCGAAATTTCTCATATTAGGCATATTTTCTACAACACTTGTACTTGCAATACTGCCTAGTCCATGCATAACACTACTATTACCCTCAGATGGTTGAGTAGGTTGAACTGTATCTCCCTGCATACAAAGTTGTCTCAATCAAATACTATTATACAAATATAATACAAATAACAATAATTTAACTGACTTGAGATATTGAGTATTGTCTTGTTGAGCTTGCAATACTACTTGGTCTATGCATAATACTACTACAACCCCCAGATAGTTGAGTAGGTTGAACAATATCTCCCTGTACACTAAGTTGTCTCAATCAAATATATACTATTATACAAATATAATGCAAATAACAATAATTTAACTGATATGAGATGTTGAGTATTGTCTTGTTGAGCTTGCAATACTACTTGGTCCATGCATAACACTGCTACAATAATTTATGGTAATTTATTTCATTTATTTATTTTTATTTTATTAATAAATAACTCTGTCAGAGAATCATGTAATCATTTTTTAACATATCAGTATACATGTATTCACGCGACAATTGACTGTGCAGCTGAGAGTTAATTAATTTCACTTTTTAAGAGTATAGATGTGTACTAAATTGTTTTAAAAGTTAAGAGTACCATGAAATTTTTTCTATAAAATTCAGGTACCTACATATACATTTGACCAAATTAAAATATCAAGCACCATTAAAGTTCAACTCAAATTTCTTTTCGTTTGCAACCATAAATTTTATATTTTATTTGTCCTATTTATAAAAAAGAAATAATGAAATGGCCCCATGCACAGTAGTGTAACTATTTTCCAAACAAGTGCGGTTTTTGGAGTACTTACCACTTTGGACATATGCCTCCCAATGGACGGTTCATATGGTATTAACAACCCATGATGTGCTTTCCCATTCACTGCCCATCCAAATCATTACTCCAAAATTCATCTTAATAATTTTTGAATTGTCTTCTCCTTATCAAATTTAATTAAAATAAGTGAGAATAAATTGTACGATGCAATTTTCAGTAATAAAGTAAAAGAAGAAATATAAAAATATATCTTATAAGTTTATTAATTTTTTATTCCAAAGTGATTTACTTTTGGAATTTTAATTTAATTTTATGTTACAATAATATTTATAATATAAATTTTATATTAGTCTAGGATTTAGAAATAATTGATATTTGCAAATGACACGATACTATAATATAGTACTTTTAACATAATTAAATCATATATTCTGAAATAATCATAGATTCTAAAATGAAATAATCATAGATTTTAAAATGAAAAATTGATAAAATTACAAATTATTATTTTATATTTTTTCTTTAAATTAAATATTCATCAATACTAATTTACCTTTTATGAACAACCAAATTCAAACAAAATAACACTCGTTGTTAAACTCAAAAATAGTAAAAATATCATTTGGCTCTCTAGTTTTACATAAATTTTTAAGGGTAATTTACGATTTAGTCCATGGGTATTACCATTATTAACAAGTCAGTCCCTGTATTTTTAAAAATCTATTAAAACGTACTTATGTTTTCTCTCCGTCAACGAAATAGTCCTTCTGTCTATTTTTGCCGTTAAAAATATAGTAAAAAACTATATTACCCCCCATTATTTTTCTCCTTCTCCTCCTCCTTCCTTTTCTTCTTCATCAATTCTTCTTCTGCTTCTTCTGCTTCTTCTCCTTCTTCTTCTTTTGCTTCTTTTTCTTCTTTCTCTTCTTCTTCTTCTTTTCATTCTTCTTCTTCTTCTTTTTCTTCTTTCTCTTCTTCTTCTTCTTCTTCTTCTTCTTCTTCTTCTTCTTCTTCTCCTTCTTCTTCTTCTTCTCCTTCTTCTTCTTCTTCTTCTTCTTTCTCTTCTTCTTTTTTTTCTTCTTCTTCTTTTTCGGAGGAGGAGGAGGAGGAGGACAAAAGAAAAGACAGGGACTATTTCGTTGACAAAAAGAAACGATAAGGACGTTTTAATAGATCTGAGAAAAGATAGGGACTATTTAGTTGACATAAAAAAACGATAAGGACGTTTTAATAGATATGAAAAAAGATAAAAATATTTTAATAGATTTTTAAAAATGTAAGGACTAACTTGTTAATAATTGTAATATACAAGGACTAAATAAATGGTTTTATTTGAGGGTAAAATTGGATTTTAAAAATTTTCTCTCTCCTCCTTTATCTAATTTTAACGGAAAATAGGACGGAAGGACTATTTTGTTGACGGAAATAAAACATAAGGACGTTTTAATAGGTTTCTAAAAATACAGGGACTGACTTATTAATAATGGTAATATCCAGAGACTAAATCGTAAATTATCCAATTTTTAATTGACATCGTGTAATCTTTACACAATTAACATTTTTCCATTTAAGCATGATTATGATCTAAATTTTTAATTGACATTGTATAATTTTAACACAATTAATATTTTCCAATTTCAATATGATTACGACCTAATTTAGTTTAGATATTGAAATTAACTCATTTAAATCTATTATCGGATCAATTAAATAGTTTTGATTTTTAAACTAAATTGAAATCTTTTATAAAGAGAACGAGTTCTGATATCCTCGTTAAATCACGATTAAAATCAGTCGGTTCAAACTAGTAATGAATTTAAAATTTTTATTTTATTTTTTATAAAAAATCATATTAATTGATTTGATTTCTTTAAATCTTATTTTACTATATAAAGATGAATGAGATATTATAAATTTAATAATATATAAAATATTAATATTATTGTTATTTTTAAAATAAATTAAACCACGCTCGAAAAGTTATCAGAATTGAAGGGGAATCAAATTTTGTAATAATTTTTTAATCAAAACGAACAGACATCATTTCAAATCAAAGTGTCTATAATTTTTATAAAATTTATTGTTGAATAGTTTACTTTTATAAAAATTGGGTTTTTTTATATAAAATGAAAGATAAAAATTAATTATGTAAAAAAGATCAAATTTTCTTCCATAAATTTTTGAAAATCACTTGAAAGAACCCACCATTATTTGTGAACAGAAAAACTAATAGCTGGCAAAGGGAGAAATCCCACAGATGTTTTGCTAGCGTGTATAAAAAAGAGATTCAATCAATATATGATTGATTCAATGACTGACATCAGACCACAAATATATCAACAACTGGATGCACATGATTTAAATTTATGACCAATAAAAGAGCTTGGAAGATCTTTGATGGGCCCCATCTCACATACACCAAGTTGGTAATTATAGGATATTTTAAAGAAAGTGATCAACAAATTGTTGCTTACCATCAATCCATGATTATCCTCAGCATCACAATTCCATTGCATATGATAGTGATGCCTTTTTAATTTTATTATTTTTGGCATCATTTAATTATTTAATTGCTTCAAGATTCTTAGCCGCACACGTGTTCCAATAAAATTTCTTCCTTTTTATAGTTTCTTTATTTTTTTAATCTTAATTGGTTTTATAAGTTTAAAAAATCACTAACTCCAATTATATAAAACAAAAATTATTAATTAATTTTTTTATTTAAAAAAATATATTAAAATATTTCTTAATATTTTTATACACTTTTACGATAGTATATGTAATATTTTTATACTTCCAATTTATATGAAAATAAAAAATTTTATCTAATTTTTTTAGGTCAATTTATTATTTAGGGAAAAATTTTTATTGATTAAAAAATGTTATGCAAAAAATATCCATTAAAAAAATAATATATTAGACATCAACATGTAATATTTGTACTTTTCTTTTGTCCTGAGATAATAATTGATAATATTTGTACTTAACAACGAGAACAAGTACACTCTTTGATTTTCTTGGGATATCTCAAATTAATATAAATAAAAAAAATCTCTCTACTTAGGTATTTATTGTCAGTTCATGTAAAATCAAGTTAAGGATGCAAGAACTCTTTTATTGGGTTAAAAGGATTTTTTTTTTTTATAATTTATGAAGAGATATGTACATAAAAATAATATAATTAAATTGGGTTAAATTTATTAATTAATTCCTTTGATTTTGATCACTAAATTTGATCAACAGTTTAATTAGTTGAATTGATTAATAAATTGATTTATAAACTTTCATTTGAAATTTAAGAAAAGAACTCAAGTAAATTTTTATATTACAAAAATAATTAATAAAAATAAATTAATTAAATTGTGTTTTAACAAAATTTTTAACTTTAAATGGAAAAAAAATTAAGCGAATTGACTTTTTTTTCGATATTTTATTTGAATTCACTATTGATCACTATAGAAAATAAATTTTAATACATTTTTTATTGTATAACTATGAGGTATTTATAGTGTGTTACATAATATACATGGGCTAAAGATAATGATAAGATTATGATATGCAAGGAGAAGCTTTAGCTATTTTGAATAGCTTTATCGTGATAAATTTAACTTATCTTAATGAGCTTAGGCTTTACCTTTATCATGCTCCTGCAATTTAAGCAAGGCTATTGGTTGAATTGTAAGTTGATGCCATAACTTTTCGTGGTGCTGCTTGCCAACTGCCTTGGTGAACAAATTAGCAAGTTGGTCTTTAGCGGAGATATATTGGACTTAAATCTTTTTCTTTATAACTTTATCATGCATAAAATGAATATCTACCTTAATATGTTTAGTACGAGTATGAAATATTGTATTGACAGATAAATAAGTTACTCTAATATCATTAGACCAAATAATAGGTAGTTTAGAGCAAGTATAATCAAGTTTATGAAGTATGAATTGAAGTATAAAAACTTCTGTAATAACAGCTCCAATTGCCCCATACTCAGCTGGCTTGTTGGTATTATTGAAATTAAATTATTGTATTTTCTATCATTAACATTACCTGTTTAACAAAAATTACAATATACACGTATATATCTATGCAACATAAAGTGTGCATATATCATATTCATGTAAGTTAATAAGTAAAAAAACATTGGACACATAAAGTTGAAAAATCTACCAACATTAGCTTGACGACTGGACTAAATGTTTTATAAAAATCAAGACCAGCTATCAATTGAGTTTTGTATCGATCAAGAGTATTATATTAATTTTGTTTTATATAGAAAATCCACTTACGCCCTATAATATTAGGGTATGAGTCTCTGAAACGAGATCACATGTGCTATTCATGATTTTTCTCCGATTTGGATCTTGAACTACTTTGCTAAAACATGTTGGAATAGACGGTAGAGTTAGTAAGGTAGTGAAGGTTTTGAGTTTTGGAGAACTTGTTTGAGACGAAGTAACCATGGGATAAATTTTAATAGGGGGATGAAAGTAAAGAAGTTTATGGGGGATTGACAACCAAAGGAATAGGAGGTGATAGAATTTAATAGGGAGGAAGAGTTCGTGAAGAGTGAGACATCCATATATAAGTTGGTTAAGGAAAGACAGAATGGTGAGGAATTCAAGAGTACTTAGAGAAATTTTTGATCTAAAATGAAAGGAGAATTGTTAAAAGGAGGAGAAAGGGTATTTTGATAAAGAATGCAAGACGGAATTCAAATTTATTGAAAAAGGAAAACACTTACTTAAAAAGAAAACATATCATTAGATATGTTTTTTTATCATAAACATTATCAAAACAAATGTAACCTTTATACAATTTACTATAGTATAAAAATAAAATACAATAAAATACATGGGTGAATTGAGAATTCAATTTATGTTAAGTATAAAGTTTGAGCTATGGATAGCAGAATCGTTAACAAAAAAACTCTCAAATCATTATATTTCAGTTTTTCATGAAATAATAATTCAATGAGTGTTAAAAGGAGTAGTGATAATACATAGTGACAATATCAAAAGCATATATCCAAAAGTAAAATGGCATTCAACTATGTGATGATGATGTCATTTTACAAATCCATTATGTTTAGGACTATGCAGACATGACACTCTCTCAGTAATTTCATTTTCAAGCAAATATGTAGAGAGAGCTTGAAATTTTTCACTCCAATTAGCCTAAAAGCACTTTATTGGTAAATTAAAATATTTTTCCATAATATATAAGAATTGAGTAATTACATGCAAAATCTAAAACTTCTTAAAGAAAAAAATAAATTCAAAAATATTTTGAATAATAATAAAAAAATAATATAATAACAAAAACTATTTATTGAATTAACATACGGAAGTTCCCACTCATTAAAATAAATTAATTGTAAAAGTTTAGTAACACGAATATCAGATAATAAAATGAGATTTAGTAATACGAGTATTAGATAATAAAAGAAGATTTAGTAATACGAGTATCGGACAATAAAAAAATATTTAATAACACGAGCATCAGACAATAAATTTTTTTTACTAATTTAATAGACATTACAAGAATTAAAGGTATCAACCGTATATACTCAAATAGGTAATTGGTTGAAACCAATTTAACAGAAAAAACTGTAAAGATGAAAAAGAGAAAATAACTAGAATGATTTCACTCATTGTGTTGATAAGTTAAAAAGACTATGACTATAATGATTTCACTCACCCCACCCTCCACTCACCAAAAAGGAAATTGCAAATAGGGTAAATCCATTGGAAAATCAAAAATACGTAATTCTTATTATCTCACAACTAATTAAGCTTATACAGAAGTTAGTATTCTTTTTTTTTTTTTTACTTCAATGTATAAAATTATTTTACCTGGAAAATTTTCTCATAAATTTGTTTTGTATTAATTAAATTACTGCAATGCCTTAGAAAATGTTAAAAAATAAAAATTAATGTAATATTACTCTACTATTATTATTATAAGATACTCTTATTTTATTATTTTGGGATTTTCTAAATTTAACATTTCCATTTCCAAAATTGAGTGAATCTAATTTTAGAATACTATGGTAATATTATTATCTTGATGCTTAATTTAAGAAGAATTCTTTTATTGCAAATCATAGTGATATTATTATAATTTTATTATTATTTCTATGCTGATTTAAAGATATGTAGATAAAATTATTAACATATATTCTGTATTACACTCACAAATTTAATTTGGTGGTAAATATATTTGAGTATATATGAGGTTTCAGATTCTACTCTCACAGTCCCCAATCTAAAAAAAAATATATATTATATTTTATTTATATTTTTATGCGTAAATATATTGATATATTAAATTGAATAAACTTAAAGTGAATTTGTGTTAAATTGAAAGAATATTCTGCCCATATAAAATAGAAAAAATTACTATTAAATTTTTAAAAATTTATTAATTTATCTCTATTTCAAAATTTTTATTTTATAAAATCAAAATCTTTAATCTCTATTAAAAAATATTAATTAACTTATTTTAACTTTATTGAAAGAAACTAAATGGTAATAATATTTAAAATTATAAAAATTAAATAACACATATATTTAAAATTATGTGGAGTAAATAATATAAATAATTTAAAATAATTAATAATTTTTTAATAAAAGTATTAAAAAAAATTAAATTCTATAAAATACTAAAACGTTTTAATTAAATAATTTGAAAATAAAATCAACCAGTTAATTTCATAAAAATTCTGCTGAATTATAATAATTTACCCTATGAAATTGAAAGTTTAGTGCAAGTTGAAAAACCTAGTGGCTTGATCCTCTAAGCTTACCCCATCCTTTTATCTTTCACGCTCTACAGTCCCCTCTCCTTTATGGCTTCACTAGCAACGGACCAGGTAAGCTTACCGGCGATGATCCTTCCTCCACCACCAGCGTACACGGCAACCACAGAACAACAATGGTCGATAGGTGTTTTCGGCGTGAATGCGATGAGACTGGGAGATTGGGCTGTGAACTTCCAAGCGCACTTCAGTCAACTTCCAAATGAAACCAACTTCACCAAATTTCATAGAGTTTGCAATGAGAGGAGAATAAACTAAAATACCATTAAATTCGTTAGATCAAGACTTAAACTCGTTTTATTTGCGAAAAATCATTTTTATTTAGAATATTTTTTAATAAAATAATTATTTTTATTATTTAATTTTAATTCAAAAAATATTAATAATTTTATATATAATTGAATTGGAGATGAAATTATTTCCCTCGTAGAGGGGAAGTAATACACACTAATTTCCCAAAAAATTATACACTCGTGAGAACCAAACTAGATCACATATCATTCTTCCAGGGAACTTAAACTTCCTTTGCTAAGTTACTCACAATCAACAGAATCCCTAATTTATAATCAGCTTCCATTATAGATGAACACATATGCTATGTTGAGTGTGTGATGGCTCTAAATTATCTTTTCATGCAAATAATGAAATTATTATTTAATATACATATTTTTTATGCATTTCATATAAGATTACACTTAAATAGTTTAGAAATGGTAATTATAATTAAGAATTATTGGATAAAATAATTTAAAATTTTACCCAAAATCATAATTATGGGACTCATCATATGCAGAAATTCACCAATTAGTCTCTCAATTTTAAAAAATATATTAAAATATTTTTGATATTTTAAAAATTATATTAGATAGTTTTTCATTAATTTTACTGTTAGGTATTTTACTATTTAATCTCTATAGTTTTAAAAAATTTATTAGTTAGTATCTTAAATTTTTAAAAAATTTACTAGTTAATCTCTCAGTATCAAAAGTATTTTAGACTTTTTTATAATATTTAACGATAAAAACTAACGAAATAATTAATTAATATATTTTTTAAAATGTCAAAAACGTTTTAATACATTTTACATAATGCACAAATCAATAAGTATGTTTTTTCATATTACAGAAAGTAAAATTTAAAAATTAATAACAAATTATAATATAATTCTTAAAATTTTATTTAATTAATAAAATAATTTTTTAAAATAAATATTTTTTTCCAACTATGTTATTAAATTTAAAAATATAATTTTTTTTTCAATTATATTATTATTTTATCATTTTCAATCATTACCAAATTATGAAAATTAAGTTTAAATTGAATTTGACATATCTTCATTTTTTATCAACACAGATTATGATAATAAAATAATATTTTTAAATTTATTTTAACAATTTTTAAACCTTATTACACATCATAAAATTTATGTACATATTAAGTATCAACAAGATAATATATCAAAAGTTTATATTCAATATTTTATTCTCAATAATACTAAAAATCATACACATAAATTTCATTAAATTTTTATATTATATTTTAATAAATAAAAAAAACTAAAATCTTATTTAATTGATTTAAAATTTAAAATTTCTTAGAAAATACTAAAATTTTATTTATTTAGTTGCCAATATTTTACTGATTTTTGATAAGTCAGATCGTTTTTTTTTTTATTTTTTTCGTCTGATTTAATTAAATTGTTTTTTAGAAAGTTCACCTTTAAAAAAATTGTTTTTTTAAATCAAAAGAGACGTAAATAAATTGGCAGGTTATATTTGTATACCTAGAGAAAAGGAAACAAGTGACATGATCTGCAATGAGACTCATCACCAACCATAGACATAATGGGACATTTATATGGTCCCACTATTCCTACTCATAAATATAAGGAGGATCACCATTCACCACCTAAAAATAAATAAATTATTTAAAAAAAAAAGAAAAAAGAAAGAAAGCAAACAGAAAAGTAAGTGACAATAATTCAAATCTCTCTTCTTCTCTTCTGATCCACATGCATCGGATTGAAGAATACAGCCATGGTTGTGGTGGTAAAAAAGAATATAAAAACAAGCACAAATTCCAAAATATGTACTGGATACTTTCTCTCTGCTTCATTGTCATTTTCTTCAATCAGCCCATTCTTTACTCAACAAACTAACATTATAAGATACAGGGCTTTTATATGCATGAACGGCTGGGTGCACATTTATTTCTTTATGATAGATACTCAGTTGCACAAAATATCTCATATTTATGGATTTAAAAATTATTTTTTAAAAAATAAAAAAATCATATAATTTTATAATTTTTCGATTAAAGTTTATAATTTACTTTTATAATTCAATTTTTATTAGAATAGTAATTAGTGATATGGATTAAACATTAACATGTAGTTTAGAAATTATTATTATTTATTAACGAGCATAAATTTTAAAATAAATTATAAATTTTAAAATAAAAAATTAATAAAATTATATAATATTTTTTTTATATTTTTCCTTTATTTTTTAACTCAAACTCGTGATTTCTATGATAATTATATATACTAAAATATTCCCCCTAGTGTTCAGATGTTCAATGACTCTCCCAATAACTTGAGGTCAATTTTTATTCATAATGCAGCTGAGCTGACTTATCTTCGCTTTTGCATTTAGAAACTTTAAGCTCTCTCACGTCTCCTTTTTTTTTTTTTTTTTTTTTTAAAAAAATCATTCTCATTTTTTTTAATTATTATTTATTATATATCATACATGGATTTTTTATTTTTTATTTTTTTGCATGGTTTTTGGTCATTATGATTTGGGGAAAGGGTCAAACGGCTCATTTAGAAATAGTTAATCTCAAGCACATACCCAATTCCACTTTTTCAAAGCAGGGAATTATCAAGTTAACAGTAAGCCTCAAAAAAAAAAGTTAAACATTAGGTCCTACTCAACTTCAGCTTGATTAGAAACATTTTAGAGTTAGGCTTAGATTTAAGTGAGTTTAAATTCATAAATAATATAAACAATGGATTATGTAATTGATGATCTCAACATCCGGTGATAACAAGATTTTGACATTTGGATAGTGGATTGATTTAATAAAAAAATCAATCAACTGTAATTGGTTAAAAAGAAGTAAATATTGGAAAACGAGAGTAATAGAATTAAGTATTATGTCCGAAGAAGTTAAGATTTTTAAGGATGGACATGAATATTTTTTATAAATTTTTAAGCGACTTATTAATAATGGATAATTGGTTAAAAATTGTGGAGTCAATTAACCAATACTTTGTCTGTCACACGGGTCACTTCAGTTCTATTCATCACATTCACATTTATGACTTTAGAAGTGCACAAAGAAAAAGACCGAATTCTTGAAAAATCGATATACGATCAAAATCTTTTTAGATCGTGCTTAGCATGTTCGGTGTGAACTATAGAAGGAATGTTTGATTTAAAATTAAAGAACTGAGATATGTATCTTAATCTAAATCTAAATGATATTTATATTTCATATATGTTATTAATGACAAATATATATTTAACATCCTGTACTTAAAAATTTACCTATTTTATGAATTAAGTAAAAATAACTCATGAAGTATTTTTAGTCATTTACACCACAGCAATAAGGCCTTTTATTTTCACCAGCACACTGCATACAATGTAACTAAGAAATTAAAATTTAGTATATTAAGTAAATAATCAAGCCTAATCTTCACTGAAATTATGGAGTTGGCATATATTCAACCACAATATTTGTACGTTATTTTCCCATTGCCCTATCTTTGCTAGTTTTGGTTAGTGTTTTCTTTATTCTATTTCAGTAAGTTGTTTTCTCTGGCAATTGCCTTTGAATGTCTTGTGAAAACGCTTGCTTTTCTTATCGTCGTCTAGTTTGAAATGGTGGTGGTCTGGTCACTGCAGTAGGAATTCAAGGGTAATTTTTACCAATGGTTTTTATTTTTTGTTGGTTTACATCTCTAGATTGTAGGTTAAGTTTTGGGCTAAGTTGATTTTTTTTTTCCGCCAAGGATTGAGTTCTCTCAGTTGTATTATTTGTCCATTTGGAATATGCAATACAATATGAGTTATTGTTATTTTAGAAATATGATTATTTTTTTAACCATGCAAATATATTTCATTTTATCAAGGTATATTGGGTAGATAAATTACCCTATAAGTTTAGAGAAAGGGAGAAAGCAAAGAGTCCAACCTGGATCACTCCAGTAACTCTTAATCCCGTTGCTATTCAACAAAGAGACAAATAAACATGTCAAGTTGCCAGACATTCACATGAATGACACAGTTGTACTAAGCCTAGGCTTGACAAAGACGCACTTCACCCCATGCCTAGGAATAAAACACAAGTACGCAGATGTCTAGTATTTATTGGATTCCCAGAGTTTCAGTTCCACTTCCCATTTCAATTCTGATACCTTTCACCATTTAAAATTTGAAAAAAAAAAAGATATTATTTTTTTTTCTTTCAAAGTTCCAATGCTGAAAGGTGTCAAGTGGTAATGAAAAAGTGGAACTCTAATTCTGGGATCCAACATAGACATATACGTCTTGGCGAGAGGTGAGGGTATATATATTGTGTTACTGTTCAAGCGAAGACAAACTTTCCTAAACGAGAATGTTTCCCAGATGGGGGGTTAGGTTTAGGGTTGGGCTACAACTTTTTAGATTGAACCCATGGCCACGAACCCTGATTCATAGGCAATTGCATCTACACCAGCTATACATAATTGTCATCTAAAACAGATCCAACTCTACATGGTTTAAGCCCATGTCCTAAGCCTGTATCATTCTCTACTGGTAGTGAGGTGTGTGGTTGCAATTTCGAAACAAGGTCTACTAGCCATAATTTCTTTATAATTTCAATTCAATTTTTTGCTCTTTCGGCTCTGATTTGACATGATTGCCAATTCTTCGGCTTTGGCATGTTACTGTAAAATTCACTTCCCCATTCTTAAAGTAATTTTATTTAATACTTTTTTTATAAAAAATCATTTTAAATTACTTTTTAAGCAAGTTATTAATACAAATTATATCATATACAAATATAATAATATATTTATAATTAAGAATGATAAAATAACTAATGTTATTGAGAGAAAATAAGTATAAAACAATAATAACACATAATTTTGCATAACATAATATAATACAATATTTTTAAAAAACATTAGTACATAAAAGTATATTAATTAATATTATAAAAAATTATGCTCACAAAATCGAAGTAATCGTGGGGTAAGAACCAATTTAATTTTTTAAAGAATGAAAACCGTGCACTCTTAGCTGGCATCCAGGTTATGCTAACATTGGAAACAAATTCCTAGTCTCTGTTCCAAATGCGTCCGTAAAATCATATTGAAGAATCAACGATGAATATTCAACAAATTCCTAGTTTGCTGCATGTTTTAAGGGCATCAGTAAATTCATACTGAAGAAACAACAATCAATATTCAAATATGCTGCTAAATCTTTCTGAGACGATTCAGGATATTCCCATCACAAGCACCTGTTATTTCGAACTTAATCCTCCAAATAACAGCTTCCAACAAACCATTCATCACTACCATCTTATAAGGTGTCCAACAAATATGCTTTTCCTCATGTACCGTTTAGTAGATACATGACAGATCAAAGTCAAAACCCACCAACAATATGTTACCGTTAACTGATGGAGACCAAAACATCGGCCTTCGAGGTGGTACATTTGGAGTGTCTAATCCTTTGCCCAGCTTCAGGCCCTTCAGGCCCTTATACCCATTCGACTAAATGCAAAAAGGCAGGCAGTATCACCAAGTACAATACCACAAATTGAAAAACCAAAGAGCTGTTTATAGCAAACTACTCAAAAGGTACAAAAGCTTAATCCAGCATATCAAGAAATCCAAATAAACCTTCTTCAAACACAACTGACAATGGTCTAAGATTGTAACTCATGCATGGAAATCTCTTAAAAAGAAATGCAAAACCAGTCAAGCTTTAGCCAAAAAGAAAAACAGACTACAAAACTAAAAGATACCAACACAAATATGACATCTAGGTGTTTGTTGCCCTAGTGTAGATCTGCTGGCTGGCATGGGCAGAGACCATCCTGATCAAACCTCTTGCCATCAGTTCTCTGATAGCCCTCCTTGCAAGCGATCCATTAATCTGTAGATGCATATAAAAATTAAATGAGAAACAAGTGCATCTAGAATTACTTGGCATTTGAAAGCATTACCCACATTGCGAAAAACATTTATGTAAGAAAGGAAACAATGGCCATTCAAAAACAGTATACTATTTTTAATTTGGACGTCCAAGTCAATGTTGTTTTACCAAGGTCTGTGAAAAGAAAAGAGTTGGTTGCACATCTAAGATGTTGAAGTAGAACAAGGCCACCATAAATGCATTTAGATAGCAGGATTGGATCTAAGAATTCACTGGAGCTTTTAGCTAAAATCTCTAATTAAGAGCTTATTGACAGAGGAAAGGAGAAAGAAAAGAAAAATTTTTAAAACCAAAATCTAAAGATTGCACACAAAAACATATCTATAATAAGTATTCAAAATTCACATCCAAACTATTTGTATAGCATATTTAAGAATCTGGTCTAATTCAGTGAATCTACTCTACTAGAATAAAGAAAAACAAATCAATCATAAATTCTTCACTTCAGATAACTATCCATACAAATGCAACCCAATATATTTCACACTATCCACTTAACCAGAAAAAGGAAAATACATGTAGAACAGTCCAGACATGAAAGTTTGAATTTAGAAGTAAAATAGTCAATGATCTTTAGCTCAGTGGTATTAGGGAGGTCTTGACATCGAGTCATACTAAGCCATATGCCAAAAAAAGGTTAATAAAACATAATATTGATTATAAAACAAAAACAAGGAACAAAAGAAACAAAAATGTTATTGTACTAATTCAATTGCCATGAATAAAAACATTTAAGCTGAACGCTAGATTAATTCAATCGACATGTATAATACAATTACACAACTTCAATCGGGGACAAAGATTATTATACTAATCTCATCTCTTGACCACATTCACAAGTGTCAAAACATTGATATTTTCATACACAGAGCACTCTGTAACAGTTCAGAACCATGCTCGAACAATCAAACTACAAAATCATAAGCTCATTAAATACATCCCATACCATAACTGGGTTGCTATCATTCTCCTAAGATATCAATAACTGCAAGGCAAATGGGTGTATTAAACAAAAGAGAGTTAAAAGAAGAAAAAGATTACCCTTAAACGATCGGAGAGGATAGAGGGTGTGATGAGCTTGTACTTGGGGGCTTCGGAGAGAAGCTTATCATAGGTGGCTTGATCGAACAAGACCATGTTGTTAACCTTCTCCTTTTGCTTTCCTTTGCTCCACTTCTTCTTCTTCTGCTTCCCTCCTCCAGACTTCGCCGGCTTCGATGACGGTGGTGGAGCCTTATCCTTCTTTGGCGCCTACAAAACAAATACCCATTAATCAAAATTCCTAATTTTTCATATGTCAGGGGAAATATAGATCTGAGACATACCATTGGATCCGATCAGCTACAGAGCTATGAGCAACGAGAAGACTCAGAGAGAAGCAGTGCTGCAGCTGTGGAGGCTTTAGTATCTGATATATCTACCGAGTGCAAGACTGGGGTACTAGGGTTTGTTGGATTTAGAACGACAAAACGGTGGCGTTTCTATATTAACTATTCACTCTGCATTCGGTCATGCTGATCCAGCCCATTTGCCTAGCCCAAACTCGTTCTTTTTTTTTTTCTTTTTTTTTTTTTTTGTCTTTTTTAAGAAAGGAAGAGTTGAAGATTTGATTTAAGATTTTGTGCAATAATATTTTGCAAATAATTTTTTTTAAAGAAAAAATATCTTTGGAACATAATTTATTTTTTACTATTTAATTACGATATTAAAAATAAATATTTTTATTAGCTACTTTTTTGAATTTCTTAAATATCAAAAAATTATTTTTCTAAAAAATATTTTTTAACATTTCCTTAAATTTAAGAAATTTAAAAGTGAATTGATTAATGTGATACGTAATGACTTTCCTAAACTTATATTATTATGATTCCATATATTTTATAAAAAAATATTTTTTCAATAAAATACTTTTTAGATTTGCTGATGTTGTCAAACTAAATGATAATAAATATATTGCTTTACTAAAAAATTATTTTCATTGAAAATTTTATTACATATAAATTATTTTTCTTGAAATAAATATAAACTTTATGAGAAAAACGACTTTTAAATGAGTGTTTATTATTGGTAAATTTATTATTTAGTTTTTTATTATAAAACCTATTAATTGATATTAAACGTATTAGAAATTTTTAAAAAATCAATAATTATTTTATTAATTTTTATTATTAAATATTTTACTATTTAATTTATAAAATTTAAAAAATTTATTAATTAATTTTTTAGTATCGTAAAATATATATTAATTAGTCTTTTTTGATGATAGTATTTTACACTTTTTTTTATAATGTTTAATGATTAAAATTAATAAATAAATTAGTTAATGAAATTTTTTAAGAATTTTTTAATATAGTTTTTTAAAATTAATATATAAAAATTAATTCTTTTTATTATTTAGCTTTATTTATGTTTCGGAAGAATAATTTTTTTATATTTTTTATTGTTTAAAGCTTTAAAAAAAATTGGTCAATTTACATTGCATCCGAAAGTAGACCGTGGATTAATTTTGATTATACTTATGCCCGGAGGAGAAAGATTTTCGCTATTGAATAAACAATAATATTATCTATATTGGACGAATTTATCTAATATCATAACATTTTATAATTGTTTAATGTATTTGATGATAAACAAAATATACATATGTATATTTAAAATATTTAATTTATTTTATTTTCAGTTTTTATCTTAATTAATACCATACTTTTCAATTTAATTATAGTCTTAATTTTTTTTAGAAAAATGCTTTTTATTAAAAAAATTAGAAACATGAATCGATAGCTTGAATCACCAATTGGACGTCCTAATAATCACATGATACCAACCTCACTCTTTATCCAACTAAATACTTCTCGAATTATTACAGCTTTCATTGCTTTTGCGCTACAAAAATCAACATGTCTCCGAGCCTTCTCAACAACAAAATGACCATCACAATTGCAAAACAATTGTACCAATACCCATATAACCTGTACTTGAACCAATGGAGGTGTCAACATTGATTTTTAGAGCCCTTGTTGGAGGAGCCCAAGCACTAGAATTCTGTCTTTGTCGACTCTCCAGCTATGGCTTAAAATTGTCTTTACTCCACTCCTCATAGAACCGTGAAGCCATGAGAACAATCTGGGCATGAGTTTTAATTTTATTCTCCCAAACCAGCAAGTTTTGATTTGTCCAGATCGTCCAAACTGTCATTACCATTATACACTCTTATGAATCCGTTATTATAACAAAGACTTGCGAAAACTATTCTAACAAATTGTTCACCATCGAAAACTGCCTGCTACTACTTGATTTCCACCAAACTTCATTTGCAAAGGGACAGTAAAGTATTAAGTGCAGAACTGTTTCACTACTCGAAATACAAAAGGGACAGAAATCAGTAACCGGCACATGTCGAGTCTAAAGAATAGCACGACATGGTAACAGATTTGAAAGAGCTCTCCAAACCATATTACAGACCTTAGGCGAGACCTTGCACCTCCATATCTTCTTCCAAACAGTAACCGGAGTAGGTGAAGGAGGACCCAAGTTCTAGAGTAAACACACATAAGCACTCTTCACAGAATAAGAGCCCTTTTCTTCATGCATCCAACACAACCTATCTGCTATTGAAGCTATGCTCAAAGGAATGGCTAAAATTTTACTTCAATCCACCTCATTAAACAAGGAATTAATATTATGCAAGTTCCAACCACGATTACATATTAAATCTGAGACAAGGAAAACAAAGGAATTATCGTGTTGTGGCAGCCAAGGAGAATCCCAAATCAAGATATTGTCACCTTTACCCACACTTCAATATATTATTTATTTAACTAGATTATTCACTTCCCAAAAACCACGCCAAAGGTAACTCGGATTAGAACTAAGAAATGCCTCCAAATATGATGTAACAGGAAAATATTTGGCCTCCAAAGCTTGTGTAATTAGAGCATCAGGTTTAGTGATTAAGTTCCACCCTTGTTTCCTCAAAAGAGCCATATTAAACTCCCGAAATTATTTGAAACCAAGGCTGCTAATCGTTTTATCACAAGCCATCCTATCCAATATCATCCATCGAGTTCCTTTCTCATAATTCTGTCCATTACCTTCACCAAAATGCTGACATTACCCATTCTATCTCTTAGTAGAGAGTCTTTGAAAGCAAAAACAAGCTCATAGCATAGTTAGGAATTGCCTAGAGAACCGTCTTCAACAAGACTTCTTTACCTGCTCATGATAATGGCCTTCACTTCCAAGAATCAAGTTTCTTCTAAACCTTGTCTTTCACATAAGCAAACACCTCTTTCTTGCTCCTTCCTATGTGAGAAGGCATTCCCAAATAAGAACCCAATGAATCTTTTTCCACCACCTCAAGACTTTCACAAATAGCCTTCCAAATATTTTATGGGGTATTCCTTAAAAAAGTAATCGATGACTTATTAAAAATTGAACATCTCACTTGAAGCTTCTTCATATTAAGCTAAAATAACCTTCAAAGTTTCGGCCTCCTGAATTGTTGCATTAATAAAAACAAGGCTATCGTCTATGAGAAACAAGTATGAAATAATAGAGCCACCTCTAGAAATCCTACTTCCATGTAGTAAGCCATCTTCTACTGCTGCTTGAATTAAGATCGAAAGGCTCTCTGCACAAAGTATAAAGATATATAGTGATAATGGGTCACCCTGGCAGAGTCTCCGACTAGGAATAACTGAACCTTTCATTTTGCAAAATCATATTGAACTGTGGATAAATAATTCAAAATAAGGCTGACCCAATCATCCCGAAATCCCATTTAAAGTAAAATATGTATGACATAACCCCATTCCATTCTATAAAAAGGTAATATTTGCTATCTATTATAATAGAGATTACAATATATTTATACACAAGAGATGAGAGACTATATAAAGAAAATGAAATCAAGCTTATGATCATACAATCTCTAAGATTAAGCAACTAACACATCTATCAATATTTACTTTCTATATTAACATATTTACTTC
Organism: Manihot esculenta; assembly: GCF_001659605.2. Classification (NCBI taxonomy): domain Eukaryota; kingdom Viridiplantae; phylum Streptophyta; class Magnoliopsida; order Malpighiales; family Euphorbiaceae; genus Manihot; species Manihot esculenta. Next base: position 12,879,961 of record NC_035171.2, read on the forward strand.
CTATAACCTGTACACTACAAAAAAACAGTGATTTAGCGACCAAAATTTTGGTCGCTATTATGAAATAGCGACTATTTAGCGACCAAAATGAAATGGTCGGTGTTTGGCCAGTCGCTAAATTTTTTGCGACAATCTGGAAATTGGTCGCTAAAATAGCGACCAATTAGCGACCATTTTTTGGTCGCTAATTTGGTGTCGTGGCTAATTAGGTATTAGAAATATTAGTCGCTAAATGGTCGCTATTTTGTCGTTAAATTTTAGTCGCTGAATGGTCGCTGTTTTGGTCGCTAATTTGGTCGCTATTTCGTTGTTATTTGGTCGCCTCAGAGAAGAGCATTTGGTCGCTGTGTGAAAGTAAATTGGTCGTTAAATTTTGGTCATTAAATGGTCTTTGTGTTGGTCGCTAATTTGGTCGCTATTTGGTTGCTATTTGATCGCCTCAGAGAAGAGCATTTGGTCGCTGAGTGGAAGTAAATTGGTCGTTAAATTTTGGTCGTTAAATGGTCGCTATTTTGGTCGCTAATTTGGTCGCTATTTAGTCGCTATTTGATCGCATCAGGGAAGAGCATTTGGTCGCTGTGTGGAAGTAAATTGGTCGTTAAATTTTGGTCGTTAAATGGTCGCTATTTTGGTCGCTAATTTGGTCGCTATTTAGTCGCTATTTGATCGCATCAGAGAAGCAATTAGTCGCTATTTCGTCGCTATTTCATCGGAAATTAATAGTAAAATTAAAAAAATATTTATTATTTAATTTATTTTTGTGGCTGATTAGTCACTAATAAATGCATTTAAATCTGATTCATATTATTTTTGAGATTAATTCATAAACCTGCTATAATATCAATATGTACACACACATTCCAATACATAAAACATCAAAGACAATATATACACATAATTTTCATTTCATGATTCTGCAATCTAAAAGTTCAAAACATTACTATAGTTCAATACTAAGAAACTTAAAATATCTCAAAATATATAATGGATCCAAATAGTTTCAAATTCATATCATAATATATAAGTGTTTAAGTACATGAGAAATGACATCATGCTAATCCATATGTGAATCACCAAGGGATCTACGAGCTGGAGGAATATCAGACGATGATGGCATCAATGAGGAAGACTGTTGTCCCATCTTCGTTGTCTGTAATTCTTCACGCATTTGAGCTATCACCTGATTTTGGTCTTCTACAAGTTTTTGCAAACTATTATACTTCTCTTCAAACTTTGCTTCAATTTCCTTCTTCCATTCTGGTGATTGGGATGATGGAACATTTGTTGATGTTCCCCCAGTTCCTGTTTGAGAGAAAGCAGAAGAGGCAGCACTACCTAAACCATAAACTCGACTTCCTTGCCATCCTCCTGCTGCAGTAATGAACAATTGATCCTCATTAATAGTTCCTCCATCTCCTTCCACATGATCTGATCCCACATACTGGCTTGAATATTGTTCTTTTAGCTTCAGATAATTTTCCTACAAAATCACATAATAACTGTTCAATTTGAATACTAAAGTAAGGAAAAATGCTAAGACATAAAAGATATGACAATTATAATACCTGCAAGATATCACATTTACAATACTTGCAAGATATCATAATAGAAAAATCAATTACACAACTGAGAATCATAAACAATTTCCTTGTGAGAATCACCTAGATATCACAATCATACTTGCAACTGAAAATCAATCACACAACTCAAGATCAATCAACAACTCAAAATCAATCACACAACTGAGAATCATAACCAATTTCCTTATGAGAATCACCTAGATATAAAAATCATACTTGTGAGAATCATAACAACTCGATCCCGGAATAGAACTTGAAGAAGTTGGGGCAATGGGGGCAACTGGAGCAAGTGGAGGGGCTGCAGGGGCTGAGTATGATACAGGGGTTGTTGGAGTAAGTGTTGGGGCTCTAAAGTCAACTGAAGAAGGTGCAGTGGTTATAATGCCTTGACCATGAACAATTTCTGGATCACCTCGGCCTCGGCCTCTACCTGTACCCGTTAAAACACCACGATCAACATTACGTGCATCTTCTTTACCTTTACCCCTGGCCATATCTGCACAAAAAAAATCCAACAGGAGATTAGTATGTTGTAAAAGTAAAAATAATCAACAATAATAAAAAAGATAATTAAAGCAAAAAAGTTTACTATACAGCTTAGAGTTGACTAATCTAAGTAATATTCATCATTGTCTGAAGTTGAATAATGATATGTTTCATCTTCTTCTTCTTCTTCAACTAATTCCGAAATCAACACTTCACCACCCGCTGGATCATTTAATGTCTCAGGTAATCCTTCTTCATTTAAGACTAAAGGTTGCAAAGTTACAGTATCTTCTTGATATGCATCTTTTGTTGACGCTGTCGAAGGTACAACAACATTTGGTAATTCAATCACTGGCCTGACTTTAATTTTTATCACAGATTGCTAATCAGACCTTGCTCGTCTTAAAGAAGGATAAGGAATGTAATAAACTTGTTGTGCCTGGCTAGCCAAAACAAATGGCTCATACTTATGAAATCTCCTTCTTTGATTTACATCCACAATATTATACATTAAATGAATTTTCACTCCAACATTTGGGGTAGGATCAAACCATTCACAGTGGAATAGAACTGTCCGCTTCATAGGTAAAGCCGGGTACTCTACTTCAAGAACCTCTATCAACTTAAATGGCTCATAATAATATTGTTTTATAACTATACAAATTACTAAAATCAATTATAGATAATTATCATATTTTATAAAAGAGAAATAAATTAATTAACAGTATAATTTATCAAAGAGAAATAAATTGATTAATTAATTTAATTGCATGATAAATTAATTAACCGTATAATTTTATTTTATCTAAATATTAATATGTATTTTATATATTAATATTTAATATATTTTATTATTAATATTTAAACTAAAAATATTACTGACTCTATATAATTTCAGTGCTACCAGAAAATTTCAGCAATTTGAATCAGTAGGAGCTTATCAAAAATGTCCTAAGGGTTGGCAATACTATTGAGAAAAGAACTTCCTTACATATATTAGCTAGAGAATATTAAAAATTGATTAAAAAATATTTTTTTTATATGTTTTCATCACAGGAATACTAAAGAAAATAACAATGAAATAACATCAGATTGATACTGAAGAAAGATAACCAAGTGTGCAATGCAATAAAAGATGATCCACTGTCTTTGCCATTAGAATGCATTAAATAGCTGATATCCATCAAAACAACAATTAAAATAATTCTTTTCCTGAAAAAACACTCCTTTGACCATAAAACTCAATGCAAACATGACCTAAGTCTACATCCTGGGAACAAACATATATAAGACATTAAAAAAAGGTTTTTAAGGCCTATTTATTGATAAAGAGCGAGCCACTTTGTCAACCTCTATAGCCTAAATTCTTCAAACCTAAAAAGAATATGAACATACTGCCAAATTGTTTAAGCATGTGCTATAGCACCATGGGAATAATGCTCACGCTGGTTTTAATGATCCGTATCAAAAGTGAAAAGTATCAACAGTAGGACATATTCAAATTTGAAATATGTGTTAGAAACTTGAAATATCCTTTGATAACAAGGAAGACATGAATGCCCATGCCCAAAGCCTTCAAGTTCATAATTTATTTAACTTCCTTCTTTGGTACTTGACATGCCAAAGTTACAATCTGAACTAAACATAAGCAAATTGCACATAAGATGGTCCTAAGACACCTGACTGCCCATTGCCATCATAAAAAATTGATGTACTTAACTCTCAATCTAACGCAACAGCATAGAAGATAAAAGGGAAATAGTTCAGCTATATAAATCAATCTGAAATTAAGAAGAATGAAAGACCCATTGGCCAAGGATTGTCAGAGTTGGCTGCTAATATCTGTGCAAAATTGACTACAGCTTCCTACCTCTCTAGCAACTTGTACAAGGCTGAGAGAAGTAATGACAGAGGTCACAGAGCTAGCTTTCTTGTAAATTCCCATGTCTTAATTAAATAATACAACTTAATCTATTCATGCTCCACAATCTCTTGTTAATTCTCATCTTTCCAGAACTAATTGCAGAGCTAGCTTTCTTGTGCACTCTGCTCATCCAATAAATTCCAGAACGAATGACAGAGCTAGCTTTCTTGTGCACTCTGCTCATTCCAATAAATACTGAAACTAAAATCCAGATAAATGGATTTACACGAAAAATGACACATGGACCTAATATGGGAAGTCAGTGGTAGATCCTGAAAATTTTGGTCAGTGCAGACAATGCACAAAACACACATAAATATTTGTATAAATAAAAAAAATCACATATGCATATAAATAAAATTATGAATAAATCACTCACTCCACAAAGTGGAGACAGAGAAGTACTTGAGATTTATATAAATAGAAATAATTACATATGCCTAAAAATAAAAACTTAGAATAAATCACTAACTGTAAATGGTGGTGGCAATTTAAATGGCTAAGTGGGGACAATGAGAATTAATTGAGAGGGAGCAAATTTATAAAAGCACAAAACTCTATACAGTAAGGCCAATTTAAAGCAATTAAAGCAAACAACCCAAATAGTAAATGAAAATGCTGATAACTAATAAGCCAAAACTCATAGTCAATTGTGAGATTGAGAATCCATCCTTTCACACTTTTATGGGAGAGAGGATAATATCCAAACTTAAAATGCTAAGCATTTAATAATCAAAGCATTCATAGAGGTTAAGCAAACAAAATTAAAACATTAATAATAAAGACACTCACTCGTTCTAAAGGTAAGAAAAATGCAGAAGCACTAGAAGACTTGCTGCCAGCATTCAAGGCCACAGCCCTGCCTTGCCAATCAATCACTGGGGAACCACTTGAACCACCCTTAGTCCCAGATGCAGCCTAAAGGTAAAGATACAAGTCAAAACAATAATAAGTGGCAAGTTGCAAGGTATTAGTAACATGCCACGAATTAACAATCTTGTACACAAGCTTAGCAAAATCAAGAGAAGTGTTCTAGATCCAACAACAACAACTAAGCCTTTATCCCAAACTAGTTGGAGTCATTCATATGGATCCTGTTCACCATTTAGCTTTATTTGAGACCAGTTCTTCAACACAAATACATACAAATTGTGACCCTTGATACGCAATCATAAGCTGGTCCAACAAAAAGAGAGAAACAATGCACAAGCAAATCTATACAGCCAAGGTAGTTGACTGACTTATGAAGTCTGAGATTGCAAAGCAGTTAGAATAGCAAAACAGAAAAATTTACCATTTTGACTGATGCAGAACTCACCTATTACTAATATCCATTGTCTTATGATGAATAAAAAAAATATGTAGAATGAAAATTTTAAAAAGAAATTATAAATACTGCAAGTAATTAAGTTCACTTCCAAACAGCCATGAGATACCAATATTAATGTGGAGTTCCATGGTTGCATCATGCAAAAAAAATGAAATAATACTGATTAGGTGACCCACTTATTGAACTATTTGAAAATTCTCTCAATGTGATTGCTAGCATCAAGAATTGTTTCAGCTACGAAAAAGCAAAGACAAGTTTCACAGATCTATATAGGACTACTCACTTAAACCTCCTTCACCCGAAAATTCCCAAAATTGCATCCTAAGCTAAAACCCCACCGAACAAACAAAGAGGGGGAAAATAAGAAAAGAAAGCGAAAAATTAAAAAAGTTTGAAATAAATAAACAAATGAAAATTGAGGAGAAGCCATAAACAGATAATAGAGGAGAAACTGAGTAAAGAGAAGACAGAGACAAAAACTGAGCAAACCTGAAGAGAGTTCCAGTCAAAGGAGATTTCGCCGTCGTCGACTGGGTGGAGATAGGAGACGTCGCCGCTGCCGACTGGGCTGCCGGCACTCTTCAGTGAAGTGGGGGAGAGAGGCGTTGATTGGGAAGGGAATCGGGGGAGAGAGGCGCGGACGGAGAGAGGGAAGTTTGACTCGAGCAAAATGGGAAAATAGAAGAGGGATTAGGGTTAGTTATTAGTGATTAGGGATTAGGAATGAGGGATTAGGATTAGAGATTACGATTAATTTTGTTAGGAATTAGGGATTAATTAGGAATTAGGGTAAGAGATTATAGATTAGTTATTAGGAATTAAGGTTAATTTTATTAGGGATTAGGGATTAATTAGGTATTAGATATTAGGGGTGAGCAGAATTCGGTTCAAATCGAAAAAACCGATCGAACCGAATTGATTTGAAAATTTGGTTCGGTTTTTTATACATTTTGGTTCGGTTCGATTTTTAATTTTAAAAATTTTAATTATTTCGGTTCGGTTCGGTTTTCATAAAAAAAAAAATAAAAAAACCGAACCGAACGGATTAATGATAATAATATGTTTTTTCAATAATATAGAGAAATTAAATCATATGAAGATTAAAATATTTTAATTAAATTTTAAAATACTAAAAATAAAGTGTAAAAAATAAAAAAATTATTAAAAATCGAAACCGATCAAACCGAACCGAATCGAACTGAATCAGACCGGTTCGGTTCGATTTGATTTCTGATCAAAATCGGTTCGGTTCAATTTTTATAAACACTAAAATTTCGATTTTCGGTTCGATTTTGAACCGAACCGACCGAATGCTCACCCCTAATAGATATCAGGGATTAGGATTAGAAATTAGGTTAGATTGTTCCTTAAATTGTCAAAACGACGTCGTTTTGAAATCACTTAATTTAAAATTTTAAATAAAATAAAATTTAATTAAAAATTAAATTAAAATTTTAAAAATAAAATGGTCGTTGATTGGTCGCTATTTAGCAACTAATTATTTTAGTCGCTAAATATGGTCGCAAATAACTCGCGCCATTAATTCCCGCTAAATTTAGCGACCATTTTATATTTGGTCGCTAAATAGCGACCAATTAACGACCAAAAATTGGTCGCTAAGCTTTTTGTTAAATAAATATATTATTTCATTCATTTAGTCGCAAAATGGTCGCTGATTGGTAGCTATATAGCGACCAAAAAAATGGTCGCTAATTTTGGTCGCAATTTCACAGTTTTTTTGTAGTGATAACACTCCCCCTCAACTTGTTACATATATAATTAACTCGAGTCTCGTTTAGAGTTTTAGTGAAGTTATCTCCTAGTTGTTCTGTAGTTTAGATATGTACCTTCTCACGAATAAAATGACAGTCAATCTCGATGTGTTTAGTCCTCTCGTGAAATACTGGATTGGAGACAATGTGAATAGCTGCTTGATTATCACACCACAACTTAGCAGACACCAAATTTGTGAACGCAACCTCTTCCAATAATTGACACACCCACAATACTTCACATATGGCTTGTACCATGGCTTGATATTTAAATTTAGCATTAGAACGAGAAACCATATTAAGAGACCTAGTCCTGGAGCCACTTTCAAGTAGCAAACAATCTGTTCTAGATAGGGGTGAGCATTCGGTCGGTTCGGTTCAAAACCGAACTGAACCGAATAAACCGAAAATTGAAATTTTAGTGTTTATGAAAATCGAACCGAACCGATTTTGGTCAGAAACCAAATTGAATCAAACTGATCTGATTCGGTTCGATTCGATTCGGTTTGATCGGTTTCGATTTTTAATAATTTTTTTATTTTTTTTACACTTTATTTTTAATATTTTAAAATTTAATTAAAATATTTTAATCTTAATATGATTTAATTTCTCTATACTTTTGAAAAAATATATTATTATCACTAATCAGTTCGGTTTTTTTTATTTTTTTCTGATCAAAACCGAACCGAACTGAAATAACCAAAATTTCTGAAATTAAAAACCGAACCGAACCGAAATGTATAAAAAACCGAATTAAATTTTTAAATCGGTTCGATTCGATCGATTTTTTCGGTTTGAACCGAATACTGCTCACCCATAGTTCTAAAGTATCCCACTGAGCAACAGTAGGAGAGAAATAATCTGACTTACCACACTCACATTTTTAATGCAGCAGAATATTCAATACCCTTCGCCTATGATAAGCATGCATCATCTCAAAAACAATGATTGAATTATCATTAATGCTACAGCCATACACAAATGCACTTTGACTTTTAGAAATAATCATAGGCAATAAAGTCTAAAGTCTATTCGCAATCATTTTTGTCATTATTTTAAACAAAACATTACATAATGCAATTGGCTGAAAATCACTCATAAGTTCATATTAGGTACCTTAGGAACAAGAACAATAACTATTTCATTCAACTTTGGCAGAACAACTTCAGTTTGCAGATATACAATACAAAAATTTTAAACTTCATCACTAATAATATCCCAATAGGACTAATAGAACCCCGAATTATAGCCATCCATTCATGTCACTTTATAAGGCTTCATAAAAAAGACAACTTGCTTCACTTCATCCTTTGAAAATTATGCCAGAAGAGTATCATTCTGCTCATCTGAAACAATTCAATCCACCCTTTGCACAACCTGCAATGTGGAATTTGATTGAGCAGAAAATAAATTTGTGAAGTAACTGGACATAATCTCATCTAACCCCAACAAACAATCACATCAATCTTCATTATCATTCTACAAGCATTCTATTCTGTTCTTTTTCTATGAAGTAACCGGACATAATCTCATCTAACCCCAATAAACAATCACACCAATCTTCATTATCATTCTACAAGCATTCTATTTTATTCTTTTTCTGTCGTGCAGTGGCTATTCTATGAAAAAATTGAGTATTTTTATATCATCCTTGCAACCAATACTCTTTCACTCGTTGTTTCTAGAAAATCTCTCATTGGACTAGAAGTTCATGATAACGAGATTTGGCTTGCAAAAATTGCTAGACATTAGCCTGATTTCAAGAACCCGTAAGCCTACTCATAGTACTCTTACATCTTCCAATTTCATGAGAATGCAACACCTATGGTTCCTTACAGGACTGTGCATCCGCCAGTTTGGTTCAATATTAATCGAACTGGTCAAAACCGATTTAATTGAATTTGCTGAATTAAAGACCGAACCAAACAAGTAAGGAAATTGAACCGAATCAAATTGGTTTGATTCGGTTTAGTTCAAAATTAGTTTTTTAACTTATTTTAATCTCCTTACCAATTATCTGCATGTGATAAAATTTTGATTTGATATCTTTAGTAATGGTACAAAGCATATTTCTCAAAATCTCAAATATTATTCGAAATTAATTTTTTTGGGAGATTTACAATTTAGTCTCTGGATATTGCCATTATTAACTAGTCCCTGTATTTTTAGAAACCTATTAAAACATCCTTATGTTTTCTTTCCGTCAACAAAATAGTCCTTCCGTCCTCTTTTTCGTTAAAATTAGATAAAGGAGGAGAGAGGAAATTTTTAAAATTCAATTTTACCCTCAAATAAAATCCTTTATTTAGTCCTTGAATATTGTTATTATTAACAAATTAGTCCTTACATTTTTAAAAATCTATTAAAACGTTTTTATCTTTTTTCATATCTATTAAAACGTTCTTATTATTTCTTTTCGTCAATAAAATAGTCCCTATATTTTCTCATATCTTTTAAAATGTCCTTATCGTTTCTTTCCATCAACGAAATCGTCCTTCCTCATCGTTTCTTTCCGTCAACGAAATCGTCCCTCCCTATATTTTTAGAAATCTATTAAAATGTCCTTATCGTTTTTGTTTGTCAACAAAATAGTCTCTATCTTTTCTCACATCTATTAAAATATCCTTATCGTTTCTTTTTGTCAACGAAATAGTCCATATCTTTTCTTTTCTCCTCCTCCTCCTCCTCCTCCTCCTCCTCCGAAAAAGAAGAAGAAGAAGAAGGAGAAGAAGCAGAAGAGAAAGAAGAAGCAGAAGGAGAAGAAGGAGAAGAAGAAGAGAAAAAGAAGAAAAAAAAGAAGAAAAAAAAAGAAGAAGAAGAAGAAGGAGAAGAAGAAGAAGAAAAAGAAGAAAAAGAAGAAGAAGAAGAAGGAGGAGAAGAAGAAGTAGAAGCAGAAGGAGAAGTAGAAGCAGAAGAAGAAGAAGGAGGAAGAATTGATGAAGAAGAAAAGGAAGGAGGAGGAGGAAAATAATAGGGGGTAATTTAGTCTTTTACTATATTTTTAACGGTAAAAATATACGGAAGGACTACTTTGTTGACGGAGAGAAAAGATAAGGACGTTTTAATAGGTTTCTAAAAATATAGGGACTGACTTGTTAATAATGGTAATACTCAGGGACTAAATTATAAATCTCCCTTTTTTTTCAACCAAATTAAGAGATAAAATTTACCCGAGAGGCTGAGATAGAGCAATACATGAGCATGCGACTTTATCATGGATTGGTCGTTAACTGAGGAGACCTAGCAGATTAAGAGACCAAGTGAGGCAGAGAGCTGGTTGGGAGTGACAGTGAGCACTAACTGGCTACGACGACTGGCGAGATGAGAGTGAGTATGGATGGAGGAAGGACCGACCGACAGCTAACGTGACTTGCGAGAGAGAAATGATTGACTGGAAACAGTAACCAGCGAGACGAGAGTGACTATAGATGGAGGAAGAAAGGACCAACAGCCGATGCATCTTGCGAGAGAGAGGATTGAATGGCTGCAGTGACAAACGAAACGAGAGTGACAATGGATGGAGGAAAGAAGAACTGACGATCGACGCGACTTGCAAGAGAGAGAGGATTGACTGGCTGCAGGTTGTGGCAACCAATGAGACGAGAGTGACTATGGATGAAGGAAGAAAGGACCAACGGGCAACGGCCGATGCGACTCGCGAACGTGAAGGAGAGAGGATTGACTGAAGTCACTGAATGTCTGAACTGAACTTAACCTAAATATAAAAATCAAAATGCATCATTTAAAGAGGAGTTCAGTCGATTCGATTCGATCGAAATATTTCTCCTCTAAAATTGAACTGAACCGACCAAACTAAAATTCTTAAAAACTAAAACCAACCAAATTGTTTTTACCTTAAAATCGAACCAAATTCTAAAATTAAATCAGTTCTATCGATTTTTTTCAATTCAAACCAAATAGTGCTCACCCCTAGTTCTTTACCTTATGCGAAAAGAATTTTACTGCGCTTTTAAAGCCTAAACATCACATCAACCTCAACTACCTCAAGCTAGAATTGTTCAATAAGATGTCAGAAATGAAATTTACAAACCCAATGGTTCTCAAACCGGAACCTAAGATGTTGGTGGCGTGGAACGAAAGCTTGAATTTGTAGTAGAATTAGATAATGTTTCGAAGACATATAATCAAATACATCTATACTAGCATACAAAAACTTTTATAACCATCATTAACCAAAACTGTCTAATTTCTCTTTAATCAACCTTCTATTGGCTCTTCCATGTTCCAAGGTATAAGGATAGTCTTTCATTGGATAATCACACAAACCAACATCCAAAACAATAGAACTTAAACCTTGAATAAGATGATTTGGTTACTGATTTTCACCCTGCTTCTCACCATTGGATATAATACCATTAAAGTCACCTAGACATACCCACGGTGAATTAGAATGGGTAGACAAGGTTCGAAGTAATTGCCACGAATAGTTTTTGCGTGATCTATCAAGCTCTCCATAAAATCTAGTAAGCCGCCATTTATCCACCAAATCCATTTCGACCTCAACATCAATATAACGGACAAAAGAGCTAACTAAATTCACTGCAGCAGCCCTTTCTCAAAGTAAAGTCAAACCACCACTATGCTCCACACAATCCACACAAATAAATCCATCATAATTAATTATTTTATTTATTCATTAATTTTATTAGAAAGATAAATAGTTTCAATTAAGAAAAGAAACTGACCTCTTATCCCTAACAAATTCCTATACAGCTTTAACTGAACGCAGGTTGCCAAGTCCATGATAGTTTTAACTTAGTGTACTCATTATTTTCGGCAAGTTTGGAAACAAGAATCCACCAATAATATATTTTTTGAGCCCATAGAAAAACTATTGCATGTTTAACCATTGCCATCTTTAGGCCCAACATTTTCTGGCATGGCCCTCTTCCTCTTCAGATCGTTAACAATAAGCCCATCTTCTTGAGTATTGACTTCTACACCTTCCATATCAGGATGTGCATTAGCAAATTGATTGGTGGCATTTAAATTTCTACGATTTTCTCCTTCAAACAGGCTATTATGATAATACTTATTTGAATGAAACTCTCCAAGATTTGCGCTTCTTTCAAAACTCGAACCACCTCCCTTCGGCGGCCTTGACCCTCCCTCAACCATCGAACACCAATAAAATTATTATTCCGACAATAAGATGCCCTTAATTCTGGATCGAATTTCCTCATTATTGGCTTCTCCTTTCGATCAAGTAAGCTTCTACCAAACCATTTAGTATGATCCAACATCCCACAAATAAAGCAAAAGTTTGGAAGTTTCTCATAGACAAAGAAGATTTCAAACCACTCTCCTTTCTTATGCCTCACTCTTTACTTGACACCAACGGAATACGAACATCCTTTTCACTATAATGTGCATATAAAAGTCCCATGAACGATAGAAATTGTTCGGTCTGCTTCAATAAATCCCTTCAAAAATTCACCGATACATTGTGGCACTTTTTCAGCTCAAAAACCCAAATTTAGTCCCTTAACTTGCACCCACAGATTCACGTGAAATAATGGAACTTCATTTGGACATGAAGAACTTCCAAACCAATCAAGCAATAAATAGTCGCTTCGAAAATGTTCATGTACTCATCTTTAGCACCCTTTTCACATCCATTTCATGGTGAAACTAAAAAATATACACCCCTTCTTCTTCATCAGAAACAGTTAAACCCATAAAAGGTTGCCATAGAAACGCTAGGGTTTGCTTCATTGCATTGAAATTAATCACTATTTGTGATAAAAATCTACCCACGAAACAAAGAGAAAATCAATAAGATCTTAGGCAATCACATTATCAGAAAAAACAAGACCATAATCCTCCTTGCCTTCCATCGATAAGGCAACCCATCTCAACTGAAATATTATTCTCGTCAACCATATCCAAGTTAATGAAACAAAGAAATAAAGAAATATAAGAAATGAATAAAAAGAATCAATAAAACTTGTTTATAACATCTCAATTGAAATATTATTCTCGTCAACCATATCCAAGTTAATGAAACAAAGAAATAAAGAAATATAAGAAATGAATAAAAAGAATCAATAAAACTTGTTTATAATAGGAGAAATAAAGAAATATAAGGAATGAATAAAAAGAATCAATAAAACTTGTTTATAATAGGAGCAAGACGAAACCTCTCTCAAACCCCTCTATATTTTTAAAACAATAAACCAATTATAGTCTTGAATTTTATATTAAATCTATCAAGAAGTTTAATCCAAATATCAATAAATTAAACTTTTAAAATTTAGTCTAGATTTAAAAAAGAGAGGGAGAGATGAATTTAATCAAATCTTGATTTTTTTTTTTTTCTTTTTGGATTAAATTGAGGTAAAAACGGGCATAATACTCAATTTCACCTCTATACTTATTGAGAAATTTTAATTTTAGCTTTTTTTTCAACTTTTCATTTAAACTAACACAAAAGTTTCAATTTAAAATAAAATAATAATAATAATAATAATAATAATAAGGAAAAATTAATCTTCTCCTTTTCAAGTTAAATAAAAAAATTCAACTTAACATTAAAAATTGAGTTTCTTGATTTTTTTTTTAATAACTAAATCAATAAATTAAAGAATTTAGGTCAAAAGTTTTTTTTTTAATTTATTTTTGAGCAAATTGAACTTGAATTAAAATTTTTAACTAATTAAAATAAAAATATGAAATAAATTAATTGAATATCTCTAATAAATATACCATTAACATCAGCGGCTCTAAATGTCAAGTAGGCCTATTCTTAATCAATAGATTTTTTTTTTCTAAAAAAAAAATCACAAGAAGGCCCATCCACTAACTGGATTAGTGGTGTATTACATGCAAAAGCCATCAAAGTTAGCACATAGATAACATCAAGAGCAATTTACTTTTACTTCCTGACTTATTTTTTTTATTTTTAAAACGCAATAATTTAATTTTCGAGTTTTATAATCTTTTAAATTAGAAATCATCAATTTATAGTTGGTTAATAATAGAATGAAATAATTAAATTACTTAAATCCTTGTATATATAACGGTATATTAATTAATATCTCCTAATTTAATAGTTATAAAATTCAAGAACTAGTTTTTTGAGATAATAGAATAAAATTTGATTTTAATAATTTATCAGTAATACCTACAACAGATCCGACCTTAGCTCAGTTGGTAGAGCGGAGGACTGTAGTGGGATCGACCAGGCAGATAATCCTTAGGTCGCTGGTTCGAATCCGGCAGGTCGGACTTTTGTTTTTGCCTTTTTCCGTGGAATGCTCTCTCTCTGGACGCACAAAAGGACTGGGCTTTGTGTTTCCTACCTTTCCGCTTGCAAACAGACATGCTCCTTTTTTCTTCAAATTTTAATGAAAATATTAATTACTAGTAGATTTTTTTTAAAATATTAAAAATAATTTTAATGAAAATATTACTATTTAGTATGGATGATTAATTAATTAAAAGATTTTTTAAAAATATTAGAAATAATTTAATATAATTTTTAAAATTAATAAATCAACTAATAAATTTTTCATATTATAAAAATTAAATAATAATTTTTTTAATTTAATTAACTACTCTCCTATTAGCAAATCGAAATATTAGTGTATATATATCAGTTTAATATACTAAATTATCTTAATGTAAAAATTGTTTTTTTTTTTTTGTCTTTATGACATTTGTTCTGCGGCAAAACTATCAAAACATAGGATCCGTTGGGATTACTTTATAACTATTATTGATAATTGATAACAAATAATTTATTACAACTGATAATTAATTTTATTGAATATATCTTAAGTATTTAGTAAATAAATTGTTATATCGAAAACCTGTTGTCTCCAAATTGAGAGCTTTTCTCTTTTGCTCTTTTTCTCTCTCTCTGCCTTTTCTATACAAAACTTTTCCTTTCTTCATCATTGATTTCTTAATTATTAATTACATTCTTTATCTTTCTCCTTTTGTCATTTTCTCTCTATTTCTTTCTTGTTATCTCTTTCTATTTTTGTCTTTTTCTGCATGGATTCTCACGCTATGAATGTTGACACAATGGCTGAAAAAGTTGCTGAGTTTTCAATGAAAAATGAAGATGAGTCCAAATTGATATAATTCCTGATGAATCAATAAACGGGGATTGGGATCTGAGATGGGCATTGGTTGGAAGGTTTGTGGGGGAACGTTTTATACGACTCCATGAAATGAGTCAAATCATGGCTAGCTATTGGAGACCGGGTATGGGAGTGTCTATTTTAGAGATTTCATCCCCGCGTTTTCTTTTTCAATTTGCTCATGAGGCGGATATACGTTGGATTGATGAACGTGGTTCTTAGGCTTATGAAAACCATTTATTGGTTTATGAGAGGGTTGCAGACGGAGTGAACCCGGCTGATGTCAGTTTGGATAAAGCAGCTTTCTGGATTCAATTGCATCACATGCCATTAGGCTATATTTATGATAATATGGTTAAAAGAATTGGCAGTAAATTGGGTGACATCATGAAAATTGATTCCAATAACTTTACTGGTGTCCCAAAGGAATATTTATAATTGAGAATGATGTTGGATATTACTAAACCGTTGAAGGATCATGTTGTACTCAAAATTCGCAACGGTGGTGCGGTCCAAAACCATAAAGTGCTCCTAAAATTTGAACGTCTTCCCACATTTTGTTTTCGCTGCGGTTTGATTGGTCATGGAGAACGGTTCTGTCGACATAACTATGAGGTAGACAATGGGGAAGTGCCGAGAATGTTTGGTCCAGACTTGCGTGCTCAAAGGAGACGTAATAAAAAATTCATGATTAGTGATCGGTGACTGATTCAGAAACCTCTACTAAAGAGGGCGGTACCAGGACACACTAGTGCAGCTGGCCGGACTAGTGGGGCTAATTTTCATGAGACAAATAAGGTATCCAGCGATGATGTAGGAGATAATGTCGATAGTGGAATTGTTGGCGAGAAGTAGAAGTGGCAGGTGATGTGGCACTAAAGAAGACAACTGGTGGTATAGACAAGGAAACATGGCTGGAAATTGGGATTTCTAAAAAGGTAGGTGATTTTTTTAATTCAACTGAATTTGAGGAGGATGATTCTATTGACTATATGGAGTCAAAGAGGAAAAGGATGGGCCCAGTTACTGAAGCCCAACATTGTGTCATTTCTATGGATGAGGGATGTTCTTCTAAAGATGGCCCAAGTCCAAAAAATGAGTTATTGGCAGGACCTGTCGCTCAGGCCCATCAATCACCATGAGTTGTTTAAGTTGGAATTACCGTGGTCTGGCCAATCCACATGCGATTCGTTTTTTATTGGACTTAGTCCATGATCGTAGGCCTTCTATGTTATTTCTTATTGATACTATTTGCGACATTGAAAAAGTTTTGAAAATAAAACATAAGATTGATTATGATGAGTGTTATGTTGTCCCACGAAGAGATCATAGTAGTGGTTTGGCGCTATTTTGTAAACAAAATATTGAAGTTATGATAAGTGGGAGTTCAGACCATCATATTGACAGTATTGTTAAACTAGCTAATGAGGAGCCTTATAGATGGACCAAGTTTTATGGGTTTTCAAATCGCTCTCAAAGGCACCAGTCCTGAGCCTTATTGCGAGATTTGGCCAGCCACATATCTATGCCATGGATTATTGTTGATGACTTTAACGAACTTCTAAGGTCACATGAGAAAAGGGGGATCTTAGGTCATCCATCTTACCTTAGTAACCAATTTCAACAAGTGTGGCTTGACCTATATCTTCAAGACTTAGGTTATGTTGGTACCCAATTTACTTGGGAAAAATGGAGGGGCACTGATAGATGGGTGGAGGAGTGGTTGGATCGTGCCGTTGCATCTCGATCGTGGATTTCATGGTTTGGAGCTGCAAAGATTTATCATATCTCTCACACTTCATCAGATCATATTCCCATCTTCCTTGATCTACGCAAATTCGTTCCTAAGGTACAAACTAAGAACTTTAAGTTTCAGAATCATTGGTCTTATGAAGAGGAGTGTGGCCGATTGGTTTAAGATTCCTAGTCTTGAGGGGCTAGAATGAGTATTCAAGAATAACTTAATATTTGTAGTACCACTTTGTTGGAATGGAGCAAGTCCAAGGGTGGGGATTTACGGAAGAGGATTAAAATGCAAAAGGATTGTATTGATCGTCTAAAAGGTCGTAGAGAAAGCTGGGCTGTTCAAGAATTATGTGCAGCGAAGGGGAAACATTTTAAACTACTGAATCAGGAAGAGGTGTTTTGGAAACAAAGGGCTAAATTGTTTTTGTAACGACCCAAAAATCGGACCGCTACCGGCGCTAGGATTCAGGTCGACTTAAGGTCGCCGGGATCCGTAGCAAGCCTGCTATACTCCTTGTGTACCTGTAAAATCCCATACATGATCATACATTTTCTGTAAAAATATAAAACTTTGCTCTGAACCAAGGCTCAACCTGTGCATGCACTATCTCTGTACTACAGAACCCCCTTACTAGAGCTCTCATCAATGCTCTAGACAGGTTCAACTCATATTCTGATAAACCTGGTTTTCACATACTCATAAAAACATTTACATAATATAAATAAACCATGTATATAAAAAGGATTTACAACATGGGTCAAGCACATACTCTACACAATAGAAGACTAATACATCTCTTTACAATAGTACATGTCCACACTAGCTATTACACATCTCTTTACTCTTCCTGTACCCTGCTGAACTTCCCCTTAACTCTGATCCTGCAAGACTGGGTTAAAGGAGAGGGATGAGCTATACTAGCCCAGTGAGTAGAATATTAAAAACATGTTAATAAACATGCTCACATGGAATGCATCACATCACAAGTAAATCACCCATCTCAGACGGACATATTCAAAACTCCCTCTATTCTGTGCCCGGCCCGCGAAGGAGCTCCTCAGGACTTGATCACACCCTCTATGGTGCACTGTGCCCGGCCCTCTCAGGGCTCCTCAGGTCTTTATCGGAGGGCTAACGAATCCAAACTATGTCCGATTCATATAAGCATAGAATAATGCAATACGTCACATTAGTGAATTCTAGTGCATCCTATCCTAGTGGACATGTGTAATACCCGGCTAGACTCCGGTATCGGAATTCCTACCGTCCGGTGGAATCTCGGATGTCGGAGACCTCTAGAAGGGTAGAGACATGTTTTGTAAAGTGTTTTCATGAATTTTAATGTTTTAAGTATGAAATTAAATGAGTTTTTGCATGAAAATAACATTGGAGGAAAACTCAGGTTCGGCCGCCGAAAGTCAAGTTTGGCCGCCGAACATGCATGAGTTTTGGAGGCACGTTAGGCCCCCGAAAGCATGAGTTAGGGAAGTCCAGTTTCGGCCGCCGAAAGTCAAGTTCGGCCGCCGAACATTGCATGGATGCGGAGGCACATTCGGCCCCCGAACGTGGTCTGGCCAGCCACCTATAAAAGGGTCCCTTAGCCGAAAATGGGCGAGCTTTTTCTCCCCATTTCGGCCAAGGTGAGCATTCCGCCATCCTTCCCCAATCTTGAGTTTTTCCTTCCTTTTTCCATGATCTTTACAAGTTTATAACTTTGGTTTTGAAGATCTTTGAGCTTAGAACGAGTTTTGGAGCTTGGAGACCAAAGGTTGGAACTTCTCCCATCTCCAAGTTTAGATCTCCTCAACTCTCGATCTTCAAGAGGTAAGAGCCGATCTTAAGCTCAATGTATGATTTAAACAAGTTTTATAAAGTTTTAAGGGGTAGAATGCATGTTAGAGTATATGTTGAACCTATGGGTTTTTGATGACTTTTTGAACAATGTAGCTTGATTGTGTGTGATTGGAGTGTTGTAGATGGGGTATATACATGTTTGAGGCCCCTAGGAACTTGTATGCATGCTTTGGTTGAAAAATATGCATGTTTGGAAGGTTTGGAGGCAAAATGTGCGAAGGGAGCCAAGTTTCTGCCCTTTGGCAGAAACCAGGTTCGGCAGCCGAAGGCACTTTCGGCCGCCGAACATGGCTGGGGAGGCAGGCCTTTCGGCTGCCGAAGTTGCCCCCGAAAAGAGACTTTCGTCTCTGTCTGGGACTTTCGGCCGCCGAAGGTGCCGCCGAACCTACCTGAGTTTCGTCTCTGTCCAGGACTTTCGGCCGCCGAAGGTGCCGCCGAAAGTGCCCTGTTCAGCCACTTCATGCATATCTCTATGTGATATTTTCAGGATGTTTTAGGGGGTTTTTGGGGAGTATATTAGAGTTATGTTTATGTATGTTTGGTCCCTCATTAGAGTCCACCTGTGTAGGTTCGGACCCGAGGAACCAAGGACCCCAGCAGTGAGCCAGCTGCTACAGAGTTTGTCAGAGTCAGCCAGAGGTGAGTGGAACTAAACTTAACCTTTTAAATTAAGAAATGAAATGCTTTTATCATGCTTCATGCATCATGATCATATTATAGGTTGTTTGCATTAGAATTCACGACTATGCCGCATTGTATTGCTGTGATAGATGATAGTGGATGGACATTAGGATGATTCATTAGTCTTCTATATACGAAGTCCTGTGGTGCCCATAATAGGGCCGGGCAATACGAAGTCCTGTGGTGCCCATAATAGGGCCGGGCAATAACTCCGAGTACGAAGTCCTGTGGTGCCCATAATAGGGCCGGGCAATACGAAGTCCTGTGGTGCCCATAATAGGGCCGGGCATGGAGTTGAGGGATTTTTGAATCAGTCCATCCGTGGTGTGATTTATTTGTGCAGTGACACATTCCATGATAGCATGTTTTAATATTCTTTTTACAGTTCTACTCACTGGGCATCTAGCTCACCCCTCTCCCCTAACCCCCAGGTTTGCAGGTACGGGATAGATAGAGAAGGCAAGAAGAAAAAAGTCCTATGTATGTAATAGTTAGATTGTGGACATGACAAATGTATTATGATGTAATGTAAAAATGTTCAGGATGTTATGTAATGAGGTTATTGAGGATAGAGTTGTGCTTGACCATAATGTATTGTTAATCCCTTGTATATACATGATCTTATGTTATGATGTTTATGTAAACTAACTCAACACAGGTTGTTTTGCCTTTAAGGCTTGATGAGATCCCACAGAGGGACTATGTTATGTATATGTTCAGAGTATGCACAGGTTGAGTTAGTTGATGACAGTATGTATGAAGAAAAGTTTTAATTTTTATGCATGTTGTTGATCATGTATGGGGTTATACAGGTTTACAGGTTATATGTCAGGCTTGCTACGGGTCCCGGCGGCCTTAAGTCGACCCGGATCCTAGCGCCGGTAGCGGTCCGGATTTCCGGGGCGTTACAGAATGGTATCAGAGCCCTAGGTTCATATGGTCGGACCTAGAGTGTTGGGCTCATAAATGTTATAGAAGGTCAAGCACAATAGGAAAGTCATGTCCACTAGGATAGGATGTTGAGTCCTGTCTTGTATGATGATGTGAAATGCCATGACTTTATGCATGTGCATTAATGATATGCTATGATATGACCGATGTATATGTGATGAGGGTTCATGTGTGCCCACATGAACCATATGATGCTAATGTTTGCTTGTTATGAACTGTTTTTCAGAGAACAGGATGAGGGGAACTCGTCGATCGGCGCGATTGACTGGAGTGCCACCTGAGGATGAGGGCACGAGCGCCCGTCCTCCCACATTGCCTAGGGCAATGTCTTGTAGAGCCAACAGAGAAAGGGTGTCAAGGGACCCTAGAAGGTCTTTTGATGCCAGCAGAAGGGGGACCGATAGAGGAGGAAGCTCTTCAGATGTGAGGGAGGTTATGGAAGAGGATCAGAGGAGGGATGGGAACCTGGATGTGAGCATGCAGGAAGAAGGGACAGGGGAGTCTCAGGGAGGCGTTCAGGCCTCGGGGTATGGTTTTCCACCCCATTATCCACCCTTCCCACAGGGTTCAGGGTATCCGATGGGAGGTACATCGGATTACTCCAGCTTTAACCCCTACCCTACCTACATGCCTTATCCACCTTTCTACCCACCATACACACAGTACCCAGCTTATCCACCCTCACCCTTCTACCCAAATCCGGCAAACCCCACCTCGGGGAATGCTGCACCTCCACCTCCACCACCTACAGAACCAGCAGCCCCAGTTACTCAACCTCCTAGACCTAGCTCAGTTGATGGGAGCAAGGTAAAGATGACAGATTACCTCAAGCTAGATGCTCCCAAATACAAGTCAGGGGATGACCCCTTTGAATATATGAGAGTGGTGAAAACAATAACTGATGAGCTAGGGGCAAGTGACAGCAGGGCCATTCAGATGGCAGGGTTCACTTTAAAGTGCAAGAAGGCACGGGAATGGTTCAAGTGTTATGTGGACCCAAGACTAGACGGTATGACATGGGAAGAATTTGCGAATGAGTTCACTGGATGGGCTTTTCCAGACAGTTCTAGAGAACTGAAAATGATTGAGTTTGAGCAACTGAGGCAGTCAGAGCACATGAGTGTAGAGGAGTTCACGGATAAATTCTTGGAGCTATTGCCTTTTTCAGGGCAAGCTCTAGATTCAGATGCGAAGAAAGCCAAGAAATATGTTATGAAACTGCATTCCAGGTACTCCTCGTTGGTTCAGTCAGCTGAGAGAGAAAGTTTCCACACTGTGGTGGATATGGCTCGCAGAATGGAGGCAAGTGCTATAGTTGAGGGGTCGGTGAAGCAGTCAGTGACCCAGTCTTCAGGGGTTAATACCCCAAGCAGAGGAGGACCATGTTTCTCTTCTCAGAGCTCAGGAAAGAAGAGGTGGGATAGCACCACCAAGAAGCCGAAGAAGAATAAGTTTTGGAACAAGTTGAAATCCGGTCTGGGATTTGGCGGTGGCTCGAGCTCAGGCTCAGATGGTACTGAATGCCAGAGATGTGGAAGACCGCACAGGGGAGTGTGTCGAGCTGGGACTAATGCATGTTTCAGATGTGGACAGGAGGGACACATAGCTCGGGATTGTCCTAGAGCGCCTTTTATGGGCCAGCCCCAGCAGACAGCTTCTGGTAGTGTGGCACAGCCAGCAATTCCAGCCATAACTCAGGGCAGTGGCAGAGGTAGAGGGAGAGGGGCAGCCTCTTCTTCGGGTTCCCGAGGTGAAGGTCCATCAGCTCCAGCCAGGATCTTCACCATGACACAGCAGGAGGCTAACACATCCAACACCGTGGTGTCAGGTAATCTCGTCATTGGGTGTTCTGATGTGTATGCATTAATGGACCCGGGTGCATCTCATTCATTTATTGCTCCGAGAGCCGTTGAGAGGTTAGGTCTGATAGTCTCTAGGTTAGAGTGTCCCCTATGGGTCAGTGGACCCAAGTGTGACCCGTCAGTGGCAGTGTCAGTCTGCTAGTACAGTCCAGTTTTTATTGAGGGAAGATGCCTCTCCGCCGACCTTGTGGTTCTAGATTTGACAGACTTTGACGTCATTCTAGGGATGGATTGGCTATCTACCCATGGAGCTACCTTGGACTGCAGGGAGAAGGTAGTCAGGTTCAGAGATCAGAACGGGTTAGAGGTCGTCTTCAGAGGAGACAAGAGGGGCACACCTAGAGGTCTGATATCAGCTCTTCAGGCTCGTAGGTTGCTTAGGAAGGGATGTCAGGGGTACTTAGCTCATGTGAGAGAGCTAGACAGTCAGGTCAGGGAGCCGGCCTCGGTGCCAGTTGTCAGAGAGTTTCAGGATGTCTTTCCTAATGAACTTCCAGGTTTACCACCTGCTAGGGAGATAGAGTTCGAGATAGAGTTGGTGCCTGGTACTAGACCGATCTCTATCCCTCCCTACAGGATGGCTCCAGCAGAGTTAAAGGAGTTGAAAGAGCAATTGCAAGAGCTGGTAGAAAAGGGTTTCATCCGACAGAGTACCTCACCCTGGGGTGCTCCGGTCTTGTTTGTGAGGAAGAAGGATGGATCCCTTAGACTTTGTATCGACTACAGGCAGTTGAACAAAGTCACTACCAAGAATAGGTACCCATTGCCAAGGATCGATGATCTATTCGACCAGCTAGCCGGAGCGGGTTGTTTCTCCAAAATAGATCTAAGATCGGGGTACCATCAGCTAAGGATAAGGGATGAGGACGTGCCAAAGACGGCTTTCAGGACCAGATATGGGCATTTTGAGTTCCTTGTGATGCCGTTCGGGTTAACTAACGCCCCTGCAGCATTCATGGATCTCATGAACAGAGTGTTTAGCCAGTACCTGGATCACTTTGTTATTGTCTTCATAGATGATATCTTAGTGTATTCCAGGAATGCAGAGGAGCATGCCCATCATCTGCGGTTGGTCTTGCAGACTTTGAGGGAACATGGCTTGTATGCCAAGTTCTCTAAATGTGAGTTCTGGCTGAGGAGCATTTCGTTCTTGGGACATGTAGTGTCAGAGAATGGGATTGAGGTAGACCCCAAGAAGACAGAAACTGTGGCTAACTGGCCTAGACCCACTTCAGTGACGGAGATCAGGAGTTTCTTGGGTTTGGCAGGTTACTACAGGAGGTTCGTTCAGGACTTCTCAAAGATAGCAGCTCCTCTGACCAGACTAACCAGGAAGAATCAGAAGTTTCTGTGGACCGACCAGTGCGAAGAGAGTTTTGAAGAGCTTAAGAAGAGGTTGACTTCAGCACCAGTGTTAGCTCTGCCATCTAGTGATGAGGACTTTACAGTCTTTTGTGATGCGTCCCGTGTGGGACTGGGTTGTGTGCTTATGCAGAATGAGAGGGTGATTGCTTATGCTTCTAGGCAGCTAAAGAAGCATGAGTTGAATTACCCCACACATGACCTTGAGATGGCAGCAGTAATCTTTGCACTCAAGATGTGGAGGCACTACCTTTATGGGGTAAAATGTGAGATCTTCACAGATCATAAAAGCCTGCAGTACATCTTGAGTCAGAGGGATCTGAATTTGAGACAGAGGAGGTGGGTAGAGTTGCTGAGTGACTATGATTGCAAGATTCAATATCATCCGGGTAAGGCGAATGTCGTGGCAGACGCCCTCAGCCGAAAGTCACTAGGCAGTCTATCCCACATCACGACAGAGAGGAGACCAGTGGTGAAGGAGTTTTACAAGCTCATTGAGGAAGGTCTACAGTTGGAGTTGTCTGGTACAGGTGCCTTGGTGGCCCAGATGAGAGTGGCACCCGTGTTTCTGGAGCAGGTGGCTCAGAAACAGCATGAGGACCCAGAGTTAGTGAAGATTGCCAGGACTGTTCAGTCAGGCAATGATAGTGAGTTCAGATTCGACAGTAAGGGGATCCTCCGCTATGGGAGTAGACTATGTGTACCAGATGACATTGGGCTAAAAGGAGACATTATGAGAGAGGCTCATAATGCAAGATACAGCATTCACCCCGGAGCCACCAAGATGTATCAAGATTTAAAGAAAGTTTATTGGTGGCCAGCGATGAAGAAAGAAGTGGCACAGTTTGTGTCCGCCTGCGAAGTATGTCAGAGGGTGAAGCTGGAACATCAGAAGCCGGCTGGAATGCTTAACCCGCTACCTATTCCAGAATGGAAATGGGAAAATATAACTATGGATTTCGTAGTGGGGTTACCGGCGGCGTCCAACAGAGTGGACTCCATATGGGTGATTGTGGACAGACTCACCAAATCTGCTCACTTCATTCCTGTCAGGAGTGGCTACTCTGTGGACAAGTTGGCGCAGGTATATGTGGATGAAATCGTCAGGCTGCATGGGGTTCCCGTTTCGATAGTGTCAGATAGAGGGCCCCAGTTCACCTCCAGGTTTTGGCGGAGTCTGCAGAATGCCATGGGTACTAGGTTGGATTTCAGTACTGCCTTCCACCCCCAGACTGATGGACAGTCAGAAAGGACCATCCAGACTTTCGAGGATATGCTCAGAATGTGTGTGCTAGACTTTGGCGGTTCTTGGAGGCAGCATCTACCTTTGGTGGAGTTTGCCTACAACAACAGCCATCATGCTAGCATCGGGATGGCTCCATACGAAGCTTTATACGGAAGGAAGTGCAGGTCACCTGTTTGCTGGAAGGAAGTAGGAGAGAGGTCCTTAGCAGGACCCGAGCTAGTAGAGATCACCAGCAGGGTGGTGCCCATGATCAGAGAAAGAATCAAGACAGCTGCAAGCAGACAGAAGAGTTATGCAGACATCCGCAGACGGCAAGTGGAGTTTCAGGAGGGGGATCTGGTATTGCTTAAGGTGTCTCCAATGAAGGGAGTGGTTCGCTTCGGGAAGAAAGGTAAACTAGCCCCACGATACATCGGACCCTTTGAAATCTTGCAAAAGATTGGGAATGTGTCGTACAAGCTGGATTTACCTGCTTCGATGGAAAGAATCCATCCGGTTTTCCATGTTTCAATGTTGAGGAAGTTTGTGTCAGATCCGAGCAAGGTTCTTAATGAGCCTGATGTGGAGGTCCAAGAGGATCTCACCTATGTTGAACAGCCAGTGCGGATCATAGACACCCAGATCAGAAAGTTAAGAAATAAGGAAATCCCGATGGTGAAAGTCCTGTGGAACCACCACAACTTGGAAGCATGCACTTGGGAGACACGGGAGTCCATGCTCCAACAGTATCCCCATCTCTTTTAGAGGTTAGTATCTATGTGTTCTATGTGTTTAGTATGTATGTTATGTTTTATGCTATGCATGTACTAGTTGAGGAACATTCGGGGACGAATGTTCTTAAGGGGGGGAGAATGTAATACCCGGCTAGACTCCGGTATCGGAATTCCTACCGTCCGGTAGAATCTCGGATGTCGGAGACCTCTAGAAGGGTAGAGACATGTTTTGTAAAGTGTTTTCATGAATTTTAATGTTTTAAGTATGAAATTAAATGAGTTTTTGCATGAAAATAACATTGGAGGAAAACTCAGGTTCGGCCGCCGAAAGTCAAGTTCGGCCGCCGAACATGCATGAGTTTTGGAGGCACGTTAGGCCCCCGAAAGCATGAGTTAGGGAAGTCCAGTTTCGGCCGCCGAAAGTCAATTTCGGCCGCCGAACATTGCATGGATGCGGAGGCACATTCGGCCCCCGAACGTGGTCTGGCCAGCCACCTATAAAAGGGTCCCTTAGCCGAAAATGGGCGAGCTTTTTCTCCCCATTTCGGCCAAGGTGAGCATTCCGCCATCCTTCCCCAATCTTGAGTTTTTCCTTCCTTTTTCCATGATCTTTACAAGTTTATAACTTTGGTTTTGAAGATCTTTGAGCTTAGAACGAGTTTTGGAGCTTGGAGACCAAAGGTTGGAACTTCTCCCATCTCCAAGTTTAGATCTCCTCAACTCTCGATCTTCAAGAGGTAAGAGCCGATCTTAAGCTCAATGTATGATTTAAACAAGTTTTATAAAGTTTTAAGGGGTAGAATGCATGTTA
Organism: Manihot esculenta; assembly: GCF_001659605.2. NCBI lineage: Eukaryota > Viridiplantae > Streptophyta > Magnoliopsida > Malpighiales > Euphorbiaceae > Manihot > Manihot esculenta. Next base: position 12,906,388 of record NC_035171.2, read on the forward strand.
GAGTATATGTTGAACCTATGGGTTTTTGATGACTTTTTGAACAATGTAGCTTGATTGTGTGTGATTGGAGTGTTGTAGATGGGGTATATACATGTTTGAGGCCCCTAGGAACTTGTATGCATGCTTTGGTTGAAAAATATGCATGTTTGGAAGGTTTGGAGGCAAAATGTGCGAAGGGAGCCAAGTTTCTGCCCTTTGGCAGAAACCAGGTTCGGCAGCCGAAGGCACTTTCGGCCGCCGAACATGGCTGGGGAGGCAGGCCTTTCGGCTGCCGAAGTTGCCCCCCAAAAGAGACTTTCGTCTCTGTCTGGGACTTTCGGCCGCCGAAGGTGCCGCCGAACCTACCTGAGTTTCATCTCTGTCCAGGACTTTCGGCCGCCGAAGGTGCCGCCGAAAGTGCCCTGTTCAGCCACTTCATGCATATCTCTATGTGATATTTTCAGGATGTTTTAGGGGGTTTTTGGGGAGTATATTAGAGTTATGTTTATGTATGTTTGGTCCCTCATTAGAGTCCACCTGTGTAGGTTCGGACCCGAGGAACCAAGGACCCCAGCAGTGAGCCAGCTGCTACAGAGTTTGTCAGAGTCAGCCAGAGGTGAGTGGAACTAAACTTAACCTTTTAAATTAAGAAATGAAATGCTTTTATCATGCTTCATGCATCATGATCATATTATAGGTTGTTTGCATTAGAATTCACGACTATGCCGCATTGTATTGCTGTGATAGATGATAGTGGATGGACATTAGGATGATTCATTAGCCTTCTATATATGAAGTCCTGTGGTGCCCATAATAGGGCCGGGCAATACGAAGTCCTGTGGTGCCCATAATAGGGCCGGGCAATAACTCCGAGTACGAAGTCCTGTGGTGCCCATAATAGGGCCGGGCAATACGAAGTCCTGTGGTGCCCATAATAGGGCCGGGCATGGAGTTGAGGGATTTTTGAATCAGTCCATCCGTGGTGTGATTTATTTGTGCAGTGACACATTCCATGATAGCATGTTTTAATATTCTTTTTACAGTTCTACTCACTGGGCATCTAGCTCACCCCTCTCCCCTAACCCCCAGGTTTGCAGGTACGGGATAGATAGAGAAGGCAAGAAGAAAAAAGTCCTATGTATGTAATAGTTAGATTGTGGACATGACAAATGTATTATGATGTAATGTAAAAATGTTCAGGATGTTATGTAATGAGGTTATTGAGGATAGAGTTGTGCTTGACCATAATGTATTGTTAATCCCTTGTATATACATGATCTTATGTTATGATGTTTATGTAAACTAACTCAACACAGGTTGTTTTGCCTTTAAGGCTTGATGAGATCCCACAGAGGGACTATGTTATGTATATGTTCAGAGTATGCACAGGTTGAGTTAGTTGATGACAGTATGTATGAAGAAAAGTTTTAATTTTTATGCATGTTGTTGATCATGTATGGGGTTATACAGGTTTACAGGTTATATGTCAGGCTTGCTACGGGTCCCGGCGGCCTTAAGTCGACCCGGATCCTAGCGCCGGTAGCGGTCCGGATTTCCGGGGCGTTACAACATGATTCCTAGTGTGCTTGACCTACTAGAACCTCTATGAGCCCGACACTCTCTCTATAGGTCCGACCATATGAACCTAGAGCTCTGATACCAATCTGTATCGATCCGAAAATCGGACCGCTACCGGCGCTAGGATCCAGGTCGACTTAAGGTCGCCGGGACCCGTAGCATGCCTGCTATACTCCCTGTGTACCTGTAAAATCCCATACATGATCATACATTTTCTGTAAAAATATAAAACTTTGCTTTGAACCAAGGCTCAACCTGTGCATGCACTATATCTGTACTACAGAACCCCCTTACTAGAGCTCTCATCAATGCTCTAGATAGGTTCAACTCATACTCTGATAAGCCTGATTTTCACATACTCATAAAAATATTTACATAATATAAACAGACCATGTATATAAAAAGGATTTACAACATGGGTCAAGCATACATACTATACACAATAGAAGACTAATACATCTCTTTACAATAGTACATGTCCACACTAGCTATTACACATCTCTTTACTCTTCCTGTACCCTGCTGAACTTCCCCTTAACTCTGATCCTGCAAGACTGGGTTAAAGGAGAGGGATGAGCTATACTAGCCCAGTGATTAGAACAATAAAAATATGTTAATAAACATGCTCACATGGAATGCATCACATCATAAGTAAATCACCCATTTCAGACGGACAGATTCAAAACTCCCTCTGTTCTGTGCCCGGCCCGCGAAGGAGCTCCTCAGGACTTGATCACACCCTCTATGGTGCACTGTGCCCGGCCCTCTCAGGGCTCCTCAGGTCTTTATCGGAGGGCTAATGAATCCAAACTATGTCCGATCCGTACAAGCATAGAATAATGCAATGCGTCACATTAGTGAATTCTAGTGCACTCACCCTATTACATATCATGATGCATGGAACATGCTAAAAGCATTTAAGTTCTCAATTTAAAACATTAAGTTTAGTTCCACTCACCTCTGGCTGACTCTGAACTGCCTCTGAATACTTTAAAGCAGTGCTCACTGCTGCTCTCTTCGGTTCCTCTGGTCCGTTCCTACACAGGTGGACTCAAAATGAGGGACCAAACTAACTCTAAAACATCTCCATAAAACTCCCCAAAACCCCCTTAAAACATCCTAAAACAATCAAGAAAAACATGCAAAAGAAGGCTTGACAGGGCACTTTCGGCGGCAGGTTCGGCGGCCGAAAGTCCCTTCCAAAGCCGAAACTCAAGCACTTTCGGCGGCACTTCGGCTGCCGAAAGTCCTCTCCAGAGACGAAAGTCCCCAACCTTCGGCGACACCTTCGGCGGCCGAAACCCCCCTCCAGAGCCGAAAGTCCAAACTTTCGGGGGTAAGCTTAGGCAGCCGAAACCACCTCCTTAGCATGTTCGGCGGCCGAACCTTCCTTCGGCAGCCGAAACTGGGTTTGCCAATAAGGCAAAACCCTGCTCTGCTTCCAGCCAAACTCACCCAACTTCACACACACATGCAACCCAAACTTCCACAACCTGCATATACTCAAGTATAGGCACAAAGGGGTCCAAAACTAACTTAAAACCCCAACAAACAACACAAATAAACACAAGCATGCTTTGACCACAAAACAACCAAAAACTCAACTTAACCTAAACATGCATCTCTACCCATAAACCTCCATAAAACTTGCATCAATCATGAAAAGAAGTTCAGGATCTTCACTTACCTCTTACAAACAAGAAGATAAACGATCCCAACGTGGAGATATGGAGAAATTCTCCCTAAAAGTCTCCAACTTCAAAACTTTTGGTTGATTTGCTCAAAAGCTTAAAAACAACATAAAACTCATCAAAACTTTGAAAGATTTGGAGAAAACATGAAAATCACCCAAGAAAGAGCATAGTCTCACCTCTGTCTGTGAAAATGGAAGAAAGCTTATCCATTCACCGACCTAGGGCCTTTAATAGGTGGCTGGCCAGACCACTTTCGGCGGCCTAACGTGAGATCAAAAGCCATGCATGTTCGGCAACCGAACTTTCACCTTCGGCGGCCGACCCTTGCATTTCTTCCTTGGCTCTTTTCTTTCAAACACTCATTTCCTTTTACACTTAAAACATTAAAACATACTACCATTCTTTAGAAAAACATATCTACTACCCTTCTAGAGGGTTCTGACATCCGAGATGCCACCGGAAAGTAGAATTCCGATGTCGGACTCTAGCCGAGTATTACATTTGGTTTCAATCTGGGGATGATAACACCAGAGCTTTTCATAATGCGGCAAATGGAAGACGAAAAAAGAACTCTATTGTGATGCTTCAGGGTTCAAATGGAGAGTGGTTATGGTCGGGGTTTGGAGAACCATGTTGTTGGATACTTTGCAGAGCTCTACACTCAACAGGACACTTTGCATACTGAAATCACGAAATGTGTAAAAGCAAGAGTCACTGTGGAACATAATATGGATCTTACACGTCCTTTAACTGATGATGAGATTAAGGCAGCTGCATTTTCGATGCATTCAGATAAATCGCCAGGAGATGACGGGTTTAATCCAGGATTCTATAAACGGTATTGGTATATTGTTGGCAGTGAGGTTATTTCAGAGTGCAAGAAGTGGTTTATTGAAGGTGTTCTTCCTGAGGAAATTAATAATACCAACATTGTATTAATCCTGAAGAAGAATTGACCCACTACGATTAAAGAGCTATGACCTATTGCCTTATGCAAGGTTATCTACAAAATTCTTGCTAAGGCATTGGCAAGCAGATTGCGTAGTGTGCTCCCAAATATCATCTCTGAAATGCAAAGTGCATTTGTGGGCGGTCGGTTAATCACTGACAATGTTATAGTGGCTAACGAGATGGTACATTACATGCGAGGATTGCGGATGGGTAAAGTGGGGTATGCAGCACTAAAACTTGATATAACAAAGGCTTATGACCGCTTGGAGTGGAGCTACATTGAATCAATATTGGTTGCATTGGGGTTTGATGAGAAATGGATTAATTTGATGATGATATGTGTCACAACTGTTCGTTACAATATTCTTCTGAGGGAGTCGATAATAGGTCCCATTGTTCCATTAAGGGGATTGAGACAAGGAGATCTTTTGTCCCCTTCACTGTTTATCATTGGGGCAAAAGGTCTCTCAGCTTTAATTCTGAAGAAAGAAGAAGTTGGAGCCCTTCATGGATGTCGTATTTGTGAACGAGCACCAACAGTTAGCCATCTCCTATTTGCGGATGATTCATACCTATTTTTCAAAGCTAATGAAGCTGAAGGGGAAACGATCAGGCTGTTGTTGGAGACTTATAAACAGGATTCTGGGCAGGAGGTCAGTCTAGCCAAATCTACTGTGTTTTTCAGTTAGAATGTTAGTAGATGTATTCAGGACTTGCTTTGTCAGAATTTAGGCGTGACTGAGGATGTGGACTCTGAACGATATTTGGGTATGCCTATTATGGTGGGTAGAAAGAAAAAAGTGGTCTTTGCTTTCCTTAAAACAAAGTTGCAACATCGCATGTAAAATTGATCTGGCAAAATGTTGTCTAGAGCTGGAAAAGGTATTCTTTTTAGGACTGTGGCGCAGACTTTACCGACCTATGTGATGAGTCTTTATTTGCTGCCTATGTCTATTTGTGATAAGTTGCAGAAGCTGATGAATAAGTACTGGTGGGGTAAAGTAAGGAGGATGAAATGGGATAGAATTTGTGAGAGTAAGAATGATGGAGGTTTGGGCTTTCGAAATTTGCGTGTTTTCAATTTAGCTATGCTAGCTAAACAGGACTGGACGTTGTTGGTTATGGATACGTGCTTGGTGGCTCGTGTTATGAGAGCAAAGTATTTTCCAGAAGGCAATGACCTAAATTCTCAATTAGGAGGTAACCCAAGTATGGTGTGAAGTATTTGGAAAGCAAAGAAAGTTATTCTCCGTGGAGCACGAGTTAGAGTGGGTGATGGACAAGACATCAATGTATGGAACAACTCTTGGTTGTCTAATGCTGATGATGGTAAAGTCACAACCCAAAGAAGTGAGGAGAATATGCATCTTAGAGTGTGTGATCTTATAGATGAGCAAGTTAGAGCGTGGGATGTGCCAAAGATCTTTGTTGTATTTAATGAAAGGGACAAGAGGTTAATACTTTCAATTCCTCTTTCTTTGAGATGTGTCAGAGATAAATGGATGTGGACTCATGAAAAGGGGGTACCTATTCAGTGAAAAGTGGTCATAAGATGTTAAGAAGCAATGGGCAGCCTACTCAACAAGGAGGTCAGGATGATTTTTGAAAGAAACTCTGGAAAATCAAAGCTCCTCCAAAAATATTGGATCTCTTGTGGCACGCCGCGAATAGTTGTCTTCCAACTAAACATCGCCTCTTTTAGAAGCACATCACTCAGGAAGACACCTGCCTAGTTTGTAGTGTGGATACTGAACATTCTTTGCATATTCTAAGCATGTGCGACTTTGCTAAGAATTGCTGGAGTTTTATGGGTTTGAGTTGGCCTGTTGATAGGTCTGGCGATGTTAAGGAGTGGTTGAGTTCTGCTTTTGACACTTTTGATCTGGATCAAAGGGCTAGTGTGGCTGCGAGTCGTTGGCAATTTGGAAGAATAGAAACCGCGTGGTATGAAGTCAGAAATGTTCTTCTACATGGTTTGTGGTTTGTTTAGCCTTCTCATTCCTTCATTCCTGGCGTAATGCACGAGATTTTTGACCTCTTTGCAGGTTAGGGCAATTATCTGATGACTCAGATTGCAAATGGAAGAAGCCGAATGCTGGTTGGACTAAAGCTAATGTTGATGCAGCTATGCTTGAGTCAAAAGGAGCAGTGGGACAGTGTTTAGAGATGACGAGGGCATATTTATTGGTGGCTATAGTAAAATTTTCGAAGGCATTTCTGATCCGACGCTGATGGAAATGTTGGCAATCCGGGAATCACTTAGCTGGTTAAAAAATCATGGATGAAGCAAAATAATTGTGGAGTCTAATTATCAAGTTGCAGTTGATCAGTTGGGTTTTTTAGATTCTGGAAGTGCAATGTTTTTAGAAGTTTACAGAGATTATCAATATGTGTTGTCAACTTTGCAGGATGTGTGAGTTGATTCATTAGGAGGACTGCGAATTTTGCGGCTCATCGCCTTGTTAGAGCTGCTCAATTCAGTTCAGATTTCTATGTGTGGAGTTTTACTCTGCCGATTGTATTGTCGCAGCTCTTACTTTTGACTTACATTAATAAATATTTAAAAAAAAAGTATTTACTAAATTATTTGTAATTGTTGGAAAAAAATAAATAATAAAATTGTACATATCAATTTATTATATTAATAAATAAATATAAAAATATTACTTTATTATACTATTTATATAATAATTAAAAATAATCATTAAAATATAACATGCCGATATGTAATTTTTTTCATATAACAATGAAATTATAACTGGTTTAATTATTATTTGTAGTATTTTTAAAATTAATTTTAAATAAATAAATTATTTAAAATTTTAATTTAAAAAATTATAATTAATAAATTTAAAAAGATTATATAATTTAAATAAAAATAAAGTCAAAATAGATGTCAACCCATAAAAAATTACCTCTGAGTATAGAGTTAATTAGAAATTTAGCTTAGAGTGATTTATCAACTATCTATCAAATTTTTACTGTATTCAACCGTTAAACTAAATATGATACACCCTCTAATCTTATTAAAATTAATAATTTTATAAAAATTTAATTTATATATATATTTTAATTTATTTTTTAAAAATAATTCTTATAATTAAAATTAAAATAATTTTTGTAATTTAAAAAAATTAAAACCATAATTTTTTTAAGTTACTCTTTTTCTAAAAAAAGTCCAACAAGAAAAAAAGAAAATTCTATCAAGCCTAACACTGAAAGAAACAAAAAAAAGTCCATAATCAGCATCACAATTTGATATAAGTTAGGGAGAGTAATTATTACTTTTATAACTTTTTGTTATAATTAATATTTATCTCTTTGATTAAATATTAATATTGAGAAGAAAAAATAATACTAATTAACATGATATCCTATATTTTATTTTGCATTTTTATTAAGTTAAATATTGCATGTGTATTAATATTATTATATTTTTAAGTTGGCCTATATGCATTAAAGTTGACAGGCTAATTATGGATTGTAAAAATACTATAATCATAAAAATGAATTATCTATATATAAATAAATAATTATTTTATTTTATTTTTCAAAAGATGATAGATTCATTTGACGAAAATGTACAAAAGTTTACAATAAATATATGGGTAATTTATGATTTAGTCCCTGGGTATTACCATTATTAACAAGTCAATCTCTGTAATTTTAGAAACCTATTAAAACGTCCTTATGTTTTCTCTCCATCAACGAAATAGTCCTTTTGTCTATTTTTACCGTTAAAAATATAGTAAAAGATTATATTACCCCCCATTATTTTTCTCCTTCTCTTCCTCCTTCCTTTTCTTCTTCATCAATTCTTCTTCCTTCTGCTTCTACTTCTTCTGCTTCTTCTGCTTCTTCTTCTTCTCCTTCTTCTTCTTCTTCTTCTCATTCTTCTTCTTCTTCTTTTTCTTCTTTCTCTTCTTCCTCTTCTTCTTCTTCTTTTTCTTCTTCTTCTTCTTCTTCTTCTTCTTTTTCTTCTTCTTCTTTTTCTTCTTCTTCTTCTCCTCCTCCTCCTTCTTCTTCTTCTCCTCCTCCTCCTCCTTCTTCTTCTTCTTTCTCTTCTTCTTCTTCTTCTTTCTCTTCTTCTTCTTCTTCTTCTTTTTCTTCTTCTTCTTTTTCGGAGGAGGAGGAGGAGGAGGACGAAAGAAAAGACAGGGACTATTTCGTTGACAAAAAGAAACGATAAGGACGTTTTAATAGATCTGAGAAAAGATAGGGACTATTTGGTTGACAAAAAGAAACAATAAGGACGTTTTAATAGATTTCTAAAAATATAGGGGGGATGATTTCGTTGACAGAAAGAAACGATGAGGAGGGACTATTTCGTTGACATAAAAAAACGATAAGAATGTTTTAATAGATATGAGAAAAGATAGGGACTATTTCATTAACGGAAAAAAACGATAAGGACGTTTTAATAGATATGAAAAAAGATAAAAATATTTTAATAGATTTTTGAAAATGTAAGGACTAACTTGTTAATAATTGTAATATACAAGAACTAAATAAATGGTTTTATTTGAGGGTAAAATTGGATTTTAAAAATTTTCTCTCTCCTCCTTTATCTAATTTTAACGGAAAATAGAACAGAAGGACTATTTCGTTGACGGAAATAAAACATAAGGACGTTTTAATAGGTTTCTAAAAATACAGGGACTGACTTGTTAATAATGGTAATATCTAGGGACTAAATCGTAAATTACCCTAAACATATTAATTTTTTTTAAAAAAAATACTTTTGGTCCAAAGAAAATAAGTTAGCATAAAGTAAACAATACATAAATCCAAACCCTTGGCTTAACTCGTACGAAAAATAAAATTTGACCCAAAAAAATCTTAGTTGAGAAAATTTAAGCTTTTTGATTTCATCTCCACTAAGGCCAGAGACGCGAGAAAGAATAGCAGAGGAATTGTCAAAGAGTAGAAAAATCATTGCACAGCTAACAATTAAAACCAGGAAATCTAAAACATCAAAGGCGACATAAGCTTAAGAAAAGAAATGTCATAGCCACGCTTCGTCTTAACTGTGAAGAGATTTAGAAAAGAGCCCGTCGTAGCCCTTATGGATTAACCATTCTATAACAAGTTGAAATCAATTAATGGTTCCTGATAATTTCTGTACCAAAACAAGTAAACTTCCCTCAAGCCAAAGATAAAACAAAAGCCATATGAAATGCAGACAAACAAACAAAGAGGGTGAAGGACCAAGGGAGATGGGGTTTTACTTAGAAGCTTACCCATCTCTATATACATGCACGAGTAAAAAAAAACTATCTGAATCTTCATAAAATCAACCTGCATGTAAAGACTACAAAAACTAACACGTAACAAGAAAACAACCTGATCTAACATAAACTTTTATAAAAAAGTATTGATATAAATTTTTTTTTTTTTCCAGCCAAGAAGTTCAAATTTATGAAATAAGAGAGATTAATGTTTGTAATCTTAGGCATACAACGGAAAATAATAATAACAAATCCTTACTCTTCAAAAACCATAGAGAAGGGTTAATAATATTTGCCAAGTTCCCAATTTTTTTTATTAAAATAATATAAATATAGAAGTATACTTTCTATATTTCTCCTTTTTAAAAGCAATAAAAAATAAAAAAAATCAAAATTAGAAATTTTTATAGGAATAAACAAGGTTAGTGGAATCCTGAGTCAATAATAACGGAATCCAACGTGTGGGCATATAAGCAAAAAACCAAGAGAATATTTACTAATAAATAATGTCATCCAGATTTGCTAAGACCCTTACGTTATAGGAATATAGAGTGAATCTGTCATCGTATCAGCTTCTATTCCTTTGAGGAACCACATAAATTAAAATATACCAACCCCTTTTTTTTTAAAATAAAAAAAAAATAAAAATCAATTTTAAAAAAAGAAATTGTTAATAGAAAAAATATCATTAAACCTTCATTATTAATTTATCATAATATTATTTTAATAGCTATGAGTTTCTTCCATGCCTTATCTACACCTCAAAGCCTTTACAAGCACGAAAAGTTTTCAATTATTAATAATAAAAAATTATTGAGAAAAGTTATGTTCCCTTTGATTTAACATAAGATTCTATATTTTTATTTTTTATAATTATAAATTATTTCAAAAAAATTATTCGAATCGAATTAATTTAAAATTTTAGTTTGATTTTTTATTTATTTTAATTTAATTTTTAATTTTAAAAATTTTAATTATTTTAATTTATTTTAATTTTAATTTAAAAAATAAAAAAATTAAATCGAACTGATCAGTAATAATAATATATTATTTTTAATAATATTAAAAAATTAAATCATAATTAAAATTAAAATATTTTAATTAAATTTTAAAATATTAAAAATAAAATATAAAAAAAATTAATAAAATCAAATCGAATTAGATTAATTCGATTTGATTTCTATTCAAAATCAATTCGATTCGATTTTTATAAATATTAAAATTCTTATTTTTATTTTATTTAATTTAAAATCGAATCGATTAAATACTCAACCTCATTCTATTTTTAACTTAATTTTAAAAATTTTATTTCTTTTTTATGAATTATTAATTTTTTAATTATATTTAATAAAATAAAATATATGTTACTCATCTATAAATTAAAGTTAAAAATATAGAATATAATAAAGGAATCAATTAAAAAATTTAAATAAATTAGAAAATTAACCCACCTAACAATAAATCTATTTCATTTCAAAATTTTATTTTATTTTTTCAGGAGGAAGCTACAAAATGATAATTGCATATATATTATATAAAGAGAAGATAAAAGGAATAAAGAGAGGAAATGGAGCCCAGGGATCTAGGCCCATCTTTAGGTTAAAGTTGCTACCTGTAAAGCCCAAATCTACTTTTTTTTTTTTTTTTTTCTATATTTTGCTTTCTAAAGTCAAGTGGATTGAGTATATTATTTATTTATTAATATTATGTTAATATATCAATGAGATTTTATTTTACCATAAACATTATCCTTCCACTTTTAATAGAGAATGCTCAACTGTCAGCTAATGTTATAAAATGTTGTTATGATGATAAATTAAAAAATAATATATTCTTATAATATTACTGCCTTCACCTCAGTTCCCATTTCTCCTTTCTGAAAAAAACATAAAATTAAGATATAAACGAAAGTCTAGCTGAATTTTAAAAAATTTATATTTAATTTATTAAAATTTTTTTAATTTTAAATTTGAGTTCAATTTATTTTAAATTTAAGTAAAATATTAATAAATTTAGATTTGTTTGATTTAGTAAATAAGTCAGATAAGTAAACTTTTATAATATCAAAGTGAACTGAACTTTTTATTAAATTAAATTTTAAATAGTTTATATATAATTTAATTTATTTATAACCGCAACAAAGTATTATTAAATTAAACAAAGTCTATGTTAAAATTCAACTCATGAAAATTTATATATACTTAAATTTAAACATAGTTAGAGTTTTAACTGTTTAAATTTAATTTTTCTATGATATTGAATTTAAGTTGCTTAACAACGAGCCGATTATCAAATTTATTCCTAAATATGAAACAAGTTAAATACTATAAATTTAAATTCAACTCGTTTACTAAATAAATATAAAATTAAGCTCAATCTTAATGTGTTTAAAAAATAACTTGAGTTGAATTCAACTTTTGTGCAGCAAAATGTTAAATAGTTTACTAATAATTTACTTTATTCGCTCGTATAAAATTTAATTAAAAAATCAAATAAAAATGTATGTGAGAATTTATTCTTAAAAAAGAAAATATTGAATGAATTGATCGTAATTTATGAGATTTTACTATTTCTGACCTTTCTAAATCTAAAGAAGATACTAATCGTAGGAAAAATGAAATTTTCACAATACTTGCAAGGCTCTCTGATATTATTTGATAATATAAATTCTTGTTATACCTAAAAAATAGATTTTTGTTAGAATCATTAGCAGAAATAATCAAATGATTCTGTTAATACATTCGAGTAATTAAACGTTTTACAATTAATAAACTAAATTTATTGTATAAACCTAACAACAATGAATCAAAATCCTGAAAGAATGCATCTTTAATTTCATCCAACATTAATAAACATTAATACAATATAAAAAAGATGAATTATTATTTAGTGTTAGAATTAGAAGATGAAATGATGCTTTTGACTTCGTTTTAAGGAATGATTAATTTTTGAAAATAATAATAAAATTTTGTATTATTATAAACACAAATGTCGAAAAGTAAAGTCAATGTCAATATGCAGATGGTCACAAATGGTTATCAAATCAACCGAAAGATAGCAAATGGCTTTCAAATCAAGATATGCTGCTCATGTATCATATGTAGATGGTTATAGTACAAGATCGATTCCAAAAACACCAATAGATGATACTGGATCTATCACCACTGAGCTGAACGAGATTGAAGAAATCAATTCCAAGCTTAAGTCCTTACAACAAGAGATGAATCGATTGATCAAAGGTAAAGCCATTGTCAATTCACATTCAATCTATACCTATTATCCAATTGACTACTCTGGTAACGACTCTAATTCTTACTATTTTAATACACAATCTACTTCTTCAATAGTGAATTGTTGTACTGTAATGATAAGAAAGGAAGCATGGATTATTGACACTGGAGCCTCAGATCATGTTACACCTTATAAATGTTATATGCCATATATCTCTATTGTTATTTCACCTATAACTATCCATTTACCAAATGGTTCTTCTACACAGGTCTCACATGTAGGCACCATTACACTACACACACACATGAAATTGTTGAATATCCTCTTTGTTCCTAATTACAATGTAAATCTATTATCCATGTCTAATTTACTTAAAACCTCTGACTTGACATTAAAATTCTGCTCATCTTATTGTTTTTTTCAGGATCAGAAGAATAATTCTATTATAGTTGTTGGAAGAATAACCAATGGGTTATACATCTTAGATAATACTAGTTTTTGTAGTTCCATCATTCAGCCCTGCCTTGATTCTGTTTTTAATGTGATATCTTCCAATCTTCCTATAAATACCTCTAAGGTTAATGATTGTAATAAATGGACTACCTCATTTACAAATTCAATCACAAAAGTTCCCTTCTCTGTTCTTCATCCTAGGTTAAGGCACTCTTCTTGTTAAAAGATATCTCATATATATGATTTTAAGAAATATGTTGATAATATCTACTTGTGCTCATTATGTCCCTTAGCCAAAATGTTTAGATTGCCTTTTTGTAAAAGTAATAGTATTGCTACAACTCCTTTAGAGCTGTTTCATGTAGACTTATGGGGTCTCTTTGTTGTAACTTCTATTACTGGTGCTAGATTTTTTATCACTATTGTCGATGATAAAACTAAAGCCACATAGACATATGCTTAAGTTCAAAGATCAAACACACTCTATTTTGGTTTTTTTTTTTTTCAATATGTCTAAATACAATTTAGTAGATAAATTAAAATCCTTAGGTCTGATAATGGAGGAGAATTCATTAATGAAAAATGTGCTTCTTTGTTTGCTTCTAAATGTGTCATTCATCAAACTACTTGCCTTTATACATCTCAACAAAATCGTACAGTGGAAATTAAACATAAGCATATTTTAAACATTGCTAGGTCCATTCAATTCCAGATAGAGTTTCCAAAATCTTATTGGTCTAAATGTATATTGGCAACCACATACATTCTTAATAGACTTCCAATCAAAACCCTCAATTGGTTAATTCCTTTTGAAGCCTTGTTTCACAAACCACATGTTAATGAAAACTTGAGGACTATTAGCTGCTTCTGTTTTGCCATTAATCATAATCCTAGCAAAGATAAGTTTGATCCTAGAGCCACCAAGTGCATTTTACTTGAATATTTTAATACTCAAAAGGGATATAGATTATAAAATCTAGATACAAAACAAATCTTTGTTAGTAGAAATGTTACTTTCCATGAATCTATTTTCCCTTTTATCCATCATTCAATTCAAGACCATTATGCTCTTTGTCCTACTGTTCCTATCATTTCATCTGATGAAAATTTAAGTCCCAATTCTGATTCTGCTAGTGTTCTTGCATAAGGTGGTCTTGTTCATGCAAATTTTGATTATGATCACACCTTTACATAATTTGGTTCTGCTTCACAGTCACCCTCCATAGACCCTCTTTAATGCGTACATCACTCTTATTCCTTCTCCACCTCCTTTAAGGAAAAGCACAAGAACACATAGTAAACTAACTTGAATGCAAGATTTTATTGTCAATTGACTGTGCGGTTATCGAAGGCGGTCAAAAATAACCTTTTTGGTTATCAATAATTTTACAGTTGTAGATAATGACAAAAGAATCGAATCTACAGAGAATTGATACTTACCTATTTTCCTTATCAAGACCAAGTAAATAAACTGAAAGTAAAATAAAGGGGGGGGGGTTTGAGATTAATGAATTAAACTAATACTGAAAGCAATAAAGTAAAGCAAATAATAAAGTAAAGAAGATTCAAATATGAGAAAAGCTCTAGTTGAAGAATTGGATCCACTTCAGTTGTTGGGATTGATCATTGACACAAAGATTCCTTTATTTGATTCAATAAATTAGTTATGGAGGTAGAAGACGCTTCTCACCACCATATCCCTCCTTAAGCATAAATCAATCAGGGAACGTCCTCTAATTAATTACTAATCAACAAGTTGCCAAGAAACGTCCTTGGGTCTTTGGCATCTAACAACTGTCAATTGCATTAAGAAATAGAGAGACCTAATTCTAGCTACCCAAATGTATGGTGATATTGTTAGATCATGCAATTTCCGTAGTTTTTACACCAAGAGTTACTTGTGTTTGAATAATCCAAGCAATTACGAACTTAAAATTATCCACACTAACAAATTATTACCTTGCAATCAAGAATCAATGGGCTCTATTGATCTAAACCACAAAGCAACAATGGAATTAAGCATGAAATTGCATAAATATTGAAAAATAAAAGATAAACAATGTATGTTCAGATCTCTCAATCCATAAAATAATTAAAGTTTCACCTAATCTTCAACTAGAAAAAAGGGTTTCAGCCACTCATGGCTGAAACAAAACAAAAAATAAAAGAAAAGAAGAAGAAGCACCAATCGGTCTTGGAGAAGAGATGGGCGGCCGAATGTCTTGGAAGAAAGGAAGGGGGATTGATGCGCATCTCCTTATGTGATCCTTATATAGCCTTAAAGTATTGCCCTAAGTTTCTTTGTTGAGGTGGAGCCTTCTTTTGAATTTTGAATTTTGAATGTCCTCTTTTGAATTTTGAATTTTGAATTTTGAATTATTGAGAGGCAAGTGCATCTTCTTGGAATTTGGCTTCCTCAATAAGGGAAAGACTTCTTGAAGATTTGAAATTTGAATTTCAAATTACTCTGCTGAATTTACTTTCCTTATTTATCTCCTCTTCAGTTGCAACTTGGTTTGTGCAAACATGCTTGTTCTCTTTTATCCTATTTTAGGCAGTTTTAAGAGCATTTTCACCAAATTACTTCTTTACACCATTTTTTGCAAAATAATATCAAAACCACAAAATTAAACAGGAAAAGTGTAAATTAACATTAATAACAACATAATAAAATGGTCTAAATTTGGTCTGATCATCAATCATTTGCATATTGATCCCAACCTTGATTTGTCTATTAGTTTCACACCTTCACATCATACTTAGCTCAATACCATTTCCAATATTCATGAACCCTACATCTATATAAAAGCTTCAAAAGATCCTAACTGGATTGAGGCTATGCATCAAGAGCTTCTGGCTCTTGAAAGCAATGGTACTTGGGTGCTTACAAACCTACTCAAAGGAAAAAAGGCTATTAGTTCAAAATGGATCTACAAAGTCAAGGTTAAGCCTAATGGGGAGGTAGATAGGGATATAACCAAGTAGAGGGCTTATATTTTAAGGAAATATTTTCTTCTGTAGCAAAGATTGTTACTATTAGATTTTTTATTGCTTTAGCAACTTCTAAACAATGACTATTTTTCAATTGGATATCAATAATGCTTTCTTATATTCTTGAAAGAAGAAGTCTATATGCAGCCTCCTGCAAGTTATTTTAAAGCTGATCCAAGATAAGTTTGTTTGTTGAAGAGGTCCCTTTATGGCTTAAAGCAAGCATCAAGGCAGTGGAACTTAGAGTCAAATCATTATTGCAGTCATTGGGTTTTGCTCAGTCTATCCATAACAATTGTCTCTTCACAAGGGATATTCATGGTACGTTTACTGCTATACTCATCTATATAGATGATGTAATCATAATTGGCATATCTCTATCTGATATAGATAAAATTAGAAATGTTTTACATTGTAAATTCACTATTAAAGATCTTGGGCACTTAAAGTATTTTCTTGGATTAGAAGTTGCTACATCATCATCTGGTACCATTATCAGTCAGAGAAAATTTATCCAAGATGTTTTAACTGATACTGGTATGATACATGCTAAGCCTGCATCTGCTTTTCTGCCCAAAGGTTTAAATCTTGATCTTTCTACTGTGATTTGCTTCCTGAACCATATAAATTTAGCAGATTGATTGGCCGGTTGTTATACATTAACATTACTAGGTCAGACATTAGTATTGTTGTCCATTATTTGAGTCAATTCATGTCAAGTCCTAGAAAACCACATTAAGATGCAACTTGTCATGTTTTGAGATATCTCAAGACGTGTTCGATTACAGGGTTGTACTTTTCTGCTACATATAACTTGACTAAACTTATAGCTTATTGTGATGCAGATTGGACCATGTATTCTTTTTCTTGAAAGTTTGTTACTGATTTCTATGTATTTTTAGGAGATTCTCTCATTAGTTGGAAGACAAAGAAACAAAAAATAGTCTCTAAATCCTCTATAGAAGTTGAATATCGCAGCATGGGAGTCATAATTTATGAACTTTTATGGATTTCATACATACTAAGAGATTTACACATTGATGTACAATTTTCTATTTCCTTGCAGTGTGATAACAAATCAACCATTCATATAGTTCACAACCATGTTTTTCATGAAAGGACCAAACATCTTGATATCGATTGTAGGAACCACTGCAAAAATGATTATTGTTCCTATCCATGTGCTTTTAGCATAACAGCTTGCAGATATATTTACTAAATGATTGTCTATTCCTCAATATTATTTTTTCTTCTTCAAATTGCATCTGATTGCCTTGCTGATCCAACTTGAGAAGGGTGTTAGCTATTTTCAATCAGTAGTTAGCTAGACAAATAGTAGTTTTATGTAGAAAGTTGTAGTAGCTTCGTGTATATTCTTCTTGTACATATTCTATATTCACTTCTAATAAAATTATCGTTTATCATCCGTTTAAAAATTCATTGATTTTAAAAGAACAAAAAATCATAAGAATGTCATTAACTTAGTCATGCTAATCCTAAAGGCTTAAGAGTGATAAATGTAATAAAAATCAAATAATAAAAGTGATGACATAAAGAATCTTGATTCTTATTGAAAAGTTAACTCTAATATATAAATTAATAATAATAATAATAAGTATTTGAGACACAATAAACAGTCAATTAATTCGATTTTAACGGAATAAATAAAAATTTAAATTTTAAATTTTAAATATTTATAAAAATCAAGCACAATAAAAAAATATTATTCTTCAATAAAAAATTGATTTGTCTAATCCCAACAACACATAATAATAATAATAATACAGTGGAAGAGCACATATGCAACGCGCATTGGACGCAAGAGAAGGGAATTAAAGTAGCTTTGTATTGTTTTAAAAACACGAAGGAAAGGAAAGGAAAGGAAAGAAAAGGAAAGAGAAGAATTTGGTGTCACCATCATCTCAGTGCTCTCGAATCAAACACAACACTTAACTACCCCTTTTGTTTGGTGTTTAACCTTTAGCAAATTTAAGATTAAATTGCCACGTAGCTTCCAAAATCCAAACACAGAGAAAGCTACTACTACTCTCTCTCTCTCTTTTTTTTTTTTTCTTTAAAAAAAAAAAACTAACGGTGGGTCCCGACCAGTGTAACTGAATCCCAGTTAAAAAAGGTTTAGGTAAGGTTAGAATCTACGAAGGCAAGAAAAGCAGCTGCCTGTGTGGCAATTTCTTAGTTAGGAAGAAATGAGTTAATGGCTTTGCCTACCTCACACGTGGATCAAACTTTCAACTCTCTGTTACAAATTCAAATCATTTTCTCCATTTCTAGAACTATCCCCTGCTTAGCTTTTTTTTGCCCTTTTTAAATAACTGTCAATAACTAATAATATTTGGTTTCTCTCTAAACTTCTCTATCGATTTGAGATTTTCTTTTTTTTCCTGATAGCTCTGTCCCTTGCATATTTTCTTCTTTTTCTTTTCTACTTATATCGCTCTGATTTTTTTTTTTATATATTTTTTATTTTTATTTTCTCCTAAAAACTGTTAAATTTATGCTATTTTAAATTGGATTCTAGAAATATAGTTATGTAAAATAAAAAAAAAATTATATTATTTGATTAGAGACAACTCATTTAAGAAATTTAAAAATTTCAAAAAATATAAAAATTATTTATATTTAATTAGTATTTCTTATTCATTTATTAAAAAGTTAAGAATTTTTTTAACAATCGATTATAATATTATCATAATTAATATTAATAATTAATATATAATATTTTTATTAGTGATAGAATCTCTAAAAATAATTTAGTGATTGAATAAAATAATTATTAATAAATTTTAAATATTAATTTTTAATATTTAACAATAATTTTTTTTATTCAGTATAATAAATGCTTTTTAAAATTATAAAAATAAAAAATATTTTTATTATTAAAAAAATAATATTATATTAGAAGAGTGGTTATTTAGCTTTTGAGTAACACCATAGAAATTTAATTTGACTAAAAAATTTAAACTAAACTTATTTAATCATTAAATAAAAATATAAAAATTACTTATATCAATTTTTTTTAACTTACAAACTTTTTACTTTAAAAAAATAAAAAATATACAATTTTTTTAAAATAAATAATCTCAAATAAAAAATAAAATAATGATATATTTGAAACAATAATATTCCAAGAGAGGTTGAATAGAGTCATGCTTTTCACTGTAGATATCAAACTTGAATTATGCTAATGAACTCGTTCACTCTCTCCCGCAGTACTGTCCACTATTTATTCAAATTGAAAAATTGACGGAATTAAATTAAATTAATTTTTATTTTTTAATTTAATTTAATTTTTACTTTTAAAAATTTTAATTAATTTAATTTAATTTAATTTTAATCAATAAAAAATTAATAAAATCCAAAGGAACTAATTAATGATAAATGATATATTATTTTTAATAATATAGAAAAATTAAATTATAATTTAAATTACAAAATTTATTTAAATTTTAAAATATTAAAAATAAAGTTTAAAAAATAAAAATTCAAATTAAATGGTGTTAAATTAAATTAATTTGATTTAAATTAATTTTTACTTAAAATTAATTTAATTTAATTTTTATAAATATCAAAATTTTAACTTTTAATTTATAAAATCGAATCAATCTGTTACTCATTTTCCTGCCTGCTTTTTGTTGTAAAACCATTGCATGAGAATAGGATTTTGGAGGGGTGGGAATAAGACAGGATTAAAAAATTACAATAAAAAGGAGCAATAATGCTGTAGAAAATCTCACGATTTTTCTATAAAGAAAAAGAATGGAATTGGAATATAATACCTCTTCCCTAAAGAAAATTTTACAAAAATAAAAAGTAATAGATAATTATAATTTAATTTTTTTCGAAAAATACCCAACTTATTCACTATCTATAAATAGCTTTCCATGCAACTGAAAGGTTTCAACAATTCTTGCAGCAGTTTCCAGTTGATAAGCCAAGCAAAAACAGAGACTACTCTGTTTCCCCTGTTTGGCTCTGTATATTTTCTTTTCCTTTTGTTTCCTTATGCTCCCTGGAAGCATAATACCTTCCATTTTTGCTACAATCATGGTTGTTTCTAACTTTTCTCAATTCAGAGAAATGGCTCCAACCAAGGCTTTTCTTGTTTACGAATCCTCTTTCGAGTGAGAATCTGAAATTCTCAATTCTGCTTCACCTCACAATTGCATTCAATTCTCCATTCCCATATGCAAATGGATTCTTTCAGCATCAGCAACATCAAACTCGAGAAGGCTAACGCGATGAAGAAACATCGCCAGCTTCAGAAGATCGCAAACTTTTTTAGGTTCTTGGAAATATTTATTGTTCTGGCGTTGATTTCCAGGTTTTCTGTTCAGCTCCCAGTTGCTGTCAAGAACTCTAGTGAATATTTCAAGGACTTAACGGTCATCCTCGTAAGTCCCCGCTTCGTTTTTATCATCGGAAACGCCATAGTCATCACTCTCTTCGCAAAGTCAGGTCAGTTTTCTGGTCAGGATCCATCTGGGAAGAATTCAAGAACCGATCTTTATGATGAATTCGTTGAAAAGAGTGAAAGGATTCAGAGCTTGCACGGATATGAAGCTGGAAACTCAGACAGACAAAGCTCCTCTGTTGAGTACATAGTCACTGAAGAAACTTCTCCATCAGCAGAAATCAAGAATTATCAGAGAAGTGAATCAGAGAAATTAGACCGAGGTACTCGTAACAAGCTCTGCCGAGAACTGAGGCGGTCGGCGACAGAGAAATGCCGGGAAAGTGTAGGTTCCGGCGAGGGATGGATGAAAATTTCGTATCCTGAAGATAGAATGAGCAACGAGGAGTTCAGGTGCACAGTGGAAGCTTTCATAGCTAGGCAAAAGAGGTTCAGAAGAGATGAGGAAAATTCTGTATATAGAATAAATGGGATATAAACACAAGAAAAATAAAAAGTCTTGTCCAAAATTCTACAGTTGTAGTGATAATGGAGTGTCTGTACATTGCTAAATCATTAATCCAATGTAAATTTACCAATCAATCTTGTCTTAATCTCTTAAACCCATATGGTATACAAGGAAAAAGGACTGATCTTTTATGTTTCTTTTTTCTGTGATTTCAAATAGATGCCACAGAAAGATTGATGGAAATTAAAATTTCCAGAGAATTAGATTTCTCAGGATATGGATCATGCAGATAAGGAATATTACTAAATACTCATGTGGCGAATAGATATGGCATAATATGAAGAATTGTATTCCAAATTCTGCTTATGCAAAATTCATATGCTTAGATTCCAAAGTTGCCAACTGGGTTGTTCATGGATTGCTTTCCAAGTCCAAACAAGGCCTTACAGTGAGTAATCTAGAATAGCATCTTTGTCCTTTAGAAATTTAAGGATAAAGGGGGAGACAATGATGATGTCCAAAGGGGGATAAGTTCTGTTGTGAGTAAATGGTGAGCTAGAATTGTGACAGTAAGATTTATTTTAGAAATCCCATCATAACTCTGAATTCCCACTCTGCCTAAAATATGCTTGCAGCTTTCTATCACCACTAGGATTGCCTCTTTCTCATTTTGGTATAAATATAATATATATATTTTTTCTATTGAACATTCTGTTCACACCACACAGTGTTTAGTATTTAGATTAAGTTAAAATATTAAATTTTATTATTCACTGTTTGATAACTATTTTTTTATACTAATTTTAATAGTTGATAATGGAATATTAAAAAATTACTTTAGCGTTTGAAAACCATTAATTTTATTTTATTTTTTCACTTATATTCTTTATTTTTTTAAATAAATTTATAAGTTCAAACTTTAATATATATCTCTTTTTTATTATCATATCTTACTATTTTTTATATTATATCGTCTGCATGTTACGTTCGTACAACTAGTTTATTATTTTAATAATAATTTATATTTATTATTATTAATTTATTAAAAAAATATTAATTTATATAGTTGTAATTTATAACAATATTTGAATAATAATCATTTATATTTTTTACTGTCATTTTATATTTTAAAATTAATTTAATATATAATAATTAACTGTTAACAACTAATATTTAATAATTACTAAAACGGTTGAGAATTATTCAAACCGTTAATATGCTCGACATCCCTTTAATCTCAATTTAGATTAGATAATTTTAAATGGTAATCGTTGAGTCTCTCACCCTCCCTTAAACCAAGTCAGAGTTTACAAGAGTGCATCAGACCCAGAGCCCGAAAGGTCTACAGACAGGCCTGCTCGGCGATTCGAGCTCAGTTCCTAAAATACATGGCAGGCCGAATTGTACACGAGCTCAAATTCAAAAAGAAGAAAGTCAGCCTGAGGATGAGAAAAGCTCCGGCTCAGTTCTTTTGCCGCCCTTTTCGCACACGCATGGAAGAGAATTAAATGGCCGCCTGATACAGGCAAGGAGACTGACACCACTGTATGTATGAATCTGTTCGAGAGGGATAAGTGCCACTGTGGCAGAAAAGCCGTTAAACGTCACTAGCAAACCAAGAGAAAAAGGATAAGAGGGGGAGATTCTCCAAGGAAATTTTTAAGTTTTTCCCATCATTGGCTAAGAAAATCCAATAGTGTTACTTGCATTAAAACTTCACTAAAAAAAATAAATTAATAAACTTTAATTTAGTGATTTTGAAGTTATTTATAAAATTCTTAGAACTTGAAAAAGAATTCCATTCCAATTATTTTATTTATTTATTTATACATATAATTATTTTACATATCAACAATAGTAGCTAAATAGAATTTTACCATAACTGGCCTAAGCAATTAGCTTTTAGTTAATTTTAACATTTATAAGTCATCAGACACTAATATACTGTTCTGACAGTATTGAAATACTGCTAGGAGGTTAATAATTTTCAGGAAAAAATTCATTTAAAATTATTTTTAATATATATACATATTTAAATGTTATTAAAAAATGGGTTCAAATTTGAAAGATATTTTAAATTAAAAATAAAATTTAAAAATGAATTTACTATTTCTGGAACAATCCCTCGCACAATAGACTATTATCAGGTCGACCCGTCTTGCAATCTCTCTGGGCAGCCGGAAATATTATCCGATTTGATTTTCACATGTCTTCCGGCTGCTTCTGTTTGGAGTAACTCCTTATTTGGATGCACATCAGCTTTATTGCCGTTTGCCGATATTCAGTCTTCCTAGGAAGCTTTGTTGAGGCTTCTCCAGTATCTTCCAGACGGAAACGATCTTATTTAATTAGCAGGCAGTTTTTCTTTTATGGCAGATTTGAAGGCTACGAACTCCCTCATTTTCCGCAACTCTCATATGAGTTGGCATGAGGTTATTCGCTTGGCTTCTATTCATTCAAAGGATTTTAATGAAACAAATTATTCTGCTATACATCCAAACTTGTTGATTGATAATTTTCCTGCTTCCGCTATTGCATGGGTTGCCCCACACAAATTAAGCTCAACTTTGATGAAGATGTTGATAGGATTGGGGACAGAGGTTCTGTGGCTACTACTCATGCTGGAATGGGACTCCTTTGCTTTGACGGTGTAGAATTGTAGAGGGTGTTTCTGATCCCTCCTTATTCTTGAAGCATTAGCTTGCAGGGATGCTGTTTATTTAGCTGTGGAGAAATGTCTGAATTCAGTGCGCATTGAAGGAGACTCCTTACGCCCAGAAATCCTAGGATAAAAAATGGGTTAGGACCCTAAAGAGACCTAGAAAAACAATAGAGGCAGTTGCGCCCCCCAACCAAAAACTTCCGAGAGAGGATTCATGCTCTAGCAGTTGGCCAAATGTAAAAATTCCAACAAGAGAACACAAGGATCATAGAAATCCATGCAAAATGCAGCTAGAGATGAAATCCATAGAGGGAGCCTCGTAACTGCTCTGGAAAATATGGTCAAAGAGGGATTCGAGCATAGAGCAGGTAAAAGTGATCCACAAGGCAAAAAGCTAATGATCCCAAGATTCAAGTAGTAACCATGCAAAGACACAGAGCACAGTGTTAATTAGGAGCGTTGGCCGTAGAGAGACTTGAATTTAATTTTTCAAGACTTGAATTTAATGATCATCTTTAGCGTCTTAATTGCACCATGCTCTTGTTGCAGTAATGTAATTTAATTTTTCTAAAAGACTTGAAGATCACATTTTTATTTTTTTACTTTAAAATTTATTGTCATTGTTTTATTAAAGTAGAGTTGTATGTCTCTCCTTGATTTAGTGATCTAATTAAAAAGGAAAAACCACTCGTTTGTAGCCATAAATATTGTAGACATACTTTTGTACTGTTTTTATTGCAAATAAGCAGCCCATTTTGATGAATTTGTGTGAAAATTTGCACCTTCCATTGAGGTAGAAAATTTTTATTTTTGTGTACGTTATAGAAATTTTTAATAAATGGTATCGGAGTTTCTATCTTAAATATTTTATTTTTATCTTTGTGAGTTATATCCTTTTAAGTTTTTTAAGAGACGTTTGAAAGTTTTTTCATTATAAATTTATGAGTTTATTAACAACATATCTTTCAATAATGATGTATTTTTTGTTCTATTTTTTTTCAGATGAAAGTTTTAATTTTGTACCGTAAATAACAACATTCGTCGTAGCTATGATTTAAGGGATGTTGTATATGCTGAAAAAGATCTAACACGGTTGCCATCAAATCTAACCTTGGCTTAAATTAAATATTATAATGATGAATGTACAAAGAAATACAAAAATTAACTTTCATTCATCAAACAGTTTCAGACTCAAATTTTTTAAGAATAGTTGAATTTGAGATAAGTTGAATTTGAGATACTCAAAATGAACAAGGGTGAGTCGATAAAAAACTATTCAACTAAATTGATAAAGATTATGAATTAAATGAGATTTATAGGAGAATATTTTTCAAATAACAAAAGATTGTGATTTCTTTGCCAAATAAGTACGAAACTAAAATTTCTATTGAGGAATCATGTGATTTGAAGAGACTCATAATTATAAAGTTAATTAGCAAACATTAAGCTCAAGAGCAAAGAACTTAAATAAGAAATGAAGAAGTTATTTAAAATGTCTTCCAAACTTTTTAAACCAAGCATAAAGGAAAAGCCTCATCAAGCACAAAATAGAGATGGTAATAGAAGAAGAAAATTTTCACCTTGTGGTACTTGCGGGAGACAAATCACACTGAAGATAGATACTAAAACAAGGTTCAAATACAATTTTTACAGGAAGTAAGGTCATTGAAAGATTTTATAGAACAAAGCAAAATCAATTTCATCAAAAATTTGCTCAATAAGCTAAATTTAGATTGCATCTCAAGTGGGCGAGTCACAAAATAAATATATTTGGAATTTAGTGGTTGTATAAATCATATGGCTAATGATGCAAGTTTTTAAATGGCAAGGCTAAAGGAGTGGTTATTGCCTCGAGAACAAAGCATGTGTTATGATATGGAGAATGATGGATGTTGCAAATGACTAAGGGACTTTGGGGCTGAAATTGTAATAAAAGAAGAGTACAGAAATTAGTAGGGAATTTGTTAGATAGTGGTCTTTACAAGAATACATATAAATAGGGTAGCTTGTATCAAGAAAGATTCATTCAAGAATCAAATATAAGAAATATCTCTTCTTCTCTATTTTCTCTCCAAACCTCCTCCCCTTTCTGTTTCTTTTTCTCAATCCAATCTATTCCTCTCCCTATTTCTCTGTTTCAAATGGCATTGCAGGCTGGATATGTAACGTCATGTCATTTAGTCCCAGAAAACTATAGGCTATCAAGCTGAAATATTACATACTTTTTTGCAATAGAAAGTCTTTTTCAGTTGCAGAAAATCATAACAAACATGGGAGAATCAAGCTAGGAGATGTGAAGTTTCTAAAGCTGGTCCTTGCAATCTAAATGTAAGTTTAAAGAGTTGAACGTAACAGTGTCTTCAGAGACATGGTGGTCCCCGTGAGGTTCGATTGAAGGAAAAAGAGGAAGGCATAGATCTAAGCTCTCGACAATTATAGATTCAATGCTCTTGCTTGCTTCTTTGTTGTTATGTATTTGTTTTGTAATGTAATTATTTGTTGCATGCCCAAAAAAATAATGAGAAAATAATTAAATATATCTATCTTACTAATTACGGAACCTACGTAAGATCCAGAACTATAATATTATAAAATTTCTCTGCAAAATGCCTTGAAATTATGTTACCAAGTCAAAAATTATAGAAATTAAAATATTATAGTTGCCTAACCCCTAATTACCAAAAAATTTCTAACATAAACTCTCTTAATTAAAAGGTAAAAAATGATAGATAGAGTAAGGATAAAATTGAGATAGTAAAATAACTTTTCATAAAAAAAATAATGATAAAAATATTATTTTTATTTAAATAATATTTATATTTTACCGTGTATGTAACTTTTTTAATTATATACCATAAAGATTGATTAATAAATTTTTATATGAAAAATAATATAAACTTATATAGAGCAAGCTAAGTATATAACACTTCAAATTAAATAATTCAACGTGAATAATTTTTATATCTTAGAATAGATCTTTATATAATTAATTTGAATAATAATAATAGACATTTTCCATCTAGAGTTCATTTACAACAATAAAATTTTCTTTAATCTTATTTTATCAATATTTTATTTCTATTTAATCATTTAATTTATGTTTAAAATTAAGAAATATTGTAACTTATGCAATTAGTTAATAAAAAATAATTATTTAATTATCATTAAATTATCACAATTAAACTATAATTGTAGCTAATAATATCTCATTAATAATTTATTGCCTAATTAATGAAAATTATTTTTAGTATTATTTTATCAATATTCTATTTTTAATAACTTAATTATTATTAAGATTAATCTATAACATATGAAACTAATTAGTAAAATTATTTTATTCATTGTAATTTAATTATCACATTTAATATTTTCAAAATAAAATAGTTTTGAAAATATTAATTTATAAAATTAGTGTTTAGTTTAAAAAAAAAACATCAATACAAACAAGTATTTTTTTTCTTTTAGTAAGTTAATTTAATTTAAAAATATCAATCTAGTAAGTGTTTTCATATTTGATACGACTATAAAAATTAAAATTATTCGTAAAAATATCATTTAAATTAGCATTTTAAAAAATATTCCAATGTTTCTGAAAACCAATTAAATTAACATTTTTTTTAAAATAAAAAAATAATATTTATTATAAAAATATAAATTAAAATGAAAGTATTTAATTATTTTTAAAAATACTATTTTAACTGCATCTTAAAAAGGACATCTCGTTTCCGTTAAATTAATCCGGAAAACACTAATTGACTTAGCGTTTTCATCGGTTGCTAACTTTAGTTTTAACTTTTAGTATTATTTTAACAATAAACCCTAGATACTCGGTGTATTTAGCTTTAAAAAAATGTAAGAAATAAAGGGCCGAAAATGAGTTTTACATTATAAAAGGAAAAATTATTATTTGATATTTGTAATATAGAAACAATTTTAATTAATTTTAATTTTTTAATTTTAAAAATTTATGCAAAAAATGTTTTTGATATTTTAAAATATTTAATAATTAATCTATATGTTAATTCGTTAAATATTATAAAAAATTTAAAATATCTTTTATATGTGGATTAATTAATATAGTTTTTTTTTTATAAATTTTAAATAATTTTTTTAAATTATAAAAATTAAATAACAGAATATTTAACCGTTACCTAATTAATAATTTTTTTTTAAATTTAAAAAATTCATAATATAATTTTTTAAAATTTAAATATCAATTAATAAATTTTTATATAAAGACCAAATAATAAATTTAACTTGTAAACCCTTGTGCTACACTCCCAATTTTCTTCGGTCATCACCGTCACTTCCATTCAATTTCCTGCTAACCAATCACCATCTTATTTTCTTGGAAAAACAAGTCAATTCCTTTTAAACCAATCGTCACAAGTCACAACCACTACGATTTCCATTTCTCAGTTCTTATAACAATCTCAATTCTGTGATCTAATCCCATCGACCAAAAGCTAACTAATCCCACAAAACCATGATCCCCAAAACCCCCGAAATGTCCTCCACCAAAGCAATAATCTCCGCCGCAGCATCCGCTGCCGCCACTGCCATGCTTCTTCGCTCAATCGCCAAGGACTTTATCCCAAAGGAGCTCCGACAATATATCTACTTCAAATTCATAACCCTTCTCAACTCTTTCTCGTCGGAGCTAACCTTAGTGATAGAAGAATATGATAACCTTAACCACAATCATCTCTTCGCAGCTGCAGAGCTCTATCTTGAACCCATAATCCCTCCCAACGCCCAGAGACTCAAAATTTCATTGCCCAAGAAAGAGAATAACATTTCAGTCTCCTTACAGCGAAACGAAGAAATCTTCGATACCTTTAATGGGATTAAACTGAAATGGAAGTTTATTTCAAGAGAAATACGAGTGAAGTATATCCCCAGCGCCGATCACTATGGCTCTGTGCCTGTAACCGAGGAAAGGTTCTTTGAGTTGAGCTTCCACAAGAAGCACAAGAGCGTGGTTCTTGACTCTTACATAAAGCATGTGATCGAGAAATCGAAAGAAATGAAAGAAAAGAAGAGGACATTGAAGCTCTTTACATTAAGCCAAGATAGGATGACAGGGAGGAGAGGAGAAACATGGCAGTCTGTGAATCTCGATCATCCGGCTACATTTGATACGTTGGCGATGGAGATGGAGGAGAAGAGGATGATCATGGAGGATCTTGAAAGGTTTGTGAAGAGGAAAGAGTTCTATAAGAAAGTGGGTAAAGCTTGGAAACGTGGGTACTTGCTTTTTGGTCCACCAGGGACTGGGAAATCAAGCTTGATTGCCGCAATTGCAAATTATCTCAAGTTTGATATATATGACTTGGAGTTGACTGATCTTAAGACCAATTCTGAGCTGAGAAGATTGTTGATTTCGACTGGGAATAAGTCTGTACTCGTGGTGGAGGATATTGATTGCTCCATTGAGTTGCAAAACAGGATTGCAGAAGCCAGAGCACTCAGGCCTCAACCGAATCGTCGAGGTTATACTGAAGAAAAAAATCAGGTGAATTTACTAACCTTTTTGGCCTTGTTTTGTGATGGTGTTATTATTCTTGATTGATTGATTGGTTCAGGCCACATCAAGAAAGGTGTTTCTGAAAACAACAAACAATCAGGAAATTTCATCTAATGCAATTAAATTTGATGAATCTGGTTAATCTCATAGACAGATGTCTATTGTATCAGGTTCAGGTGACGCTATCAGGATTGCTGAACTTTGTGGATGGATTATGGTCCAGCTGTGGGGATGAAAGAATCATAATTTTCACAACCAATCACAAAGAAAAGCTTGATCCTGCCATGCTGCGACCAGGACGAATGGATGTGCACATCCACATGTCTTATTGCAGTCCATGTGGATTCAAAACGCTGGCATCCAATTACCTGGGGATTGGAGATCACCCTCTTTCAGTCGAGATTGAAGAGTTGATGGAGACAACGAAGATTACTCCCGCAGAAGTAGGTGAGCAGCTGATGAAAAGTGAGGAACCTGAGAATGCTTTAAGAGGTCTGATTGGGTTCCTGGAGCGCAAGAAGATAGAAGATGAAGAGAAGAAGAAGCGAGAGAATGATGAAAGCAAAGCTGCAAGTGAAGAATCAGGAATAACAGAAGCAGAAGTTTCACAGAAGCAGAAGATGGAGAAAGGTGATATTTAGAGAAGAGTATCTTATGAACTGAATGAAGGTCTTTTCTTTGAATGAAAATTTGTTTGTGGGAAAATTCTGTCAATGTGAATGCTCAAAAGCCTTCTACTCTAATCCGGCTAGAATCATTTGCATCCAACTCACAATCTTTGAAAGCAATTTCTTACTCTGATATGAAGTGTTCATATGCACTAGCATTATGATATTTAACTAGACTTTTGCAATCTGTTCTAATACATAATTAATTTTGTTTACTATTAGTATATACTAGCTTTAAACCTGCGCGGTGCTACGGTGATATTTTTTACTTGGAGATGTGATTGTGGGAGGTCTTATATTAATGGTCCTCTTTTTGGAAAGTCTAATCTTAGTGGTTTTCCTTTTGAAAGGTTTGACTTTGGTGGTATGCTCTTTTGAAAGGTTTGATCTTGCTAGTTTGCTCTTTTAGAAGGTTTAATCTTGATGGTCTTTCTTTTAAAAGGTCTGACTGAAATAGCTCGGCCAAACTAACTTAAATAACTTTTGGACCCATTTTTCATTTGGCCTAAAATAGTTAACCCAAGTTATTTAGTAGTTTCGTGTTAGCTATTATTTACAATTCAGATTTCTAGTAAACTATTGATGTGGGACGGCACAAGCAGCTAGATCTCACATTATCTCCTACTAAATTTGCAACGTTCTCGTCGCAATTGAATCGAATACAATTGCTAAGTCAGGACCGAACCCTTAGGTATTGTAGCTCGCTAGTACCTCGGGCGGCTCCACCTCGTCTCACATGGGTAGCCCTTTCCTAGTAGACCCACTAGCTCTGCATAATTTTTCTGATCCATGGTGGCTCTAATACCAATTAAAACAGTCCGACCCAAACTAACCCAAATAACTTTTGGACCCACTTTCTACTTGAGCCAAAATGGTTAATCCAAGTTATTTAGTAGTTTCGTGCTAGCTATTATTTACAATTTGGATTTTCCGTAAACTGCCGATGTGGGACGACACAAGCAGCGGGATCTCACACTGACCTTGGTGTTCTTTCTTTGGAAGGTCTGACTTTGGTGGTCCACTCCTTTGGAAAGTCTGACCTTAGTGGTCTTTCTTTTGAAATGTTCGATCTTGGTGGTTTTCTTTTTGAAAGGTCTTATTTTGGTAGTTTTCTCTTTTGAGATGTCTGACCTTGATGGTCTTCCATATGGAAGATCTAACATTAGTATTCCTCCTTTTGGAAAGTCTAATCTTAGTGTTCTTCCTTTAGAAAGTCTAACCTTAGTGGTATGCTCTTTTGGAATGTCGGACCTTGGTAGTCTTTCTTTTGAAAGGTTTGATTTTGGTGGTCTTCCTTTTGAAAGGGTCTGACCTTGCTGGTCTTCTTTTTAGAAGATCTGACCTTGGTGGTCTACCCTTTGGGCTTTGCCCTTCCGACCTGACCTTAGTGGTCTACCCTTTTAGCCTAACATTAGTGATATGCTCTTTCAGGTCTTGCCCTTTCGATCTTGCGCTTCCGACCTGACCTTAGTGGTCTGCTCTTTCGGGTCTTGCCTCTTCAACCTGACCTTACTGGTCTGCTCTTCCAGCCTAACTTTAGTGGTCTACCCCTTGGTGGTCTTCCTTTTGAAAAGTCTGACCTTTATGGTCTTCCTTTTGAAACGTCTAACTTTATTGGTCTGCTCTTTTAGAAGATCTGACCTTGGTAGTCTGTCTTTTGAAAGTTCTAATCTTAGTGTTCTTCCTTTGGAATGTCTGACTTTGGTGGTCTACTTTTTTGAAAGATCTGACCTTGGTGGTCTGCTTTTTTGGAATGTCTGACCATGGTGGTCTTCCTTTTGGAAGGTCTAACCTTAGTGTTTTTCCTTTTGAATGTCTGACCCTAGTAGTCTGTTCTTTTAAAAGGTCAGACCTTGGTGGTCTTTCTTGTGAAAGGATCTGACCTTGCTGGCCTTCCTTTTGGAAGGTCTACCTTGGTGGTCTACTTTTCTAACCTTGCCTTTCCGGCCTGACCTTAGTGATCTGCCCTTCTAGATCTTGCTCTTCTAGCCTCACCCTTCTGACATGACCTGTAACGACCCGGAAATCGGACCGCTACCGGTGCTAGGATCCAGATCGACTTAAGGTCGCCAGGACCCGTAGCAAGCCTAACATACACCCTGTACCTGTTAAATCCCATACATGACCATACATATACATAAAAACTTTAAACTTTTTCTTTCATTCACCAAGCTTAACCTGTGCATACTCATACTCATAAGCATAAACCCCACACTGGAGCCCTCATAAAATACTCTAATGGGGTAACATATCATATATTAAGCTTGGTTTACGTAAAATATTATAAAACAATTCATAAATCATGTGCAAAGGGATTAACTACACATATTAGGGTCAAGCACACTACTGATCCTCAATAAACATCATTACATTACATGACTGTTCTTTTACATTACATGTCCATTCATCATGTCCACTACTATTCTATTACATAGACCTCTCTTTTACCCTTGACAACTTCCTGGACTGCCTCTGACCTACACATCTAGGGTTAGGGGAAAATGGTGAGCTACTAGAGCCCAGTGAGCAGAATAGTAAAACGTTATATTAAAATCCATGCTTTCATGAAATATATCACATCACAAATAAATCAAATCAAGGATGGACTTGTCACCAATAGCTCTCTACATCACATTCCAAGGTGCCAGGGGCGTAGAATGGGCCTCACTGGTCTTTCTCTTAACATAACATAACATAACATTCCAATATACCAGGGGCGTAGAATGGGCCTCACTGGTCTTTCTCTTACATCGTGCCAGGGGCGTAGAATGGGCCTCACTGGTCTTACATACCATACCATATCATATCATGTCATGTCATCATATGAGGGCTAATGGATCATTCAACACCCATCCACATCAACATTATATTATGCAATGCAACATATTCGTGAATTCTAATGCAAACAACCTAATATATCATATGGCATTCGTGATGCATGATCATGCTCAAAATTTATTTGCTTTGAAACATAAAGAGTCATTCTACTCACCTCAGGCTAGCTCTGAAAAGACACTGAAGCAGCTATCTCACTGCTGGGGTCCTCGGTTTCTCGGGTCCGAACCTACACAGGTAGACTCAAATGAGGGACCAAACATATATGAATATGACTCTAAACTACTCCCCAAAAACCCCTAAAACACCTTAAAAAAATCATAGAAAACATGCAAAGGAAGGCTGAACAGGGCACTTTCGGCGGCAGGTTCGGCGGCCGAAAGTCCCTTCAGAGCTGAAAGTCATGCACCTTCGGCGGCACCTTCGGCAGCCGAAAGTGCCTTCAAGATCCGAAACTCATGCATGTTTGGCAGCAAGTTCGGCGGCCGAAACTCCCATCCAGAGCCGAAAGTCCAACTTTTGGGGGCAGGGTTCGACAGCCAAAGCATGCCACCACAGGCAGGTTCGGCAGCCGAAAGTGCCTTCGGCTGCCGAACCTGAGTTCTTCCAAAGTGGCAGAACTCAGCCTCGTCATGCACATTTTGCCTCCCAAACCTTTCAAACATGCATTAAGCTATTCTACAACATGCATACACATGCAAACCAACATATAGGTGTCTCAAACTATCCTAAACCCCAACAACAACACAAAGCATATACACATTACACATATTTTCAACAAAACTCACATGAACCCTAACATTAAACAACTAGCTTAAGCATGCATTTCTACCCCATAAACTTTCATAAAACTTACTTAGAACATCGAAGAAGGTGAGGATCGACGCTTACCTCTTGAAGATAGAGAGAGGGCGTGACCTAACTTGGAGATTTGGGGAAAATGAGCTCCGGAGATCTCCAAGCTTCACAACTTCGATTTGAGCTCAAAAACTTCAAAACCAAGTAAAATAACTCGTAAAAATCATGAGAGGCTTGAAGGAAGAACACAAGATCGCTAAGGGAGCTCGGAGACTCACTTTGGCCGGAAATGGGGAGAGAAAACTCGCCCATTTCGGACAGGGGACCCCTTTATAGGTGGCTGGCCAGGCCACTTTCGGGGGCCTAACGTGCCTCCACATGCACCCCATGTTCGGCGACCGAACATGAGGTTCGGCGGCCGAACCTGGGCTCTTCCTTCATTCTCTTTATTTCTTTTCTTTAAAACTTTAACTCAAATCCTTTCTTCATAAAAACCATAAAATACATGAAAATATTTTATAAAAACATGATTTTACCCTTCTAGAGGTTTTTGACATCCGAGATTCCACTGGACGGTAGGAATTCTGATACCGGAGTCTAGCCAATTATTACATGACCTTAGTATTTTGCCCTTCTAGGTCTTACCCTTCCAATCTGACCTTAGTGGTCTATCCTTCTGGATCAACAATTCCGAACTGACCTTAGTAGTTTGCCCTTCCAACCTGACCTTAGCAGTCTGCCCTTTCGGCCTTGCCTTTCCGACATGACCTTAGTGGTCTACCCTTCCAACCTAACCTTAGTGGTTTGCCCTTCTGGGTCTTACCTTAGTGAGACCTTCCGCTTTGAGATCTTCCTTTTGGAAGGTCTAACCTTAGTGTTCTTCCTCTGAAAGGTCAGACCTACCTTAGTGTTCTTCCTTTGGAAGGTCAGACCTACCTTAGTGTTCTTCCTCTGGAAGGTCAGACCTTAGTGGTATGCTCTTTTGGAAGGTCAAACCTTAGTTGTCTTCCTTTTGAAAGGGTCTGACCTTGGTGGTCTTCCTTTTGAAAGGGTCTGACCTTGTTCGTCTTCCTTTTAGAAGGTCTGACCTTGGTGGTCTTCCTTTTGAAAGGGTCTGACCTTGTTGGTCTTCCTTTCAGAAGGTCTGACCTTAGTGGTTGTAACAGCCCGGAAACCGGTACCCTCTTTGTAACGGCCCAAACTGCTCGGCACTAGGATCCAGATCGGCTTAAGGCCGCCGGGACCCGTAGTAAGCCTGCTATGAACTCTGTGTACCTGTTAAAATCCCATACATGATCCGACTGGACTATTACTTTTTAAAACTTGTCTTTAAAACTACCAGACTTAACCTTTAAAACACTGTCCTATAGGTCCAACCATATGAACCAAATGCTCAGATATACTAATCTGAACTAGCCCTCTGGCTATCTATAATACACCAGTGATGCTTTACCAAGTAACCTCCATACCCTATGCGCTCTGCAGCATAGAACCCACTTTGTAAGGGTCAGCATATCATAAGTTAACTTGGTTACCATAGAGTCACAGGAATCAAACCTGGTCTTCTCTAGTGGTCTACTCTGTGGATCACAGGAATCAAACCTGGTCTTTCCTATTGCACTGGTCTTGGGTCAAAGGAAGTAATCCCTGTCTTCCCTCACAGTTATAATTCACTGGGTTTTCGAAACACAACATGTTATTAAGCCTGGTTTGACTCATTGCTCATCATTAAACTGAAAACAGGATACATGCATATACAAGGGATGAAACATACTATAGACAATAGGCAAAAGCACATTCTAATACATTTATACCTTAACTGACTAACTATTACATCACTTTACATATATCCTTTTACATACATCATGTCCACACTATGCTATACACAAACATACTGAAGCCAACACTCTGATGCTTCTGACTTCCCAGCTAACCCTGTACCTGCAAAACTGGGATTAAGGGAAAGGGATGAGCTTCTAAAGCCCAGTGAGTAGAAACATTGAAAACAGTTCATTCATACGCACTATATATGAAAATGCATCACAACACAAACATCTCAATATATCTTGGATTAGACATGACCCCAAAACTCCCTCGACGGGCTATTGAAGTCGCCTTGGTCCAATCCCCACTAAGGTAGACATGACCCCAAAAATACCCTCTGTCAACACTGGCCCCCCAAAGGAGCTACACAGGGCATTCCAACAAGTAATTGCCCAACTGACCTGACACAATGACAGGAGCCGAAGCTTAGGCTATTGGAGTCGCCTGGGTCCACCTAATCTCTGATCACATAATATGCAATGCTTCACATTCGTGATTCTAATGCAATCACCCTAATACATATCATAGCATTCATGATGCATGAACTATGCTAAAGCATTATGTTTCTTTAATAAAAGATTAAGTTTAGTTCTACTCACCTCTGCTCCTCAAGCAGAAACCTGACTGACTCTGCAACTGCTAATCCTGACGACCTCCCTGAACTGTCGGGTCCACTCCTACACAAAGGGACTCGAATGAGGTGTCAAACATACTCTTATCAACTCTTAAACAACTCCCCTTAAGACCCCTTAAAACACCTCAAAACATGCATGCAAAACAAGCAAAGGAAAGCTGGACAGGGCACCTTCGGCAGCACCTTCGGCGGCCGAATGTTTCCTCCAGAGACGAAAGTCAGGCATGTTCGGCGGCCTAACTTGGACTTTCGGGGGCCGAACCTGGGTTCATCCAGAACTCAGTTTCGTGCATAAGAACGCCTGCCATCCGAACTTCAACCCTCCAAACATGCATCCAACCTCTCCAAACATACTCTAAACACTTAATCATGCATATAGGAGTCTTAAACACATTAAAACTCCAACAAATAACACACAACAACCACAAACAAAGCATAGGATCCATACACCCTAATATGCACAACTCATGCATACACATGCACAACTCCCCTTTCCCCTCATCAAACTCATTTAAAACATAATTAAAACCAAGGATTCACACTTACCTATTGAAGAACAAAGGCTGGCGTGACTCCTAACTTGAAGAGATGGAGATTCAAGCTTCACAAGCTCCTAAACTCCACAACTTCTCAAAACTCCCTTTAACTCACTTAAAACCTACTTTTCTTTGAAAGATTTGATGTAAAACTATGGAAGATCATTGAGAGAAAGCATGAGCAAGTTCCTGAACCAAAGGAGAGCCTAAGCACCTCCTTAGTCGGCCAAAAGCACCTTTAAAAGTGCACCACCGCTTCACGTTGGGTGGCCAAAGCTCCATGCAACACCTCACCACTTTAGGGGGCCGAACCTTAAGTTTAGGGGGCCGAACGTGGGGTACTTTCGGCAGCCGAACTTTAACTTTAGGGGGCCGAAAGTGGGAAAATCTTCCTTAGCCTTTTCTCTTAAAAACTCATTTCCTTTTCAAATCAAAAACTTAAAACATATCAAAACATTTTAGAAAACCTTCACTCTACCCTTCAGGGAAACTCTGACATTCAAAATTCCACCGGACGGTAGGAACTCCGATGTCTGAACTAGCCGGGTATTACAATCTCCCCCCCTTACTAGAAGAATTGGTACTCACTCTCACCAGACTATTCCCTTAAAGTGGGAGGTCAAGGGTTCGAGCAGTGGGGGAGGCGACCTAATTCCCAGAGGAAGGAATTGGGCCAAATCCACTCGGGCTAGGGCGGGCCGTACTGGCTCCCCCGAGGGACAAATCCTGCCTGGAACCCGTGAGGGTGAAGGGATGTTAAGAGCTGCTCACAGTGGCCGCCCCCAGGAGGTGTAACGGGCTGTGAGCGGTAACAGGGCCGGTCGTACGGGGCCGGGCTGTTACATAAAAAGGCGCCTTTTTATGTAACAGCCCGGCCCCGTACGACCGGCCCTGTTACCGCTCACAGCCCGTTACACCTCCTGGGGGCGGCCACTGTGAGCAGCTCTTAACATCCCTTCACCCTCACGGGTTCCAGGCAGGATTTGTCCCTCGGGGGAGCCAGTACGGCCCGCCCTAGCCCGAGTGGATTTGGCCCAATTCCTTCCTCTGGGAATTAGGTCGCCTCCCCCACTGCTCGAACCCTTGACCTCCCACTTTAAGGGAATAGTCTGGTGAGAGTGAGTACCAATTCTTCTAGTAGAAGAATTGGTACTCACTCTCACCAGACTATTCCCTTAAAGTGGGAGGTCAAGGGTTCGAGCAGTGGGGGAGGCGACCTAATTCCCAGAGGAAGGAATTGGGCCAAATCCACTCGGGCTAGGGCGGGCCGTACTGGCTCCCCCGAGGGACAAATCCTGCCTGGAACCCGTGAGGGTGAAGGGATGTTAAGAGCTGCTCACAGTGGCCGCCCCCAGGAGGTGTAACGGGCTGTGAGCGGTAACAGGGCCGGTCGTACGGGGCCGGGCTGTTACAGTGGTCTACCCTTCCGGCCTGCCACTTCCGATCTTACCTTAGTGGTCTGCCTATCCTTCCAGGTCTTGCCCTTCTGACCTAAATTAAGTGGTTTACCCTTCCGAGTCTTGCTCTTTCAGCCTGACCTTAGCGGTCTACCCTTCCGGGTCTTACCTTAGTGAGACCTTCCTTTTTAAGGTCTTTCTTTTTGAAGGAGATATTTCCTTTTAGGTTCTTCTTTCTTGAGGGAGGAGCCAACAACAGTGCAATATGACACCGTAACATCTCATAAGGAGACGACGCCGTTTTGTGATGGTGGGAGTATGCTAGCAGATACAATGGTGTGCAGATAGGAAGCCAACGATTGCAAGAACTGAAAAGACAGAGAAACCATGCAAGTGGGGCAGCAGAATGAGATCATGCAGAAAGATATGGACGCAATTTCACAAGTTGTACAAAAAAGTAATGAACACAGTTGGTTAAAAGGCAAAAAAGCCATGGAGAGAGTATGTCTGGAAGAGAATGGTAGGGTAAAAATTAACATTTGCAAGGCAAAATTGACACTATTCATATAGTGTTCAATTTAGTGGTCTGCCCTTCCGGCCTGACCTTAGTGGCCTACCCTTCCGGCCTGACCTTAATGGTATGCTCTTCTAGGTCTTGCCCTTCCGGCCTAATCTTAGTGGCCTATCCTTAATGGTCTGTCCTTTCGAGTCTTGCCCTTTTGACCTGATTTTAGTGGTCTGCCCTTCCGGGTCTTAGCATTCTGACCTAACCTCAGTGGTCTGCCCTTCTGGATCTTACTTTAATAAGACTTTCCTCTTTGAGGTCTTTCTGTAATATCCAGCTAGACTCCGGCGTCGGAATTTCAATCTTCCGACGGAATCCCCGTTGGAACCCAGAATCTCGAAGCTAGAATCTCTCTAGAAGGGTAAAACAAAGTTTTCTTAAAATGATTTTAAGGTTTTAAGTTAAAAGGAAAGAAAATAGTTTGGAAGGGGAAAACCAGGTTCGGCCGCCAAGGGTGGTGCCGCTGCGGGACCTCTTCTTTCAGCCCCCGAAGGTGGTTTATCCAGCCACCTATAAGAGGCATTCAGTCCGAAAATGAGAGTTTTTCTCTCTATTTTCGGGCAGAGGTGAGTCTTTGCCACCCTTTGATGCTTTTGTGGTTTTTCCTTCAAATCTCTTAAGAAATTCATTAGTTTTGCCTTATTTTTGAAGATTTGAGCTTGAATCCAAGTTTTTAAACCTTGGAGACCTCCGGAGACCATTTTACCTCATTTTCAAGTTGGGATTGCTGTCACCCTTTAGATCTCCAAAAGGTAAGCCTAGATCTTTACTTTTCCTATGTGTTTTAATCAAGTTTTAAGAAGGGGTTAAGGGTTAACAATGCATGAAATGATTAGATCTAAAGTTTTAGGGTTTAAGTTGGATTATTAAGGAATGTTTGCTCTTATGTGTTTTTGTTGTTGCTTGTTGGGAAATAGACTAGTTTCTATGTTCCTTATGCATGTTTGAGTGAGTATGTATGCTTTTGAGGAGTTGGGTGTGAGGATTGGAGAGTTGGGTGGCTGTATGCATAGGGCAGAATCGGGTTTTGTCTTGTTGGAGAACCCAGGTTTGGCCGCTGAAGCAAGGTTCGGCCGCCGAACCTGCTTGTACCTTTTGGCTGCCTAACCTGCCCCTGAAAGTATGGAATTTTGGATCTGTGAAGGGGTTTAGGCAGCTGAACCTGCCTCCAAAGGTTGCTGACTTTCGGATCTGTGAAGGGTTTAAGCCGCCGAACCTACCCCCGAAAGTCCCCTGCCCAGCCTTTTTCTGCTTGTTTTATATGCATGTTTTGTTATATTTTAGGGAGTTTTTGGGGAGTTGTTTAGAGTCATGTAACAGTGATGTTTGGTCCTTCATTTGAGTCCATCTGTGTAGGATCGAACCTGGGAGACCGTAGAGGCCTGCAGTGAGTTAGCTACGTCTTTTTAGGCAAACTTTAGCCAGAGGTGAGTAGAATTGAACTAACTTATTATTTAAAAGTAATCAAACTTTTTAAGCATGTTCATGCATCACGAATGCTATGTTTATGTATTAGGTTGTTTTGCATTAGAATTCACGAATATGATGCATTGCATAATTTACTGTTGATGTGGATGGATATTAGATGACCTACTATGTAATACCCGGCTAGACTCCGGTATCGGAATTCCTACCGTCCGGTGGAATCTCGGATGTCGGAGACCTCTAGAAGGGGTAAAACCATGTTTTCATGAAATGTTTTAATGTTTTGATGATTTTAAGTAAAGAGGAAATGAGTTTTTGCATGAAAACAACCTTAGAGGAAAACCCAGGTTCGGCCGCCGAATCTCAAGTTCGGCCGCCGAACATGTATGCATTTCGGGTGAGCCTTAGGCCCCCAAAGGCATAAGTGAGGGGAGTCCAGGTTCGGCCGCCGAACCTCAAGTTCGGCCGCCGAACATGGCATGCATGCGGAGGCACATTCGGCCCCCGAACGTGGCCTGGCCAGCCACTATAAAAGGGTCCCTTAGCCGAAAACAGGCGAGTTTTTCCCCATTTTCGGCTAAGGTGAGCTCTCCGGAGTCCCTCACCGATCTTTGATGTTTTTCCTCAAGATCTTTCAAGTTTTTCATGTGTTTTAACTTTGTTTTGAAGATTTGAGCTTTTGAGCAAAGTTTTGGAGCTTGGAGGTTCAAGAATCCAATCTCTCCCACCTTCGAGTTTTAGGTCGTCTCTCTCTCGATCTTCAAGAGGTAAGAGTCGATCTTAAGCTCATTGTATGTTTTAAATAAGTTTTATGCAAG
Organism: Manihot esculenta; assembly: GCF_001659605.2. Classification (NCBI taxonomy): domain Eukaryota; kingdom Viridiplantae; phylum Streptophyta; class Magnoliopsida; order Malpighiales; family Euphorbiaceae; genus Manihot; species Manihot esculenta. The sequence goes on from NC_035171.2 coordinate 12,947,062, forward strand.
ATCTATGGGGGTAGAATGCATGTTTAGGTTATAGTTATGTTTATGGGTTTTTGATGAGTTTTTGAGCAATGTGGCTTGTAATGTGTGTTTGATGTGTTGTAGTCGGGGTTTAAGGTAGTTTGAGACCCCTAGGAGCTTGTATGCATGTTTTGGTTGAGCTAAATGCATGATGGTATGAGTTTGGAGGCATTTGTGCATGTTTGAACCAAGTTTCTGCCCTTCGGGAGAAACCAGGTTCGGCAGTCGAAGGGACTTTCGGCCGCCGAACCCTCTTGTGGAAGCAGCCTTCGGCTGCCGAAGCTTGCCCCCAAAAGGAGACTTTCGTCTCTGTCTGGGAGTTTCGGCCGCCGAAAGTGCCGACGAACATGCATGAGTTTCGCCTCTGTCTGGGAGTTTCGGCCGCCGAAGGTGCCGCCGTACTTGCCTGACTTTCGGCTCTGGAGGGACTTTCGGCCGCCGAACCTGCCGCCGAAAGTGCCCTGTCCATTCTTGCTTTGCATGTTCTTGCATGGATGTTTTGAGATGTTTTAGGGGGTTTTTGGGAGATGTTTTTAGAGTTATGTTCTAGTTGTTTGGTCCCTCATTTGAGTCCACCTGTGTAGGTTCGGACCCGAGGAACTGAGGACCTCAGCAGTGAGTCAGCTGCTTCAGTCAGTGTCTGAGCTAGCCAGAGGTGAGTGGAATAACTCTTATGCTTTTAAATAAATAAATCAGTTTTGAGCATGTTCATGCATCACGGATGCCATGTGATATTTTAGGTTGTTTGCATTAGAAATCACGAATATGTTGCATTGCATAAAATGTTGTTGATGTTGGATGAATGTTGAATGATCCATTAGCCCTCATATGTTATGACATGATGATATGGTATGGAAGTCCAGGTGTGGCCTGCACTACGCCCCTGGCACTATGTAAGAGAAAGACCGGACGTGGCCTGCACTACGCCCCCGGCACCATGGAATATGTATGTTATGTTATGTTATGTATAAGAGAAAGACCAGGTGTGGCCTGCACTACGCCCCTGGCATGATTGGATTATGTAGAGGGCTAGATGGTGACAAGTTCATCCTTGATATGATTAGTTGTGATGTGATGCATTCCATGATAGCATGTGTTTTAAATGCTTTATGATTCTGCTCACTGGGCTCTAGTAGCTCACCCCTCTCCCAAATTCCCCAGGTTTACAGGTACGGGTTAGACAGAGAAGTCAAGAAGAGTAATGAAGTCATGTATGTAATAGTTAGAATGTGGACATGACAGACTGTATTATGATGTATAGATATGTAATGTAACGATATTGAGGTTAGAAGTGTGCTTGACCATAGTATGATGTAATCCCTTTTTGAAACATGATCTTAATATTATTGATGTCCATGTTTAGCCAACTCAACACTTGTTATGCCACCCAATGGGGGCATTGGTGAGATCCCACAGAGAGGTTAAGTTTATGATTATGTATATGTTCAGTGCATGCACAGGTTGAGTTTGGTGTATGATAGAATGTATGAAAGAAAAGTTTTAAATTTTTATGTATGATTGTTGATCATGTATGGGATTAAACAGGTTTACAGGTAACATGTCAGGCTTGCTACGGGTCCCGGCGGCCTTAAGCCGATCTGGATCCTAGCGCCGGTAGCGTCCGATTTTCGGGTCGTTACAGAATGGTATCAGAGCCCTAGGTTCATATGGTCGGACCTAGAGTGTCGGTGTAACAGCCCGGACGTGATCCCCGGCACTGTTACCGTTCACACCCAGGGCTATCCCTCGCCTGGCCTCTTGCCACCTCGGGCTTTCCACTGGCGTATGAACAGCTCTTAACATCCCTTCACCCTCACGGGTTCCAGGCAGGATTTGTCCCTCGGGGGAGCCATTACGGCCCGCCCTAGCCCGAGTGGATTTGGCCTAATTCCTTCCTCTGGGAATTAGGTCGCCTCCCCCACTGCTCGAACCCTTGACCTCCCACTTTAAGGGAATAGTCTGGTGAGAGTGACTACCAATTGTTCCATTGGAACAATTGGTACTCACTCTCACCAGACTATTCCCTTAAAGTGGGAGGTCAAGGGTTCGTGCAGTGGGGGAGGCGACCTAATTTTCCAAGGGAAATTTGGGCCAAATCCACTTGGGGAAGGATGCGTTTGATGAGAACCCAAGGGGACAAATCCTGCCTGGAACCCGTGAGGGTGAAGGGATGTTAAGAGCTGCTCACAGTGGCTGGGCCCAGAGGAAGGTCACGGGCTGTGAGCGGTAACAGTGCCGGGGATCACGTCCGGACCCCAGGTTTGCAGGTACGGGTTAGACAGAGAAGTCAAGAAGAGTAATGAAGTCATGTATGTAATAGTTAGAATGTGGACATGACAGACTGTATTATGATGTATAGATATGTAATGTAACGATATTGAGGTTAGAAGTGTGCTTGACCATAGTATGATGTAATCCCTTTTTGAAACATGATCTTAATGTTATTGATGTCCATGTTTAGCCAACTCAACACTTGTTATGCCACCCAATGGGGGCATTGGTGAGATCCCACAGAGAGGTCAAGTTTATGATTATGTATATGTTCAGTGCATGCACAGGTTGAGTTTGGTGTATGATAGAATGTATGAAAGAAAAGTTTTAAATTTTTATGTATGATTGTTGATCATGTATGGGATTAAACAGGTTTACAGGTAACATGTCAGGCTTGCTACGGGTCCCGGCGGCCTTAAGCCGATCTGGATCCTAGCGCCGGTAGCGTCCGATTTTCGGGTCGTTACAGAATGGTATCAGAGCCCTAGGTTCATATGGTCGGACCTAGAGTGTCGGGCTCATAGATGTTATAGAAAGGTCAAGCACAATAGGAAAGGTCATGTCCACTAGGATAGGATATGGAGTCCTGTCTTACATGATGATGTGAAATGCCATGATTATATGCATGTGCATTAATGATATGCTATGATGTGTGATGCGGGTTCATGTGTGCCCACATGAACCATATGATGCTAATATTTATGTGAAGTGTACTGTTTTTCAGAAAACAGGATGAGAGGAAATCGTCGATCAGCAAGATTGACTGGAGTACCACCTGAGGATGAGGGCACGAGCGCCCGTCCTCCAGCATTGCCTAGGGCAATGTCTAGTAGGTCTAGCAGAGAAAGAGCAGTAAGAGACCCTAGAAGGTCTTTGGATCTGGGTAGAAGCAGATCAGTCAGAGGAACAGTTCAGGGAGGAGCGTCAGAGGACATGGGGGATGATATGGATGTAAAGCAGAGGAGGGATGGCAGTCTGGGAGTTAGCATGTCAGAAGAAGGAATGAGAGAATCCCAAGGAGGCACTCAGGCCTCGGGATTTGTTCAGCCATCTTACTATCCACCCTTCTCACAAAACCCCGGGTATTCGATGGGAGGCACATCAGATTACCACAGCTTTAGCCCTTATCCCACACAGATGCCATACCCACCTTATTATCCACCATATTCACAATACCCAATGTATCCACCCCCACCTTACTATCCAAATCCAGCAAACCCTACCCCAGGGGATGCTGCACCTCCTCCACCACCAGCAGAACCAGCAGCCCCAGTTGCTCAACCTCCTAGATCTAGCTCAGCCAGTGGGAGCAAGGTCAAGATGATCGACTACATGAAGTTGGGTGCTCCCCAGTATTAAAAAGGGGATGACCCGTTTGTGTATCTTGAGAGGGTCAAAGTAATCACAGATGAGATTGGGGCTGATGATAGTAGAGCCATTCAGATGGCTGGTTTCACACTTAAGTGCAAGAAGGCACGAGAGTGGTTCAAGAATTATGTGAACCCGAGGGTGGACAACATGTCTTGGGAGGAATTTGCAAACGAGTTTGCAGGATGGGCTTTCCCAGATAGTTCAAGGGAGTTGAAGATGATAGAGTTTGAGCAGTTGAGGCAGACTGATGAAATGGGTATAGAGGAGTTCACAGACAGGTTCTTGGAGTTGTTGCCGTTTGCAGGGCAAAACCTTGATTCAGATCAGAAAAGGTCAAGGAGGTATATCATGAAACTCCACTCCAGATATTCCTCCTTGATCCAGTCAGCAGACAGGGAGAGCTTCCATGCCATAGTGGATATGGCCCGGAAAATGGAGGCCAGTGCCATCGTTCAGGGGACAGTTAAACAGTCAGTGGCACATCCTTCTGGTTCTAAGACCCCAGGCTCTTCTTCAATGAGTGCAGCAACTTCAGGTAGCAAGAAGTGGGACAGAGGTCCCAGGAAGTCTAAGAAGAACAAGTTCTGGAACAAGGTTAAGTCCAGTCTGGGACTAGGGAGTGGCTCAAGCTTTGGTGCGGATAATGCAGTTTGTGCAAGGTGTGGTAAGCCACACAGGGGAGTATGTCGGTTTGGGACGACAACTTGTTACAGATGTGGTCAGGAGGGGCATATGTCTCGAGACTGTCCAAGAGCGGCCCCGATGGCACAGTCCCAGCAGATAGCTTCAGGTAGTGTAGCGCAGCCAGCAGCTCCAGCCATGACTCAGGCCAGTGGCAGAGCCAGAGGGAGAGGGGCAGCCTCTTCTTCAGCGGGTTTCAGAGGTGAAGGTCCATCAGCTCCAGCACGGATCTTCACGATGACTCAGCAGGAGGCAGATGCATCTAACACCGTGGTGGCAGGTAACTTAATCATTGGTTGTTCTGATGTGTATGCCTTGATGGACCCGGGCGCATCTCATTCTTTTATTGCACCGAGAGCCGTCCAGAGGTTAGGGTTGATGATCTCTGAGTTAGAGTGTCCTCTCTGGGTCAGTGGACCCAAGTGTGATCCATCAGTGGCAGAGTCAGTCTGCCAGTGTAGTCCTGTGTTTGTTGAGGGAAGATGCTTATCCGCCGACCTTGTGGTTCTAGACTTGACAGATTTTGACGTCATTCTAGGGATAGACTGGTTATCTACCCATGGTGCTACCTTGGACTGCAGGGACAAGGTAGTCATGTTCAGAGGTCAGGATGGGTCAGAGGTAGTCTTCAGAGGAGACAGGAGGGGTACACCTAGAGGTCTGATATCAGCTCTTCAGGCTCGTAGGTTGCTTAGGAGGGGATGTCAGGGGTATTTGGCTCATGTGAGAGAGCTTAGCAGTCAGGTTAGAGAGCCCGCCTCAGTGCCAGTGGTTAGAGAGTTTTTAGACGTCTTCCCGGACGAGCTGCCAGGTTTACCACTTGCTAGGGAGATAGAGTTCGAGATAGAACTGATACCTGGAACCCGACCGATCTCTATCCCTCCCTACAGGATTGCTTCAGCCGAGTTGAAGGAATTGAAAGAACAGTTGCAAGAGCTGGTAGACAAGGGCTTCATCCGACCGAGTACCTCACCCTGGGGTGCTCCAGTCTTGTTTGTCAGAAAGAAGGATGGATCCCTTAGACTTTGTATCGACTACAGACAGTTGAACAAAGTCACTACCAAGAACAAATACCCTTTGCCAAGGATCGACGATCTATTCGACCAGCTAGCAGGAGCGGGTTGTTTCTCCAAAATAGATCTGAGATCTGGGTACCATCAGCTGAGGATCAGAGATGAGGATGTGCCAAAGACGACTTTCAGGACCAGATATGGGCATTTTGAGTTCCTTGTAATGCCGTTCGGGTTAACTAACGCCCCTGCAGCATTCATGGACCTCATGAACCGAGTGTTTAGCCAGTACCTGGATCACTTTGTTATTGTCTTCATATATGATATCTTGGTGTATTCCAGGAATGCAGAGGAGCATGTCCATCATCTGCGGTTGGTTCTGCAGACCTTGAGAGAACATGGCTTGTATGCCAAGTTCTCTAAGTGTGAGTTCTGGCTGAGGAGCATCTCTTTCTTGGGGCATGTGGTGTCAGAAAATGGGATAGAAGTGGACCCCAAGAAGACAGAAACTGTGGCTAACTGGCCTAGACCCACTTCAGTGGCGGAGATCAGGAGCTTCTTGGGTTTGGCAGGTTACTACAGGAGGTTCGTTCAGGACTTCTCGAAAATAGCAGCTCCTCTAACCAGACTAACCAGGAAGAATCAAAAGTTTCTGTGGACCGACCAGTGCGAAGAGAGTTTTAAAGAGCTTAAGAAGAGGTTGACTTCAGCACCAGTTTTAGCTCTGCCATCTAGTGATGAGGACTTTACAGTCTTTTGTGATGCGTCCCGTGTGGGACTGGGTTGTGTACTGATGCAGAATGAGAGGGTGATTGCTTATGCTTCTAGGCAGCTGAAGAAGCATGAGTTAAATTACCCCACACATGACCTTGAGATGGCAGCAGTAATCTTTGCGCTCAAGATGTGGAGGCACTACCTCTATGGGGTAAAATGTGAGATCTTCACAGATCATAAAAGCCTGCAGTACATCCTGAGTCAAAGAGATTTGAACTTGAGACAGAGGAGATGGGTAGAGTTGCTAAGTGACTATGATTGCAAGATTCAGTATCATCCGGGTAAGGCGAATGTCGTGGCAGACGCCCTAAGCCGAAAGTCACTAGGCAGTCTATCCCACATCACGGCAGAGAGGAGACCAGTGGTGAAGGAGTTTTACAAGCTCATTGATGAAGGTCTATAGTTGGAGTTGTCTGGTACCGGTGCTTTAGTGGCCCAAATGAGAGTGACACCTGTGTTTCTGGAGCAAGTGGCTCAGAAACAGCATGAGGATCCAGAGTTAGTAAAGACTGCCAGGGTTGTTCAGTCAGGCAAAGACAGTGAGTTCAGATTTGACAGTAAGGGGATCCTCCGCTATGGGAGTCGATTGTGTGTACCAGATGACATAGGGCTAAAAGGAGACATTATGAAGGAGGCTCATAATGCAAGATACATTGTTCACCCCGGAGCCACCAAGATGTATCAAGATTTGAAGAAAGTTTATTGGTGGCCAGCGATGAAGAAAGAAGTGGCACAGTTTGTGTCAGCCTGCGAAGTGTGTCAGAGGGTGAAGCTGGAACATCAGAAGCCGGCTGGAATGCTTAACCCGCTACCTATTCCAGAGTGGAAATGGGAGAATATAGCTATGGACTTCGTAGTGGGGTTACCGGCAGCGTCCAACAGATTGGACTCCATATGGGTGATTGTGGACAGACTCACCAAATCTGCTCACTTCATTCCTGTCAGGAGTGGCTATTCTGTGGACAAATTGGCGCAGGTGTATGTGGATGAGATCGTCAGGCTGCATGGGGTTCCTGTTTCGATAGTGTCAGATAGAGGGCCCCAGTTCACCTCCAGGTTTTGGCGGAGTCTGCAGAATGCCATGGGTACTAGATTGGATTTCAGTACTGCCTTTCACCCCCAGACGGACGGACAGTCCGAAAGGACCATCCAGACTATTGAGGATATGCTTAGAATGTGTGTGCTGGACTTTGGCGGTTCTTGGAGGCAGCATCTACCTTTGGTGGAGTTTGCCTATAATAATAGCCATCATGCTAGCATCGGGATGGCTCCATATGAAGCTTTATATGGGAGGAAGTGCAGGTCACCTGTTTGCTGGGAAGAAGTTGGAGAAAAGGCCTTGGCAGGGCCTGAGCTAGTAGAGATCACCAGCAGGGTAGTACTCATAATCTGAGAGAGAATCAAGACTGCTGCAAGCAGACAGAAGAGTTATGCAGACATTCGCAGAAGACAGGTAGAGTTTCAGGAGGGGGATATGGTATTGCTAAAGGTGTCTCCAATGAAAAGAGTGGTTCGCTTTGGGAAGAAAGGTAAACTAGCCCCACGATACATCGGACCCTTTGAAATCTTGCAGAAGATTGGGAATGTGTTGTACAAGCTAGATTTTCCTGCTTCAATGGCAAGAATCCATCCGGTTTTCCATGTTTCAATGTTGAGGAAATTTGTGTCAGATCCGGGCAAGGTTCTTAGTGAGCCTGATGTGGAGATCCAAGAGGATCTCACCTATGTTGAGCAGCCAGTGCGGATCATAGACACCCAGATCAGAAAGCTGAGAAACAAGGAAATACCGATGGTGAAAGTCCTATGGAACCACCACAATATGGAAGAGTGCACCTGGGAGACACGGGAGTCCATGCTCCAGCAATACCCTTATCTTTTCTGAGGTTAGTTCCCTGTGAGTTTTATGTGCTTTGCATGTATGTTATGTGTATGCCATGCTATGTGTTAGTTGAGGAACATTCGGGGATGAATGTTCTTAAGGGGGGGAGAATGTAATACCCGGCTAGACTCCGGTATCGGAATTCCTACCGTCCGGTGGAATCTCGGATGTCAGAGACCTCTAGAAGGGGTAAAACCATGTTTTCATGAAATGTTTTAATGTTTTGATGATTTTAAGTAAAGAGGAAATGAGTTTTTGCATGAAAACAACCTTGGAGGAAAACCCAGGTTCGACCGCCGAATCTCAAGTTCGGCCGCCGAACATGTATGCATTTCGGGTGAGCCTTAGGCCCCCGAAGGCATAAGTGAGGGGAGTCCAGGTTCGGCCGCCGAACCTCAAGTTCGGCCGCCGAACATGGCATGCATGCGGAGGCACATTCGGCCCCCGAACGTGGCCTGGCCAGCCACTATAAAAGGGTCCCTTAGCCGAAAACGGGCGAGTTTTTCCCCATTTTCGGCCAAGGTGAGCTCTCCGCCGTCCCTCACTGATCTTTGATGTTTTTCCTCAAGATCTTTCAAGTTTTTCATGTGTTTTAACTTTGTTTTGAAGATTTGAGCTTTTGAGCAAAGTTTTGGAGCTTGGAGGTTCAAGAATCCAATCTCTCCCACCTTCGAGTTTTAGGTCGTCTCTCTCTCGATCTTCAAGAGGTAAGAGTCGATCTTAAGCTCATTATATGTTTTAAATAAGTTTTATGCAAGATCTATGGGGGTAGAATGCATGTTTAGGTTATAGTTATGTTTATGGGTTTTTGATGAGTTTTTGAGCAATGTGGCTTGTAATGTGTGTTTGATGTGTTGTAGTCGGGGTTTAAGGTAGTTTGAGACCCCTAGGAGCTTGTATGCATGTTTTGGTTGAGCTAAATGCATGATGGTATGAGTTTGGAGGCATTTGTGCATGTTTGAACCAAGTTTCTGCCCTTCGAGAGAAACCAGGTTCAGCAGCCGAAGGGACTTTCGGCTGCCGAACCCTCTTGTGGAAGCAGCCTTCGGCTGCCGAAGCTTGCCCCCGAAAGGAGACTTTCGTCTCTGTCTGGGAGTTTTGGCCGCCGAAAGTGCCGACGAACATGCATGAGTTTCGCCTCTGTCTGGGAGTTTCGGCCGCCGAAGGTGCCGCCGAACCTGCCTGACTTTCGGCTCTAGAGGGACTTTCGGCCGCCGAACCTGCCGCCGAAAGTGCCCTGTCCAGCCTTGCTTTGCATGTTCTTGCATGGATGTTTTGAGATGTTTTAGGGGGTTTTTGGGAGATGTTTTTAGAGTTATGTTCTAGTTGTTTGGTCCCTCATTTGAGTCCACCTGTGTAGGTTCGGACCCGAGGAACCGAGGACCTCAGCAGTGAGTCAGCTGCTTCAGTCAGTGTCAGAGCTAGCCAGAGGTGAGTGGAATAACTCTTATGCTTTTAAATAAATAAATCAGTTTTGAGCATGTTCATGCATCACGGATGCCATGTGATATTTTAGGTTGTTTGCATTAGAAATCACGAATATGTTGCATTGCATAAAATGTTGTTGATGTGGATGAATGTTGAATGATCCATTAGCCCTCATATGTTATGACATGATGATATGGTATGGAAGTCCAGGTGTGGCCTGCACTACGCCCCTGGCACTATGTAAGAGAAAGACCGGACGTGGCCTGCACTACGCCCCCGGCACCATGGAATATGTATGTTATGTTATGTTATGTATAAGAGAAAGACCAGGTGTGGCCTGCACTACGCCCCTGGCATGATTGGATTATGTAGAGGGCTAGATGGTGACAAGTTCATCCTTGATATGATTAGTTGTGATGTGATGCATTCCATGATAGCATGTGTTTTAAATGCTTTATGATTCTGCTCACTGGGCTCTAGTAGCTCACCCCTCTCCCAAATTCCCCAGGTTTGCAGGTACGGGTTAGACAGAGAAGTCAAGAAGAGTAATGAAGTCATGTATGTAATAGTTAGAATGTGGACATGACAGACTGTATTATGATGTATAGATATGTAATGTAACGATATTGAGGTTAGAAGTGTGCTTGACCATAGTATGATGTAATCCCTTTTTGAAACATGATCTTAATGTTATTGATGTCCATGTTTAGCCAACTCAACACTTGTTATGGCACCCAATGGGGGCATTGGTGAGATCCCACAGAGGGGTCAAGTTTATGATTATGTATATGTTCAGTGCATGCACAGGTTGAGTTTGGTGTATGATAGAATGTATGAAAGAAAAGTTTTAAATTTTTATGTATGATTGTTGATCATGTATGGGATTAAACAGGTTTACAGGTAACATGTCAGGCTTGCTACGGGTCCCGGCGGCCTTAAGCCGATCTGGATCCTAGCGCCGGTAGCGGTCCGATTTTCGGGTCGTTACATACTAGCCCTCAAGATGATATGATATGATACGATACAGAAGTCCAGGTGAGGCCTATTCTACGCCCCTGGCAATATGTAAGGGAAAGTCCAAGTGAGGCCCATTCTACGCCCCTGGTATTTTGGATATGTTATGTTATGTTTAAGCGAAAGTCCATATGAGCTCCGTCGAGGGCCGGGCACATTGGAATATGTAGAGGGTTACTGGTGAGAAGTCCATCTTGATGTGAATTATTTGTGTTGTGATGCATTTCATACGAGCATATGTTTATTACACTATTTTTTTTATGTTTTGCTCAATATGAGTATGTTAGAACCAAGCTTGAGGCATGTAATGTTTACTATACTAGAGCATTTGATGAGCGCTCTAGTATTGGGTTTTATGTTTTCAGTTTGTGATACATGCACAGGATGAGCCATGATTCATGAAATGTTTAAGTTTTTGTGTTAATGTATGATCATGTATGGGATTTTATCAGGTACACAGAATGTATAGTAGGCTTGCTACGGGTTCCGGTAATCTTAAGTCGATCTGAATCCTAGCGCCGGTAGCAGTCCGGTTTTCGGGTCGTTACACTTTCTTTTTAGAAAGATCTTTCCTTTTAGGGTCTTTCTTCTTGAGGGAGGAACCAACAGCAGTGCAACACGGCACGATAACATCTCATAAGAAGACGACGTCGTTTTGTGAGGGTCGGAGTACACTAACAGGTACAGTGGCACGTAGATAGGAAGCCAATGATTGCAAGTATTGAAAAGACAGAGAAACCATACAAGTGAAGTAGCAGAATGAGATCACACAGAAGAGTATGAATGCAATTTCACAGACTGCACAGAAAAGCAATAAACACAATTGGTTAAATGATAAAGAAGCTATGAAAAGAGAATATGTCTTGAAGAGAAGGGCATGACAAAAATGAATATTCGCAAGGCAAAATTGACATTATTTATATACCGTTGCAAATTGCAACTGAGTTTATATATATATATATATATTGAAAATAAGATAAAATTATAGTAATTATATTTGTATATTAATCATAATTTAAAAAATAAATAATATCTAAAATTAAAAAAATAAATAAAAATTATAAAACAAAAAAAGTATTACGATAAATAATAATAGGAGCTTGCTCTCCACTATAAATTACACCTCAAATAACCTCTCTTTTACCGATCGCCAATCAAGTATAGGAATGAGTTTAGAGTACAATTGTTATATAAAAAATAAATTAAAAAGAGAGACAAAAAGATAAAATAAAAATAAACTCACTTTGTTTTTAATCTTTTAATACATGTCAAAAATTAAAAAAATCCTAATTAGTATCATTGAGATATTGTTTAATTTATCTAAAATAAGAAAAATTTTAGATTACAAGGGATGTCTACAACAATTTATTAACAAAAAAAAAAAAAAAAAAACACCACAATAGCTTTTAACTTGTCGTATACTATCAACCACTCATTAATGCAGCATAGATACGGTAAAAACAATTAAAGAATGAAAAACGATGTCAGAAATTCATTTTCATTTTGAATCTATATAATTTCCACTATACCATATCACCTATTTTTCAAGTTTGTGATGAAAATAAATACCTCAATTTGCATAAAGAAAGAAAATTCATAATGTTCAATAGCAGCAGGAATAAGAAAGAAGCCAAAGAGGAGAGAAAGAAATTACTAAAGAAAAGCTGAAATTTGAGGAAGAATGGCCGTTTGAGTGCAAATTATTAGTTCATATACAATTCGTGAGTTCCTTATTCTGGTATCATGTATTTAATAATTGATCAATGATTAAAATATATAATAATTTTGAGTTTCAATTTTATATTGAAACTCCAACAGGGAATGACTGATTTGCTTTTTTTTTTTTTTTTATAATCTAAAAAAATATATAATAATTTATTATTATTATTATTATTATTATTATAATATATATATATATATAATAAATTACAATCAATTAACTAAATTAGTTAAATAAAATGAAAAGAAATAATTAATAATTAAATAATATTGTAACCATTGATATTGCTGAAATTAGATTAATAACGTGACTAGAAGTGAGCTGTTTCGTGATTGGCTGGAACCTGCAAGAAAGGAAGCGTGAAGTGGCGGTAGGTACTCACGACAACCACTTCGATACTCAAATTAGTATCTTGAAGGGCAAAGAGAATGTAATTGACTATTTAAAACTTGTGTAGTATTAGAGATAGCGTACTTTTGCCTCTGAGGTCGTTCCCCTTTTATACTGTAAGAAGATGGAGATAAATATAGTGTTTTCTGGAAATCCGGCGATGATGTGGCTAGCTGCTCAATAATTACCAAATAAGTTGGTAATCTCGTGATCTCTGGTGAAATGGGAATGTGTCTGATAACGGCAACTCTGTGTCAAGGTGTTAAAGCGTTTGAATCTCTCTTTTTTATAGTGAGACTGGGCTTCCCACCTGTTCGATTATTGTCATGTGGCCCCTTGATTATGGTGACAGTTCATGACTTACTTTGGGTGGATGTTATGTAATATCAGAGGTTCCTTCACCAGTCTTTGTTTCTTGAGATTCGAAGGGACATCCTTTATCAAGTTTTGGGACATGTGGCCCTTCAAGATTGGCTTCTTGCTTTTCACCTACTGGTCCTTTTAACGGCTGTTGCACTGTTTATCGTGCCCCATTTATCATCTACCATCAAAATCGCTTTTGTAAGGGTCCATCGTCTTCTCCAAGCATCACTTTTACATTTTTCTGCAACTTCTTTTTCAAAGGAATTCATTATGGAAATTTTTTTATCGGATGCCTTCTTCTTTGAAACGGTGGAAGAAGAAGTTTTTTGACCTCCCTCACCTTACTCCATGGGATTTTGGGCGTCTTCAGACTAGCTAGAACTACTGGGTAGAGCTAAAGGAAGATGGGGTTTGCTCGAGGAGAGAGGAAGATGAGGTTTTGGCTTTACTTATAGTGATGGCTAAAGCCTTGAGGAAGATTGAAATTACCCAGGCAGTGAGGAATGCTACCTTGTCCTGGCAGAGCCATCTGCCGGTGAACTGGACCCGCGCTCCTCTCCCCAGCATACCCCTACCTCAGGATTAGGATACTTCCCTTTTCATCCTTTTTATTTCTTGAACTGACTATCTTACTTACTTTTCCTTTTATTTGAAGATATAGCCAGGTCAAGCAGATTCGCCGAGGCGGTGCTTGCTATTCGAAAGGGCAAGGCTGTTGTTACTGAGATTGCCACTCCTATGATAAGCGTGCTCGCCCTTTGGAGGAAGTGATTGTACTTCCCCCTCCTCCTTCCCAATCTACAATCGAGGAACTAGCCACCCTTTAACCTAAGTCTTTGGTCCTTGGTGCCTCTGTTCTTAAATCAGCCCCTGTGCTCCTTGCTGATGCCCCTTCCTCCTCTACTCCTGTGAGTGTTGGGATCGAGTCTTCTTGGCCTGCCAGCATTCAACGTTTGCCTTAGTGCTAAACAGGGCACCTTTTCTCCTTGATGACCCTTTTCTAGGTCTCCTGCTGATCAAGAGTGCCCTATGGCCCTCATATCATCATCATTTAAATGAGATAGAGATGGACGAGCTATTTATTAATGCTATTCATTCTGAGCTGGAGGGTGCCCCTTGTGCCTATGTGGTGAAGGAGCGTTTTAGAACTTTGAGTTGAGAATTTGGCACAAATGAGATGCACAGGAAGCTTTTGGCCGAATAATGTTCAAATTTGAAGACTCGGGTGGCCGAAGTTGAGGGTACAATGAAGGGGACCCTAGAGTCGATGGATAAGTTTCAGGCTGATCTTGACGTGGCCCGTGCTTTTAACCTGTACCTTAAGAGTCCGGTTAAATTTGCCAAGGATCAAGTGGTCTTGTTGCAATGCTAGGTCTTAGAGTTGTAGGCTCAAGTGGAGGGTGCCCTAGCTACCTCCACCAGGGTAGCTGAGCTTAAGGTGGAACTCTAGGAGATAGTGGCCCAAGGCGGGGAGATATTTGTTCAAAGCTAAGATTCTGTGAAGAAGGAGCTAATGAAGCATTTTCCTTCTAAGGATTTCTCTTGGATAGATGATATCCTCCCTGAGGAGGATATCATCCGACTAGGGAGCGTGCCGAGGATACTCATTTTGAGGATGGGCGTGATGAAAATGTACCCTCCGACCGAGTTTCTCCTATCAAAAATATCAATGTAACAGAGACGCGTGCGAATGAGGCTAATGACCCCGCCCTTTTGTAATCTTTTTATATTTAATGAGAATATTTCCTTTGTCTGTCGTTCATATTTTCTATATATAATTTATTCCTTGAGGAAAAAGATTTGCTAATGTGGCTAATACTTATTTATGACATCTAGTCACTGACCCGTGTTGGGTCCATGAAATAAGGAACTTAGTGAATTTCCAGTGACCAACCATAAGATATGGCGGATGCTTGCCTTGTGGTTATAAGTCATGATCTGGCGTAAACTGCCTTATGGCCTTAATTCGTTGGACCAATCGCCTGAGTGGCGGAAATCACCTTGCGACCTGATCTAGTGAAAATTGTCTTGTGGCCTTAATTCGTGAGACCAACACCCAAATGTTCTGGCGGGAATTGCCTTGTGACCTAACTTGACAAACATTGCCTTATGGCCTTAATTTGTGGGACCAATGCCGAGTGGTTTGACGGAAACCGCCTTATTATCTGGCCTGACAAAGTTTGCCTTATGGCCTTAGTTCATGGGTCCAACCTTGATACGAGTAAGGAAATAATACGATGCTTCAAAAATTTAAAATGGAAAACTCTAAATCACGACAAATCAAGTTACTATCACTCAATTCAATGCTTACGAGATGAGAATTATATTGGAAAGCATGGGAGAATAAGGAAACAAGCCACACTCTCTTCAATACATGTGAACGCGCAATAAAATTTCAGATCGCGTAATGCATGTATGGCCAAATTGTATTTAGGCAAATTTTGTTATTTTGGTATTTTAGCATTTTTTGGGATTTGTTTTAAATTAATTTGGCCTATATTAGAAGCCAAATTCGTACAGCCCATATAGAAAGGAGATTTCTCCAAGAGAATTTAGGAAAATGATTTTTAATGTAATCCAGGTTTGACTATTTGACTAAATACCCTTCTTATATTGTAATCACACTTTCTTACAATAGAATTAGGGTTTGAAAACTATAAAAACACCCTTAAGGTGGCAGCCACAAGGAAGCCAATAAATAAAAGATGATTTTATGAATAATATTTGGTTCTTCTCCATTATTTAGCAACTTATTAAGGTTTAACCTTGTGGCGTTCTAATATGGATCTCCTCCATACTTAATTAATTTATCAAGAATTTCTTGTAACATTCTCAAAGTTGGAATCGCTTGATTATCTATTTTTCTAGTCACATTGGTTGGTTAGAGGTGTAGTAGAGCAACCTTCGCTTGATTATCTACGTTTCTAATCACATTGATTGGTTAGGGGTGTGGTAGAACAATCTTCGCTCCATTAACTATGTTTCTATGTTTCTAATCAAACAATTGAAATGATTTTTTTCTTTACTCTTCTTTTTTTATCTCACTTTTTTTTAAAAAAAATCTCACACAACTGAAATAAAAAAAAAATTTCTCTATTTTTTTCTTTTTTTTTTAAGAGAAACTATAATATAAACTGAAATAAAAAATTAATAAGATAGAAAAAAATTAAAAAAAAACTTACGAAACAACTAAGTATAGATAAATAGAAATTTATCTGTCATCGTGCTCTAATACCAACTCATGCGAAACCTAGGATCAATATGTGATAAAAAATCCCATAACACAATTTGATAAAAAACAAAACAAAGATATCTTCTAGAAGGTTGCTCTACTATACCCCTAACCAACGAATGTGATTAGAAACATAGATAATGGAGCGAAGGTTACTCTACCACATCCCTAACCAACCAATGTGATTAGAAACATAGATAATCAAGTGAAGGTTGCTCTACTACACCCCTAACCAACCAATGTGACTAGAAACATAGATAATCAAGCGATTCCAGCTTCGAGAATGTCATAAGAAATTCTTGATAAGTTAACTAAGCATAGAGGAGATCCATATTAGAACGCCACAAGGTTAAACATTGATAAGTTGCTAAATAATAGAGAAGAACCAAATATTATTCATAAAATCATCTTTTATTCATTGCCTTCCTTGTGGCTGCCATCTTAAGGGTGTTTTTATAGCCTTCAGACCCTAATTCTATTGTAAGAAGGTGTAATTACAATATAGGAATGGTATTTAGTCAAATAGTCAAATCTGGATTACATTAAAGATCATTTTCCTATTTTCTCTTGAAGAAATCCCTTTTCTAAATGGGCTGCATGAATTTGGCTTCTAATATAGACCAAATTAATTAAAAACAAATTTCACAAAATGCTAAAATATCAAAATAATAAAAGTAACCTATATGTAATTTGGCCATACATATATTACGCGATCTGAAATTTTTTTGTGCGTTCACATGTATTGAAGAGAGTGTGGCTTGTTTCCTTATTCTTCCATGCTTTCTAAATATAATTCTCATCTCATAAGTCTTGAATTGAGCGATAGTAACTTCATTTGTCATGATTTAGAGTTTTCCATTTTAAATCTTTGAAGCATCGTATTATTTACTTACTCGTATCAATATGTATAACTCTTATGGGCTCTCTATCAGAAGTTGTCGTAGGGATTGCTTCCTCGGGCTTAGACTTTTGCCCTTCTTTTCCTTTTCTCATAAATTTTTAGAGCTTGTCATCTCTTATAAGTCTCTCAATCTCGTTCTTTAATTGTTGGCATTCTTACGTTGTATAGCCATGATCTTCATGGAAACAACAATACTTGGTCATGTCCCGTTTTTTCACCTTCTCGGGATTGAGCTTGGGAAGCCTCCTGATTTCTGTCATTCTTCTTGATCCACATCAAGATATGAGTTCGTGAGTCACTTAGCGGGGTGTAATTTTTGTACTTACTCTGTTTGTCCTTCTTTCGCGAGATGGTGTAGCTCCTGTAATCCCTTTCATGGACTCGTCTCTCGGACTTTGGCTTTGCTTTTGACTTGCCTTTCTGTCTTCTTTTAGTGTCTGGATCTCATCATCCAATTTGATATATTTTTGGATCGTATCTATCAGCTGTTGGTATGTTGTGGCTGGGTTTTTGATTAAGGAATCCATAAACTTGATGTTACATATTTCTTTTTTTTTTTCAATGCCTCACATGCTATCTCATGGTTCAATTCTTCCACCTGTATGGCTTCAACATTGAAACGAGAAATAAAACTCCTTAAAGACTTGCCCTCTCCTTGGTAAATCTTCCGCAGGTCTGAAGAAAGTTTTTTGGGAGGTATACAAGTGATACATCTAGATTTGAATATCCTAATAAACTGTGTAAATTTTTAGATTAGACATAGACTTATGTGTTGATACCATTTCTGAGCAAAACTCGTGAGTCTTGACGGGAACACTCGGCATAACCTGAAATCATTTACACCTTAAAGCTGCATGGTCGTCCTAAAAATGGCTAGATGACTTCGGGGTCAGTCGTTCCATCATACTTATCTAAACTGGGCAACTTGAAATTGGTGGGAAAAGCTTTCGCTAGTATTTCTTCCGAAAGAGGTGAGATACCGTCTAAACTAAAATTCTCTTCCTATTCTTTTTGGTATCTTTATATGGCCCTGATAGAGCATGTTTTAGCCCATATTATCATGATCTTATTGATGTTTATTTACACCTATTCTACCTAATTTTGTGGTTTTAATCATGTTTTATAGGTATTAGGTGTAAAGGAACAATTTGGAGAAAATGCTCTTAAAAATGTCAAAAAGTGCCAAAAACAGAAAAGCCACTTTCGGAAGCCGAAAGTGAAGTTTGGAAGCTGAAACTCAACCACCTTCGGAAGCCGAAAGTCACCCACTTTCGGAAGCACTTTCGAAAGCCGAAAGTCCCCTCCAGATCCGAAACTCCACCACCTTCAGAAGCACCTTCGGCCGCCGAACCTTGCGTCCAGAGCCAAAAGTTCAGCCTCCGAAACTTACCTTAGGCGGCCGAAAGTGCCCCCGAACAGCCTCCTCCTTATTCAATGAGCCAAATCTTGAAGATCACATGTTTCCCACTTTATGCCATGCACATTCAATATTCAAATCAAGGCTCCACCTTCCTCTTTAGTGCATGAATAATGTGGGAAAGGCTTTTTGGACACACCATTGAGCAATTAAAAGACCAAAAAGCCCTTGCAACTCCACATGTGCACATAGAAGGCAAAAGGGCACTTTGGGCAATCTCTCTAAAGATGCAAGAAACCCTAGGCAGCCTCTCAAGACATATTTAAGCATCATATGAAGGCAAGAAGAGATAGATTTTGTTCCATACAACTTCTCCAAGGCTTCTCCAAGGGTTCTTCCTTTAGTTCTTCATCTTTTTGCTTTCTTTTCTTTTATTTTCTATTTTGGTTCAGCCATGAGTGGCTGAAACCTTTATTCTAGTTGAAGTTTGGTTGAAACTAAGGTTGTTTAAAGGGTTGTGAGATCTGAACATAAAGTGTTTGCTTTTGATTAGTTCAATATTCATGCAATTGTGCTTAATTCTAAAGATTGCTTTGTTGTTTTGATCAAATTGGCCACTTGATTCTTGATTGCAAAGTTAATTGATTGTTGGTTAGGATATTTGTTAGTCCGTAATTGCTGAAAATATTCTGACTTAAGAATACTTGGTGTAAAAACTAAGGAATTGCATGATCTAGCAACATCTCATGCGTTTGAGTAGCTAGGATTGGATCTCTCTCATTCTTTATGCAATTGATAATTGTTTTGATGCCTATGGCCCAAGGACATTCCTTGGCAATTTTTTAATTAGTAATTGATTAGAGGACGTTTCCTAATTAATTTAATCATAAGGAGAGACATGGTGGTGAGAAGCGTCTTCCACCCCAATAACTAATCTATTGAATGAATCAAGAAAACCTAAGTTTCAATGATCAACCCAAACAACCAAAGTGGATCCATATCTTCAACTAGACTTTTCTCATATTGATTCCTTCTTTTATTTTGATTACTTGCTGTTTTAATTGGTTTTAATAGTTGTTAGACAAATCAATCTCAAAACCCCCCCTTTTTACTTTTATTGCACTTTACTTTCATTCAACTCTCAATTACTTACTTTCAATTGTGTTTTCAGTTAGTTCTCTTGGTCTTGATTGAGACAAATAAATAGGTAATCAATTCTCTGTGGATTCTATCCTTCACCACTATCTGCAGTTGTAAATTGTTGATAACCAAGAAGGTTATTTTTGACCGGCTTCGATAACCGCACAGTCAGGCCCATACTAACTTCCAATCAACTCCTCGTGGAACCTCATTCGATTCATCTTCATATTCAGACTTACCTTTATGCCGCAATTTGGCTGCTTTCGTTTGGGCTCTTGAAATGTCTACAGAGGCTTCGTCCCTTCTTCCAGGATCCATCTTAGACGCCTCTTACCGAGCTTTATACTGCCCGAGGGTAGCCTGCAATCTTTGAATATACTGGAGTATCTGCTTGTTGTTTAAATTATTAAGGTCTACTTTGTTGATCACTAGAGGTGTATTCTCTCAGTTATCTGGGACAGAGAAAATGATGACTGTAACGACCCGGAAACCAGACAGCTATCGGCGCTAGGATTCAGATCGACTTAAGGTCGCCGGAACTCGTAGCAAGCCTACTATACATCCTGTGTACCTGATAAAATCCCATATATGATCATACATTTTCATAAAACTTAAACATTTCCAAGAAACCAAGCTTAACCTGTGCATGTATCATAAACTAAAAACATAAAACCCATACTAGAGCCCTCATTATATGCTCCAGTATGGTTAACATACATGCCTCAACTTGGTTCAACATAACATATACATAAAACTTTTACATAAAGATCATGTAAACCGGGATTATAAAACTATCATTAGGGCAAAGCACAATTCTAATCCATAAGATATTACATGTCCACTACTATTCTATTACATTAAAACTGTACCAAAAGTTATGCTGACTCTTTCAAGCTTTCTGTGCTCTTGCAAACCTGGAATTAGGGGAAAGGGATAAGCTATAAGAGCCTAGTGAGCAGAACCATAAAAACAGTTTAATAAACATATGATCATATGAAATGCGTCACAACACAAACAATTCACATCAAGATAGACTTGTCACCAGTAACCCTCTACATAATCTAATGTGCCTAGCCCACTACGGGTGCTCCTCAAGACTTTCACTTAAACATAACATAACATATCCAATATGCCAGGAGCGTAGAATGGGCCTCACTTGGACTTTTCCTTACATAATGTGTAACGACCTGAAAATCGGACCGCTATCGGCGCTAGGATCCAGATCGGCTTAAGGCCGCCGGGACCCGTAGCATGCCTGACATATAACCTGTAAACCTGTATAATCCCATACATGATCAACAACATACATAAAAATTAAAACTTTTCTTTCCAAATACATCAACCAAACTCAACCTGTGCATATACATTAACATAACATTGATCCCTCTGTGGGATCTCATCAGTGCCCCCAATGGGTGACATAACATATGTTGAGTTGGTTTACATAAACATCATAAAAGTCTCTAAGATCATGTAATAAAAGGGATAACAACAATCTATGGTCAAGCACACCTCTAACATCCATAAACATCATCTCATTACATATCTATACTGATTAAGACATTACATTACAATTTGATCATGTCCATTGCTAGCTATTACATAACCATGACTTCTTTACTCCATCCGGACTCCTGCTCTATACTGTACCTGCAAGCCTGGGGGTAAAGGGTGGGGGGTGAGCTAAAAGCCCAGTGAGCAGAACTATAAAACATATTAACATTATGCTCTATGAAATGCATCATAACACAGACAATTCACATAAGGGTTGGGTGAACTTGTCACCAATTAGTCCAAGCTAACTCTGTGCCAGGCCGTAGCATGGGGTCCTGGTCTTCCTGTCATAACATACATTACTTACCATTGCCCCAGGGCCTCCTCTAGGCTCCTGGCCTTCGAGTCCCATAACCGTGCCAGGCCGTAGAATGGGGTCCTGGTCTTTCCTTACTCTGTGCCAGGCCGTAGAAGGTCCTGGTCTTCCTGTCATGGACTAATTGGGTCATCCAATATTCACCCACATCAACAACAATCGATGCAATGCGGCATATTCGTGAAAACTAATGCAATCATCCTATTGCATAATCATGATGCATGAAACATGATAAAACATTTAATTTCTCAATTTAAAAGATTAAGTTTAGTTTCACTCACCTCTGGCTGACTCTGACAACAGCGAAGCAGCTGAACTCACTGCTGGGGTCCTCGGTTCCTCGGGTCCGAACCTACACAGGTGGACTCAAATGAGGGACCAAACACACCTGAACATAACTATAAACTACTCCCCAAAAACCCCCTAAAACATCACGAAGCAACCATAGAAAAACATGCAAAGGAGGTCTGGACAGGGCACTTTCGGCGGCAGGTTCGGCGGCCGAAAGTCCCTCCAGAGCCGAAAGTCAGGCAGGTTCGGCGGCACCTTCAGCGGCCGAAACTCCCAGACAGAGACAAAACTCATGCATGTTCGGCAGCACTTTCGGCGGCCGGAACTGCTAGACAGAGACAAAAGTCTCCTTTCGGGGGCAGGCTTGGGCAGCCGAAAGGCCTGCCTCCCCGGCCATGTTCGGCGGTCGAAAGTTCTTTGGCTGCCGAACCTGGTTTCTGCCAAAGGGCAGAAACTTGGCTCCTTTTGCACATTTCGCCTCCCAACCTTCCAAACATGCATCAAACCTATTCTACAACACACATACACAAGCATACATGTTCCTAGGGGCCTCAAACCATCATAAACCTCATCTACAACACATCAAGCATCCACATTGTTCATGAACATACATTTATACCCATAAACATAACCATAACCTAAACATGCATTCTAACCCATAGATCTACTTAAAACTTACTTAAAACATGCAATGAGCTTAAGATCAGCTCTTACCTCTTGAAGATCGAGAGAGAGACGACCTAAACTCGAAGTTGGGAGAGATTGGGTTCTTGAACCTCCAAGCTCCAAAACTTTGCTCAAAAGCTCAAATCTTCAAAACAAAGTTAAAACAAATGAAAATCTTGAAAGATCTAGAGGAAAAACATCAAAGATTGGTGAGGGACGGCGGAGAGCTCACCTTGGCCGAAAATGGGGAAAAAGCTCGCCCGTTTTCGGCTAAGGGACCCTTTTATAGTGGCTGGCCAGACCACGTTCAGGGGCCGAACGTGCCTCCGCATGCATGCCATGTTCGGCGGCCGAACTTGAGGTTCGGCGGCCGAACCTGGACTTCCTCACTTATGCCTTCGGGGGCCTAAGGCACACCCGAAATGCCTGTATGTTCGGCGGCCGAACTTGAGTTTCGGCAGCCGAACCTGAGTTTTCCTCCAAGGCTATTTTCATGCAAAAACTCATTTTCTTCCATGCTTAAAGTATAAAACACATTAAAACATTTTATAAAAACATGGTTTTACCCTTCTAGAGGCTTCCGACATCCGAGATTCCACAGGACGGTAGGAATTCCGATACCGGAGTCTAGCCGGGTATTACATTCTCCCCCCTTAAGAACATTCATCCCCGAATGTTCCTCAACTAGCACATGCATAGAATCATCACATCATACACATAAAACACATAGAGACTAACCTTAAAAGAGATGAGGATATTGCCGGAGCATAGACTCCCGTGTCTCCCAAGTGCACTCTTCCAAATTGTGGTGGTTCCAAAGGACCTTCACCATCGGGATTTCCATGTTCCTTAGCTTTCTGATCCGGGTGTCTAGGATCCGTACCGGCTGCTCAACATAGGTGAGATCCTTTTGGATCTCCACATCAGGCTCACTAAAAACCTTGCCCGGATCTGACACGAACTTTCTCAACATAGAAACATGGAAAACCGGATGGATTCTCTCCATTGAAGCAGGTAAATCCAGCTTGTACGATACATTCCCAATCTTTTGCAAGACCTCAAAGGGTCCGATGTACCGCGGAGCCAGCTTACCTTTCTTCCCAAACCGAACCACTCCTTTCATTGGAGACACCTTGAGCAATACCAGATCCCCCTCCTGAAACTCTACTTGCCTTCTGCGGATGTCTGCATAACTCTTCTGTCTGCTTACAGCAGTCTTGATTCTTTCTCTGATTAAAGGTACCACCCTGCTGGTGATTTCTACAAGCTCAGGCCCTGCCAAGGCCTTTTCTCCAACTTCTTCCCAGCAAACGGGTGACCTGCACTTCCTTCCATATAAAGCTTCATATGGAGCCATCCCGATGCTAGCATGATGGCTGTTATTGTAGGCAAACTCCACCAAAGGTAGATGCTGCCTCCAAGAACCGCCAAAGTCCAGCATACACATTCTTAGCATATCTTCTATGGTCTGGATGGTCCTCTCTGACTGTCCGTCTGTCTGTGGATGGAAGGCAGTACTGAAATCCAACCTGGTACCCATGGCATCCTGCAGACTCCGCCAAAACCTGGAGGTGAACTGGGGTCCCCTATCTGACACTATAGAAATAGGAACCCCATGCAGTTTGACTATCTCATCAACATACACCTGCGCCAACTTGTCTACAGAATAGCCACTCCTGACAGGGATGAAGTGAGCAGATTTGGTGAGTCTGTCCACAATCACCCATATGGAGTCCAATCTGTTGGACATCGCCGGTAACCCCACTACGAAGTCCATAGCTATATTCTCCCATTTCCACTCTGGAATAGGTAGCGGGTTAAGCATTCCAGCCGGCTTCTGATGTTCCAGCTTCACCCTCTGACACACTTCGCAGGCTGACACAAACTGTGCTACTTCTCTCTTCATAGCTGGCCACCAATAAACTTTTTTCAGATCTTGATACATCTTGGTGTCTCCGGGGTGAATGCTGTATCTCGCATTATGAGCCTCTCTCATAATGTCTCCTTTTAGTCCTATGTCATCTGGTACACATAAACGACTCCCATAGCGGAGGATCCCCTTGTTGTCGAATCTGAACTCGCTGTCTTTGCCTGACTGAACAGTCCTGGCAATCTTCACTAACTCTGGGTCCTCATGCTGTTTCTGAGCCACTTGCTCCAGAAACACAGGTGTCACTGTCATCTGGGACACTAAAGCACCTGTACCAGACAACTCCAACTGTAGACCTTCATCAATGAGCTTGTAAAACTCCTTCACCACTGGTCTCCTCTCTGCCGTGATGTGGGATAGACTGCCTAGTGACTTCTGGCTTAGGGCGTCTGCCACGACATTCGCCTTACCCGGATGATACTGAATCTTGCAATCATAGTCACTCAGCAGCTCTACCCATCTCCTCTGTCTCAAGTTCAAATCTCTTTGACTCAGGATGTACTGCAGGCTTTTATGATCTGTGAAGATCTCACATTTTACCCCATAGAGGTAGTGCCTCCACATCTTGAGTGCAAAGATTACTGCTGCCATCTCAAGGTCATGTGTGGGGTAATTCAACTCATGCTTCTTTAGCTGTCTAGAAGCATAAGCAATCACCCTCTCATTCTGCATTAGTACACAACCCAGTCCCACACGGGACGCATCACAAAAGACTGTAAAGTCTGCATCACTAGATGGCAGAGCTAACACTGGTGCTGAAGTCAACCTCTTCTTAAGCTCTTAAAAACTCTCTTCGCACTGGTCAGTCCACATGAACTTCTGATTCTTCCTGGTCAGTCTGGTCAGAGGGGCTGCTATTTTCGAGAAGTCCTAAACGAACCTCCTGTAGTAACCTTCCAAACCTAAGAAACTTCTAATCTCTGTCACTGAAGTGGGTCTAGGCCAGTTAGCCACAGCTTCTACCTTCTTGGGGTCTACCTCTATACCATTTTCTGACACCACATGCCCCAAGAATGACATGCTCCTCAGCCAGAACTCACACTTAGAGAACTTGGCATACAAGCCATGTTCCCTCAAGGTCTGTAGAACCAACCTCAGATGATGGGCATGCTCCTTCGCATTCCTGGAATACACTAGGATATCATCTATGAAGACGATAACAAAGTGATCCAGGTATTGGCTAAACACTCTGTTCATGAGGTCCATGAATGCTGCAGGGGCGTTGGTTAACCCGAACGGCATCACAAGGAACTCAAAATGCCCATATCTGGACCTGAAAGCTATCTTTGGCACATCTTCTTCTCTGATTCTCAGCTGATGATACCCAGATCTCAAATCTATTTTGGAGAAACAACCCGCTCCTGCTAGCTGGTCGAATAGATCGTCGATCCTTGGCAATGGGTACTTGTTCTTGGTAGTGACTTTGTTCAACTGCCTGTAGTCGATACAAAGTCTAAGGGATCCATCCTTCTTTCTCACAAACAAAACTGGAGCACCCCAGGGTGAGGTACTCGGTCGGATGAAGCCCTTGTCTACCAGCTCCTGTAACTGCTCCTTCAACTCTTTCAATTCTGCTGGCGCCATCCTATAGGGAGGGATAGAGATCGGTCGCGTTCCAGGCATTAGTTCTATCTCGAACTCTATCTCCCTAGCAGGTGGTAAACCTGGCAGCTCGTCTGGGAACACATCTAAGAACTCTCTAACCACTGGCACCGAGGCGGGCTCTCTAACCTGACTGCTAAGCTCTCTCACATGAGCCAAATACCCCTGACATCCCTTCCTGAGCAACCTTCAAGCCTGAAGAGCTGATATTAGACCTCTAGGTGTACCCCTCTTGTCTCCTCTGAAGACAACCTCAGACCCATCCTGACCTCTGAACCTGACTACCTTGTCCCTGCAGTCCAAGGTAGCACCATGGGTAGATAACCAGTCCATCCCTAGTATGACGTCAAAATCTGTCAAATCTAGAACCACTAGGTCGGCGGACAAGCATCTTCCCTCAACAAACACAGGACTAGACTGGCAGACTGACTCTGCCACTGATGGATCACACTTGGGTCCACTGACCCAGAGAGGACACTCTAACCCAGAAGTCATCAGACCCAATCTCCCCACGGCTCTCGGAGCAATAAAAGAATGAGATGCACCAGGGTCCGTCAAGGCATACACATCTGAACAACCAATGATTAAGTTACCTGCCACCACGGTGTTAGATGCATCTGCCTCCTGCTGTGTCATTGTGAAGATCCGTGCTGGAGCTGATGGACCTTCACCTCTGAAACCCGCTGAAGAAGAGGCTGCCCCTCTCCCTCTGCCTCTGCCACTGGCCTGAGTCATGGCTGGAGCTGCTGGCTGCGCTACACTGCCTGAGGCTGTCTGCTGGGACTGAGCCATCGGGACTGCTCTTGGACATTCTCGAGCCATATGCCCCTCCTGACCACATCTGAAACAGGCGTTTGTCCCAAACCAACATACTCCCTTGTGTGGCCTACCACACTTCGCACAAACTGCATTATCAGCACCAGAGCTTGAGCCACTCCCAAATCCCAGACTGGACTTGACTTTGCTCCAGAACTTGTTCTTCTTACCCTTGGGTTTACCCCATCTCTTACTGTAACGACCCGAAAATCGGACCGCTACCGGCGCTAGGATCCAGATCGGCTTAAGGCCGCCGGGACCCGTAGCAAGCCTGACATATAACCTGTAAACCTGTATAATCCCATACATGATCCACAACATGTATAAAATTTAAAACTTTTCTTTCCATGAACATCAACCAAGCTCAACCTGTGCATAACATTAACATAACATTAATCCCTCTGTGGGATCTCATCTGTGCCCTCAAAGGGTAACATAACCTGTGTTGAGCTGGTTTACATAAATGACATAAAATAACCAAGATCATGTATAAAAAGGGATACAACATTCTATGGTCAAGCACACACTAACATCCATAAAACTCATTACATAACTATACTGTACTTTTACATTACAATTTGATCATGTCCATTGCTATCTATAACATACGCATGACTTCTTTACTCTATCCGGACTCCCGCACTATACTGAACCTGCAAGCCTGGGGGTAAAGGGAGAGGGGTGAGCTAAAAGCCCAGTGAGTAGAGCTATTAAAACACATTAACACTATGCTCTATGAAATGCATCATAACACAAACAATTCACATAAGGGTTGGGTGAACTTGTCACCAATTAGTCCAAGCTAACATAGTGCCAGGCCGTAGCATGGGGTCTTGGTCTTCCTGTCATACATACATTACTTACCATTATCCCAGGGCCTCCTCTGGGCTCCTGGTCTTCGAGTCCACAATCATGCCAGGCCGTAGAATGGGGTCCTGGTCTTTCATTTCCGTGCCAGGCCGTAGAATGGGGTCCTGGTCTTCCTGTCATGGACTAATTGGGTCATCCAACATTCACCCACATCAACAACAATCGATGCAATGCGGCATATTCGTGAATACTAATGCAATCATCCTATGGCATAATCATGATGCATGAAACATGATAAAACATTTAATTTAAAAGATTAAGTTTAGTTCCACTCACCTCTGGCTGACTCTGACAACACCGAAGCAGCTAAACTCACTGCTGGGGTCCTCGGTTCCTCGGGTCCGAACCTACACAGGTGGACTCAAATGAGGGACCAAACATGCTAGAACATAACTCTAAACTACTCCCCAAAAACCCCCTAAAACATCCTGAAAATATCACATAGAGGTATGCATGAAATGGCTGAACAGGGCACTTTCGGCGGCACCTTCGGCGGCCGAAAGTCCTGGACAGATCCGAAAGTCAGGCACTTTCGGCGGCACCTTCGGCGGCCGAAAGTCCCAGACAGAGACGAAAGTCTCTTTTCGGGGGCTACTTCGGCAGCCGAATGCTGCCTCCACAAAGGGGGTTCGGCGGCCGAAACTCCCTTCGGCGGCCGAACCTGGTTTCTGCCAGAAGGGCAGAAACTTGGTTCACATGAACCCCTTGCCTCCCAAAACCTCAAATCAAGCATAAACTAGTTCTAAAACATGCATTCATATCATACATTACACCTAGGGGTCTCAAACTAGCATATACCCCAACTACAACACTTCAAACACACAAACATCAACATACATTGCTCAGATCATCAAAATAACCCATAAACTCAACATATAACCTAACATGCATTTCTACCCATAGATCTTGCATAAAACTTATTTAAAACACATAAGGAGCTTAAGATCGGCTCTTACCTCTTGAAGATCGAGAGGGAGATGACCTAAACTTGGAGATCCACGAAAATGAGCTCCTGAGTTCCCAAAGCTCCAAAACTTGTTTCAAAAGCTTAAATCTTCAAAACCAAGTGAAAACAAGTGAAAATCTTGAAAGATTTAGAGGAAGAACATCAAAAATGGGTGAGGGACGGCGGAAAGCTCACCTTGGCCGAAAATGGGGAAAAGCTCGCCTGTTTTCGGCTAAGGGACCCTTTTATAGTGGCTGGCCAGACCACGTTCGGGGGCCGAATGTGCCTCCGCATCCATGCAATGTTCGGCGGCCGAACTTGACTTTCGGCGGCCGAACCTGGACTTCCCTCACTCATGCTTTCGGGGGCCTAACGTGCCTCCAAAACGCATGCATGTTCGGCGGCCGAACTTGGCTTTCGGCGGCCGAACCTGGGTTTTCCTCTAAGGACTTTTTCATGCAAAAACTCATTCAATTTCATACTCAAAACCATTAAAACATGAAAACATTTCATAAAAACATGATTCTACCCTTCTAGAGGTCTCCGACATCCGAGATTCCACCGGACGGTAGGAATTTCGATACCGGAGTCTAGCCGGGTATTACATTCTCCCCCCCTTAAGAACATTCGTCCCCGAATGTTCCTCAACTAGCACATGCAAGGTAAACAACACAACCTACACATAAAACACATAGAGACTAACCTTAAAAGAGATGAGGATATTGCCGGAGCATGGACTCCCGTGTCTCCCAAGTGCATTCTTCTATATTGTGGTGGTTCCACAGGACTTTCACCATCGGGATTTCCTTGTTTCTCAGCTTCCTGATCTGGGTGTCTAGGATCCGTACTGGTTGCTCAACATAGGTGAGATCCTCTTGGATCTCCACATCAGGCTCATTAAGAACCTTGCCCGGATCTGACACGAACTTTCTCAACATAGAAACATGGAAAACCGGATGGATTCTCTCCATTGAAGCAGGTAAATCCAGCTTGTACGATACATTCCCAATCTTTTGCAAGACTTCAAAGGGTCCGATGTACCGCGGAGCCAGCTTACCTTTCTTCCCAAAGCGAACCACTCCTTTCATTGGAGACACCTTGAGCAATACCAGATCCCCCTCCTGAAACTCTACTAGTCTTCTGCGGATGTCTGCATAACTCTTCTGTCTGCTTGCAGCAGTCTTGATTCTTTCTCTGATTAAGGGTACCACCCTGCTGGTGATCTCTACTAGTTCAGGCCCTGCTAAGGCCTTTTCTCCAACTTCTTCCCAGCATACAGGTGACCTGCACTTCCTCCCATATAATGCTTCATATGGAGCCATCCCGATGCTAGCATGATGGCTGTTATTGTAGGCAAACTCCACCAAAGGTAGATGCTGCCTCCAAGAACCGCCAAAGTCCAGCACACACATTCTGAGCATATCCTCTATGGTCTGGATGGTCCTTTCTGATTGTCCGTCCGTCTGTGGGTGGAAGGCAGTACTGAAATCCACTCTAGTACCCATGGCATCCTGCAGACTCCGCCAAAACCTGGAGGTGAACTGGGGCCCTCTATCTGACACTATAGAAACAGGAACCCCATGCAGTCTGACTATCTCATCAACGTACACCTGCGCCAACTTGTCCACAGAATAGCCACTCCTGACAGGGATGAAGTGAGCAGATTTGGTGAGTCTGTCCACAATCACCCATATGGAGTCCAATCTGTTGGACGTCGCCGGTAACCCCACTACGAAATCCATAGCTATATTCTCCCATTTCCATTCTGGAATAGGTAGCGGGTTAAGCATTCCAGCCGGCTTCTGATGTTCCAGCTTCACCCTCTGACACACTTCGCAGGCTGACACGAACTGTGCCACTTCTTTCTTCATAGCTGGCCACCAATAAACCTTCTTTAGATCCTGATACATCTTGGTGGCTCCGGGGTGAACGCTGTATCTTGCATTATGAGCCTCTCTCATAATGTCTCCTTTTAGCCCTATGTCATCTGGTACACATAAACGACTCCCATAGCGGAGGATCCCCTTACTGTCAAATCTGAACTCATTGTCCTTGCCTGACTGAACAGTCCTGGCAATCTTCACTAACTCTGGGTCCTCATGCTGTTTCTGAGCCACCTGCTCCAGAAATACGGGTGTCACTTTCATCTGAGCGACCAAGGCACCTGTACCAGACAACTCCAACTGTAGACCCTCATTAATGAGTTTGTAAAACTCCTTCACCACTGGTCTTCTCTCTGCCGTGATGTGGGATAGACTGCCTAGTGACTTCCGGCTTAGGGCGTCTGCCACAACATTCGCCTTACCCGGATGATACTGAATCTTGCAATCATAGTCACTCAGCAACTCTACCCATCTTCTCTGTCTCAAGTTCAAATCTCTTTGACTCAGGATGTATTGCAGGCTCTTATGATCTGTAAAGATCTCGCATTTAACCCCATAGAGGTAGTGCCTCCACATCTTGAGTGCAAAGATTACTGCTGCCATCTCAAGGTCATGTGTGGGGTAATTCAACTCATGCTTCTTTAGTTGCCTAGAAGCATAAGCAATCACCCTCTCATTCTGCATAAGCACACAACCCAGTCCCACTCGGGACGCATCACAAAAGACTGTAAAGTCCTCTCCACTTGATGGCAGAGCTAAAACTGGTGCTGAAGTCAACCTCTTCTTGAGCTCTTCAAAACTTTCCTCGCACTGGTCGGTCCACTGAAACTTCTGATTCTTCCTGGTTAGTCTGGTCAGAGGAGCTGCAATTTTTGAGAAGTCCTGAACGAACCTCCTGTAGTAACCTGCCAAACCCAAGAAACTCCTAATCTCTGTTACTGAAGTGGGTCTAGGCCAGTTAGCCACAGTCTCTGTCTTCTTGGGGTCTACCTCAATCCCATTCTCTGACACTACATGCCCCAAGAACGAAATGCTCCTCAGCCAGAACTCACATTTTGAGAACTTGGCATACAAGCCACGCTCCCTTAAAGTCTGCAGAACCAACCTCAGATGATGGGCATGCTCCTCTGCATTCCTGGAATACACTAAGATATCACCTATGAAGACAATAACAAAGTGATCCAGGTACTGGCTAAACACTCTGTTCATGAGGTCCATGAATGCTGCAGGGGCGTTAGTTAACCCGAACGGCATCACAAGGAACTCAAAATGCCCATATCTGGTCCTGAAAGCCGTCTTTGGCACATCCTCTTCCCTGATCCTCAACTGATGATACCCGGACCTCAGATCTATTTTGGAGAAACAACCCGCTCCTGCTAGCTGGTCGAATAGATCGTCGATCCTTGGCAATGGGTATTTGTTCTTGGTAGTGACTTTGTTCAACTGCCTGTAGTCGATACAAAGTCTAAGAGATCCATCCTTCTTTCTCACAAACAGAACTGGAGCACCCCAGGGTGAGGTACTCGGTCGGATGAAGCCCTTGTCTACCAGCTCCTGTAACTGCTCCTTCAACTCCTTCAATTCTGCTGGCGCCATCCTGTAGGGAGGGATAGAGATCGGTCGAGTTCCAGGCATCAGTTCTATTTCAAACTCTATCTCCCTAGCAGGTGGTAAACCTGGCAGCTCGTCTGGGAACACATCTAAGAACTCTCTAACCACTGGCACCGAGGCGGGCTCTCTAACCTGACTATTAAGCTCTCTCACATGAGCCAAATACCCCTGACATCCCCTCCTGAGCAACCTACGAGCCTGAAGAGCTGATATCAGACCTCTAGGTGTACCCCTCTTGTCTCCTCTGAAGACGACCTCAGACCCATCCTGACCTCTGAACCTGACTACCTTGTCCCTGCAGTCCAAGGTAGCACCATGGGTAGATAACCAGTCCATCCCTAGAATGACGTCAAAGTCTGTCAAATCTAGAACCACAAGGTCGGCGGACATGCATCTCCCCTCAACAAAAACTGGACTACACTGACAGACTGACTCTGCCACTGATGGATCACACTTGGGTCCACTGACCCAGAGAGGACACTCTAACCCAGAAGTCATTAGACCTAACCTCCCCACTGTAACGACCCCAAAATGGACCGTCACCGGCGCTAGGATTCAGGTCGGCTTAAGGCCGCCAGAACCCGTAGCAAGCCTGCTATACTCTCTGTGTACCTGTAAACCTCATACATGATCATACATTTTATGTGAAAATAAAACTCTTTTCTGAACCAAGGCTTAACCTGTGCATGCACTATCTCTGTACTCTGTACTCATGTACTCTGTACTCTGTATCCCTGACTAGAGCTTGCTCTAGATGGGTTAACTCATACCTGTTAAGCCTGGTTCTCACATACAGGAAAACATATACACATATACAGATCATGTACAAAACATACATCACTAGGTCTAGCAACAACTATTACATCTCTTTAATATTACATGTCCACTCTAAGCTATTACAGATCTCTTTACTTTTCCTGTACTCTGCTGGACTGTCCCTGTACACTGTACACTGAACCTGCAAAACTGGGGTTAAGGGAGTGGGATGAGCTCTATAGCCCAGTGAGTAGAACAGTAAAACATCTCAGTAAACTATGATCTCATGGAATGCACCATATCACAGACAAGCCACATCAAGAGTAAACCTGTCACCACATAGTCCCAGTAACTCTGTGCCAGGGCGTAGAATCGAGCACCTGGTCTTCCTGTCATATATGTATATGTGTATATAACACCTGTGTACTTACCATTGCCAGGGCGTAGTCAAAGGCTCCTGGACTTTGCTATATACCTGCCAGGGCGTAGTCAAAGGCTCCTGGACTTTGCTATACGTGCCAGGGCGTAGTCAAAGGCTCCTGGACTTCCTGTCTGAGACTATTGGATCATTCAGCATTCACTCACATCATCAAATAACGATGCAATGCAACATATTCGTGAATACTAATGCAATCATCCTATGGCATAAAC
Organism: Manihot esculenta; assembly: GCF_001659605.2. Classification (NCBI taxonomy): domain Eukaryota; kingdom Viridiplantae; phylum Streptophyta; class Magnoliopsida; order Malpighiales; family Euphorbiaceae; genus Manihot; species Manihot esculenta. The sequence continues at coordinate 12,980,503 of NC_035171.2, forward strand.
ATGATGCATGAGATATGCTCAAAAGCAGTTTGTAGTTCAATTAAAAGTCATAAGTTTAGTTCCACTCACCTCGGGCTAACTGGACTGACTGACTCTGCAGGTTCTAAACCTCTGGAGCAGTACTCACTGCTGCTCTCTCTGGTTCCTCTGGTCTGTACCTATATAGATGGACTCAAATGAGGGACCAAATAAGCTTATGACCAACTCTATTAAACTCCCCAAGAATCCCCTTATACTCACTCTAATAGTCATGCAAAGCAAGCAAAGGAAAGCTGGACAGAACACTTTCGGCGGCAGGTTCGGCGGCCGAATGTCCTCTCCAGAGACGAAACTCTAGCACCTTCGGCGGCCGAATCTCTATGTTCGGCGGCCGAACCCTTTCGGGGGCAAGTTTCGGAGGCCACAAGGCACTCCAGAGACGAAAGTCTCTATCCTTCGGTGGCACCTTCGGCGGCCGAATCCCCCAAACAGAGCCGAACATGCAAAACACTCGGGGGCAAGCTGTGACAGCCTAAGCCACCATGCAAGAGGTTCGGCGGCCGAATGAACTTTCGGCTGCCAAACCTGAGTTCATCCAGAACTCAGCTTCAATGACAACCTATCTCCTCCTTCCCTTCAATAACTCCAAACATGCATATACCAACTCCTCAACACACATATACATAAGTATATGATCACAGGGGTCCAAAACTATCTAATAACCCCAAACAACAAATCAAACATAACACATAAACATATATACATGCATAACTCATCAAAAACACTATTTCTCACTTAAACATGCATCTCTCTCCCTTAACTTCCATAAAACCTTCAAAAAACTTAAAAACATGTTCAAGAGCATCACTTACCTCCTGTAACACGAAGATGAATACTCTGAACAAGAAAAAACGGACCAACTCTCCTCAAACTCTCAAACTCTCACAAACGTAGCTTTTGCTTCAAACCATTCAAACCCTTGAGCAACACTCTGCATGAGCTGCTCAAACGCAGCAAATAAACCATAGGAGACGTGGCCAAGCTTCTGGCAACAAGTTGGACATGACACCTGTCCACAATGCTGACTAAGGATGTCCAAAAGCTGGCTGGCCAACTCAACGTCGGCTGCCCAATCGCATACAACACCATGCAACATTCGGGGGCCGAACTTCCCTTCGGAAGCCAAACACTTTCGGCGGCCGAACTTACTTTCGGCGGCCGAACTTGGCTCAACTGCCTTAGGTCATTTCAACTCAAAACTCACTTCCCTTAACCTTAAAACATTTAAACACATCATAACACCTAGTAAAACATAAATCCTACCCTTTTTAGAATTCTGACACCCCGGATTCCATCAAACAACAGAAATACCGGTGCCGGACTCTAGCCGGGTATTACACCCACGGCTCTCGGAGCTATAAAAGAATGAGATGCACCAGGGTCCATCAATGCATACACATCCAAACATCCAATGACGAGATTACCTGCCACCACGGTGTTGGATGCGTCTGCCTCCTGCTGTGTCATTGTGAAGATCCGTGCTGGGGCTGATGGACCTTCACCTCTGAAACCCGCTGAAGAAGAGGCTGCTCCTCTCCCTCTGCCTCTGCCACTGGCCTGAGTCATGGCTGGAGCTGCTGGCTGCGCTACACTGCCTGAAGCTGTCTGCTGGGACTGAGCCATCGGGACTGCTCTTGGACAATCTCGAGCCATATGCCCCTCCTGACCACATCTGAAACAGGCGTTCGTCCCAAACCGACATACTCCCCTGTGTGGCTTACCACACCTCGCACAAACTGCATTATCCGCACCAGAGCTTGAGCCACTCCCAAATCCCAGACTGGACTTGACTTTACTCCAAAACTTGTTCTTCTTACCCTTGGGTTTACCCCATCTCTTACTGCCTGAAGTTGCTGCACTCAAGGTAGAGGGATCTAACCTTCCCCCACCCGGAGTTTTAGAACCAGAAGCTTGTGCCACTGTCTGCTTAACTGTCCCCTGAATGATGGCACTAGCTTCCATTCTCCTAGCCATATCTACTATGGCGTGAAAACTCTCCCTATCTGCTGACTGTACCAAGGAGGAATACCTGGGATGGAGCTTCATGATATACCTCCTCGACTTCTTCTGGTCTGTGCTAAGGTCCTGCCCAGCAAATGGCAGCAACTCCATAAACCTGTCAGTATATTCGTCTACACTCATGTCATCAGTTTGCCTCAACTGCTCGAATTCTATCATCTTCAATTCCCTTGAACTATCAGGAAAAGCCCATCCTGCAAACTCGTTTGCAAACTCTTCCCAAGTCATGCTGTCCACTCTCGGGTTCACATAATTCTTGAACCACTCCCGTGCCTTTTTGCACTTAAGCGTGAACCCAGCCATCTGAATGGCTCTACTGTCATCCGCCCCTATCTCGTCTGTAATTGCCTTGACCCGCTCCAAGTACACGAACGGATCATTACCGGTTTCAAACTGGGGAGCACCCAGCTTCATATAGTCTGTCATCTTAACCTTGCTCCCACTGGCTGAGCTAGGTCTAGGTGGTTGAGCAACTGGGGCTGCTGGTTCTGCAGGTGGTGGAGGTGGTGCAACATTTTCTGAGGTAGGGTTTGCTGGATTTGGATAGTAGGGTGGAGGTGGATACATTGGGTACTGAGAGTATGGTGGGTAGTATGGTGGGTATGGCATCTGTGTGGGATAAGGGGTGAAACTAGGGTAATCCGATGTACCTCCCATCGAATACCCGAAATGTTGTGAGAAATGTGGGTAGTGAGGTGGCTGTACAAATCCCGAGGCCTGAGTGCCTCCTTGGGATTCTCCCATTCCTTCTTCTGACATACTGACTCCCAAACTGCCATCCCTCCTCTGTTCTACGTCCATATCATCCCCCATATCCTCTGACGCTCCTCCCTGAACTGTTCCTCTGACTGATCTGCTTCTACCCAGATCCAGAGACCTTCTAGGGTCTCTTGCTACTCTGTCCCTGTTGGACCTGCTAGACATTGCCCTAGGCAATGCTGGAGGATGGGCGCTCATGCCCTCATCCTCAGGTGGTACTCCAGTCAATCTTGCTGATCGACGAGTTCCTCTCATTCTGTTTTCTGAAAAACAGCGCACATCACAAGCAACATTAGCATCATATGGTTCATGTGGGAACACATGAACTCTCATCACATACATCACATATCATAGCATATCATTAATGCACATGCATATTATCATGGCATTTCACATCATCATGCAAGACAGGACTCCACATCCTATCCTAGTGGACATGATCTTTTCCTATTGTGCTTGACCTTCTATAACATCTATGAGCCCGACACTCTAGGTCCGACCATATGAACCTAGGGCTCTGATACCATTCTGTAACGACCCGAAAATCGGACCGCTACCGGCACTAGGATCCAGATCGGCTTAAGGCCGCCGGGACCCGTAGCAAGCCTGACATATAACCTGTAAACCTGTATGATCCCATACATGATCCACAACATGTATAAAATTTAAAACTTTTCTTTCCATGAACATCAACCAAGCTCAACCTGTGCATAACATTAACATAACATTAATCCCTCTGTGGGATCTCATCTGTGCCCTCAAAGGGTAACATAACCTGTGTTGAGCTGGTTTACATAAATGACATAAAATAACCAAGATCATGTATAAAAAGGGATACAACATTCTATGGTCAAGCATACACTAACATCCATAAAACTCATTACATAACTATACTGTACTTTTACATTACAATTTGATCATGTCCATTGCTATCTATAACATACGCATGACTTCTTTACTCTATCCGGACTCCCGCACTATACTGAACCTGCAAGCCTGGGGGTAAAGGGAGAGGGGTGAGCTAAAAGCCCAGTGAGTAGAGCTATTAAAACACATTAACACTATGCTCTATGAAATGCATCATAACACAAACAATTCACATAAGGGTTGGGTGAACTTGTCACCAATTAGTCCAAGCTAACATAGTGCCAGGCCGTAGCATGGGGTCCTGGTCTTCCTGTCATACATACATTACTTACCATTATCCCAAGGCCTCCTTTGGGCTCCTGGTCTTCGAGTCCACAATCATGCCAGGCCGTAGAATGGGGTCCTGGTCTTTCATTTCCATGCCAGGCCGTAGAATGGGGTCCTGGTCTTCCTGTCATGGACTAATTGGGTCATCCAACATTCACCCACATCAACAACAATCGATGCAATGCGGCATATTCGTGAATACTAATGCAATCATCCTATGGCATAATCATGATGCATGAAACATGATAAAACATTTAATTTAAAAGATTAAGTTTAGTTCCACTCACCTCTGGCTGACTCTGACAACACCGAAGCAGCTGAACTCACTGCTGGGGTCCTCGGTTCCTCGGGTCCGAACCTACACAGGTGGACTCAAATGAGGGACCAAACATGCTAGAACATAACTCTAAACTACTCCCCAAAAACCCCCTAAAACATCCTGAAAATATCACATAGAGGTATGCATGAAATGGCTGAACAGGGCACTTTCGGCGGCACCTTCGGCGGCCGAAAGTCCTGGACAGATCCGAAAGTCAGGCACTTTCGGTGGCACCTTCGGCGGCCGAAAGTCCCAGACAGAGACGAAAGTCTCTTTTCGGGGGCTACTTCGGCAGCCGAATGCTGCCTCCACAAAGGGGGTTCGGCGGCCGAAACTCCCTTCGGCGGCCGAACCTGGTTTCTGCCAGAAGGGCAGAAACTTGGTTCACATGAACCCCTTGCCTCCCAAAACCTCAAATCAAGCATAAACTAGTTCTAAAACATGCATTCATATCATACATTACACCTAGGGGTCTCAAACTAGCATATACCCCAACTACAACACTTCAAACACACAAACATCAACATACATTGCTCAGATCATCAAAATAACCCATAAACTCAACATATAACCTAACATGCATTTCTACCCATAGATCTTGCATAAAACATATTTAAAACACATAAGGAGCTTAAGATCGGCTCTTACCTCTTGAAGATCGAGAGGGAGACGACCTAAACTTGGAGATCCACGAAAATGAGCTCCTGAGTTCCCAAAGCTCCAAAACTTGTTTCAAAAGCTTAAATCTTCAAAACCAAGTGAAAACAAGTGAAAATCTTGAAAGATTTAGAGGAAGAACATCAAAAATGGGTGAGGGACGGCGGAAAGCTCACCTTGGCCGAAAATGGGAAAAAGCTCGCCCGTTTTCGGCTAAGGGACCCTTTTATAGTGGCTGGCCAGACCACGTTCGAGGGCCGAATGTGCCTCCGCATCCATGCAATGTTCGGCGGCCGAACTTGACTTTCGGCGGCCGAACCTGGACTTCCCTCACTCATGCTTTCGGGGGCCTAACGTGCCTCCAAAACGCATGCATGTTCGGCGGCCGAACTTGGCTTTCGGCGGCCGAACCTGGGTTTTCCTCCAAGGACTTTTTCATGCAAAAACTCATTCAATTTCATACTCAAAACCATTAAAACATGAAAACATTTCATAAAAACATGATTCTACCCTTCTAGAGGTCTCCGACATCCGAGATTCCACCGGACGGTAGGAATTTCGATACCGGAGTCTAGCCGGGTATTACACTTACTGCCTGAGGCTGCTGCACTCAGGGTAGAGGGATCTAACCTTCCCCCACCTGGAGTTTTAGAACCAGAAGGCTGTGCCACTGTCTGCTTGATTGTCCCCTGAATGATGGCACTGGCCTCCATTTTCCTGGCCATATTTACTATGGCATGGAAGCTCTCCCTGTCCACGGACTGAATCAAGGAGGAATACCTGGAATGAAGTTTCATGACATACCTCCTTGACTTCTTTGAATCTATATCCAGACTCTACCCAGCAAAAGGCAACAGCTCCAAGAATCTGTCGGTGTACTCATCTACACTCATATCCTCTGTCTGCCTCAACTGTTCAAACTCTATCATTTTCAGCTCCCTTGAACTATCGGAAAAAGCCCATCCAGCAAACTCGTTTGCAAACTCTTCCCAAGACAAGCTTTCCACTCTCGGGCTCACATAACTCTTAAACCACTCTCGGGCTTTCTTGCATTTTAATGTGAACCCAGCCATCTGAATGGCTCTACTGTCATCCGCCCCTAACTCCTCTGTGATAGTCTTGACCCTCTCAAGATACACAAACGGGTCATCACCTGACTCAAACTGGGGAGCACCCAGCTTCATGTATTCAGTCATCTTGACCTTGCTCCCACTGGCTGAGCTAGGTCTCGAAGGTTGAGTAATTGGGGCTGCTGGTTCTGTAGGTGGTGGAGGTGGAGCAACATTTTCTGAGGTAGGGTTTGCTGGATTTGGATAGTAAGGTGGGGGTGGATACATTGGGTATTGTGAATATGGTGGGTAGTATGGTGGGTATGGCATCTGTGTGGGATAAGGGGTGAAGCTAGGGTAATCCGATGTACCTCCCATCGAATACCCGGGATGTTGTGAGAAGTGTGGGTAGTGGGGTGGTTGAACAAATCCCGAGGCCTGAGTGCCTCCTTTGGACTCTCCCATTCCCTCTTCTGACATACTAACTCCCAGACTGCCATCCCTCCTCTGCTCTACATCCATATCATCCCCCATGTCCTCTGACATTCCTCCCTGAACTGTTCCCCTCACTGATCTGCTTCTACCCAGATCCATAGACCTTCTAGTGTCTCTTACTGCTCTTTCTCGGTTAGACCTGCTAGACATTGCCCTAGGCAATGTAGGAGGACGGGCGCTCATGCCCTCATCCTCAGGTGGCACTCCAGTCAATCATGCAGATCGACGAGCTCCTCTCATCCTGTTTCCTAAAAAAACAGTACACATCACAAGCAAACATTAGCATCATATGGTTCATGTGGGCACACATGAACCCGCATCACATACATCACATATCATAGCATATCATTAATGCACATGCATATTATCATGGCATTTCACATCATCATACAAGACAGGACTCCACATCCTATCCTAGTGGACATGATCTTTCCTATTGTGCTTGACCTTCTATAACATCTATGAGCCCGACACTTTAGGTCCGACCATATGAACCTAGGGCTCTGATACCATTCTGTAACGACCCGAAAATCGGACCGCTACCGGCGCTAGGATCCTGATCTGCTTAAGGCCGCCGGGACCCGTAGCAAGCCTGACATATAACCTGTAAACCTGTATAATCCCATACATGATCAACAACATACATAAAATTTAAAACTTTTCTTTCCAAATACATCAACCAAACTCAACCTGTGGATATACATTAACATAACATTGATCCCTCTGTGGGATCTCATCAGTGCCCCCAATGGGTGACATAACATATGTTGAGTTGGTTTACATAAACATCATAAAAGTCTCTAAGATCATGTAATAAAAGGGATAACAACAATCTATGGTCAAGCACACCTCTAACATCCATAAACATCATCTCATTACATATCTATACTGATTAAGACATTACATTACAATTTGATCATGTCCATTGCTAGCTATTACATAACCGTGACTTCTTTACTCTATCCGGACTCCTGCTCTATACTGTACCTGCAAGCCTGGGGGTAAAGGGTGGGGGGTGAGCTAAAAGCCCAGTGAGCAGAACTATAAAACATATTAACACTATGCTCTATGAAATGCATCATAACACAGACAATTCACATAAGGGTTGGGTGAACTTGTCACCAATTAGTCCAAGCTAACTCTGTGCCAGGCCGTAGCATGGGGTCCTGGTCTTCCTGTCATAACATACATTACTTACCATTGCCCCAGGGCCTCCTCTAGGCTCCTGGTCTTCGAGTCCCATAACCGTGCCAGGCCGTAGAATGGGGTCCTGGTCTTCCTGTCATGGACTAATTGGGTCATCCAATATTCACCCACATCAACAACAATCGATGCAATGCGGCATATTCGTGAAAACTAATGCAATCATCCTATTGCATAATCATGATGCATGAAACATGATAAAACATTTAATTTCTCAATTTAAAAGATTAAGTTTAGTTCCACTCACCTCTGGCTGACTCTGACAACACCGAAGCAGCTGAACTCACTGCTGAGGTCCTCGGTTCCTCGGGTCCGAACCTACACAGGTGGACTCAAATGAGGGACCAAACACACCTGAACATAACTATAAACTACTCCCCAAAAAACCCCTAAAACATCACGAAGCAACCATAGAAAAATATGCAAAGGAGGCCTGGACAGGGCACTTTCGGCGGCAGGTTCGGCGGCCGAAAGTCCCTCCAGAGCCGAAAGTCAGGCAGGTTCGGCAGCACCTTCGGCGGCCGAAACTCCCAGACAGAGACGAAACTCATGCATGTTCGGCGGCACTTTCGGCGGCCGAAACTGCCAGACAGAGACGAAAGTCTCATTTCAGGGGTAGGCTTCGGCAGCCGAAAGGCTTGCCTCCCCGGCCATGTTCGGCGGCCGAAAGTCCTTCGGCTGCCGAACCTGGTTTCTGCCAAAGGCAGAAACTTGGCTCCTTTTGCACATTTTGCCTCCCAACCTTCCAAACATGCATCAAACCTATTCTACAACACACACACACAAGCATACATGTTCCTAGGGGCCTCAAACCATCATAAAGCCCATCTACAACACATCAAACATCCACATTGTTCATGAACATACATTTATACCCATAAACCTAACCATAACCTAAACATGCATTCTAACCCATAGATCTACTTAAAACTTACTTAAAACATGCAATGAGCTTAAGATCGGCTCTGACCTCTTGAAGATCGAGAGAGAGACGACCTAAACTCGGAGTTGGGAGAGATTGGGTTCTTGAACCTCCAAGCTCCAAAACTTTGCTCAAAAGCTCAAATCTTCAAAACAAAGTTAAAACAAATGAAAATCTTGAAAGATCTAGAGGAAAAACATCAAAGATTGGTGAGGGATGGCGGAGAGCTCACCTTGGCCGAAAATGGGGAAAAAGCTCGCCCGTTTTCGGCTAAGGGACCCTTTTATAGTGGCTGGCCAGGCCACGTTCGGGGGCCGAACGTGCCTCCGCATGCATGCCATGTTCGGCGGCCGAACTTGAGGTTCGGCAACCGAACCTGGACTTCCTCACTTATGCCTTCGGGGGCCTAAGGCACACCCGAAATGCCTGTATGTTCGGCGGCCGAACCTGAGTTTTCCTCCAAGGCTATTTTCATGCAAAAACTCATTTTCTTCCATGCTTAAAGTATAAAACACATTAAAACATTTTATGAAAACATGGTTTTACCCTTCTAGAGGCTTCCGACATCCGAGATTCCACCGGACGGTAGGAATTCTGATACCGGAGTCTAGCCGGGTATTACATTCTCCCCCCTTAAGAACATTCGTCCCCGAATGTTCCTCAATTAGCACATGCATAGAATCATCACATCATACGCATAAAACACATAGAGACTAACCTTAAAAGAGATGAGGATATTGCCGGAGCATAGACTCCCGTGTCTCCCAAGTGCACTCTTCCAAATTGTGGTGGTTCCAAAGGACCTTCACCATCGGGATTTCCTTGTTCCTTAGCTTTCTGATCCGGGTGTCTAGGATCCGTACCGGCTGCTCAACATAGGTGAGATCCTTTTGGATCTCCACATCAGGCTCACTAAGAACCTTGCCCGGATCTGACACGAACTTTCTCAACATAGAAACATGGAAAACCGGATGGATTCTCTCCATTGAAGCAGGAAAATCCAGCTTGTACGATACATTCCCAATCTTTTGCAAGACCTCAAAGGGTCCGATGTACCGCGGAGCCAGCTTACCTTTCTTCCCAAACCGAACCACTCCTTTCATTGGAGACACCTTGAGCAATACCAGATCCCCCTCCTGAAACTCTACTTGCCTTCTGCGGATGTCTGCATAACTCTTCTGTATGCTTACAGCAGTCTTGATTCTTTCTCTGATTAAGGGTACCACCCTGCTGGTGATTTCTACAAGCTCAGGCCCTGCCAAGGCCTTTTCTCCAACTTCTTCCCAGCAAACGGGTGACCTGCACTTCCTTCCATATAAAGCTTCATATGGAGCCATCCCGATGCTAGCATGATGGCTGTTATTGTAGTCAAACTCCGCCAAAGGTAGATGCTGCCTCCAAGAATCGCCAAAGTCCACCATACACATTCTTAGCATATCTTCTATGGTCTGGATGGTCCTCTCTGACTATCCGTCTGTCCGTGGATGGAAGGCAGTACTGAAATCCAACCTGGTACCCATGGCATCCTGCAGACTCCGCCAAAACCTGGAGGTGAACTAGGGTCCCCTATCTGACACTATAGAAACAGGAACCCCATGCAGTCTGACTATCTCATCAACATACACCTGCGCCAACTTGTCTACAGAATAGCCACTCCTGACAGGGATGAAGTGAGCAGATTTGGTGAGTCTGTCCACAATCACCCATATGGAGTCCAATCTGTTGGACGTCGCCGGTAACCCCACTATGAAGTCCATAGCTATATTCTCCCATTTCCACTCTGGAATAGGTAGCAGGTTAAGCATTCCAGCCGGCTTCTGATGTTCCAGCTTCACCCTCTGACACACTTCGCAGGCTGACACAAACTGTGCCACTTCTCTCTTCATAGCTGGCCACAAATAAACTTTTTTCAGATCTTGATACATCTTGGTGGCTCCGAGGTGAATGCTGTATCTCGCATTATGTGCCTCTCTCATAATGTCTCCTTTTAGTCCTATGTCATCTGGTACACATAAACGACTCCCATAGCGGAGGATCCCCTTGTTGTCGAATCTGAACTCGTTGTCTTTGCTTGACTGAACAGTCTTTGCAATCTTCACTAACTCTGGGTCCTCATGTTGTTTCTGAGCCACTTGCTCCAGAAACACAGGTGTCACTCTCATCTGGGCCACTAAAGCACCTGTACCAGACAACTCCAACTGTAGACCTTCATCAATGAGCTTGTAAAACTCCTTCACCACTGGTCTCCTCTTTGCCGTGATGTGGGATAGACTGCCTAGTGACTTCCGGCTTAGGGCGTCTGCCACGACATTCGCCTTACCCGGATGATACTAAATCTTGCAATCATAGTCACTCAGTAGCTCTACCCATCTCCTCTGCCTCAAGTTCAAATCTCTTTGACTCAAGATGTACTGCAGGCTTTTATGATCTGTGAAGATCTCACATTTTACCCCATAGAGGTAGTGCCTCCACATCTTGAGTGCAAAGATTACTGCTGCCATCTCAAGGTCATGTGTGGGGTAATTCAACTCATGCTTCTTTAGCTGTCTAGAAGCATAAGCAATCACCCTTTCATTCTGCATTAGTACACAACCCAGTCCCACACGGGACGCATCACAAAAGACTGTAAAGTCTGCATCACTAGATGGCAGAGCTAACACTGATGCTGAAGTCAACATCTTCTTAAGCTCTTCAAAACTCTCTTTGCACTGGTCAGTCCACATGAACTTATGATTCTTCCTGGTCAGTCTGGTCAGAGGGGCTGCTATTTTTGAGAAGTCCTGAACGAACCTCCTGTAGTAACCTGCCAAACCCAAGAAACTTCTAATCTCTGTCACTGAAGTGGGTCTAGGCCAGTTAGCCACAGCTTCTACCTTCTTGGGGTCTACCTCTATACCATTTTCTGACACCACATGCCCCAAGAATGAAATGCTCCTCAGCCAGAACTCACACTTGGAGAACTTGGCATACAAGCCATGTTCCCTCAAGGTCTGTAGAACCAACCTCAAATGATGGGCATGCTCCTCCGCATTCCTGGAATACACTAGGATATCATCTATGAAGACGATAATAAAGTGATCCAGGTATTGGCTAAACACTCTGTTCATGAGGTCCATGAATGCTGCAGGGGCGTTGGTTAACCCGAATGGCATCACAAGGAACTCAAAATGTAATACCCGGCTAGACTCCGGTATCGGAATTCCTACCGTCCGGTGGAATCTCGGATGTCGGAAGCCTCTAGAAGGGTAAAATCACGTTTTATAAAATGTTTTCATGTATTTATATGTTTTTAAGTATGACTTTAAATGAGTTTTTGCATGAAAATTTCATTAAGGAAAAACCCAGGTTCGGCCGCCGAAACTCACTTTCGGCCGCCGAACATGCATGGACTTTGGGAGGCACGTTAGGCCCCCGAAAGTCTAAGTGAGGGAAGTGCAGGTTCGGCCGCCGAACCTTATGTTCGGCCGCCGAACATTGCATGGATGCGGAGGCACGTTCGGCCCCCGAACGTGGCCTGGCCAGCCACTATAAAAGGGTCCCCTTGGTCCGCACGGGCGAGCTTTTTCTCTCTCATTGTCGGCCAAGGTGAGTCTCCGCCGCTCCTCCCTCGATCTTGAGTGTTTTCCACAGATCTTTCATGGTTTTAACAAGTTTTAACTTCTATTTTGAAGATTTGTGAGTTTTGAGCAAGTTGTGAGCAAGTTGTGAGCTTGGGGAACCAAGGAGCTAAATCTCTCCCAACTCCAAGCTAGATCGCCTCCACTCTCGATCTTCAAGAGGTAAGAGCCGATCTTGAGCTCATTATGTATTTTAAGCAAGTTTTATGAAGTTTTATGGGGTAGAATGCATGTTAGGGTATAAGTTGAGTTTATGGGTGTAGGTTATGTTTTTGAGCAATGTAGCTTGATTGTGTGATTATGAAGTGTTGTAGATGGGGTATATGCATGTTTGAGGCCCCTAGGAACTTGTATGATTGTTTTGAATGAAAAATATGCATGATCTATAGATTTGGAGGCGAAATGTGCAAAGTGAGCCAAGTTTCTGCCCTTTGGCAGAAACCAGGTTCGGCAGCCGAAGGTACTTTCGGCCGCCGAACATGGCTGGGAAGGCAAGCCTTTCGGCTGCCGAAGTTGCCCCCGAAAAGAGACTTTCGTCTCTGTCTGGCACTTTCGGCCGCCGAAGGTGCCGCCGAACCTAGCTGAGTTTCGTCTCTGTCCAGGACTTTCGGCCGCCGAAGGTGCCGCCGAAGGTGCCCTGTTCAGCCATTTCATGCATATTTTCTGTGATGTTTTCATGATGTTTTAGGGGGTTTTTGGGGGATATATTAGAGATATGTTTATATGTGTTTGGTCCCTCATTGGAGTCCACCTGTGTAGGTTCGGACCCGAGGAACCAAGGACCCCAGCAGTGAGCCAGCTGCTGAGAGTTTGACAGAGTCAGCCAGAGGTGAGTGGAACTATACTTAATCTTTTAAATTAAGAAAGTGAATGTTTTACCATGTTTCATGCATCATGACTATAATATAGGATGTTTGCATTAGAATCACGAATATGCTACATTGCATTATTATATTGTGGTTGATGAGGATGGACATTGCACGACTCACTAGCCCTGTGTACGAAGTCCTGTGGTGCCCATAATAGGGCCGGGCAATAGCTCCGATTTACGAAGTCCTGTGGTGCCCATAATAGGGCCGGGCAATACGAAGTCCTGTGGTGCCCATAATAGGGCCGGGCATGGAGTTGAGGGACTTTTGAGTCAGTCCGTCCATGATGTGAAATGTTTGTGCAATGATGCATTCCATTATAGCATGTTTTAAATATTTTTCTTATAGTTCTACTCACTGGGCATCTAGCTCACCCCTCTCCCCTAACCCCCAGGTTTGCAGGTACGGGTTTGATAGAGAAGAAAAGAAGAGAAAAGTCTTATGTATGTAATAGTTAGATGTGGACATGACAGTTGTATTATGATGAAATGTAAGAGTTTCAGTATGTTATGTAATGAGATTTTGAGGTTAGAATTGTGCTTGACCATAGTGTATTGCTAATCCCTTTTATTTTATGTACATGATCTTATGATATGATGTTTATGCAAAACTAACTCAACACATGATGTATAGCCCTTCGAGGCTTTGATGAGATCCCACAGAGGGACTTTATTTATGTATATGTTCAGAGTATGCACAGGTTGAGTTGGTGATTGACTGTATGTATAAAAAGAAAAGTTTTAATTTTTATGTATGATGGTTGATCATGTATGGGATTAAGCAGGTTTTCAGGTATATGTTAGGCTTGCTACGGGTCCCGGCGGCCTTATGCCGATCTGGATCCTAGCGCCGGTAGCGGTCCGGATTTTCGGGGCGTTACAGAGTGGTATCAGAGCCCTAGGTTCACATGGTCGGACCTAGAGTGTCGGGCTCATAGAGGTTATAGAAGGTCAAGCACAATAGGGAAAGGTCATGTCCACTAGGATAGGATGCAGAGTCCTGTCTTGCTATGATGATGTGATATGCCATGACTATATGCATGCGCATAAATGATATGCTATGTTTGCTATGTATGTGATGTAGGTTCATGTGACTCCACATGAACCATATGATGCTAATGCTTGTAAGTTATGTGCTGTTTTTCAGAAACAGAATGAGAGGAACTCGTCGATCTGCACGATTGACAGGAGTCCCACCAGAGGATGAGGGCACAAGCGCCCGTCCTCCCACATTGCCTAGGGCAATGTCATGCAGAACAAACAGAGAAAGAGTATCAAGGGACCCTAGAAGGTCTTTTGATACAAGCAGAAGGGGGACAGAAAGAGGAGGAAGTTCTTCAGATGTGAGGGAGGTTATGGAAGAAGATCAGAGAAGGGATGGGGATCTGGATGTTGGCATGTCAGAAGAAGGGACAGGGGAGTCACAAGGAGGCACTCAGGCCTCGGGGTATGGTTTTCCACCCTATTACCCACCCTATGCACAGAGTCCCGGGTATCCGATGGGAAGTACGTCGGATTACTCCAGCTTTAATCCCTACCCTACTCACATGCCTTATCCACCTTTCTATCCACCGTACCCACAGTATCCAGCCTATCCACCCTCATCCTTCCATCCTCACCCAGCAAACCCCACCTCGGGGAATGCTGCATCCCCACCTCCACCTCCTACAGAACCAGTAGCCCCAGTTACTCAACCTCCTAGACCTAGCTCAGCCAGTGGGAGTAAGGTGAAAATGACAGCTTACCTTAAGCTGGATGCTCCTAAATATAAGTCAGGGGATGATCCCTTTGAATACCTGAGAGCAGTGAAGACGATCACTGATGAGCTAGGGGCAGATGATAGAAGAGCCATTGAGATGGCAGGGTTCACCCTGAAGTGCAAAAAGGCAAAGGAATGGTTCAAGTGCTATGTGGACCCGAGACTAGACAGTATGACATGGGAGGAATTTGCCAATGAGTTTGCTGGATGGGCGTTTCCAGATAGCTCCAGAGAGTTAAAAATGATTGAGTTTGAGCAACTGAGACAGACAGAAGACATGAGCATAGAGGAGTACACAGACAGATTTCTGGAGCTATTACCCTTCTCAGGGCAAGCTCTAGATACAGATGTGAAGAAGGCCAGGAGATATGTCATGAAATTACAGTCCAGGTACTCCTCATTGATTCAATCAGCTGAGAGGGAGAGTTTTCACACAGTGGTAGATATGGCTCGAAGAATGGAGGCCAGTGCCATAGTTGAGGGGTCAGTGAAGCAATCAGTGACCCAGTCTTCAGGGGTTAAGACCCCAGGCAGAGGAGGGCCAGGACCCTCTACTCAGAGTTCAGGTAGTAAGAGATGGAGTAGCACTAAGAAGCCCAAGAAGAATAAGTTCTGGAATAAGCTGAAATCCGGTCTAGGATTTGGCGGTGGCTCGAGTTCAGGCTCCGATGGTGCGGAATGCCAAAGGTGTGGGAGGCCACACAGGGGAGCGTGTCGCTGGGGGACCAATGCATGTTTCAGATGTGGCCAGGAGGGACACATAGCTCGGGATTGTCCTAGAGCACCTTTCATGGGCCAGCCCCAACAGACAGCTTCGGGTAGTGTGGCACAACCAGCAGCTCCAGCCACAACACAGGGCAGTGGCAGAGGTAGAGGGAGAGGGACAGCCTCTTCTTCTGGTTCCCGAGGTGAAGGTCCATCAGCTCCAGCCAGGATCTTCACAATGACTCAGCAGGAGGCGAACACATCCAACACCGTGGTGTCAGGTAACCTCATCATAGGGTGTTCTGATGTGTATGCATTAATGGACCCAGGTGCATCTCATTCCTTTATTTCTCCGAGGGCAGTTGAGAAGTTGGGTCTGATAATCTCTGGGTTAGAGTGTCCCCTATGGGTCAGTGGACCCAAGTGTGACCCATCAGTGGCAGTGTCAGTCTGCCAGTACAGTCCAGTTTTTATTGAGGGAAGATGCCTCTCCGCCGACCTTGTGGTTCTAGATTTGACAGACTTTGACGTCATTCTAGGGATGGATTGGCTATCTACCCATGGTGCTACCTTGGACTGCAGGGACAAGGTAGTCAGGTTCAGAGATCAGAACGGGTCAGAGGTTGTCTTCAGAGGAGACAAGAGGGGTACGCCTAGAGGTCTGATATCGGCCCTACAGGCTCGTAGGCTGCTTAGGAAGGGATGCCAGGGGTATGTAGCTCACGTGAGAGAGCTAGATAGTCAGGTCAGGGAGCCAGCCTCAGTGCCAGTTGTCAGAGAATTTCTGGATGTCTTTCCAGAAGAGCTTCCAGGACTACCACCTGCTAGGGAGATAGAGTTCGAGATTGAACTGATGCCTGGAACTAGACCGATCTCTATCCCTCCCTACAGGATGGCACCAGCAGAATTGAAGGAACTGAAAGAACAGTTGCAAGATCTGGTAGATAAGGGCTTCATCCGACCGAGTACCTCACCTTGGGGTGCTCCAGTGCTTTTTGTGAGAAAGAAGGATGGATCCCTCAGACTTTGTATCGACTACAGGCAGTTGAACAAAGTCACTACCAAGAACAAGTACCCATTGCCAAGGATCGATGATCTATTCGACCAGCTAGCAGGAGCGGGTTGTTTCTCCAAGATAGATCTGAGATCAGGGTACCATCAGCTGAGGATAAGGGAAGAAGACATACCAAAGACGGCTTTCGGGACCAGATATGGGCACTATGAGTTCCTTGTAATGCCGTTTGGGTTAACTAACGCCCCTGCAGCATTCATGGACCTCATGAACAGAGTATTCAGACCATACCTGGATCACTTCGCTATTGTCTTTATAGATGATATCCTAGTGTATTCCAGGAATGCAGAGGAGCATGCCCAGCATCTGAGGATTGTATTACAGACCTTGAGGGAACATGGCTTGTATGCCAAGTTCTCCAAGTGTGAGTTCTGGTTAAGGAGCATATCATTCTTGGGGCATATAGTGTCAGAGAATGGGATAGAAGTGGACCCCAAGAAGGTTGAAGCTGTGACTAACTGGCCAAGACCCACCTCAGTGACAGAGATCAGAAGCTTCTTGGGTTTGGCTGGCTACTACAGGAGGTTCGTTCAGGACTTCTCTAAGATTGCAGCTCCTTTAACCAGATTGACTAGAAAGAATCAGAGATTCGAGTGGACAGACTCACCAAATCTGCTCACTTCATCCCTGTTAGGAGCAACTACTCTGTGGATAAGTTAGCGCAGGTTTATGTGGATGAAGTTGTCAGGCTGCATGGGGTCCCAGTTTCTATAGTGTCAGATAGAGGGCCCCAGTTCACCTCCAGGTTTTGGCGGAGTCTGCAGAATGCTATGGGTACCAGGTTGGATTTCAGTACTGCCTTCCACCCCCAGACTGATGGACAGTCAGAGAGGACCATCCAGACAATAGAGGATATGCTCAGGATGTGTGTGCTAGATTTTGGCGGTTCTTGGAGGCAACATCTACCCTTGGTGGAGTTCGCCTACAATAACAGCTATCATGCTAGCATCGGGATGGCTCCATATGAAGCTTTGTATGGAAGGAAGTGCAGGTCACCTGTTTGCTGGGAAGAGGTTGGAGAGAGGTCCTTAGCAGGGCCTGAGCTTGTAGAGATCACCAGCAGAGTGGTGCCCATGATCAGAGAAAGGATAAAGACTGCCACAAGCAGGCAGAAGAGTTATACAGACATCCGCAGGAGACAGGTAGAGTTTCAGGAGGGGGATCTAGTATTGCTCAAGGTGTCTCCAATGAAAGGGGTGGTTCGGTTCGGAAAGAAAGGTAAGTTAGCTCCACGGTACATCGGGCCCTTTGAGGTCTTGCAAAAAGTTGGGAATGTATCGTACAAGCTGGACTTGCCTGCTTCTATGGAGAGAATCCATCCGGTTTTCCATGTTTCCATGTTGAGGAAGTTCGTGTCAGATCCGGGCAAGGTTCTTAGTGAGCCTGATGTGGAGATCCAAGAGGATCTCACTTATGTTGAACAACCAGTGCGGATTCTTGACACTCAGATCAGAAAGCTAAGGAACAAGGAAATCCCGATGGTGAAAGTCCTTTGGAACCACCACAATATGGAAGAATGTACCTGGGAGACACGGGAGTCCATGCTCCAGCAATATCCCCATCTCTTTTAAGGTGAGTCTCTATGTGTTTTATATATATGTTATGTTGTTTTGCTATGCATGTACTAGTTGAGGAACATTCGGGGACGAATGTTCTTAAGGGGGGAGAATGTAATACCCGGCTAGACTCCGGTATCGGAATTCCTACCGTCCGGTGGAATCTCGGATGTCGGAAGCCTCTAGAAGGGTAAAATCACGTTTTATAAAATGTTTTCATGTATTTATATGTTTTTAAGTATGACTTTAAATGAGTTTTTGCATGAAAATTTCATTAAGGAAAAACCCAGGTTCGGCCGCCGAAACTCACTTTCGGCCGCCGAACATGCATGGACTTTGGGAGGCACGTTAGGCCCCCGAAAGTCTAAGTGAGGGAAGTGCAGGTTCGGCCGCCGAACCTTATGTTCGGCCGCCGAACATTGCATGGATGCGGAGGCACGTTCGGCCCCCGAACGTGGCCTGGCCAGCCACTATAAAAGGGTCCCCTTGGTCCGCACGGGCGAGCTTTTTCTCTCTCATTGTCGGCCAAGGTGAGTCTCCGCCGCTCCTCCCTCGATCTTGAGTGTTTTCCACAGATCTTTCATGGTTTTAACAAGTTTTAACTTCTATTTTGAAGATTTGTGAGTTTTGAGCAAGTTGTGAGCAAGTTGTGAGCTTGGGGAACCAAGGAGCTAAATCTCTCCCAACTCCAAGCTAGATCGCCTCCACTCTCGATCTTCAAGAGGTAAGAGCCGATCTTGAGCTCATTATGTATTTTAAGCAAGTTTTATGAAGTTTTATGGGGTAGAATGCATGTTAGGGTATAAGTTGAGTTTATGGGTGTAGGTTATGTTTTTGAGCAATGTAGCTTGATTGTGTGATTATGAAGTGTTGTAGATGGGGTATATGCATGTTTGAGGCCCCTAGGAACTTGTATGATTGTTTTGAATGAAAAATATGCATGATCTATAGATTTGGAGGCGAAATGTGCAAAGTGAGCCAAGTTTCTGCCCTTTGGCAGAAACCAGGTTCGGCAGCCGAAGGTACTTTCGGCCGCCGAACATGGCTGGGAAGGCAAGCCTTTCGGCTGCCGAAGTTGCCCCCGAAAAGAGACTTTCGTCTCTGTCTGGCACTTTCGGCCGCCGAAGGTGCCGCCGAACCTAGCTGAGTTTCGTCTCTGTCCAGGACTTTCGGCCGCCGAAGGTGCCGCCGAAGGTGCCCTGTTCAGCCATTTCATGCATATTTTCTGTGATGTTTTCATGATGTTTTAGGGGGTTTTGGGGGATATATTAGAGATATGTTTATATGTGTTTGGTCCCTCATTGGAGTCCACCTGTGTAGGTTCGGACCCGAGGAACCAAGGACCCCAGCAGTGAGCCAGCTGCTGAGAGTTTGACAGAGTCAGCCAGAGGTGAGTGGAACTATACTTAATCTTTTAAATTAAGAAAGTGAATGTTTTACCATGTTTCATGCATCATGACTATAATATAGGATGTTTGCATTAGAATCACGAATATGCTACATTGCATTATTATATTGTGGTTGATGAGGATGGACATTGCACGACTCACTAGCCCTGTGTACGAAGTCCTGTGGTGCCCATAATAGGGCCGGGCAATAGCTCCGATTTACGAAGTCCTGTGGTGCCCATAATAGGGCCGGGCAATACGAAGTCCTGTGGTGCCCATAATAGGGCCGGGCATGGAGTTGAGGGACTTTTGAGTCAGTCCGTCCATGATGTGAAATGTTTGTGCAATGATGCATTCCATTATAGCATGTTTTAAATATTTTTCTTATAGTTCTACTCACTGGGCATCTAGCTCACCCCTCTCCCCTAACCCCCAGGTTTGCAGGTACGGGTTTGATAGAGAAGAAAAGAAGAGAAAAGTCTTATGTATGTAATAGTTAGATGTGGACATGACAGTTGTATTATGATGAAATGTAAGAGTTTCAGTATGTTATGTAATGAGATTTTGAGGTTAGAATTGTGCTTGACCATAGTGTATTGCTAATCCCTTTTATTTTATGTACATGATCTTATGATATGATGTTTATGCAAAACTAACTCAACACATGATGTATAGCCCTTCGAGGCTTTGATGAGATCCCACAGAGGGACTTTATTTATGTATATGTTCAGAGTATGCACAGGTTGAGTTGGTGATTGACTGTATGTATAAAAAGAAAAGTTTTAATTTTTATGTATGATGGTTGATCATGTATGGGATTAAGCAGGTTTTCAGGTATATGTTAGGCTTGCTACGGGTCCCGGCGGCCTTATGCCGATCTGGATCCTAGCGCCGGTAGCGGTCCGGATTTTCGGGGCGTTACACAAAATGCCCATATCTGGACCTGAAAGCTGCCTTTGGCACATCTTCTTCTCTGATTCTCAGCTGATGATACCCAGATCTCAGATCTATTTTGGAGAAACAACCTGCTCCTGCTAGCTGGTCGAATAGATCGTCGATCCTTGGCAATGGGTACTTATTCTTGGTAGTGACTTTGTTCAACTGCCTGTAGTCGATACAAAGTCTAAGGGATCCATCCTTCTTTCTCGCAAACAAAACTGGAGCACCCCAGGGTGAGGTACTCGGTCGGATGAAGCCCTTGTCTACCAGCTCCTATAACTGCTCCTTCAACTCTTTCAATTCTGCTGGCGCCATCCTGTAGGGAGGGATAGAGATCGGTCGGGTTCCAGGCATCAGTTCTATCTCGAACTCTATCTCCCTAGCAGGTGGTAAACCTGGCAGCTCGTCTGGGAACACATCTAAGAACTCTCTAACCACTGGCACCGAGGCGGGCTCTCTAACCTGACTGCTAAGCTCTCTCACATGAGCCAAATACCCCTGACATCCCTTCCTGAGCAACCTTCGAGCCTGAAGAGCTGATATTAGACCTCTAGGTGTACCCCTCTTGTCTCCTATAAAGACAACCTCAGACCCATCCTGACCTCTGAACCTGACTACCTTGTCCCTGCAGTCCAAGGTAGCACCATGGGTAGATAACCAGTCCATCCCTAGTATGACGTCAAAATCTGTCAAATCTAGAACCACTAGGTCGGCGGACAAGCATCTTCCCTCAACAAACACAGGACTACACTGGCAGACTGACTCTGCCACTGATGGATCACACTTGGGTCCACTGACCCATAGAGGACACTCTAACCCAGAAGTCATCAGACCCAATCTCCCCACGGCTCTCGGAGCAATAAAAGAATGAGATGCACCAGGGTCCATCAAGGCATACACATCTGAACAACCAATGATTAAGTTACCTGCCACCACGGTGTTAGATGCATCTGCCTCCTGCTGTGTCATTGTGAAGATCCATGCTGGAGCTGATGGACCTTCACCTCTGAAACCCGCTGAAGAAGAGGCTGCCCCTCTCCCTCTGCCTCTGCCACTGGCCTGAGTCATGGCTGGAGCTGCTGGCTGCGCTACACTGCCTGAGGCTGTCTGCTGGGACTGAACCATCGGGACTGCTCTTGGACATTCTCGAGCCATATGCCCCTCCTGACCACATCTGAAACAGGCGTTCGTCCCAAACCAACATACTCCCTTGTGTGGCCTACCACACTTCGCACAAACTGCATTATCAGCACTAGAGCTTGAGCCACTCTCAAATCCCAGACTGGACTTGACTTTGCTCCAGAACTTATTCTTCTTACCCTTGGGTTTACCCCATCTCTTACTGCCTGAGGCTGCTGCACTCAGCGTAGAGGGATCTTGTAATACACGGCTAAATTCGGCATCGGAATTCCTACCGTCCGGTGGAATTCAGGGATGTCAGAGACGTCTAGACGGGTAGAGTGAAGGTTTTCTAAAAGATTTTTAAGAATGATTGTTTTAAGTATTGTTAAGGATTTGACTAGAAACGAGTTGAGTTTTGAAGAGAAAAGGTTATGGGGACAAAGGCCAGGTTCGGCCGCCGAAGTTAAGTTCGGCCGCCGAAAGTGCCCAATGTTCAGCCTCCGAAGTTTATGTTCGGCCCCCGAAAGTTGCATGGTTTTGCATGCATTTTCAGCAGCCGAAGCTGAGGTGGTCGGCTAAGCTATGCACGCTCCTCAGTCCGTGATCTGGGACAGATGTTGCCTCCAGATCGTGACCAGAGGTTCGGCCACGTCTCCCATGACTCATCTGCAAGCTTTAATCAGCTCATGCAGAGGGATTGGTCATTTGCAAAGGGTTTGAACGTTTTGGAGAAAAAAGAGAGAAAAGTGAGGTTTTGGTACTGTTTGCAGAGGAGTTGCTGAGTTCAGTGTTCAGGTTGTTCCTCTTCTGGTTTCAGGAGGTAAGGGAAGCTTTTATGTTTATTTTACTAAGTGTTTAATAGCTCCAAAAATGGTCAAGGGTAGAGATGCATGAGGTGTATGCTTAGGTTAGTGTTGATGTGTTTATGGAGAAGTTTGATTACATGTTATGTTTGCTGTTTTGTTAGGGTTAATAGGTAGGTTTGGACCCCTTTGGAGCATATACTTGAGTATATGTAAGTTGAGGTTTGGAGTTATGCATGTTGAGAGAGGAGGAAAAGATGGAGGAGCTAGGTTGCGGGTGAAGCTGAGTTCTTGAAGAACTCAGGTTCGGCAGCCGAAGAAGGATTCGGCCGCCGAAGGTACTTGAGTTTCGGCTCGGTTCAGGACATTCGGCCGCCGAACCTGCCGCCGAATGTGTTCTGTCTAGCTTTTCTTTTGCATGCTTTGTGTGTTTGTTTCAGGAGCTTTTAGAGGGATTTTGGGAAGTTTTTTAAGAGTTGATAAGAGTATGTTTGACACCTCATTCGAGTCCATTTGTGTAGGATTGGACCCGACAGTTCAGGGAGGTCGTCAGGATTAGCGGTTGCGGAGTCAGTCAGGTTTCTGCTTGAGGAGCAGAGGTGAGTAGAACTAAACTTAATGTTTTATATTAAAATACCAGAATGTTTGAGCATAGTTCATGCATCATGGATGCCATGATATATCTTAGGGTGATTGCATTAGAATCACGAATATGGTGCATTGCATTATCATTGTTTATGAGGATTGGACCAAGGCGACATCAATAGCCCGTCGAGGGAGTTTTGAGGTCATGTCTAATCCAAGATGTGGAATGTTTGAGTTGTGACACATTCATATACGATGCGTATGAATGAACTGTTTTCAGTATTTCTACTCACTGGGCTATAGTAGCTCATCCCTTTCCCTTAATCCCAGTTTTGCAGGTACAAAGTTAGCTGGGAAGGTTAGAAGCAGCAGGGTATTGGCTTCAGTATTGCTTGTGTAATAGAGTAATGGACATGATGTAAATTAAAGAGATAGTTGTTACAGATGTATAGATAGTCAGTTAATGTGCTGATGGATTAGTATGTGCTTTGCCTACAGTATGTTTTATCCCTTGTGTATGCATGTATCCTGTTTTCAGTTTCTTGATGAGAAATGAGTCAAACCAGGCTTAATAAATGTTGTGTTTCGAAAACCCAGTGAATTATACCTGTGAGGGAAGACAGGGTTTAATTCCCTTGACCCAAGACCAGTGCAGAGGGAAGAACAGGTTTGATTCCTGTGACCTATAGAGAGGCCATTAGAGAAGACCAGGTTTGATTCCTGTGACTCTATGGTAGCCAAGGTTAACTTATGATATGCTGACCCTACAGGGTGGGTTCTATGTTTCAGAGCATAGTGCATTGAGGTTACTTGGTAGAGTATCACTGGTTTAGCCCTGTGGGCTCTTTTAGATTGAGATGTCTGATGTTTGAAAGATTACGTCTGGAAATTTTTAAGAAAAGTTAGGAGTCGAGTTGGATCATGTATGGGATTTTAGCAGGTACACAAAGTTCATAGCAGGCTTACTACGGGTCTAGGCGGCCTTAAGCCGATCTGGATCCTAGTGCCGAGCACTTTGGGCCGTTACAGAGAGGTACCGGTTTCCGGGGTGTTACAGATGGTATCAGAGCAGTTTGGTTCATATGATCGGACCCATAGGGTATGAGCCCTAGGTTATGATCGGACCTACAGATAGTAGCAGAGCATAGGGCCTCCTAAGTACGGTGTGTTGAGTATCTTGCTCAAGGATTAGAGAGATCCCACATCGGAAGGAGATTGGTGTGAAGTCATAGGAAGGCAAGCACACTAAGTAAAATCATGTCCACTAGGCTGCGATATTGAGATTATTTTGCATGCCGATGTGAAATGCCATGAATATAGGCATGTGCCTTACTGTTATGTTATGTATGCATGTATCTATTGTAGGTTCATGTGTTTTCATATGAACTATATGTGTGCTAATGTTTGTTCCTTGATGTGTTGGTCTTCAGGAGAGCGAAGATGAATGATGCTGGTTACCTTGTGGAGTCAGATCCGTCTGAAGAGTCTTTTGAGGAAATGAGAGAAGGAATAGAATTAGGAAAAATGGCAGGAAACAGGAGAGAGACAGAAGGAGATGTGCAAAGAAGGAGTGTAGGTTTACAGGTGAATATGGACGAGGACTCTGTAGCTGATGCTCAGACTAAGGATTCTAGAATGTCTGGTTTAGGAGAGAATGATCCCTCTACTTGGAGTACAGCTGCCACTAGAGGCAAAACATGGGGGAGAACCAGTAAGAAAAAGGTTAGAGGCTTGAGACGGTCAAAGAATAATAAGAGTCTAGGTTATGATGCTGGTGCAAGTTCTGGTAGAGGCAGAGCAAAATGTTTGAGGTGTGGAAGGTCGCATAAGGGAGTTTGTCTTGTTGGCATGACAGGATGTTATAGGTGTGGACAGAAGGGACATATGATGCGTGAGTGTCCTTTTGCGCCCCAGTTGGTTCAGTCTCAAGGAGCAGATACAGATAGAGCAGCTCAGGCTGATAGGCAAGGAGGAGAGGCTGACACATCTGACACCTCTGTGCCAGGTATGCTCATGATTGAGTGATCTGATATGTGTGTGTATGAACTATAGTAGGATATCAGTTATGTGATAAAAGTAAGTAAGATGCGCCGAAAAGAATACATAAGAGTAGGAATAAGTTCGGAAAGAGGTTAGAGCCAGTCTAAGATTGGGTGGTAGGTGAGGCAGAGAAAAGGGTCAGTCTTTTCTGGAAAGATTCCCGAGGGAAGTTCCATTAGTTTTAGTTTGGATCTTCACCCTGACGTAATAGGAGACTAACACATCGAATACGGCGACGTTAGGTACGTTCGTTTGTAAGTATTCGGATGTGTATGCTGTTTATCTTGAACCCCAATGGTTCATTTTCCTTGTTGTTGTGAGCCGTTGATAGAGTGGGTTTGATGACTTTTGGGCTTAGAGTGTTTTCTTTAGGTCAGTGGACCTGAGTATGATCCATCTGATGCAGAGTCAGATAGTATAGTTCAGAGTTTATAGAGAGTAGGCGATGCCTTCCAACTGACCTTATGGTTCTAGGGGTGACTATTGGTGTCAACCTAGGGCGGATTGGCTAGCTACTCATAGTACTACCTGAGTCCACAGAGACAAGGTAGCAAAGTTCAGAGCTAAGGATGGATCAGAGGTAGTCCTATAGAGGACAGAGTACAGAGTATAGAGATGCTCAGAGGTTTGATGTCAGCCCATCAGGCTCATAGTACTCAGGAAAGGTTATCAGAGGATTCTAGCTCTGGTGAGCGAGTGTAGCAGTCAGGTAAGGGAATCAGCCCCAGTGCCCGTTCCTAGTGAGTACTAGATGTGACCCAGACGAGCTGTCAGGTTTTCCATATGTCCGGGAGTCAGAGTTTAGAATAGGAATGGTGTCTGGACGCAGAACCATCTTATTCTTTTCTTCTATCCGACAGGATGGCACCTGCAGACAAAGAGACAGTGAGAGAGTGTAAGAATAGCGGAAAAGTTTAGTAGTTAAAGGTTTTATCTAACTGAGTACCTTACCCTGGAATGTTGCCAGTATGGTTATGGGAAATGAAGGATAATTCCTTAAGTTTTGATTAAGTATTGCAGGTTGGTGTTCCTAGTTAGCATAGATGATCTACTAACTGTTCGAATCAAAGATGATTGGATTTACAGATTGGTATGATCAGAATACAGATTGGAGCAGTAGCCTGGTGAGAGTTAAAGATTAAGTTAGTTTAAGAAAGAAGCAGCAAGGCAGGCAAGGAGTAGGACTACAGGTTGATATCAGATTGATATCGAACCTACTAATTGGTAGAAAGGATTGGTGATCTATTGGAACTGTTAGTGGAAATTGGTTGTGATTTCAGTGTGATTACAGATTGCTAGAATCTATTGAGATTAAAGAGATGAGTTAGTTACGATGAAAAGAGAAAGAGAAGAGTATAGATTCTCTCTTTAGAGAGAAGTGATAGGATAGGCTTTATTTGCTTATCTGTTTGTTTTTAACATTCGAGTACGAATGTTTTGTAAGGGGGGAAGATTGTAATACCCGGCTAAATCCGGCATCGGAATTCCTACCGTCCGGTGGAATTCAGGGATGTCAGAGACGTCTAGACGGGTAGAGTGAAGGTTTTCTAAAAGATTTTTAAGAATGATTGTTTTAAGTATTGTTAAGGATTTGACTAGAAACGAGTTGAGTTTTGAAGAGAAAAGGTTATGGGGACAAAGGCCAGGTTCGGCCGCCGAAGTTAAGTTCGGCCGCCGAAAGTGCCCAATGTTCGGCCTCCGAAGTTTATGTTCGGCCCCCGAAAGTTGCATGGTTTTGCATGCATTTTCAGCAGCCGAAGCTGAGGTGGTCGGCTAAGCTGTGCACGCTCCTCAGTCCGTGATCTGGGACAGATGTTGCCTCCAGATCGTGACCAGAGGTTCGGCCACGTCTCCCATGACTCATCTGCAAGCTTTAATCAGCTCATGCAGAGGGATTGGTCATTTGCAAAGGGTTTGAACGTTTTGGAGAAAAAAGAGAGAAAAGTGAGGTTTTGGTACTGTTTGCAGAGGAGTTGCTGAGTTCAGTGTTCAGGTTGTTCCTCTTCTGGTTTCAGGAGGTAAGGGAAGCTTTTATGTTTATTTTACTAAGTGTTTAATAGCTCCAAAAATGGTCAAGGGTAGAGATGCATGAGGTGTATGCTTAGGTTAGTGTTGATGTGTTTATGGAGAAGTTTGATTACATGTTATGTTTGCTGTTTTGTTGGGGTTAATAGGTAGGTTTGGACCCCTTTGGAGCATATACTTGAGTATATGTAAGTTGAGGTTTGGAGTTATGCATGTTGAGAGAGGAGGAAAAGATGGAGGAGCTAGGTTGCGGGTGAAGCTGAGTTCTTGAAGAACTCAGGTTCGGCAGCCGAAGAAGGATTCGGCCGCCGAAGGTACTTGAGTTTCGGCTCGGTTCAGGACATTCGGCCGCCGAACCTGCCGCCGAATGTGTTCTGTCTAGCTTTTCTTTTGCATGCTTTATGTGTTTGTTTCAGGAGCTTTTAGAGGGATTTTGGGAAGTTTTTTAAGAGTTGATAAGAGTATGTTTGACACCTCATTCGAGTCCATTTGTGTAGGATTGGACCCGACAGTTCAGGGAGGTCGTCAGGATTAGCGGTTGCTGAGTCAGTCAGGTTTCTGCTTGAGGAGCAGAGGTGAGTAGAACTAAACTTAATGTTTTATATTAAAATACCAGAATGTTTGAGCATAGTTCATGCATCATGGATGCCATGATATATCTTAGGGTGATTGCATTAGAATCACGAATATGGTGCATTGCATTATCATTGTTTATGAGGATTGGACCAAGGCGACATCAATAGCCCGTCGAGGGAGTTTTGAGGTCATGTCTAATCCAAGATGTGGAATGTTTGAGTTGTGACACATTCATATACGATGCGTATGAATGAACTGTTTTCAGTATTTCTACTCACTGGGCTATAGTAGCTCATCCCTTTCCCTTAATCCCAGTTTTGCAGGTACAAAGTTAGCTGGGAAGGTTAGAAGCAGCAGGGTATTGGCTTCAGTATTGCTTGTGTAATAGAGTAATGGACATGATGTAAATTAAAGAGATAGTTGTTACAGATGTATAGATAGTCAGTTAATGTGCTGATGGATTAGTATGTGCTTTGCCTACAGTATGTTTTATCCCTTGTGTATGCATGTATCCTGTTTTCAGTTTCTTGATGAGAAATGAGTCAAACCAGGCTTAATAAATGTTGTGTTTCGAAAACCCAGTGAATTATACCTGTGAGGGAAGACAGGGTTTAATTCCCTTGACCCAAGACCAGTGAATTATACCTGTGAGGGAAGAACAGGTTTGATTCCTGTGACCTATAGAGAGGCCATTAGAGAAGACCAGGTTTGATTCCTATGACTCTATGGTAGCCAAGGTTAACTTATGATATGCTGACCCTACAGGGTGGGTTCTATGTTTCAGAGCATAGTGCATGGAGGTTACTTGGTAGAGTATCACTGGTTTAGCCCTGTGGGCTCTTTCAGATTGAGATGTCTGATGTTTGAAAGATTACGTCTGGAAATTTTTAAGAAAAGTTAGGAGTCGAGTTGGATCATGTATGGGATTTTAGCAGGTACACAGAGTTCATAGCAGGCTTACTACGGGTCTAGGCGGCCTTAAGCCGATCTGGATCCTAGTGCCGAGCACTTTGGGCCGTTACAGATAGGTACCGGTTTCCGGGGTGTTACAGATCTAACCTTCCCCCACCCGGAGTTTTAGAACCAAAAGGCTGTGCCACTGTCTGCTTGACTGTCCCCTGAATGATGGCACTGGCCTCCATTTTCCTGGCCATATCTACTATGGCATGGAAGCTCTCCCTGTCCACGGACTGAATCAAAGAGGAATACCTGGAATGAAGTTTCATGACATACCTCCTTGACTTCTTCGAATCTGTATCCAGACTCTGCCCAGCAAAAGGCAACAGCTCTAAGAATCTGTCGGTGTACTCCTCTACACTCATATCCTCTGTCTGCCTCACCTGTTCAAACTCTATCATTTTCAGCTCCCTTGAACTATCGGGAAAAGCCCATCCTGCAAACTCGTTTGCAAACTCTTCCCAAGACAAGCTTTCCACTCTCGGGCTCACATAACTCTTAAACCACTCTCGGGCTTTCTTGCATTTTAATGTGAACCCAGCCATCTGAATGGCTCTACTGTCATCCGCCCCTAACTCCTCTGTGATAGTCTTGACCCTCTCAAGATACACAAACGGGTCATCACCTGACTCAAACTGGGGAGCACCCAGCTTCATGTATTCAGTCATCTTGACCTTGCTCCCACTTGCTGAGCTAGGTCTCAAAGGTTGAGTAACTGGGGCTGCTGGTTCTGTAGGTGGTGGAGGTGGTGCAACATTTTCAGAGGTAGGGTTTGCTGGATTTGGATAGTAAGGTGGGGGTGGATACATTGGGTATTGTGAATATGGTGGGTAGTATGGTGGGTATGGCATCTGTGTGGGATAAGGGGTGAAGCTAGGGTAATCCGATGTACCTCCCATCGAATACCCAGGATGTTGTGAGAAGTGTGGGTAGTGGGGTGGTTGAACAAATCCCGAGGCCTGAGTGCCTCCTTGGGACTCTCCCATTCCCCTTTCTGACATGCTAACTCCCAGACTGCCATCCCTCCTCTGCTCTACATCCATATCATCCCCCATGTCCTCTGACATTCCTCCCTGAACTGTTCCCCTCACTGATCTGCTTCTACCCAGATCCAGAGACCTTCTAGGGTCTCTTACTGCTCTTTCTCGGTTAGACCTGCTAGACATTGCCCTAGGCAATGTAGGAGGACGGGCGCTCATGCCCTCATCCTCAGGTGGCACTCCAGTCAATCGTGCCGATCGACGAGCTCCTCTCATTCTGTTTCCTAAAAAAACAGTACACATCACAAGCAAACATTAGCATCATATGGTTCATGTGGGCACACATGAACCCGCATCACATACATCACATATCATAGCATATCATTAATGCACATGAATATTATCATGGCATTTCACATCATCATACAAGACAGGACTCCACATCCTATCCTAGTGGACATGATCTTTCCTATTGTGCTTGACCTTCTATAACATCTATGAGCCCGACACTTTAGGTCCGACCATATGAACCTAGGGCTCTGATACCACTCTGTAACGACCCGGAAATCGGACCGCTACCGGCGCTAGGATCCAGATCTGCTTAAGGCCGCCGGGACCCGTAGCAAGCCTGACATATAACCTGTAAACCTGTATAATCCCATACATGATCAACAACATACATAAAAATTAAAACTTTTCTTTCCAAATACATCAACCAAACTCAACCTGTGCATATACATTAACATAACATTGATCCCTCTGTGGGATCTCATCAGTGCCCCCAATGGGTGACATAACATATGTTGAGTTGGTTTACATAAACATCATAAAAGTCTCTAAGATCATGTAATAAAAGGGATAACAACAATCTATGGTCAAGCACACCTCTAACATCCATAAACATCATCTCATTACATATCTATACTGATTAAGACATTACATTACAATTTGATCATGTCCATTGCTAGCTATTACATAACCATGACTTCTTTTCTCCATCCGGACTCCTGCTCTATACTGTACCTGCAAGCCTGGGGGTAAAGGGTGGGGGGTGAGCTAAAAGCCCAGTGAGCAGAACTATAAAACATATTAACACTATGCTCTATGAAATGCATCATAACACAGACAATTCACATAAGGGTTGGGTGAACTTGTCACCAATTATTCCAAGCTAACTCTGTGCTAGGCCGTAGCATGGGGTCCTGGTCTTCCTGTCATAACATACATTACTTACCATTGCCCCAGGGCCTCCTCTGGGCTCCTGGTCTTCGAGTCCCATAACCGTGCCAGGCCGTAGAATGGGGTCCTGGTCTTTCCTTACTCTGTGCCAGGCCGTAGAATGGGGTCCTGGTCTTCCTGTCATGGACTAATTGGGTCATCCAATATTCACCCACATCAACAACAATCGATGCAATGCGGCATATTCGTGAAAACTAATGCAATCATCCTATTGCATAATCATGATGCATGAAACATGATAAAACATTTAATTTCTCAATTTAAAAGATTAAGTTTAGTTCCACTCACCTCTGGCTGACTCTGACAACACCGAAGCAGCTGAACTCACTGCTGGGGTCCTCGGTTCCTCGGGTCCAAACCTACACAGGTGGACTCAAATGAGGGACCAAACACACCTGAACATAACTATAAACTACTCCCCAAAAAACCCCTAAAACATCACGAAGCAACCATAGAAAAACATGCAAAGGAGGCCTGGACAAGGCATTTTCGGCGGCAGGTTCGGCGGCCGAAAGTCCCTCCAGAGCCGAAAGTCAGGCAGGTTCGGCAGCACCTTCAGCGGCCGAAACTCCCAGACAGAGACGAAACTCATGCATGTTCGGCGGCACTTTCGGCTGCCGAAACTGCCAGACAGAGATGAAAGTCTCCTTTAGGGGCAGGCTTCGGCAGCCGAAAGGCCTGCCTCCCCAGCCATGTTCGGCGGCCGAAAGTCCTTTGGCTGCCGAACCTAGTTTCTGCCAAAGGGCAGAAACTTGGCTCCTTTTGCACATTTCGCCTCCCAACCTTCCAAACATGCATCAAACCTATTCTACAACACACATACACAAGCATACATGTTCCTAGGGGCCTCAAACCATCATAAACCCCATCTACAACACATCAAGCATCCACATTGTTCATGAACATACATTTATACCCATAAACATAACCATAACCTAAACATGCATTCTAACCCATAGATCTACTTAAAACTTACTTAAAACATGCAATGAGCTTAAGATCGGCTCTTACCTCTTGAAGATCGAGAGAGAGACGACCTAAACTCGGAGTTGGGAGAGATTGGGTTCTTGAACCTCCAAGCTCCAAAACTTTGCTCAAAAGCTCAAATCTTCAAAACAAAGTTAAAACAAATGAAAATCTTGAAAGATCTAGAGGAAAAACATCAAAGATTGGTGAGGGACAGCGGAGAGCTCACCTTGGCCAAAAATGGGGAAAAAGCTCGCCCGTTTTCGGCTAAGGGACCCTTTTATAGTGGCTGGCCAGGCCACGTTCAGGGGCCGAACGTGCCTCCACATGCATGACATGTTCGGCGGCCGAACCTGGACTTCCTCACTTATGCCTTCGGGGGCCTAAAGCACACCCGAAATGCCTGTATGTTCGGCGGCCGAACCTGAGTTTTCCTCCAAGGCTATTTTCATGCAAAAACTCATTTTCTTCCATGCTTAAAGTATAAAACACATTAAAACATTTTATGAAAACATGGTTTTACCCTTCTAGAGGCTTCCGACATCCGAGATTCCACCGGACGGTAGGAATTCCGATACCGGAGTCTAGCCGGGTATTACATAATGCCAGGGGCGTAGAATGGGCCTCACCTGGACTTCTGTATCCGTCATAACATAACTTGCTCGAGGGCTAGTGGGTCATCCAATATCCATCCACAACAATAGTAAATTATGCAATGCATCATATTCGTGAATTCTAATGCAAAAAACCTATTACATAACATGGCATTCGTGATTCATGAACATGCTCAAAAGTTTGATTACTTTAAAACAATAGATTAGTTTAGTTCTACTCACATCTGGCTGACACTTGCCTAATAATGACGCAGCTAGCTCACTGAAGGCCTCTACGGTCTCCCTGGTCCGATCCTACACAGGTGGACTCAAAGGAGGGACCAACACAACTATTACATGACTCTAAACAACTCTCCAAAAATCCCCAAAAACATAACAAAACATGCATAGGAATTGTAACGACCCGGAAACTGGACCGCTACCGGCGCTAGAATTCAGATCGACTTAAGGTCGTCGGAACCCGTAGCAAGCCTAACATACATCCTGTACATCTGATAAAATCCCATACATGATCATACATTTTCATAAAAAACTTTAAACTTTTCATATACCAAGCTTGACCTGTGCATGCACTATAACTCTATACATACAAACCCTATACTAGAGCCCTCATCAAATGCTCTAGTTGGGTCAACATTACATACATCAAGCTTGGTTCAACATATAACATCATTAAAAATATTTCATAAAGATCATGCACCAAAGGGATTAACCAACCATTAGGGCCAAGCACAATACTAATCCTCATTACATTACTGTTCAGTACCTTACATTACATTACATTATTTTACATTACATGTCCACTACTAATCTATTACATAGACTATACCATAACCTTGCTGACTTTTCCATAGCTACCTGTGCTCCTGCAAACCTGGGGGTTAGGGGAAAGGGGTGAGCTACTAAAGCCCAGTGAGCAGAATAGTAAAAATAGTTTATTAAACATATGCTTTCATGAAATGCATCACATCACAAACAAAACACATCAAGGATGGACTTGTCACCAATGGCCCTCTACATAATCCAATGTGCCTGGCCCACAACGGGAGCTCCTCAGGACTTTCGCTTAACATATCATAACATAACATATCCATATATGCCAGGGGCGTAGAATGGGCCTCGACCTGGACTTCCATACCATACCATATCATATCATATCATATCATATCATATCATATCAAGGGCCAATGGGTCATCCAACATCCATCCACATCAACATCATATTATGCAATGCGTCATATTCGTGAATTCTAATACAATACAACCTATTACATACATGGCATTCATAATGCATGAACATGCTTAAAAGTTTAATTACTTTGAAATAAAAAGAGTTGTATTCTACTCACCTCTGGCTGATACTCAACTGACTCTGGAGCAACTAACTCACTACTGATCACCTCGGTTCCTCAAGTCCGATCCTACACAGGTGGACTCAAATGAGGGACCAAACATACTCTATAAGGACTCTAAACATCTCCCCAAAAACCTCCTAAAACACCATAAAACATGCATGCAAAACAGGCAAAGGAAGGCTGGACAGGGGACTTTCGGCGGTAGGTTCGGCGGCCGAAGGTCCCTCCAGATCCGAAAGTCAGGCACTTTCGGGGGCAAGGTTTGGCGGCCGAAAGCCTTCACAGACCTGAAAGTCCAAACCTTCGGGGGCAGGTTCGGCGGTCGAAACTCCCCTCCAGAGCCAAAAGTCCAAACTTTTGGGGGCGAGCTTAGGCGGCCAAAACTGCCTCCTCTGGCAGGTTCGGTGGCTGAACCCTGCTTCGGCGTCCGAACCTGGATCCTCCTGGGTGGCAGAACCTGATTCTACCATCCCACATTCAGCCATCCCAACTTCCTAACATGAATTCAACTATTCTAAAACATGCATAAACACTTATTCAAGCATATAGGGGCTTAAAACTAGTCTAAACCCCAACAAACATCAACATAACATCACATAAACATACATTTATCATTTAACTAACATAAACTCTAACATTTTAGATCTACTCTAAACATGCATCAAAACCCTTAACCCCTTCTTAAAACTCACTTAAAACATCATAAAAGGTGTGGATCTACACTTACCTCTTGAAGATCGAGAGGAGATGTGATCCAAACTTGGAGGTTGGGAGAAATCGAGCTCCGGGGGTCTCCAAGCTTCAAAACTTTGATCTTAGCTTAAAAGTCTTCAAAAACAAAGTAAAACTCATCAAAAACTCGAAGGGATTGAAGGAAAACACAAAATCAACCATGGGAGGGCGAAATCTCACCTATGCCCGAAAATAGAGAGAGAAAACTCGCCCATTTTCGGACAAGGGGCCTTTTATAGGTGGCTGGCCAGACCACCTTCGGGGGCCAAAAGAGCTTCCGCAAGCACCCCATGTTCGGCGGCCGAACCTGGATTTTTCCTCCATGGCTTTTTCTTTCAAAACTCAATTTTCTTTCTTCATTAAAACTATAAAAACATGTAAAAACATGTAAAAACATTTTATAAAAACATATTTTACCCTTTTAGAGGGTTCCGACATCCGAGATTCCACTGGAAAGTAGGAATTCTGATGCCGGAGTCTAGCCGGGTATTACATTCTTCCACCCTTAAGAACATTCATCCCCGAATGTTCAAGAAACAAATACATGCATAGCGTAAGTATAAACACATATAAAAGCATAAACACTAACCTTAAAAGAGATAAGGGTATTGCTGGAGCATAGACTCCAGTGTCTCCCAGGTACATTCTTCTATATTGTGGTGTTCCAAAGGACTTTCACCATCGGTGTAACATCCTCTGGGCCCACAACAGTAGATATTGTCCGCTTTGGGAGAGCCCGTGGCCCATCTTACCCCTCACGGTTTTGTTTCTAAGGGAGAGCCGAAGCCCGTCTTACCCCTTAAAACGCGTCTACTGTGGTCTCTTGGGGCTTGCCATTATAAGGCGTCCCCCCTCCTTACCTCTTTCCGATGTGGGATACTTTCAATCCACCTCATAGGGCTTCTACCCCCCATAAGGCCTGAGCGTCCTCGCTCAGCACACCGTACTCATGAGGCCCAGGCTTTGATACCAATTGTAACATCCTCTGGGCCCACAACAGTAGATATTGTCCGCTTTGGGAGAGCCCATGGCCCATCTTACCCCTCACGGTTTTGTTTCTAAGGGAGAGCCGAAGCCCGTCTTACCCCTTAAAACGCGTCTACTGTGGTCTCTTGGGGCTTGCCCTTATAAGGCGTCCCCCCTCCTTACCTCTTTCCGATGTGGGATACTTTCAATCCACCTCATAGGGCTTCTAAATTGGAACAATTGGTACTCACTCTCACCAGACTATTCCCTTAAAGTGGGAGGTCAAGGGTTCGAGCAGTGGGGGAGGCGACCTAATTTCCAAAGGGAAATTTGGGCCAAATCCACTTGGGGTAAGATGGGCCGTAGGTGCTCTCCCGAGGGACAAATCCTGCCCGGATCCCGTGAGGGTGAGGGGATGTTAAGAGCTGCCCACAGGGCCGGTCACGGAGGATGGCCGGGCTGTGGGTGGTAACAGTGCCGTGCGAAAAGGGCCGGGCTGTTACAATCGGGATTTCCTTGTTCCTCAGCTTTCTGATCTGTGTTGTAATACCCAGCTAGAATCCAGCATCAGAATCCCTACCTTCCGACGGAATCTCCGTTGGAATCTGGAATTTCTGAAGATGCCAAAGTCTTCTAGAGGGTAAAATGTGTTTCTAAAATGTTTTCACATGATTTTATGGTTTTAAATGGAAAAGAAATGGAGTTTTGAAAAGAAAAGGCGAAGGAGGAAGGACCCAGGTTCGGCCGCCGAACCTTAAATTCGGCCGCCGAACATAGGGCTGTTTCGGGAGTGCTTTAGGCTTCCGAAAGTCTTGAGGGCAGAAACCAGGTTCGGCACCGAACCTCAAGTTCGGCCGCCGAATATGGTTTAGTTTAGGAGGCAGGTTAGGCTTCCGAAGTGGCTGCCGAAGGTGGTGGAGTTGCGGGAGCAACATAGGCCACCGAAGGTCGTTGACTGGCCACCTATAAAAGGCCCTCAGACAGAAAATGGGCGAGTTTTCTCCCCATTCTCGAGCTCAGGTGTGTTCAGGTCCTCCTTTGGTTGTTTTCATGCTTTTTCTTCAACTCCATGTTTTTATGAGTTTCATGGTTGTTTTGTAGAGTTTTAAAGCTTAGATCGAAGTTTTGGAACTTGGAGACCCAAGGAGCTTGTTTCCTCCACATCTCTAAGTTAGGGATCGCACCAACCCTCGATTTTCAAGAGGTAAGTGTAGATCTTTGCTTCCTTTGTGTTTTAATGAAGTTGTAAGTAAGTTTAAAGAAGTTTTGATGGTTGAGTATGGATAGATATGCATGTTAGGGTTTATGTGGGTTTTATGCCCAATCTATGTTTATGTGATGTTATGATGGGGGTTTAAGTTGGTTTATGCCCCTATATGCATGTGGGAGTGTGTTTGCATGTTTGGGTGAGAGCATGTGAGGTTTTGGATGGTTTGGAGGTTGGTTTTGCTTGTGACAAATTCGGACCTACTGTTCAGAGGGGACTAGGTTTGGCCGCCGAAGGTATGTTCGGCCGCCAAAACCTACATGGAAGGTAGCTTTGGCCACCTAACGTGTCCCCAAAGGCCAGGACTTTCGGATCTGTGAGAGGCTTCGGCCGCCGAACATGCCGCCGAAGGTGCCAGACTTTCGGCTCCGGAAGGACTTTCGGCCGCCGAAAGTGCCCCCGAATCTGCATGGCTTTCGGCTCTGGAAGAGACTTTTGGCTGCCGAAGGTGCCGCCGAAAGTGCTCTGTCCAGCCCTTTCATGGTTATTTTCTATGCATGTTTTGATGATGTTTTAGGGGATTTTTGGGGAGTTGTTTATGAGTTGTTTAGAGTGTGTTTGGCACCTCATTCGAGTCCACCTGTGTAGGATTGGACCCGAGGGACCGAGGAGGCCATCAGTGTTAGCTGTTGCAGAGTTAGTCCAGCGTCTGCCAGAGGTGAGTAGAACTGAACCTTATGCTTTTAAATTAAATCAAATGCCTAAAGCATGTTCATGCATCATGTTTTTATGTAATAGGTTGATTGCACTAGTTTCACGAATATGACGTATTGCATTATTTACTGTTGATGTGGATGGACCAAGGCGACTTCAATAGCCCATAGATTTGTCATGATTGAAAGTCCTGTGTGAGCTCCTTTAGGGGGGCCGGGCACTATGTTGGGTAAGTCCTGTGTGAGCCCTTTTAGGGTCGAGCACCATGTTATGTGATTGAAAGTCCTGTATGAGCTCCTTTGGGGGCCGGGCACCGACAGAGGGAGTTTTGAGGTCATGTCCAATCCGTGACGTGAATTGTTTGTGCTGTGACGCATTTCATGATAGCATGTAATAAATGAACTGTTTTTATTGTTTCTACTCACTGGGCTTTTTAGCTCACCCCTCTCCCCTAACCCCAGGTTTGCAGGTATGAGGTCGATCGGGAAGGCATCAAGGGTAAAAGTCTTGTTTATGTAATAGATTAGTGTTTTAGTGTTGACATGTATTGTAAATTGATATAATGTATTGCAAGATAATGTAAAGAAATGTAACGTAAAGTAGAGTTATGTTTATGGATTAGTACTGTGCTTGGCCCTAAGGCTTGGTTAGTCCCTTTTTAGTACATGATGTATGTAATGGTTTAATGTTGAGTTGTGTGTGAACCAAACTTGTGGCATGTGATGTTCACCACACTAGAGTATTTGATGAGGACTCTAGTGGAGGTCTTATGTATATGGTTTTGATGCATGCACAGATTGGGTTTTGGTTCATCGGATGTGATTCCAGCTTGATGTATGTTATGTTGACCCAGCTAGAACATTTGTTGAGGGCGCTAGTATGGGGTTCTTTTATGTTTCCAGTTATGTCGCATACATGTCAAGCTCGGTGTTTGCACCCGATGTTTAAGTTTTTATGTTAATGTTTGATCATGTCTGGGATTATACCAGCTGTACAGGATGTATGTTAGGCTTGCTATGGGTCCCGGTAGCCTTAAGCCGATCTGAATCCTAGTGCCGGTAGCGGTCCGGTTTTCGGGTTGTTACATAGTGGTATCAGAGCCCTAGGTTCATATGATCGGACCGAAAGGGATAGAGAGCCCTAGGTTCATATGATCGGACTGAAAGGGATAGAGAGCCCTAGGTTCATATGGTCAGACCTAGAGTGTGTCGGGCTCATAGATATTATAGAAGGGCAAGCACAATAGGCAAAATCATGTCCACTAGGATAGGATGTTGAGTCCTGTCTTGATTGATGATGTGAAATGCCATGATTTTATGCATGTGCATAAATGTTATGCTATGTATGTGATGCAGGTTTATGTGTTTCCACCTGAACCGTATGATGCTAATGTTTGTATGCTTGTGTGTTGTTCTTCAGAGGAGCCAGGATGCGAGGTACTCGTCGATCTGTGGAATCGACTGGAGTTCCATCTGAGAGGGAAGGTATGGATACCTTTCCCCCTGCTCTGCTAAGAGCGCAGTCGTGGGGAGTCAGCGGATGGGAAACATTAAGGGACCCTGGAAGGTCTTTTGATTTAAGCAGAGAAGGAATGGCTCCAAGAAGGATGTCAGCTAGTATAAGGGAAGCAGAGTTGAATGTTCAGAGAAGGGATATCAGTTTGGGAATCAGAGTGCCAGAGGAAGGCATGGGAGATTCTCAGGAGGATGCTCAGACTCAGGATTCCAGAATTTCAGGTTCAGGAGGGATTGATCCCTCCACTCTGAGTACAGCCGCCACAAGAAGTAAGAAGTGGGGCAGAACCCTGAGGGGGAAGAGGAAGAAGTTTTGGAAGAATTTGAAGTATAGTCTAGGTTTTGGTAGTGGCTCTCTGGCTCAGGCAGTTCAAGATGCTTGAGGTGCGGTAGACAGCATAAGGGAGTCTGTCTGGCGGGGACAACAGCATGTTATAGGTGTGGTCAGGAAGGGCACATGGTACGTGAGTGTCCCACTGCGCCCTGGTTGGCACAGTCCCAGCGGGCAACTTCTGGTAGAGCGGCTCAGCCAGCAGCTCCAGCCATGGCTCAGGTCAGTGGTCGAGGCAGAGGGAGAGGGTCAGCCTTTCTTTCTGAAGGTTCCCGTGGAGAAGGTCCATCAGCTCCAGCTCGGATCTTCACCCAAGCTCAGCAGGAGGCAGACACATTGAACACAGTGGTGTCAGGTATGCTCACTTTGAATGTTCTGATGTGTATGTTTTTGTGAACCCTGGTATTTCTCTTTCTTTAGTTGCTCTAGGAGTCGTCGAGAGGTTGAGTTGATTACTTATGGGCTAAAGTGTCCTCTTTGGGTTAGTAGACCCGAGTGTGATCCATCTGTGGCAGAGTCAGTCTGCCAGTTCAGTTCAGTGTTAGTTGAGGGTAGATGCCTTCCACCCGACCTTGAGGTCCTACACTTGAGGTCCTAGACTTGACTGTCTGGACGTCATTCTAGGGATGGACTGGTTTTCTACTTGTGGTGCTATCTTGGTCTACAGAAACAAGGTAGTCAGGTTTAGAGGACAGGATGGGTCAGAGTTAGTCTACAGAGGGGACATAGTAGGGATGCCTAGAGGTTTGATATCAGCCTGTCAGGTTCGTAGGAGGGGTTGTTAGAGGGTTCGAGTTCTTATTGAGAGTTAGGGATGGTATAGTTTAGTAGAGAAGAAGAGAGAGAAGAGAAAGGATCAGAGTAGCGCAGTGGAAGCGTGTTGAGTTTCAGGAGAAGGTTGGATATTGCTAAGGTGTTTCTTTTGGATAGGGTGATTTCCCTATGGAAAGAATCCATTCTGATTTCCATGTTCCTGTGTTATGGAAGTTCGTGTCAGATCCAAGTGAGGTTCTTAAAGAACCAGAGGTGGAGATCTCAAGGGGTCTCACCTATGTTGAGTAGCTAGTGCGGATCATAGACACACAAGTCAAGAAG
Source organism: Manihot esculenta (assembly GCF_001659605.2). Lineage (NCBI taxonomy): Eukaryota > Viridiplantae > Streptophyta > Magnoliopsida > Malpighiales > Euphorbiaceae > Manihot > Manihot esculenta. Next base: position 13,020,884 of record NC_035171.2, read on the forward strand.
ATGAGGAACAAGGAAATCCCGATGGTGAAAAGTTTTTGGAAATCACCACTAGTTGGTAGTGAATGCCTGGAAGACCTGGGAGTTTATACTCCAGCAGTACCCGTGTCTCTCTTTTAGGAGAGAGGTTTTTAGGTTTTGCTTGCTTTTTTGCTTGCTTGTTTATGTATGCTTGATGCTATGTTTTTAAGAATGCCTGTTTGTTTGTGGAACATTCGGGGACGAATGTTCTTAAAGGGGGGAAGAATGTAATACCCGGCTAGATTCCGGCATCGGAATCCCTACCTTCCGGCGGAATCTCCGTTGGAATCTGGAATTTCTGAAGATGCCAGAGTCTTCTAGAGGGGTAAAATGTGTTTCTAAAATGTTTTCACATGATTTTATGGTTTTAAATGGAAAAGAAATGGAGTTTTGAAAAGAAAAGGCCAAGGAGGAAGGACCCAGGTTCAGCCGCCGAACATAGGGCTGTTTCAGGAGTGCTTTAGGCTTCCGAAAGTCTTGAGGGCAGAAACCAGATTCGGCCGCCGAACCTCAAGTTCGGCCGCCGAGCATGGATTAGTTTAGGAGGCAGGTTAGGCTTACGAAGTGGCTGCCGAAGGTGGTGGAGTTGCGGGAGCAACTTAGGTCGCCGAAGGTCATTGACTGGCCACCTATGAAAGGCCCTCAGACAGAAAATGGGCGAGTTTTCTCCCCATTCTCGAGCTCAGGTGTGTTCAGGTGCTCCTTTGGTCGTTTTCATGCTTTTTCTTCAACTCCTTCATGTTTTTATGAGTTTCATGGTTGTTTTGAAGAGTTTTAAAGCTTAGATTGAAGTTTTGGAACTTGGAGACCCAATGAGCTTGTTTCCTCCACATCTCCAAGTTAGGGATCGCACCAACCCTCAATCTTCAAGAGGTAAGTATAGATCTTTGCTTCCTTTGTGTTTTGATGGTTGAGTATGGGTAGATATGCATGTTAGGGTTTATGTGGGTTTTATGCCCAATGTATGTTTATGTGATGTTATGATGGGGGTTTAAGTTGGTTTATGCCCCTATATGCATGTGGGAGTGTGTTTGCATGTTTGGGTGAGAGCATGTGAGGTTTTGGGTGGTTTGGAGGTTGGTTTTGCTTGTGACAGATTTGGACCTGCTGTTCAGAGGGGACCAAGTTCGGCCGCTGAAGGTATGTTCGGCTGCCGAAACCTGCATGGAAGGCAGCTTTGGCCGCCTAACGTGTCCCCGAAGGCCAGGACTTTCGGATCTGTGAGAGGCTTCGGCCGCCGAACCTACCGCCGAAGGTGCCAGACTTTTGGCTCTGGAAGGACTTTCGGCCGCCGAAAGTGCTCCCGAACCTGCATGGCTTTCGGCTCTGGAAGAGACTTTCGGCCGCCGAAGGTGCCACCGAAAGTGCTCTGTCCAGCCCTTTCATGGTTATTTTCTATGCATGTTTTGATGATGTTTAGGGTGTGTTTGGCACCTCATTCGAGTCCACCTGTGTAGGATTGGACCCGAGGGACCGAGGAGGCCATCAGTGTTAGCTGTTGCAGAGTCAGTCCAGCGTCTGCCAGAGGTGAGTAGAACTGAACCTCACCACCGGTCTCCTCTCTGCTGAAATATGGGATAGACTGCCAAGTGATTTCCAGCTTAGGGCATCTGCCACAACATTTGCCTTACCCGGATGGTACTGAATCTTGCAATCATAGTCACTAAGCAGCTCTATCCGTCTTCTCTGCCTCAGGTTCAACTCTATCTGACTCAAGATGTACTGCAAGCTTTTATGATCTGTGAAGATCTCACATTTTACCCCATAAAGGTAATGCCTCCACATCTTGAGTGCAAAGATCACAGCTGCCATCTCTAGGTCATGTGTAGGATAATTCAACTCATGATTCTTCAGCTGCCTAGAAGCATAAGCAATTACCCTCTCATTCTGCATTAACACACAACCCAGTCCCACACGGGACGTATCACAATACACTGTGAAGTCTTCATTACTGGTAGGCAGAGCTAACACCGGTGCTGACGTTAACCTCTTCTTTAGCTCTTCAAAACTCTCTTCACACTGATCAGACCACACAAACCTCTGATTCTTTTTGGTTAATTTGGTCATAGGAGCGGAAATTTTTGAGAAGTCCTGAACGAACCTCCTGTAGTAACCTACCAAACCCAAAAAGCTCTTGATCTCTGTCACTGTAGTGGGTCTAGGCCAGTTAGCTACAGCTTCCACCTTCTTGGGGTCCACTTCAATTCCTTTATCTGACACAACGTGCCCCAAGAATGAAATGCTCCTCAACCAGAACTCACACTTGGAGAACTTGGCATACAAGCCGTGTTCCCTCAAGGTCTGCAAGACTAACCTCAGATGATGGGCATGCTCCTCTGCATTCCTGGAATACACTAAAATATCATCTATGAAGACAATAACAAAGTGATCCAGATACTGACTGAAAACTCTGTTCATGAGGTCCATGAATGCTGCAGGGGCATTGGTTAATCCGAACGGCATTACAAGGAACTCATAGTGCCCATATCTGGTCCTGAATGCTGTCTTCGGCACATCTTCTTCTCTTATTCTCAGCTGATGGTACCCGGATCTCAAATCTATCGTCGATCCTAGGCAACGGGTACTTATTCTTGATAGTGACTTTGTTCAACTGCCTGTAGTCGATACAAAGTCTAAGGGATCCATCCTTCTTTTTCACAAACAGTACTGGAGCACCCCAAGGTGAGGTACTCGGTCGGATGAAGCCCTTATCTACCAGCTCTTGTAACTGTTCTTTCAACTTTTTCAACTCAGCTGGTGCCATCCTGTAGGGAGGGATAGAGATCAGTCTGGTTCCTAGCATCAATTCTATTTCAAACTCTATCTCCCTAGCAGGTGGTAAACCTGACAGCTCGTCTGGGAAAACATCTAAAAACTCTGTGACCACGGGCACTGAGGCGGACTCTCTAACATGACTATCCAGCTCTCTCATATGAGCTAGAAAACCCTGACAATCCCTCCTGAGCAACCTACGAGCCTGTAGGGCTGATATCAAACCTCTAGGTGTACCCTTCCTATCTCCTCTGAAGACAACCTCTGACCCATCCTGACCTCTGAACCTGACTACCTTGTCTCTGCAGTCCAAGGTAGCACCATGGGTAGATAGCCAATCCATCCCTAGAATGACATCAAAATCCGTCAAATCTAAAACCACAAGGTCAGTTGGAAGGCATCTACTCTCCGCAAATACTGGACTAAACCGGCAGACTGACTCTGCCACTAATGGGTCACACTTGGGTCCACTGACCCATAGTGGACACTCTAACCCAGAGACCATCAAACCCAACCTCTCAACGACTCTCGGAGCAACAAAAGAATGAGATGCACCAGGGTCCATTAAGGCATACACATCTGAACAACCAATGATGAGATTACCTGACACCACGGTGTTTGATGCATTAGCCTCCTGCTGTGTCATAGTGAAGATCTGCGCTGGAGCTGATGGACCTTCACCCCTGAAACCCGCTGAAGAAGAGGCTGCCCCTCTCCCTCTGCCTCTACCACTGGCCTGAGTTGCGGCTAGAGCTACTGGCTGAGCCACACTACTAGAAGCTGTCTGCTGGGACTGTGCCATATAAGCTGCTCTAGGACACTCCCATGCCATGTGTCCCTCTTGCCCACATCTGAAGCAGGCTGTCGTCCCATACCGACATACTCCCTTGTGCGGCTTCCCACACTTCAAACATATTGCACTGTCTGGACCTGAGCTCGAGCCACTTTCTAATCCCAGACTTGATTTTATCCTGTTCCAGAACTTATTCTTCTTTGACTTTTTGGTGGTATTGCTCCACCTCTTACTGCCTGAAGCTGCTGCACTCCAAGAAGGAGGGTCTAACTTTCCCCCTCCTGGGGTCTTGGAACTCGAAGACTGTGCCACAGACTGTTTAACTTTTCCTTCAATTATTGCACTAGCCTCCATCCTCCGAGCCATATCCACTATAGCATGGAAACTCTCTCTCTCTGCTGATTGGATCAAGGAGGAATACCTGGAATGAAGCTTCATAATATACCTCCTAGCCTTCTTCTGATCTGTGTCAAAAGTTTGCCCTGCAAACGGCAACAGCTCCAAGAACTTATCTGTGTACTCATCTACACTCATCTCCTCCGTCTGCCTTAGCTGCTCAAACTCAATCATCTTCAACTCCCTGGAGCTATCAGGGAAAGCCCATCCTATAAACTCATTAGCAAACTCCTCCCACAATAAACTATCCAATCTCGGGTTCACATAGTTTTTGAACCACTCACGGGCCTTTTTACATTTGAGTGTGAACCCCGCCATCTGAATGGCTCTACTGTCATCTGCCCCTAACTCATCTGTTATCATCTTGACCGTCCTGAGGTACTCAAATAGATCATCACCTGTTTCATACTTAGGAGCATCCAACTTCAAGTAGTCAATCATCTTGACCTTGCCCCCTTCAGATGAGCTAGGTTTAGGCGCTTGGGCTTCTGGGACTATAGGTTCTGCTGGGGGTGGAGGAGGTGCAACATCCCTTGGGTTAGGGTTTGTTGTACCTGGATAAAAGGATGGGGGTGGGTACATAGGGTACTGTGGATATGGTGGGTAGAAAGGTGGGTATGGCATGTCAGAAGGATAAGGGTTGAAACTGGGGTAATCTGATGTACCTCCCATCGAATATCCGGGATTCTGTGAAAAGGGTGGGTATTGGGGTGGTTGAACAAACCCTGAGGCCTGAGTGCCTCCTTGAGACTCTCCCATGCCTTCTTCAGACATGCTTACACCAAGACTGCCATCCCTCCTGACTCGCGGTTGTCGAAGCCGGTCAAAAATAACCTTCTTGGTTATCAACAATTTACAACTGCAGATAGTGGTGAAGGATCGAATCCACAGAGAATTGATTACCTATTTATTTTTTCTCAACAAGACCAATAAAATAAACTGAAACAATGAGATAAACAAAAAATGAGATAAACTGAAAACGGAATAAAAATAAATTGCAGTAAAATTAAAATAGGGGGTTTGAGATTGATTTGATTAATAAACTAATAATGAGAAAAATAATGGAAAGTAAATAATTAAATAAAAAGTAACCAATAATGAGAAAGCTCTAGTTGAAGTATTGGATCCACTTTAGTTGTTGAGATTGATCACAGACACTTTGTTCTTTTTGGGTTGATTCAATAGATTAGTTATGGAGATGGAAGACGCTTCTCACCACCATTATCTCTCCTTATTATTAAATTAATTAGGGAACGTCCTCTAATTAATTACTAATTAACAAATTGCCAAGGAACGTCCTTGGGCCTTAGGCATCAAAACAATTGTCAATTGCATTAAGAAATAGAGAGATCCAATCCTAGCTACCCAAACGTATGGAGATAACGCTAGATCATACAATTTCCTTGGGTTTTATCCCAAGTGTTCTCATGTAAGAATAATCTAAGCAATTACGGACTTAAATCATCCAAACTAACATATTATTACTTTGCAATCAAGAATCAACGTAGATCTAAACAACAAAGCAATATTAAAATCAAGCATGAAATTGCATAAATATTGAATAACCAAAAGTTAAACAATGTTTGATCAAGTCTCCCAATCCATAAAACAACCAAAGTATCACCTAATCTTCAACTAGAATAAAAGATTTCAGCCTCTCATGGCTGAAACAAAACCAAATAAAAGAAAATAAGAAAGGTAGAAGAAGAGATGTGAATTTCGTAGGTGTCTCCCAAGGGGAGCTTCAAGACCATGTAGAGGCTTCTTATGTGGCTTTTTATAGTTGAAAAGTATTTTCCTAGGTCATACTTACTGCCCAAGAGGTATTTTCTGCCCAAGATGTGTCTGAAAAGGAAAGAATCGCGCTTTTCGGCTTCAAAAGGAAGGCTGCGCGAAAATGCACTGTGGAAGGAAGTTGGTGCGCGCGGTTTGGTATCAGAAAGGGAAAGAGGCACATATTGTGCTTCCTAAATAAGTTTAGATGCTGACCTTACTTCCTAATTAGTGTAGAGGCTGCCCAAGATGCTGCCCATGCTCAACTTGTTGCCCAAGTTGTTACAGAAAAGGAAGGTGGCACGCAGATGGCTTTCAGAAGAGGAAAGCGCGCAGATTGTTTCTGAATAGGAAGAATGCACGAATTTTGATCTTCAAAGGGGAAGATATGCTGTCCATACATTCCTTTTTAGGTGGAGCCTCTTTTGAAATTTGAATGTTGAATGCAGAAGAGGAAGAGCATCTCTTTGAGATCTTGCTGCCTAAATAGGAAGATATGACTGCTGCAGTGTGTGCACATCTTTGAACAAGGAAAGAAAGATCTTCGATTTGAATTTCAAATAATCTTCTGACTGAGCTTTCCTTGTTTGCTTTTGCTTCTGCACTTTCCTCATTTGGAAACTTTCCTTATTTGGAAACTTTCCTTTTTTGGCACTTTCCATATTTGGCACTTTTTGGCAGTTTTAAGAGCATTTTCTCCAGATTGTCTCTTTACAACTAATATCTACAAAACATAATTAAAACCACAAAATTAAGCAGAAAAGATGTAAATAAACATCAAGAATATAATGATAAAATGGACTAAAATATGCTCTATCAAATACCCCCACACCTAGCCTTTTGCTTGTCCTCAAGCAAATAAACATAGTCAAATAAGCTTTCTTTGCTACTTGATCCTTATTTCCACTTAAGCTCTTACTCTAGACACCTATTTTGAATCATTGCAGTGAAGAATATATGCATGAAGATTACTCACCTTCTTTCCTTGTTTCCCTTTACTTACCATGGCTAGGATTTGTTTTCCTCAAGAGAGACCATACATGCATATTTTGTTCAGATAAGACTTTTTCTAGCTTTCAGAGTGACTTGCCCTTACCTTGAAGTACTTTATTCAGGCTTTTTGCACTTTAGATCTTGCTTGAAGAAGTCACCAACCTTTTGACGTGAAGGTACATATTTGTGATACCCACCCCCAGTTACTCAGTTGGTCACCTTTCCAAGTGGCTACTAGCTCTGTTCTTAGTCTTTTGACCATTGGAACAGTTTTTTGATTTGTGCTTTTGAGGTCTTTGCCTTTGCTGAATTTTCTTTCTCTCAATAATTTGGGCAAATCAACACCAATTGCTAAATCAAGTCACATTAAGTTCATTCATACAATTTTCAATTTATTCTCTCAATTGAGGGTCATCAATATATTTTTCACCATGGAAAGCTCCAAGATTCAATTCAAAAGGCAATTCTCAAACATGAATACAACTCACTGCAATTGATTCAACATAAGTTTAAAGAGTTATCTCATCAATGGGGTCATGGAAAGAAAACTTATCCAACATAGTCTATATGATGAGTAAAGCATCTCAAAAACGGAGACAAAATAAATAAATAAAAACTGTGGCTATCTGTGTGTGTTATTGAAAGCAAAACGAAAAATTGAAAATCACACTGAAAAATGAAAATAAAAATTCAAACTGAAAATCAAAGCAAAAATTTAAAAATTCAAAAATATGCACCCCCACACCTAAATCATGCATTGTCCTCAATGTGTAAAAAAACATAAGAGAACAAAGGAAACTGAGTACTCCCCTGGGTGTGGTGTGCATGGTGCGATCCACTTGATCAAGGCTCAAGTAATTGGGGAAGGGAAGAGAGTCCCAACTGCATTGAGCAAAAAGTGTAGCACTCCTTTTGATTTGGTCATAGCCCATCCTATTTTTTTCATGTACTCATGGAGCAACATGATTAGTTTCTCCTCTTTCAGATGAGGTGTGCCTCTAGCCCTTATGTTTGCATTTTTGAGCACTTCCAACTTCAATTGATATTTCTCCATGGGTGGCTGCAATTTGGCATTAAGTTCAGGCAAAACAAATTCTACCTTATCTGGAGGTTTGGGCAGGCATTGATCTACATGCTCCTTTGATTTGGGCCATTGGACTACCATTTGTTCCTCCTGGGCATGGACTGTTTGCATTGGAAGGATGAAAGGAGTTTCAGTTTCCTCCTTCTGCATAGGACCTAATTGAGGTGGAAGACTGATTTGTGTTGGAAGCTGAAAGGACGCGCCTGAGAGGATTTCAGGTACTCCTTCTTGCGCAAGATTGATCTGCAATGGAAGAATGAAAGGGGTTTCATGCGATGGAAGCTGAAGAGGTGCAACTAGAAGAGTTGCAGGACTGTCCTGTGCAAGGTTTTTGGCAGAACTGGATCCCGGGGCCTCTTTCTGCGCAAGACCTATTTGAAGGAGAGGATTGGCCTGCGTTGGAAGCTGAAAGGGTGCGCCTGAAGGTGTTTCAGATTGCGCAAGGTTCATCTGCGAATTCTCCTGAAGAGGTGCAACAGACCTCTCTTCAGTCTGTGCTTGGCTGCAGTCCACTTGTTGGATGCAACAGTCAGTTTCTTTCAATTCTGGCTCTTTCTGATTCTCTTCCCTGCAAAAATCATTGTTTAGCATATCATCTTGATCTACATAAAAATTTTCTTGGCTCATATAATCAATGATATCTAAACTTTCAGCGGTTTCTGTTTGACCAATTTGTTGGGACAAACAGTTTTCTGGTTGGGTCTCTTCAACAACTTGTTCTTGTACTTGCCAACTTTCATCATCATCCCATACATCTTGAAGCTCTTCCTTTCTTCCTAACATGGTTGCATTCAATGATTTGTTCAATTGATCCTGTTGTTGTTGGATACTTTGCAAAGTCTTCATAATCTCATCAAGATTGGAACTTTGAGATTCTGGTTGGGCTTGATATCCTTGATAATCCTGGTAGTTGTTAGCCTCTGCATAACTGAAGTCTGGATAGTCTCTCCACCCTGAACTGTATGTGTTATAGTATGGATCATGTCTTGGCTGTTCATAGAATCCTTCAAATGCATGTACTTGTTGGTCCCTTGCATAGCCATAATCTGGATGGTCTCCCCAATGTGGATTGTATGTGTTATGGTAGGGATCATGTCTTGGCTGTCCATAGGGTCCTTCAAATGCTAGTGCTTGTTGGGCCATTTGATCCACTTCGTGTTGGAAACGTTGCAAAGCCTTTAATTTCTCATAAAGATCAGTATTGAAACCTTGAGGTCTTGGTTGGGCTTGTTCAGCTTGGCCTATAACAAGAATTCTCACAGCAGAGATTAGTTTAGAAAGTTGAGAACAGTAAACAGATGTACTTACCTTAGCCATGATTCAGATCTGCGATGGTGACCGTGCCTTTGGTGAGTTTTTTATTTTTATTTTTATTTTTTTATTTTTTAGTTTTATTTGGTCCTGAAAGAAAAACAAATAAGTTAGATCAATTTCTCGGCAACGGCGCCAATTTTTGACTCGCGGTTGTCGAAGCCGGTTAAAAATAACATTTCTGGTTATCAACAATTTACAACTGCAGATAGTGATGAAAGGATCGAATCCACAGGGAATTAAGGACTTACCTATTTTCCTTATCAAGACCAATAAAATAAACTGAAACAAAAATAAAATGAAAAAGAAGAAAACTGAAAACGAGATAAACTGAAAACGAGATAAACTGAAACGAGATAAAACTGAAATGAGATAAAACTGAAAGAGAAATAAATGGAAAGCAAAATAAACTAAAACGAGATAAAACTGAAACCAACTAAACTGTAAGTAAAATGGGGGGTTTTGAGATCGATTTAATTAATCTAAAACTGAAAGCAATAAAAATAAGGCAAATAATAAAAATAAAGAGAAATAAATAATAAGAAAGATCTAGTTGAAGAATTGGATACACTTTAGTTGTTGAGATTGATCACAGACACTTTGTTCTTTTTGGGTTGATTCAATAGATTAGTTATGGAGATGGAAGACGCTTTTTACCACCATTATCTCTCCTTATTATTAAATTAATTAGGGAACACCCTCTAATTAATTACTAATTAACAAATTCCCAATGAACGTCCTTGGGCCTTAGGCATCAAAACAATTGTCAATTGCATTAAGAAATAGAGAGATCCAATCCTAGCTACCCAAACGTATGGAGATAACGCTAGATCATACAATTTCCTTGGGTTTTATCCCAAGTGTTCTCATGTAAGAATAATCTAAGCAATTACGGACTTAAATCATCCAAACTAACATATTATTACTTTGCAATCAAGAATCAACGTAGATATAAACAACAAAGCAATATTAAAATCAAGCATGAAATTGCATAAATATTGAATAACCAAAAGTTAAACAATGTTTGATCAAGTCTCCCAATCCATAAAACAACCAAAGTATCACCTAATCTTCAACTAGAATAAAAGATTTCAGCCTCTCATGGCTGAAACAAAACCAAAAATAAAAGAAAAGAAGAAAGGTAGAAGAAGAGATGTGAATTTCGTAGGTGTCTCCCAAGGGGAGCTTCAAGACCATGTAGAGGCTTCTTATGTGGCTTTTTATAGTTGAAAAGTGTTGCCCTAGGTCATACTTACTGCCCAAGAGGTATTTTCTGCCCAAGATGTGTTTGAAAAGGAAAGAATCGCGCTTTTCGGCTTCAGAAGGAAGGCTGCGCGAAAATGCACTGTGGAAGGAAGTTGGTGCGCGCGGTTTGGTCTCAGAAAGGGAAAGAGGCACAGATTGTGCTTCCTAAATAAGTTTAGATGCTGACCTTACTTCCTAATTAGTGTAGAGGCTGCCCAAGATGCTGCCCATGCTCAACTTGTTGTCCAAGTTGTTACAGAAAAGGAAGGTGGCACGCAGATGGCTTTCAGAAGAGGAAAGCGCGCAGATTGTTTCTAAATAGGAAGGATGCACGAATTTTGATTTTCAAAGGGGAAGATATGCTGTCCATACATTCCTTTTTAGGTGGAGCCTCTTTTAAAATTTGAATGTTGAACGCAGAAGAGGAAGAGCATCTCTTTGAGATCTTGCTGCCTAAATAGGAAGATATGACTGCTGCAGTGTGTGCACATCTTTGAATAAGGAAAGAAAGATCTTCGATTTGAATTTCAAATAATCTTCTGACTGAGCTTTCCTTGTTTGCTTTTGCTTTTGCACTTTCCTCATTTGGAAACTTTCCTTTTCTGGAAACTTTCCTTATTTGGAAACTTTCCTTTTTTGGCACTTTCCATATTTGGCACTTTTTGGCAGTTTTAAGAGCATTTTCTCCAGATTGTCTCTTTACAACTAATATCTGCAAAATATAATTAAAACCACAAAATTAAGCAGAAAAGATGTAAATAAACATCAAGAATATAATGATAAAATGGACTAAAATATGCTCTATCACCTCCTTTGATCCACATCCATATCATCCCCCACATCTTCTGACACTCCACCTTGAACTGTTCCTCTTCTGCTTACATCAAAAGACCTTCTAAGGTCCCTTGACACTCTCTCCCTACTAGACCTGCAGGACATTGCCCTAGGCAAAGCAGGGGGACGGGCATCCATGCCCTCACTTTCCGGTGGGACTCCAGTCAATCGTGCAGATCGACGAGTTCCTCTCATCTTGCTTACTGAAAAACAGCACACATCACATAAAACATTAGCATCAAATGGTTCATGTGGAAACACATGAACCCGCATCATATACATCACATACACAGCATATCATCAATGCACATGCATAAAATCATGGCATTTCACATCATTATTCAAGACAGGACTCTACATCCTATCCTAGTGGACATGATTTTCCTATTGTACTTGCCCTTCTAGAACATCTATGAGCCCGACACTCTCTAGGTTCGACCATATGAACCTAGGACTCTGATACTAATATGTAACGACCCGGAAATCAGACCGCTACCGGCGCTAGAATCCAGATCGACTTAAGGTCGCCGGGACCCGTAGCAAGCCTAAAATACATTCTGTACCTGTTAAATCCCATACATGACCATACATATACATAAAAACTTTAAACTTTTTCTTTCATTCACCAAGCTTAACATGTGCATTCTCATACTCATAAACATAAACCCCACACTGGAGCCCTCATCAAATGCTCCAATGGGGTAACATATCATATATTAAGCTTGGTTTATGAAAAATATCATAAAACATTTCATAGATCATGTGCAAAGGGATTAACTATACATACTAGGGTCAAGCACACTACTGATCCTCAATAAACATCATTACATTACATGACTGTTCTTTTACATTACATGTCAATTCATCATGTCCACTACTATTCTATTACATAGACCTCTCTTTTACCCTTGACGACTTCCTGAACTGTCTCTAATCTGCACACCTGGAGTTAGGGGAAAGAGGTGAGCTACTAGAGCCCAGTGAGCAGAATAGTAATACATTATTTTAAAATTCATGCTTCCATGAAATGCATCAAATCACAACAATTCACATCAAGGATGGACTTGTTACCAATAGCCCTCTACATCACATTCCAATGTGCCAGGGGCGTAGAATGGGTCTCACTGGTCTTTCTCTTAACATAACATAACATAACATTCCAATGTGCCAGGGGCGTAGAATGGGCCTCACTGGTCTTTCTCTTACATCGTGTCAGGGGCATAGAATGGGCCTCACTGGTCTTACATACCATACCATATCATATCATATCGTGTCATCATACGAGGGCTAATGGATCATTCAACACCCATCCACAATAACATTATATTATGCAATGCAACATATTCATGAATTCTAATGCAAATAAGCTAATATATCATATGACATTCGTGATGCATGATCATGCTCAAAATTTATTTGCTTTGAACATAAAGAGTCATTCTACTCACCTCAGGCGAGCTCTGAAAAGACACTGAATCAACTATCTCACTGCTGGGGTCCTCGGTTCCTCGAGTCCGAACCTACACAGGTTGACTCAAATGAGGGACCAAACATACACTAACATAATTCTAAACTACTCCCCAAAAACCCCCTAAAACACCTTAAAACAATCATAGAAAACATGCAAGGGAAGACTGAGCAGGGTACTTTCGGCGGCAGGTTCGGCGGCCGAAAGTCCCTCCAGAGCCGAAAGTCATGCACCTTCGGCGGCACCTTCGGCAGCCGAAAGTGCCTTCCAGATCTGAAACTCATGCATGTTCGGTGGCAGGTTCGGCGGCCGAAACTCCCATCCAGAGCCGAAAGTCCAACTTTCGGGGGTAGGGTTCGGTAGCCAAAGCATGCCACCACAAGCAGGTTCAGCGGCCGAAAGTGCCTTCGGCTGCCGAACCTGAGTTCTTCCAAAATGGCAGAACTCAGTCTCCTCATGCACATTTTTCCTCCCAAACCTTTCAAACATGCATTTAGCTATTCTACAACATGCATACACAAGCAAACAAGCATATAGTGGTCTCCAACTATCCTAAACCCCAACAACAACACAAACATATACACATACAACTTACATTATCCATAAACTCCACATTAACCCTAACAACAGTCAACTAACCTAAACATGCATTTCTACCCCATAACCCCTCAAAAACTTGTTTAAAACATGGGATGAGCTAAAGATCTACCCTTACCTCTTGAAGATCGAGAGGGGAGGCGACCTAAACTTGGAGAAATGGAGGAAGAAAGCTCCGGGGTCTCCAAGCTTCAAATCTTGATCTTAGCTCCAAAAATCTTCAAACCAAGTAAAATAACTCATAAAAATCATGAGAGACTTGAAGGAAGAACACAAGATCGCTAAGGGAGGTCGGAGACTCACCTTGGTCGAAAATGGGGAGAGAAAACTCGCCCATTTCTGACATGAGACCCTTTATAGGTGGCTGGCCAGGCCACTTTCGGGGGCCTAACGTGCCTCCGCATGCACCCCATGTTCGGCGGCCGAACATGAGGTTCGGCGGCCGAACATGAGGTTCGGCGGCCGAACATGAGGTTCGGCGGCCGAACCTGGGCTCTTCCTTCATTCTCTTTCTTTCTTTTCTTTAAAACTTTAACTCAAATCCTTTCTTCATAAAAGCCATAAAATACATGAAAGCATTTTATAAAAACATGATTTTACCCTTCTAGAGGTTTTCGACATCCGAAATTCCATCGGACGGTAGGAATTCCGATACCGGAGTCTAGCTGGGTATTACACTTTTACTAGTAATTATAACTATGCAAATTATTGGTATACTAGAATACATGATAACACCATTTAGATATTACAGACTGGTGCAACCGATTATTTATCACCAAACAAATATTTGTTTAGTTGTTTGTCTAAACTTAAAGACCTATCTCTGTTTACTTACCAAATGGAAACGTAGCAAGAGTTACACATTATGGTTCTATTTCTTTATGTGATTCCATTATTTTGAAAGATGTTTTGTATATTACAAACTTTAATTATAACTTATTGTCTGTTAGTAAACTCATTAAGCATAGCTCAATCATTTTATTTTTTTCACTCTCATCAATATATTATTGCGAAATCCTGAGATTATTGCAACCCAGTTGTGCAGCGAAAAAATAAAATCTCTGTTGATTTCCTTTCCCAGAATCTGAGTGCTTCGTTTAATTCACAAGAAAGATTTGAGACTAACCTGTTAATCTCGTTGAGAAGATACAATGTTGGACTGATGGTGTTGCCTTTTTCAAATGAACACCCTCTATGGTATCCACACAAATGTCTTCTATCCTTCTAGAGTGCTACCTCTCTCAAAGATGGATAGATTATGTGCTCCACAATCTGCAGCTATTAGACTGAGTTTTCTCAAAATGTCGTCGTCAACCCCCACAATTTGTAGTAGGAATATTTATATATTTCAGTCTTTTGTTTTCCACCAACTCTTTTCCTAAAAGAGTTATGCTCAGAACCCACTATCACAATCTCGCAGATAATCAAATATCTTATGTGATAGAGTCCTTTATCTGTAACACTTACAGATAAACTGTAGATCTTTTAAATATTATTATCTCATAATAATAAATAATTAATAATAATAACACTTTATTATTATTAACTATATTAATAATTAATATCAGTAATAATAATAACACTTTATTATTATTATTAATTATATTAATGATTAATAATAATAACTGTAATACCTGGCTAGATTCCGGCATCGGAATTCCTACCGTCCGGCGAGATCTCAGATGTCGGAACTCTCTAGAAGGATAAAATATGTGTTTTCTAAAATGTTTTCACTGATTTAATGGTTTTAAATAAAAAAGAAATTGAGTTTTGAAAAGAAAAGGCCAAGGAGGAGGAACCCAGATTCGGCCGCTGAACCTCAAGTTATGCCGCCGAACATGGGGTTGTTTCGGGAGTGCTTTAGGCCTCCGAAGGCTTTGAGGGAAGAAACCAGGTTCGGCCGCCAAACATGGGAGTGTTTTGGAAGCAGGTTTGGCTTTCGAAGGTGTTCTGCTCAGCCACCTATAAAAGGCCCCTAGATTGGAAATGGGAGAGTTTTCTCTCCGCATTTCGGTCATAGGTGGGTTCATGCCTCCTTTGGTTGATTTCATGTCTTTCCTTCAAATTTCCCAAGGTTTTTATAAGTTTTATGGTTGTTTCGAAGAGTTTTAAAGCTTATATCGAAGTTTTGGAGCTTGGAGATCTTTGGAGCTTGGATTCTCCATATCTTCAAGTTAGGATCGTACCAACCCTCGATCTTCAAGAGGTAAGTGTAGACCCTTGCTTTCCTTTATGTTTCATAAAGTTTTAAGTAAGTTTAAAGAAGTTATAATGCTTGAGTATGGGTAGATTTAGGGTTTATGTGGGTTTTATGCTCAATGTATGTTTATGTGATGTTTGTGTTGGAGTTTGAGTTAGTTTATGCCCCTTTATGCATATGGGAGTGTGTATGCATGTTTGGGAGAGAGCATGTAAGGTTTTGGGCTGTTTTGGGTGTTTGGAAGGTTTGGAAGGCTTGTATGCATAAGAGGCTGAGTTCTGGATGAACTCAGGTTCGGCCGCCGAAGGTAGTTTTTGGCTGCCGAACCTGCCTGTGGATGCATAGTTTGGCCGCCTAACCTTGCCCCTAAAAGTTGAGTTTCGGATCTGGAGCAAACTTTCGGCCACCGAAGGTGCCGCCGAAAGTGCCTGACTTTCGGATCTGGAGAGAGGCTTTAGCCGCCGAAAGTACCTTGTCCAACCCTTTCATGGTTGTTTTCTATGCATGTTTTGAGGATGTTTTAGGGGGGTTTTTGAAGAGTGGTTTATGAGTTGTTTAGAGTGTGTTTGGCACCTCATTCGAGTCCACCTATGTAGGATCGGACCCAAGGGACCGAGGAGGCTAGCAGTATTAGCCGTTGCAAAGTCAGTCCAGCATCTGCCAGAGGTGAGTAGAATGACTCTTTATGCTGTAAAGTAAATAAATGAATTTTGAGCATGTTCATGCATCATGAATGCCATGAGAGATATTAGGTTGTTTGCATTAGAATTCACGAATATGTTGCATTGCATAATATGATGTTGTTGTGGATGAACATTGGATGATCTGTTAGCCCTCATATGGAATAATATGATATGATGATGATACGGTACGGAAGTCCAGGAAGACCCATTCTATGTCCCTGGCACTATGTAAGAGAAAAGCCCAGGAAGACCCATTCTACGTCCCTGGTAGTTTGGAATGTTATGATATATTATGTAAGGGAAAAGACCAGGACCCATTCTATGTTCTGGCACTATTGGATATGTAGAGGGCTATTGGTGACAAGTTCATCCTTAATGTGATTTGTCTGTGATGTGATGCATTTCATGAAAGCTTGAATTTTAAAGATAATGTTTTATCATTCTGCTCACTGGGCTTTTTAGCTCACCCCATTCCCTTAATCCCCAGGTTTGCAGGTACGAGACAGTCCGGGAAGTCAGCTAGAGTAGGAAGTTTTATGTATGTAATAGCTAGTAAGTGGACATGAGAAAGAATATGATGTAATGAATAGTATTGAACATTCATGTAATGTAAAGAATTGTATTGAGGATAGAATTGTGCTTGGCCCTAGTGTATGTTAATCCCCTTTTTGGTACATGATCTTTCTAATGAAATATTTTAATGTTGTTTATGTAAACCAAGCTTAAGGTATGATATGTCGCCCCATTGGAGCATTTGATGAGGGCTCCAGTGTGGGGTTTATGATTATGAGTTGTGCATGTACAAGGTAAGCTTGGTGAATGAAAGAAAAAGTTTAAAAATTTTATGTTTATGTATGATCATGTATGGGATTAAACATGTATATAGGATGTATGTTAGGCTTGCTACGGGTCTCGGCGACCTTAAGTCGATCTGGATCCTAGTGCCGGTAGCGGTCCGATTTTTGGGTCATTACATATTGGTATCAGAGCCCTAGGTTCATATGGTCGGACCTATAGTGTGTCGGGCTCATAGAGGTTATAGAAGGGCAAGCACAATAGGAAAATCATGTCCACTAGGATAGGATGTAGAGTCCTATCTTCTATGAATGATGACGTGAGATGCCATGATTTTATGCATGTGCATTGATGATATGCTATGTATGTGATGTATGTGATGCAGGTTCATGTGTTTCCACATGAGCCGTATGATGCTAATGATTGTTTGTATGCTTGCGTGTTGTTCTTCAGAGGAGTCAGGATGCGAGGCACTCGTCGATCTGTGGAATCGACTAGAGTTCCGTCTGAGAGGGAAGGTATGGACACCCCCTACTCTGCCAAGAGCACAGTCGTGTAGAGTCGGCAGATGGGGAACATCAAGGGACCCTGAAAGGTCTTTTGATGTGAGCAGAGAAGGAATGGATCTAAGGAGAATGTCAGCTGATGCGAGAGAAGGAAAGAGGGAGGTTCAGAGGAGAGATGGAGGTCTAGGTGTGAGCATGTTTGAAGAAGGCATGGGAGAGTCTCAAGGAGACGCTCAGACTCAGGATTCCAGAATCTCGGGTTCAGGAGGGATTGATCCCTCCACTCGGAGTACAGCCGCCTTAAGAGGAGTAAAGTGGGGGAAAACCCATAAGAAGGGGGACAGAGGTCTCAGAAGATCGAAGAAGAGTGAGTTCTGGAAGAGGTTGAAGGCTAGTCTGGGTTTTAGTGGTGGCTCAAGCTTTGGCTCAGGCAGTTCAAGATGCATGAGGTGTGGAAGGCCGCACAAGGGAGTCTGCCGTTATGGGACCAATCTATGTTACAGGTGCGGGCAGGAGGGACACATAGCACGTGAGTGTCCCACTGCGCCCTGGTTGGCACAGTCCCAGCAAGCAGCCTCAGGTAGAGCGGCTCAGCCAGTAGCTCCAGCCATGTTGCAGGTTAGAGGCGGAGGGAGAGGGTCAGCCCCTTATTCCTTAGGTTCCCGTGGAGAAGGTCCGTCAGCTCCAGCTCGGATCTTCACCCAAGCTCAGCAGCAGGCAAACACATCGAACACAGTGGTGCCAGGTACGCTCACTTTTGATTGTTCTGATGTGTATGCTTTTGTGAACCTTGGTGTTCCTCTTTCTTTAGTTGCTCCGTGAGCCTTAGAGGGGTTGGGTTGATAACTTCTAGGCTAGAGTGTCCTCTCGGGGTCAGTGGACCCGAGTGTGATCCATCTGTGGCAGAGTTAGTCTGCCGGTCCAGTTCAGTATCAGTTGTCAGTAGATACCTTCCACTCGACCTTGAGGTCCTAGACTTGACTGTCTGGACGTCATTCTAGGGATGGATTGGGTTTTTCTACCCGTGGTGCTATCTTGGTCTGCAGAGACAAGGTAGTCAGATTCAAAGGTCTGGATGGGTCAGAGGTAGTCTTCTGAGGGGACACAGTAGAGATGCCTAGAGGTTTGATGTTAGCCTGTAGGGCTCGTAGGTTGCATAGGAGGGGTTGTCAGAGGGTTCTCGCTCTTGTTGGAGAGTTTAGCAGTCGGGTCAGGGAACCAGCCTCAGTGTCTTTGGTCAGAGAGTTCTTAGATGTCTTCCCAGACGAGCTGCCAGGTTTGCCACCTGCTAGGGAGGTAGAGTTTGGAAAGGAGAAGTGATACCTAGAACCAAACCGATCTCTATCCCTCCCTACAGGATGGCTCTTGTAGAGTTAAAGAAGTTGAAAGAACAGTTGCAAGAGCTGGTAGATAAGGGCTTCATCCGACCGAGTACCTCACATTGGGGTGCTACAGTGCTGTTTGTGAGAAAGAAGGATGGATCCCTCAGACTTTGTATCGACTACAGGCAGTTGAACAAAGTCACTACCAAGAACAAGTACCCTCTACCTAGGATCGACGATCTATTCGACCAGCTAGCAGGAGCGGGTTGTTTCTCCAAGATAGATCTGAGGTCCAGGTATCATTAGTTGAGAATAAGAGAAGAAGATGTGCCGAAGATGGCGTTCAGGACCAGATATGGGCACTATGAGTTTCTTGTGATGTCGTTCGGGTTAACCAATGCCCCTGCAGCATTCATGGACGTCATGAACAGAGTTTTCAGTCAGTATCTGGATCACTTCATTATTGTCTTCATAGATGATATCTTAGTGTATTCCAGGAATGCAGAGGAGCATGCCTATCATCTGAGGTTAGTCTTGCAGACCTTGAGGGAACACGGCTTGTATGCCAAGTTCTCCAAGTGTGAATTCTGGTTGAGGAGCATTTCATTCTTGGGGCATGTTGTATCAGAAAATGGAATAGAAGTGGAACCCAAGAGGGTAGAAGCTGTAGCTAACTGGCCTAGACCCACTAGAGTGACAGAGGTCAAGAGCTTCTTGGGTTTGGCAGGTTACTATAGGAGGTTCGTTCAGGACTTCTCTAAGATTGCAGCTCCTATGACCAGACTGACTAAGAAGAATCAGAGGTTTGTATGGACTGACCAGTGTGAAGAGAGCTTCGAAGAGCTGAAGAAAAGGTTGACGTCGGCACCGGTGTTAGCTCTACCTACCAGTAATGAAGACTTCACAGTGTTTTGTGATGCGTCCCGTGTGGGACTGGGTTGTGTGTTGATGCAAAATGAAAGGGTAATTGCTTATGCTTCTAGACAACTTAAGAAGCACGAGTTGAATTACCCTACATATGACCTAGAGATGGCAGCTGTGATCTTTGCACTCAAGATGTGGAGGCATTACCTTTATGGGGTAAAATGTGAGATCTTCACTGATCATAAGAGCCTGCAGTACATCTTGAGTCAGAGGGAGTTGAATCTGAGACAGAGAAGATGGGTAGAACTGCTTAGTGACTCTGATTGCAAGATTCAGTACCATCCGGGTAAAGCAAATGTTGTGGCTGACGCCCTAAGCCGGAAATCACTTGGCAGTTTGTCCCATATCACAGCAGAGAGGAGACCAGTGGTGAGAGAGTTCTACGAGCTCATTAATGAAGGTTTGCAGTTGGAGTTGTCTGGTACAGGTGCTTTGATAGCCCAGATGAGAGTGACGCCTATGTTTCTGGAGCAGGTTGTAACGACCCGGAAATCGGACCGCTACCGGCGCTAGGATCCAGATCGGCTTAAGGCCGCCGGGACCCGTAGCAAGCCAAACATTCATCCTGTATACCTGTTTAATCCCATACATGATCAACACATACATAAAAATTTTAAACTTTTACATTCATTCATTCACCAAACTCAACCTGTGCATGCACAACTCATAACATAGAACCTCTCACTGGAGTCCTCATCAAATACTCCAATGGAATAACATACATTAAGCTTGGTTTACAATAATCATCATTAAACATTTTAGATCATGTACTAAAAAGAGATTAACAACATACTATGGTCAAGCACAACTCTAAACTTCCATAAGCATCATTACATTACATTTCTATACTATACTTTTTTTTTATAATACATCATATTTATGTCCACATATAGCTTTTACATATAACATGACTCTACTCCTGCTGACCTCCTGGTCTACCCTGTACCTGCAAACCTGGGGGTTAAGGGAGAGGGGTGAGCTATAAAGCCCAGTGAGCAGAATAAATAAACATTCAATTTAAATTTCATGCTTTCATGAAATGCAACATATCACAAACAAATCACATCAAGGATGGACTTGTCACCAATAGTCCTCTACATAGTCCAATCGTGCCAGGGGCGTAGAATGGGCCTCACTGGTCTTTCTCTTAACATAATATAACATAGCATAACATTCCATAGTGCCAGGGGCATAGAATGGGCCTCACTGGTCTTTCTCTTAACATCGTGCCAGGGGCGTAGAATGGGCCTCACTGGCTATCCATACCGTATCATCATCATACCATAACATACGAGGACTAAAGGGTCATTCAACATCCATCCACATCATCATCAAGTTATGCAATACAACATATTCGTAAATTCTAATGCAAAAAAGCCTAGTATATCTCACATAAAAACCTAACAATGTTCAACTAACCTAAACATGCATTTCTACCCCATGAATCCTCTTAAAACTTGTTTAAACATAGAATGAGCTCAAGGTCGACTCTTACCTCTTGAAGATCGATAGAGAGTGTGACCTAACTTGGAGATTTGGGGAGGATGGGTTCCTGAGGTCTCCAAGCTTTACAACTTCGATCTAAGCTCGAAATCTTCAAAAACCAAGTGAAAACTCATAAGAAAATCATGAAGATTCGAAGGAAGAAGCTCAAAATCGATGAGGAACGGCGGAGAACTCACCTTGGCCGAAAACGGGGAGAAAAGCTCACCCGTTCGGACATGGAGACCCCTTTATAGGTGGCTGGCCATGCCACTTTCGAGGGCCTAATGTGCCTCCGCATGCATGCCATGTTCGGCGGCCAAACCTAGACTTCCCTCTCTCATGCCTTCAGAGGCCTAAAGCACTCCCGAAATGCATGCATGTTCGGCAGCCGAACTTGAGGTTCGGCGGCCGAACCTGGGTCTTCCTCCAAGGTTATTTTCATACAAAACTCATTTCCTTTCTTGCTTAAAACCATAAAATACATTAAAACATTTTGTGAAAACATGGTTTTACCCTTCTAGAGGTTTCCGACATCCGAGATTCCACCGGACGGTAGGAATTCTGATACCGGAGTCTAGCCGGGTATTACATTCTCCCCCTCTTAAGAACATTCGTCCCCGAATGTTCACCAAACAACACATGCATAGCATAAAAAAACATAAACACACAACAAAATACATAACACACACCTTAGAAGAGATGAGGATATTGCTGAAGCATGGACTCTCGTGTCTCCCAGGTACACTCTTCGATGTTGTGGTGATTCCAAAGGACTTTCACCATCAGGATTTCCTTGTTTCTCAACTTTCTAATCTGAGTGTCAAGAATCCGCACTGGCTGCTCAACATAAGT